>NC_140307.1:2329375-2991250 GCF_964211825.1 Aythya ferina
AGGCGATGCTGGGGCCGGCCTGAGGGAGCGGTGTGGAGGCGCAGGGACTGGGCTGAGGGGGAGCTCTGAGGGCAGGCGGGAGCGGGCTGAGGGAACCGGGCTGAAGCTGAGGGGAGTTTCTGAGGGACGGGCAGTGAGGAGCTGAGGGGAGATTCTGAGGGAAAGGCGGGAGCGGGCTGAGGGGAAATTCTGAGGGAGAGGTGTGGAAAAACTGAGGGGAATTTCTGAGAAAAAGGTGAGAGTGAGTTGAGGGAACTGGGGCTTAAGGCTGGCGAAGTTCTGAGGGACAGGCAGGAGACAGCTGAGGGAATTTGTGAGGTACGGGTAGTAAGGAGCTGAGGGAGTTTCTGAGGGGGATAGGCAGCAAGGAGTTGAGGGGAGATTCTGAGGGAAAGGCGGGAGCAAGCTGAGGAGAAGTTCTGAGGGAGAGGTGTGAAAAAGCTGAGGGGAATTTCGGAGGAATATGTGGGGCTTAAGCCCGGGGAAGTTCTGAGGGACAGGCAGAAGCGAGCTGAGGGAGTTTGTGAGGGGCAGGTAGTAAGGAGCTGAGAGAGTTTCTGAGGGATAGGCAGCAAGGAGTTGAGGGGAGATTCTGAGGGAAAGTTGGGAGTGGGCTGAGGAGAAGTTCTGAGGGAGAGGTATGGAAAAGCTGAGGGGAATTTCTGAGGAAAAGGTGAGAGTGAGTTGAGGGAACTGGGGCTTAAGGCCGGGGAAGTTCTGAGGGACAGGCAGGAGCCAGCTGAGGGACAGGTAGTAAGGAGCTGAGGGACTTTGTGAGGGACAGGCCGGAGCGAGCTGTGGGGAAATTCTGAGGGAGAGGGGTAAAAAAGCTGAGGGGAATTTTTGAGGGAGAGCCAAGAACAAGCTGAGGAAACCAAAGTGGCACCTGAGGGGAGGCTGTGAGGGGCTGGGGAGCAGAACAGGAGAGTGCCCGGTGCTGGGCCAAGGGACATCCACAGCTTGTGCGGCTCAATGACTAGAGGAGACGGGCTCCCTTTCAGTGAAGGAAGACAGACAGATCTGGGGATTGTTAGAGAACATACTGAAAAAATGGCTGGGATGCCTGTGGAAGGTGGAAAAAAAGAATCTGCCCTCCATTAGGCTGCAGTGTGTGGTGTGAGGCTGGGGGGTGTGGTGAAGATACATTCAGGGTTTCTATGTTTGTTTTTAGGCCTCCTAATACAAGGGCAGAGATGATTTGTGTTGGAGGCACCGGGAGACTGGAAAGGCTCCAGAGAAGAACAAGAAGAAGCTGTCTTGCTATGCCTAAACTAGTCCTGCATAAAAACATGTATGTGAACCTCCATGGTCATTCATGGCATCTCCCAGGAGCAGCCCCAGGTCTGTGAGCTAGGGAAGGTGGCTGGGGTGAGCAAGGGGTGCAGGCAAGCCCTAATGTCAAATGATTGACAGTAGGCACTAATGTTGTTACTCACGTGTACAGAGGAAAGATGATAGCTATGAAAGATTAATTCTTGCTCAAGATGAAACAAAAGCAGGGGAGGATCATGAGTGCAACACAGTGTTTCTGGGTCCCAGTCAGTGCTCCTTAAATAAGGCTGTGATGCAGTTGATATGGCATTTTGGGGATGATTTTGACAATAAAGAAGCATTAATGCGTTTTCAGAAATGCCTACATCATAACCTTATTTGAACAGAATACGTGGCGCAAACTATTTGTCCTTACGAGGAGAAAAGACTGGGAAAGAGCCAAGGCAGTATGTCACTGTATGTTCCTGTTTATTCTACTTGCTTATTTTTCACATATTTTATAAAATGTGTATCTCCAATGACTAATACTTCTGAGTAACCAATTGGTGCCAGTAAATGGAAGTACCATCTGTAAGAAACTGATTTGTAGAAGCCAAGTTCTCAAACATATGAGGAGGAGGAGGTGTTATAACTTAGTGAGAGACGACTGAAGTGTGGACTTGGTTTTGGTAGTCTAGATGATTTTAGATGCGTTATGTAAGCAGGATGTGAGAGGAAAGGGGAAATGGAGACCAAAATGATGGAGCTCTTCTTCAGTAGGAACAAAGACAGGGTAGCCAGTGGTGACAGAAGGGGGAAGAAAAAGACAACATTTTGGGGAAAGATAGTGAATTCAATTTGAAATGCAGCAGCTGCTGCCTGCTGTGACATGGTGAAGAACGCAGTTCTGTGTGCCTACTCTGTGTCATTCAGTGACTGCAATAAAAGTAAGGTTAATTAAATGAAAGTGACTGAGATCACTTCTCTAATTTGTTCACCGTTTCACAGAGAAAAATATAAGACCTTTTGGCTAAGTTCATGCACTGCTGATACTGCTGAGGAGCTGCATGCTTATTTCTAATATACCAGTTAGACATTTTTTTCAAAGTTTCAGTTTCCCTCCTCCCTTCCTTCTTCTTTTGGAGAGCAACCTCTTAGAAGTAAAAGTCAGTCTAAGGTTGAGTCACTAAAGGTAAGAGAAATGTTTACACTTCATCTGAGTTTGTCCTAATGAGGTCAGAGTCAAACTTCTGTGCTGATCTGGTAATTGATTTTATATATGGCAAGAAGTTTGTGCAGGGAAAAACAGAACTAACAGGATCACAGGAGCATCCTTAATTGTTTTGAAATAAAAGCTGCTAAAGAGTTCAAAATAATAGAATCAGAAGATCTCAATAAATGTCAAAGAGTGAAGGTGGAATGCAGCACAGCTGCAGACCAGTGAGACATACATTTTTTCATAGTTTTCCTTTAAGTGTTTGAGAAACAAAACATGGCAGAGCACATCCAAAGAGAGCAGTATAAATATTTCTTCTCATAGAGTATGCCTTACTTCATACAGTGCTCCCCTGGATAACAGTAGTAAATACTAGAAAAGCTTTTGTTTTATGAGTGAGAGAAGTCCTTTAAAGTTCAATTACATGTTTGTTCTTGCCTATGTTGAGAACTGTGAGCCTCTCAGGAGGTCTCTCCCTGCTTGGAAAAACATGTCAGGAGAAGCAGTGCAGAATTTCAATGTGGTACCTTTCGATAGAAGTTGCTTGGTGTTTTGGCAAAGAAATGTGTCGGGTCATTGGAGAGTACCAGCTTTTGGCTCAGGTTTCCCAAGCTCGAAGCATGACTCATCTTACAGATGGCTAACAACAATATGACCTAGGAAACTAATTTTGAACACAGAAGTAGAACAGTTTATTTTGTAGGTTATTAGGCATCTATATGGGGAAATGGAACATGTACAAGGCAAGAGCAAGTATTCACACTCAGGTGTGATATATTGTTGGCTGTTAAATGTAATGCCATTCATTTGCTTACCAGTATTTTTCAGTTGGCACCACACAGGTGAGCCTTTTAACATACCTGACTCTTCCTGTCATGGCAAAGCAACAGCTGGGTTTTCTTCTTGCAAAGGGACTTGTTCCTCAGCTTTGTAAAACCTGTGACTACACGATACTAACTCCCTCCCTCCCTTCCCCATGTTATGAACTAGGCTACATAGCTAAATGGGGATACATAAGCCAAATTTGTGTTTATATTTAAGATAGCAACAGAGAAATATACAAAAATGCATATAGAAAATTATCTTATGGTCAGCTGCTGTGCCTGTAAACACAACTCTGACATAGGCAACCTAACGGTGGGGTTACATAAGCTATGAGGTCTGATACAGGCTGACAAAAAATCATGAAGTGACAAGGAGAGTCAGAGTATTAAAGTCCAGGATTCACACAGTTCTGGAATCAATAGCAATCTTATTTTTATATATATTTTTTTTGAAAAATACTTTTTTTCTCTCCAAGAACTCCATCACCTGGGTAGAGGATACAAGATTTGATTGTCTTATAGTGTATCTTTTGAAGTTGGTTCTTCCATTTTTAAAGCACTTTTGAAGCAACTGGCAGTTCAGTATCTGCTTCTAACTCCAATACAAAACTGAATAAATGCTTTATTTTCTCCTGGAGATTCTTTCTCCTGGATCGTTGGTTCAGTAAAAGCCAAATATCATAAAAAATAGTACCCATATCTGGTCTGAGGATTAGTATGCCACTCCTTGCACTTGTAAAAATGTGTAATACAGTTCTCACCTAGCTGTACTCTAGATGCCAATACTTACTGTCTTTTAAGGATTTAGTCTCCTTCATACTCTGCAGCAGAGAAGTGCTAATAAGAGAAGTTGACTGTTTTCTGAACAAAGACCATATAAAATCAAGATCACTGCCCGTAGCTCTTACATTTGGCTGCACTTCCAAAGTAGAATTCTTTGCCTTCATTTGTGGGAAAGCATATAAAAAGTCCCTCCATTTGTTAGCAAAAGTGATAAAATATGCATAAATGTCATAGCTGAAGGTCTGGGGATTTTATTATGTTAGATCAGAATGGCTCTGGGTGATGGAGCACTGGAACAGGCTGCCCAGGGAGGTTGTTGAGTCTCCTTCGCTGAAGATGCTCAAAGCCCATCTGGATGCCTGCCTGGGCAACCTGCTGTAGGGAACCTGCTTTGGCAGGGGGGTTGGACCTGATGATCTCCTGAGGTCCCTTCCAACCCCTAAAATTCTGTGATCCTGTGATTATAGTGACAATATTGCTTTTACCAACAAATCCATAGTCATATTTAAGAAATATTTCAAGTTAGTTTAACAAGGTCTATTTTCTGTAATCCCATGTCAACTGGCATTAGTTATCTCACCCTCCTTTAATTATTTTTGTTGAATCCCATATTAATTAGACTTTCTGTTATTTTGCCTGGGATTGCTCTTTGACTGACAAGCCTATAATTACCTGGATTATCCCATTTATCCTTTAAAATTATTTTACATAACATTACAAGGAACATGCTAATTTTCTTTTTTATTCTGTGGAAATAAAATTATGATGTATTCATGCATTGTTAGGATTCAGATTTTCTCCTGGGGTTCCTGTTATGAACCACCTTGCTATCTTTAAGTTTTCAATACCGGTTACCACCACTGGGAGACACTATTAAACTGATTTGCGGTTGAAATGAAACTTCAGCTTCCATTACCATGTCTAATAGGCTAAAATTCAACCTTTTTAGCTTCTGTGAACAAGCTGCTTTGAGTTGCTTATAACATAACTAGACAAATTTCTTCTACAAAATACACTGGAAACTGATGCTGTTCTGTAGTACAATAAAAAAACACACACTTCAAGCATGGCGAGAGTATGAAACTACATGATGTTTACAATTACTGGAAGCATAAAAGCAATTTATTTATCACAATCTCTCATACCTACTATAGTATGCATTTGATTTTCTTCCCACAACCCTTTTTTTCTTTGGATACAGTTCAAAAGTTTATCCTATTACTGGATTGCAAAGATGTGTTTCACCTACTTTCTGTACCTTTGTTCATTCCAAATACTGATGAGAGATCTAAAATATTTAAAGGAAAACAGCCTTTGTACTAGCATCATTAGGATGTTAAACTTTAGCTGATTAAGGAGCTTTCATTTATTTGTAGATGGTGGATTGTAGTCTTTTTGTTTTCATGATGTTTGTATTTGTTGTGTTGGAAATTACCAAAATAATTTAGATGGATCAAACGAAGAGTCCACCAGACGAGTCTTTTTGCCATCAAAATGCATTTGAGTTGGTTGGAGCCTTTACAATGAGATGACGCTCTGTTGTGCCTCAGCCTCTGCAGTAATTCCTGTATGGTTCAAAGGATAATCACAGTTACGGATGGAAAGACCTAACAGGTCACCTTTTCCACTCACTACCAAATTGGGATTGCTCCCTACAGTATGTCTGGCTCAAGTTTGGGTTAGTGCTGCAGAATATAATGCTCTAAGATATATTTATTTATATACCATAGTAAATATAAAACAGAGTTGTGTCAGGGTGACTTTTTTTTTTTTTTTTTTTTTTTTTTTTTTTTTCCTCTTGTCCCCTGCTTTCAAAAGCACAAGGAGGAATTTCTGGGTGATTAATTTCCTCCTAGGTTCCCATCATGAGAAATCCAATGGGCTTGTGGCTGACCTGTGGGGAACTCCACTGTACAAATGAGATACAAAAGGCTTTCCTTGAGAGCTCGGAGATGTATATTGAAACTAAAAGAAAATAGATCATACTGTATTTTTGGTTTACAGCTGTGCTTCTTAGCTGTTTTGTATTTTACTCACTAAAAGGGTATAAATAAAGGTTTTATATAGCCATAACTACTCTATCTGCTGGAGAAACATATTGCCTAGCAGGGCTGGGCAAGTAACAGTTTATACTTGTTTTTTTTAAATTGTTTTCAAATAAAAAAAGGTAAAATTTCAAAATGCATTCTTTTGCCAGAGTGATTGTCAAGAACTAGTTCTTAGCCTGAAAATAATACAGATATTCCTCATAGTATATAGCAATACTTTAACCTTCACTGTTTAGTTCTGTAAGTAATGATATTATTTGTGTTTCTTAACTGCCAGGGTGTGAAAACTGACCAGCAGTGGATTTCTTGAATTTAATGTAAAAGTCATAAAATGACATATATACTGCTAACCATTTGAGGTTTTCATTTGGCAAATGTTCAAGCTTAAAATGTGTTTTTCATGATTATTCCCCTTATTAAAGCTCATTTGCTATTCATGGAAAGTGAGCACAAAAGGGATGTGAACAGTCAAAAGAAATCCATTTAAAAATTCAAATGAATATCCAAGGGAAATGGACTGCAGTGTTTGCCCAACTCTACTGGGCATACTCTGCTTATGAATGTCTTATTAGTAGGTGCCTTTGTCATTGTCCTTAAGGCTTTCATCACAAATGTTAGATGGTTCTGTTATGACTTCATATTGCAGTTATTATGCAAAATTCATTCTTGAAATTGCTAAAATAATTCTGTTAGAGTGCTGCTGTGTGAGAGTGTGTTCACCATGTGGGTGCTTCTTTTTCAAATCCGTCCAAAAGATGTATTTATTGTGATGCTGGCTACTGAGTTTCAGTGTGATGGAAAGGAGTCAAAGAAACTCAGATGGTCATCCTTTGCTGAAAGCTGTGAGATTACTTCCAGTGGCCTTGCTCATAGCCTCAGACACTCCAGTTATCCCTCTTGTAACTGCCTTTGTAGAAATAATACTTGCCCAGTGATGGGAAGACTCAGGATCATCAATTGTGAGAGCAAAAAGGAGTAACTGCTGTTTATTTTCTACTTACACCAGGCTCCTGCTTGCTAAGAGGCTGAGCACCACTGAGAAGAGTCTGGCTCTGCCTTCTTTACCTCCCTCCTGTCAGATGTTTATACACACTCATAAAATCCACCTTGAATGTTCTCTTTTCAAGACTAAGTAGTCCTAGCTATTCTATCTTAAGGTACCTCACAGAATTTTTTATGCAGGGATAGACTTCAAATGAAACAAATAAAAGAATTTTCAGGGGTTTTGTTTTTTGCGTTCCTGGATGGCAGTTAGGAATTATTTTCATTACAGGTCTATATAAATTTAAGAAAATTGACCTGAAGCCCAATGGTAAAGACTAATACAAGTAGTTGCTCTTTAACATAAAAGCAAGTTGCAATAGCCCTAGCATGAGAGCCTACTATGTTACTCCTTGCTTACTCTAATGGTCTATAAGTTTTGTGTTATAGTTAGTGTTATATTTGTGTGTCATCACTCCATATCATGCCATGTTGGAGGGTTGTGTGAGCAACTGCATGGTTTCTAGAGGTAGATTACAGAAAAATTATACGCTGCATCATTCAGCTTGAGGTTTTTGAGATGCATAAACTCGTGCAACGTGAGGTCAAAGGCTAGTGCTTTTCAGACAGGTCTTGCTTCTTAGCCAAATTTATAGCTGCTTGAATGGAGACAAAGAAGGTCAAATAGTTTTCTAGGGATCATGTGCCAGCTGAGCAAGTCAGCCAGGACTTGAGCCAAAGATCCATTCTCTTGGTTCATCACCCCTGACTGTAAATAGTGGACTTCATTCTGGTTTATGAAGATCTTAGGCAGGTAGCATAATGTTTTATAAGTTTCTGGGAGATTCTGAACTGCTGCTACAATGAGAAATAGTTTAATGCCCTAAGAAAAAGTTGAGAAAAAAATAAGATACAAAAAATATTGTCAGAGGAAAAAATTAAAAACTGTGTGTGACTTTTGTCTCTATCATAGCTTTCTGCTTTTGGGCTTTTCAGGATCTGGTACCAGTTGTATGGGATATAAATCAGTGAGCCTGCGTTTAGGAGAGTTGTTGGTGCTTGATGGACATTTTGGAAGGAAGTATGTGCCTCTACTCATCTCCACCTATCACTATAAACTAGAGGTGTAATTTTGAGAAAAAAAAAAAAAATCCAAAACAACATAACATAAAAGTTTCCTTACGATTGAGCCTTGGACTGATAGTTTACTCTGCTGTTGAATAGTCTGGACCAGGACACACAGGGATTCTCTGGGACAACCAGTAACAGGTTACACAGACAGGCAGTCTGTCACCTGTGTCTCCATGACCGCCTAGGGGAAAATCCACTGTGGATATTATATACATCACTTAACTTCACTCAAAGTAGGCATCTAAAGTTAAGGAGGTAGGCTGGCCTGGCTTCTTTCTAGTGGAGAAGAAAGTGACTTCTGTGCTTAGATACAGGTGACATGAATGCTCTTTTGGGCATAACACTGCCCACTCAGTGCTGACAGTGTAAAGAGATTGCTACATACATTTTATGTCCTCCCTTTGCAGGTCAGAAAGGAAAGTGGCTGCTGCTGCACATGGTCCAAACAAAATCATCAGAGCGTGTGCTTTTCTAGTGTAAAGAGGCTGACATAGGTTTCCTAAGACATTGTAGATAAATCAGTAATAAGACAGTATTTCAACACTTCCTATTCAGAAAAAATAAAATTGTTTAGCTCTAGAAATGGAGCTATGTTATGTGGCAGTGTATATGATCTGGAAGTTTCTGGGGACATGAAGGACATAAGAACACCCATAAAATACCAAGATGCTCATTTAATCTAGTGAGAGACTGCCAAATTTTTATATTTTTTCATCTCTCTCAGTACTTATTTTAGGTATTTTTCCCTCTTTCTCTAGTTGTGATTCCTCATTCCGGTACGTAGTGTGTGCTACTGAGGAAGTGCAAGGCACCACTGTGAGGAGTGTCCCCACCTGTTGGACCAGCAAGGGCAACTCTGCAGGTAAGAGAAAGTTTCTCTGCTGATGTAAATTGAATGCAAAAGAATAAACCTAGTTCTGTGGCAGAAATGTTCCAGTTCTGTGTTTAGCGTGAGGTGACATGAATAATCTTTCAGGAATGACAGCCTGTACCTTTAGAAGCGTATAAGAAGATGGAGGGACAATGCTGGATTATTTTGATCTAATATTTTTTTGCTTAAAATTGAGTTCAGCAAGTTATTTTCCAGCTTATCTCACCACCTTTCCTTTTTTTTTCCTGTCCTTCTGTCTCTTCAGTTTCCTTTTTGGAATTTAATATCTCCCATTGGTGATTTCTGTTCCTTATCTTCCCTTGATCTATTTCTGCTTCTCTGTTAGATTCTGTCCCCTTGAATCTCCAACTAATGTCTCCCCATACGTCAGATTAAACAACAAAAAAAAAAAGATGCAAGGCTGTGAAAAGAACTAGAAAATGTTTATGTGGTTGCAGCAGGCTGACCATTAAAATGACTTTATTTCTGCAGCATTTCAGATGCTGGGCTTGACAGTTTCATTTCCAAAACTATTTATACTCACAAAAGACCATAGCAGCATTTCCATTATTTTCGTTTATGATTTTTTTTTTGCCTATATTTTATCAAGTTAGCTTCTTCTCTTCAGGCCTGATTTCAGACAATAGTAATACAAAGTGGAAAAATCCTTTCTGAAAGAGACTGTAGCTTTTTAGCTATTAAAGCATCTTTCAGTGTCCCCTCATATTTTTATCTCAGTGTACTTTTCAGCTTCTTCTGTTCATTTGATCCAATGTTATGCAGGGGAGACTCGGATGAAAGTTTCACCTGAAGTGTGTATGCTCTTAGCTGAGGAACCTTACTAAAACTGCCTTCCTTGTTATTCACCAAAGTCCTCTTGGTGCTCCAGGCATTACTTCCAGAGCATGCCATGTGAAAGCAAAGCATAACCATAACTATTCTTTCACATTGAAACAGAGGGAGTAGTTATTTTGCTAAACTAGTACCAGGGAGCATCACAATAGGCTAGGACAAAGAAGAATTATCTATTTTTATTTTCTTGCTTTTCTAAATATAAGTGAGCATGTGTATGTCTAAGCGTTTTGGTATGTGAAGTTTCATTTTTCTTTCTGCTTCTGAATTTGTTTCATTGAAAAGAAAAAAAGGCACAATTTGGTGTTTTAGAAAGGAAGCTAAAACTAGTATTAAATATTTTTGAACAACAATATTGTGTTGAATTCTGCATAAAAAGATTGTGAAATCTCATTCACTGGAAGTTTATGAGAACAAGTTATAAGTTTGCTAGGAGCAGTCTAGGTGTCAGCTCTCAGGACTTCTGTACAGACCACCAGGCCCCTGTGGTATCAGTGGCTGTTAAAAGCCTAATGAAGACAACGCTTGCTATGATTTCATAGATTACAGCATAGTGATGTCTTTGTTTCCTTCCAGCCTTTTACTTCTGTACTCTTGCCATAATTCCAGTGCAATGGTAAAATAAGTTTGTGATGACGTATGATAATAACAACTGTCTGAACTGTGGCCCTTACTACAATCTCATTTGCTTGCCTCAGAGAGACTGCTTGCCCGGGAAGGTCAGCAGGTTGTTTGCTTCCTGTTGAGCTAATTGGCAGGGTAACAACCACCGCCTGCCAAGCAAATGCATTTGTTTAATCTCTGCTGGTTGTGGATAAAAACTGCCAATAGACAAAAGAGACCCTTTTTTAAAGAGCTAATTTAGTGCTGGATGAAGATGAGTTCTTCCCTTAAACTCCGAAGTATCAGTATTAGCTGCTGTAGATATGTACCAATAATATACATTCAACCTCAGTTTTGATCCCTCTCTTTACCTGACAGTGCTTTAGCAGATGAAGGGCACAACTTACCTCAACCTAGTGTTAAAAGTTTACCAGAACCTGGTGAGTCTCGCATCCATAGTTCTGTACTTATAGGCTGATACTGATTGTAACTGCAAGATTAAATAGAACATAGGAGAGTTGAGGAGCTTCTTGAATTGATTTAAGAAGTGTGTTGCAGAATTTGCCAGTGGACAGTAGCTTTCCACTTCTGTATAAAGGGCATATGCAAGGCCCGAGACAGTCAGTGCAAAGATTCTTGTTAATGTTCATGGACTTTTGATCAAGTCCTAAAGACGGAGTCGAGATTTAAAATGTATTGACTTTGAAACAAAGCCTCTGGTGCAATTACATAATTTCTATTATTCTCATTCAAACTGATGTGTGTTATTCATCACGCTGATCAGAACATGCTTTGCATCACTGTACTATTTCTGATTTGATGGTTGTGATAAACTTAGTAACCTCTTTCAGCCTGTGAAGTTACATGCTTCCTTCAGATCCTTCATTTAGCTCTAAGTGCTTTTTAAGTTTCAAAGGACAAAAATTACATTTGTTTTGGCCATTTAGAGACTACTGGCGGGATAGCAATTTGTTATTGTTGTTTTTTTAAGAATTCTTTTAGTACTGCTTCATTTTTGTCTCGGAGATTTCCATATTCTCCATTTGCATGTTTTGTGACTGTCGTTGTTATCTCCATATAAAAGAGGGCTATCTGTTTGGTATCCTTAGGATTTGCAGGTTTTAATTAGAATGGATTTATGTTGATTAGAGTTGATGGGATTGAAATGCCATGTAGTTATTAATTTCCTAGTTTTAATTTTGCTACTTAGTCATATGTTACCAAAAATATCTTAGAAATATATTTTTCCCTTGTAAAGTGGCAAAACAGAGAAATAAATGCGTTGCGGCATGCTGTCGTTTTGTGAATAAACTTCTGGCGGATCCTGACTTTTTTTGTTGAGCTGGGTGAAAATGTAAAGAAATGTTTTCAGCCAAGTTTTCTTCAATTTTCTTTGAAAACTGAAATAGAACTTGTGGGAATTTGGTCATTTTCATTCTAGAGCTAGGCTGTTAGTGAACATAATTCTCTGAAATTCCAAAATTTGAAAATGTCCATTGCAGTTCTCATATCTGTAGCATATGCAGTACAGACCCAGGTTCTGTACAGAGATTAACGTTAATCAGCATATAGAATGGTATTTCCATTTTTACAGGTAGGAAAATGAGACATAAAATAACCCGTGGTCCACTCTGATACTCATTACAATCAGTCTGAAGATGATTTTCACTCTAACAGGATAAGGCTCTATGCAGAATGGACTAGCTCTGTAGGCTGCTCATCTCTGCAATAATGAATAAAAGCATGAACAAAAAGTGCCAGAGCAGATAAAAATTCAGATACCTCCTTTCCAAAAGGCCCATGCTGAGCTCTTTGAAGATGAAGATAGTAGACCACAGCACTGAGGTACACAATTCCAGTTGGCAGAGTTTTGGGCTAGGAATCTCCGAGGTTTTCTTTATTCCCTGATTTGTCATTGCAGATGTCAGCAGTTAATTTTCTTTAATTTTGCCTTTACTTTGAGATAGTATATTACTGAATACACAGAAATCATATGGCGTTCTGGTTTTGATTAAAAACTCTGGATATTACCTTTCTGCAAATAAATTATAATGTTTAAAAATAAATATGCTTATACAAAATGGGGTACAGTTAAGAGAGTGTTTATATTCAGTGTTCACATTCAAGCACTTCCTAAAACTTCAGGGTAGAAGTCTATCATGAAGATAAATTCACAGCTTCTTTCATCTTGTCTCATTTTTCTATAATAAAACCTACTCCTGACTGAATACAAGACCAGTGAACTTAAACTTTCTTTCAAAAGAATCATAGCAATTTGATTTCCTTAGCATGTCCAAAAAGCGCTGATTATGTAACAGTGCATTTAATACAGATTTAAGATCTCTCCTTAACATTATGGCTATCTGGAGATGGCCATTTGAAGAAAACTGGCTAACTTTTATGATAAATTTGCCTCAGCATATTTAGAGGTATGTGTAAATAAGGTATAAATGAATATAACACATGGACTCATTTCAGAATGTCAGTCATCTGAATTTCTCTCTGCTTTGGTCCTTACTTTACCTTTATTTTCTGTTTTACTTTTGCTAGCGTTTGGAATTCCAGTCAGCTCTCTTCAGAGGGGAATTTGCTAAGGGAGAGCAGTCTCTTGACTTCCCATGTGAAGGAGCAGAATTTTAGGGAACTCACTCTGTTGGTGTAAGCAGACAAGTTGAATCAGCCTTCTTTTAGCTGTTGGTTCGATTCCCCTTTTTTGCTCTGTGCTTGCTCATGGCTGTTCCAGCCTTTGGGTTTCAGTGAAGGAGAAATTGTGGTACTTAGTATCACTCCCTCTTCACTGAAGATCTCTTGCACTGTTACTGTTTTACATCAGCTCTAGCAGATAGCCAATTTGGGCCTGCCAGTTTGGTTTCTGGTTTAAGGAAAGGCAAGTACATTGTCTTTAAGGCATGGCTCTCTGGATGTTCAGACAAACTGAAGAGTTTGGTAATAGTCTGTGCAGCTTTTTATTCAATTATAAATACTGCTGATACTGTTTGCTAAATGTTTGATGACTGCTTGGTGGTGTGAAATTGGGATTCCTCCCATACCCTTGATTCTAACTCATCCAGTACTAAGGGTAATGTCCCGCAGACATGCAGGACCCTTACAGGTACATTGTCCTTTAATTTTTAAAAACAGCATATGAGGATGTGGTTGGAAGCAATGGGTTTCTTGCTGGA
This sequence comes from Aythya ferina, assembly GCF_964211825.1. NCBI lineage: Eukaryota > Metazoa > Chordata > Aves > Anseriformes > Anatidae > Aythya > Aythya ferina. The sequence goes on from NC_140307.1 coordinate 2,343,118, forward strand.
GTTGCAGCCTGTGTTTTCTTGATAGAAAAAACATGTAGTCTTTGAAGCTATCTGCATAGGATTTTTCACTAGAAAGACAGTAGTTGCGGCTGATTTATGTGGGTTTGCTACTGATTCTGCATTATATATGCTGCTCCTCATAATCTGCTTCTCTTTTTTTTGTTTTTGTGAACAATCTCCACTTCTCAGTACATATGCACAAGTCTCATAAGTATTAATAAAAAATTAGATGTTCTAGAGTGATTGTCAACCTATTTGGATATCCTTCTCTAATTCTTACCAATATCATGTGCTTCAAATGAAAGCAGAATGTCATCCTTGTTGCCAGCCTGTGCTTGGGGATCCTGATACATTTCATATAGAATTACATATCAAAACTTTCTGTGTTCCAGATAGCTTGCCATTTATGCTATGAAGTTTGGGGACCATAACATACCATAGCGATTTTAACTGTTTAAGCTATCCTAATCTATCAGAACAGTTGATCTTTTCATACGACAAAAATGTTTGTCCCAGCAGTCCTGCAGCAGGGAATTCCACTTGAATATTTTGCGAAAGATGGGCCTTTTATCCAGTTTCATTTATAATAAAAAGAGTAATAGCTGTGACTTTCTTAGCTATTTTTGTTAGTAGATCAAATTTCTCCCTGAAGTAATCAGCTATAGTTCAGTTGAATGAATGCTATTTTTCCCATTTGCATAATTGCATGATTATTTTCTTCAGCTTTACCAAATCCTTTTTTTATTTTTAAACTTATACCATACTAAACAAAGAATAATTTCATGTCCTGGTCTAGTGCAGATGCCTTGATTAAGAAAAATAGCAGTGATTAAGAATGATGGTCATACACATGATTAAGAGCAGAATTTGACCTCATATAGGATAAGATTTAATGAAAATCTCTAATCATTAGCTAGTTTTTAACTCAATTTCAGTGCCTTTTATGTTGTATATGGGGAAAAAGACTCCAAAGTTGTCTTTGTTCATGGAAAAAAACAATTGACTTGATTGAACCAGGTCCTTTGTCTTTAGAATCTTGGAGTAGACGAGTAGCCGCTGGAACTGGTCTGTATGCTTCTGGTAGTGTTACCCAGGATTAATGTTTTCTGATTTTTTTTTTCATTACCTCAGAGTACTGGAGCAATTTGAATGCACTTTCATATCTGTGAGAATGGGTCCACATTATTAACAAAGGTAAATTCATTTTGTCTCTGTAGCTGTGAGGTATATGTAGGCTTTTCACCCTTTGGACTGAGGTATTGTATTTTTCCAAATTTGGTAGCTTAGTCAACAATTCTGTCACTGAAGAAAGTGAAATGTGAGTCCTAAGAATGCAGGCGTTACCTTTGCAAATGAGAATAAATTCTTGCAATTATTATTGGATAGATCAAGGAAGTCAAACAAAACATATGCAGAATTGTTTCTAGTTAGGAATGTATTTTCTATACTGCCTACAACTAATATGTTTGTATTTGATTTGAACACTTTGTATTTGTAGAAGGGAGTCATGCATAAATAAGGCCAACACTATTATTCAGTATTATTAATGATGTTGTCTACACTTAGATTCTCAAAAACCAGAAAACTAATAAATTTTACATATTGGAAAAAAAATCACAGATAAATCAAACAAATATATAAATTCTTTAAAGTATTTAATATGTGTTAAGAGGACAGAATGATGAATTCAATATTGAAAACCAATATCAAGTTTACAATTATGTACCATTTATCATCACTGATTGCACAGACAGCATATTATTGCAGGGAACAGAATGATTCATAAACTAAAACCCTGAATGGCTTTATAAAAACTTAGAAGTCATGTTATGTCTGAAAAGCTTTGTTTTTCTCTTTCAGGCATTATTTTCAATAGTAAATTACACTTTCAGACACAAATTATGCATATTTAATTTCCTGAGCTTTAAAATTAAATGTGCAATAACTTTAGAGTATTGAAAACTGATGCATTTACAATCACCTGATTCTGTGTGGTGTAATTTTCTGAGGCCAAATTCCCCCTTTAAGAAAAAAGAACATATGGAAAATGTAAAAGTGGATAGGAACTAGTTTTGAATTGGACATGCAGAAGCAAGCAAATAGAAGCAGTAAAAAGTGCTCTTGAAGGTGATTTGGCTTTGAAGAGAAAGCGTATACAAGAGGCAATTTCTTACTCAGCAGATCTCCCAGGGTAAATTTCTGCTTTCCCCAAAAGTCAATGGCAAAGCTCCCAGTGACTTCATTGTTTTCAAACTTCCATTGTCTGTCTGTACTGAAGGACATACCTGCTTACCTTTGTGAAAGTGCTGCACTTCTTTAAAGTCCTGTCACCCCAGCTGTGCTCTGGGAGAGAAAAATGAATTCTTTTCTGGCTCACACTTTATCAGCAGAATTATTAAGCAGTTTTCTGTTGCAGACTCACTCCTGTAATGCACTCCTGCTTTTTCTTTTTTCCCCTCCAAATTCTTTTCTCGGTTTCATGTGGCTGCTCAAGTTGCATGGGAATAACCAAAGATACGATTTCACCAAACTGAGGTTGTGTACCAATAACTGAGGGTTATTTTGTCCTTCAGAATTTCAAAACTCATTCTGACTTATGGAATAATCTTGCTAAGCTTGAAGATTCAGCTTGATGTTAGAGCTATAACTCTGAGCTAGACTCACTGAGTCGTCAACAAGAAGAAAAAAGCCAAAATACCTTCTTATTTGTAAATGGTGCATTTTTAAAATAGACTGAATTAGAATCACAGAATCAATGTAATGCAATCTCATGCTGTTCTTTTTTTCTTTTACTCACCCTCTGTTTAGAGGGCAGTTGCATTTAAATAGAGACTGAATAAATGAGTATTATAGTAGTCAACCTCAGATGTAAAACACATACATTGCCAGTTGCATTGAAATTTAGTATGGTCTACTACCCTTCAAACAGACAACCCTATTTCAGAGAATACAAGGACTATACTTTTGTTTCCAAATGAAACTGCTGAACTTGTATGGGATTTTACATGAAAAGGAAGAGCAGGAATGAGTGCTTTGTCTCAAACATCTGTAAACATTCATGCAACAGTGTAATATCTTTTTTGACATTCAGGGTACTTGTAGTTTGACAGGACACTTCTCTTGAAAGTTTTAAAGAGAAGACAAAAAAATATTTAGAAACAAAATTATAGCAACAAATTGTCCTGAATTATTTTATGTAGACTGGTTCTGTCTCCATGCAATTCGGACAGCACCTTATATTTTGAAAAGATCAGGGAAGCTAAATAGTTTCCCCAACTGGAAACTGGTGACAGTGCTGAGTCACAAACAATGCCATCAGTATGGAGCAACTGGTGCTTTTAATATTCTTATACAAACAACAAAACTAATTACCTTTATTCAATAAATCTAGTTCAAATTTGATCTATTAAATTTTTTTAATTTTTGAAAATAATATAATAAACACGATTGCTAATTCATTATTGAAATTCATTATTAGGATGTTTATAAAAAAAAGAAAGAAAAAAAAAAGTAATTAAGAACAGGTAGGGAAAGATGGGGATGAATTGACCTCAGGCACCAGTAGTGCCGCAGCTCCTGGTCAGGTTGCCTTAACCATAGCTAATGAAGAAAAATAGCCTTGCGGAGCTAGTGAAAAAGGAGGGAGCTGGGTTTGCAGAAAAGAAGTGGGTAAGCCAGCAGTCACTTCCAGCATATGTGTTCTTCACTGTCCTTTGCTCCCAGTTTAGGTGGCTGGTGCAAGATTTAGGAGCGCTGCAAACCAGGACAGAGCAGCAAGGGGAAGGTTAGGGACCTGGAGGCACAGAAGCAGTGGGAGGAGTGGAGAAATTTTTCAGGAGGCTGGGAGGCTGCAGTGAGTCCCTTGTGGAAACAGTGCATCGTTTCTGGCCCAAACTATCCCATTTGAAACTGTGCCATCACCTGCGGTCATGTACTGGCGTGCTACCAAGAAATGCACAGCACAGGACAAAGGATTTTGGCAGCCTCACATGTACATAAAATATAGTATGATGGGGAGATCCATCGTGTGGCTGCAGTGACATAATGTTCCATTAGCCGTTTTGCTATATTATCAAATTGGTCTTGGTCTTACATTTCTTACATACTGAGATGAATTAAAAAAGCCTGATCATGGCCAGTGTTATTGTTCTAATTAGAAATTTATCAGAAATAATACATAACACCAACAGAGCATTTCATCTTGAAGAGACTGTACAAGATTAGCATAAGATTGCTGGCTAGGAGCTAAGTTAATGCAGCTGTTAAAATCACTTGTCACAAGTATTTGGATCTAAAGATTTTTAGCATATAACTTCTGGTACATCTTTCAGGAAGGAAACTGCAGCCATAGGATGCGATTTGTTCCCTGCCTGATATCTCTTCGGGCATCCAGTGTCACTGAGCAACCCTAAAAAGCAGCAGTAATGCAGTCGATCTGACAATACAAGGGCAGATCCTCTGGACGGTAGAGGATGCTAGAGAAGAGGTAGATTTTCCATCGTGCTTTTCACTGTTAGCATCCGCTCGGTCTTGCCTGGCATCAGCGCCAGCCAGCATCTCTGTGTTTGCTTACAGCTGCATGCTCCTGAAAATGGATGCACGCATGGAGTTGCAAACCGAGGCACCTTGAAACGGGTCCAGAAGTTTGCATGATCTCCCACTGAGCACATCCGAGGAGTTTGATAGGTTTCTGCTCTGGACATCCCGTTCTTTCAGCCGCAGGAGGCAGGGACCCTTGGTTTTTTTCTCACGTACCCTCTGCTGAGCTGCCAAGTGTTCCTGCCTCAGCCAGAGTTTGCTTCTTCATTTCCACATGCACGGCTCGGGTGCAACCTTGGGATGCCAGAGCGTCAGTCTGATTCTTTGTCCTTTGAGTCTATTTACAGTGTTTTCATTGAATAGGACAAGGAAAAAAAAATATATAAAAAAATCAGAGAACAGAAGGCTTCGGCACTAGATCACGCTGCCTCCCCCCCCTCACCCCCCCAAAAATGGTTAAATAATCCCTCCCCCCCCCCCCCCCCCCAACAACAACAAATGGTTAAATAAACAACCAGCTAACCAGCTGCCGACCCAACCACGAACGAGCGAAAAAGCCCAAAACCAGCTGCAGCGCCACGGGAAACGGGAAAGTTTCGGCGCTCGGAGCCGGCCCCAGCATCCCGGAGCTGCCGCCGCGCCTCGGTGCTGCGCTGGGGCCGGACCGGCTCCGAGCCCCCACCCCCGTCTCCTCCCCGCTCCTCCTTCCCTCCCCCGGGTCCTGCGGGGAGGCGGGTTTAAGGTGGGTCGTGCGGCCGCGGTAACTTTCCGAACAGAGCCAAAGAGGCGCCCGGAGCCCCCCGCAGCAGCGCCGCGCTCCCCGTGCCAGCAGCCCCGGCTCGGCCCCGCCGCCGCTCGCCGCCTCCCCAGCGCCGCGCAGCCGCCGCCGCCGCAGCAGCCTCGGGAGCCGGCCCCGGTCCCCCCGAGGTAGGTGCGAGTCGGGACGGGCGCTGCGGGGAAAGCTGGCCCGGAGCCCCGCTGCCTGCGGCCCCCGAGCTCCGCTCGTTCCCGGCGTAGCCTCCGCGGGGCAAGGAGCTTGCTCGGCACCCTCTGGCTGCACGGTTGGAGCCCCCTCCCCGGCTCCTTCTGCTGCTGCCCGGGCGCCTGGCACGAGTTGGGGCCGGGGGAGCGACCTCTCGCCAGCCGCCCCGTTTCTGTCCTTTTCCCCGAGCCTTCGCTGGGCTTTCCTTGATGATTTTGGAAGTGATGATCTACGAGAGATGCGCGTAGGGGAAACCTTACGGCTGTATTAGGACTCTCCCCTATCAGCGCTTTTCTCAGAAGCTCCCCCCCACACACACACATCGCACGGGTTACTGGGGTGTTGTGTCGGCACGAACTTTCTTCTGGTTGCGGGAGACACGTTCGTCCCCGTTTGTCCCTGCCTTCGGACTGCTGCTCTGCGCGGGCGACAGGACTCGGGCTGCTGCCTCGCTGCTTGGGGTCGCCTTGCTTCCCTTGCATTTACTTGACCGGGCTCGCGATGGAGAGAGTCTTGGGAGTAGGGAGAGGCACAAGGGAGAAGTTGTAGGATGCTGCCTGGGAGTGACACCTCCGTTCCTGAGGCTGGGAGCTGGTGTAACGATACTCTCGCTGGTGCTGCTCGGTGCTGCTCACTGCTGCCAAACATTCCCTTCGTTTGCCTAGGAAGAGCTCTGGCCACTCTGCCAGATGGTTGCTAACAAGGAGGGAGAAGTTTGGGAATGTCGGGGCACCAGCATCCTTCAGTGCTCTGCTGAGATTCTCAGGTGACAGCCCCGAGTTGTGATGTTCGCAGTTATTAACATGGTCTGCAAGCACTGGGCATCTGCGTGGCCCTGAGAGGTGGGCAGAGGATCAATGTTTAGTGAAAGCAGGGCAGCCAATCTCTTGAAGTATCACAGGGGTTGGAGATTTAAATAAACCCTGTGACCGCTAAATACTGCAAAGGCTCGGGCTAACCCCCTAGCAGGAAGAAGTCTGGAGTTAACTAAAAGGAAGCCTCCAGTTCATATCTTGATGACCGCCTGGTTTAGAACATAAATATGTAATGCATGAATTATGAATTACCTGGAATGTAGCAGCCTGTCTACCTTCTATATCCAGGCAAGCAGGAGAGAACCCCCTGTAATGCCCAGTCCTGTATTTCAGTAACAGAGATCTCAGTTATGTGAATAGAAAATTCTGTAGAGGTTTCTTCTGGGATACCCAAGACTAAGACCAAATTCTTCCTATACTGTCAGAGTTCCCTTAGAGTGCATCCAAAGCTTGTCTGTCCCTCTCTGTTTGGACTTTCTTACATGTCCACTTTGTTATTAAATTCCACAAGTTTTCCTTCTTAGAGTGAAGTCTGATGGATGGGTTCTTGCTGTGCTGATAGTAGCGCAAAATAAAGGCGAATAAATCAGCTAATCAGTTTCATCATAGGATTTGATTTGATGTGATCGTTTAGAGACTGAGCATCTGGTCTTGCAAAAGCTGAAGAATAAGTTTATGTTCATCAAACCTGGTGTGGAGTCTGTGAAAGTTAACGTGAGGCACCTCAACTGGTTTTGCATTAGGATAGTAAATATTAATGAGCACGTGTGTTAAAGGGTAGTGATGTATGTTAGCAAAATTAGTTTCAGTGCAAGTGCATGAGTTCTTATTTATTAGTACCAACCTCTGGAGACTTCTTCAATGTTCAAACTGTTGATTTTTTTTTTTTTATTTTTTATTTTTTTTTCCTGCTTCTTTTTAATAGCCACGTAAATCTAATGTGGAATTGTAAAAGTTGTATGGTGAAAGTGTTTAGACATAAGAAGCAGTAAAAGTAGTCATGTGGGGATTTCAGTGTTGTCTTTCTAATCAGCCAGTCATCTACTTTATAAAATTACATAATTTTAGTCAAACTATCAAAAAAGATGTCTGAGGTAAAATATAAAATATTATGATGAATTATGTTGTCCCTGTACTTTAGCTATTGAAAAAGGGCTAATTTGATTTCTTGCTTTTTCAATTAAATATACGTTAATAGTCAAAATATCAAATAGAAGTCAGTGCTGTCTTCCACTAAGTTGAGTGTCTGTGAGTGTATTTACTATGAATGGGGCATTCAGCCATTTTTACTTGGAATACTTCATCATGCTTTAAATGTTAGACAGACTTAGTATTTAAGCAAATGCATACAGCAAAACTATAAATCTCTGAATACAGTTAATTGTCTTGGAACTGGGAACGTACCTTCAAGTACAACTATTTCTCCATAGTGTGGTCACAATTCTTGCAAACCTTTTATCTTCGTCTGTGAAATCATTTCCAGTTCTGTGTTCTTACAAAGCATGTGTTTCGTTATTGTTTTCAAAACCATGTGGTTTGGGCTACTATTTAAATATAATATTTATGATACTACTATGGCTGTTCAGCTTAAAAAGTGCTGCATACTGCTGCATACTAAAAAGCTTCGATGTAATTACTACTTCTGGTGGCACTGCTGTGCAAATCTCTGGGGCAGGAATTTAAATGGAGACTTTATACAGTTCACAGGTACTTTATATAAAAGCTATAAGCTCTTTTATTTATTTATTTATTTATTTTGAAACACGAGGGCTGGAGGCATGGGGGAATGGGGAATTGTGTGCCCGCACTGTTTTTACGCTTTAAGAGTTCCAACCTGTATGCTTGCTGTTGGCTGTCAGGTACTTTCAGGTGCATTGTGTGTGTGGTGGATTCCCACAAACCATCCATCTGTACCACCGTGGGTTTGAATTACCTATTTACACACCTCTTTATAATTGTCATTCCATGCAAATATGTCAGTTCTAGTTGCATCTTGCAGAGGAGTACTGAGAGACATGGGTTTACTTACACAGCCCCTTTCTCCCTTGCATATCCATGCAAAGGAAGCTGTAACACTGCAAGAATCAGAGTCTGGCTGCAGTTCAAAGCCAAAGTCACTGGGAATTTCTCCATTGGTGGTGATGGACTTTGGGCCTCATTGTAGTTCCAGGTAGGATTCAGGTCTAGGTCATCTTTGGTTCTCTGCGGTAACCTGTCTAGTCTCTAGTTGTTGCTTCATCAGCATTCAGTTGTCCTGTGAGTCTTATGTCATATCTGATGCCCTGGTATCCATGTTCAGGTACCACTTGGACTCCATATTCAGGCAACTAAATCCTTCCCTGGCTATCTAACATACTACTAAAAATGACTCGTATGTAAAACCTAGGACTAAGGCAATAGTTACAATTACCGTTGTGAATAAATGGGTTACCCCTAAGAAAGGGTTGTTCAGATCTTAATGGGAAAGATGAAAAAAAAGTCACCCTCATTGTTCTGTACTGTGCAGGCTGACTGTACCGCAGTAGCAATTGGTACTTTTCTTTGCACAAAACTGATTGGAACCTCAGTGAGGAAGTCCTGTGTGTTAAGGAGAGATACATGAAAAAGCTTGTAGAAAATTAAGAGCTACTCTCAAAGGAGACAAATCCCAAACAGAATCAGCTGTAAAGACTGCCGGATGAATCCTGCCACATGATACTTCTATGTGACTCCTGCGAGTGATGTACAATTGGTGTATGTGTACAGAGGGAAGGAATTTTTTTCGGGTTTACAAAATGGGATCCTTATTCTAGGAATTAATGATTATATACCAGACTGATGAAGAGCCAATGTTACATGCCCTTGTGAAGATCAGAATGGGTAGCTGCAAAACAGTGTGCTACAGCCCAGAGTCTAAGGTGTTTAGTAAGGATATCCAAAGACTAATCCAGAATTCTCTAAGATACGTGTGTTTACAAACACTTGTGTATGCGCGGTAGTTCTAAGCCCTCCAGGCAGTTTCTCCTGTCTGTTGCTGCTCTAAGGGGAAAGTACTGAAATTTGTATGAAAGCTTCTTTCTAAGAGAGGAAGAGAGGTACAAGATGAAGGTCACCACTTAGCCTGCTTGCAGAAATGCAGCAGGAAAGAAGAGCACATCCAACTTGAACCCAATTGCAAACAAGTCCAGAACTGGTAGGCCTAACTTTTTTCTTTGCAGTAAGAACTGGTGCGGAGAATTTCCCTTAGTAACAGCCTGACTAGAGAGGCTAATGAATAAATGGGCATGAGGCTGAAATCATGTTCACTGCTAGAGAGATGCTTTGTCTGGAAGAGGAGTAAGACACAGTAGTTGAGTGAAAAATAGTTCTGTGCTGTGACTTTGTGCACTTCATTTTCTAAGGTTTTCAACCCAACACATTCTAATGGTCACTGAGAACACTAGTACTAATAGTCACTGAGAAATATTTTGAAGAGTTAAAAAGGTACTTGAGAACTGCCAGAATATGATAGCCTAAAGGTTAATCAAGTGTGAAATTTGTGAACAACCTTTTTCTTTTTTTTTCCTTTTAAATTTAACTGGTAGATATGAGTAGAAATGGATACAGGTTCTCTTAAGTTAAAGTATGGAGCTAAACTTTTCCTTAAACACTTTTCTTGGATTCCTTGCTAAGATTTAGACTCTTGCTAATTGCCTGTTGTTATCAAAAGTCTTTTGGTACATGATTTTTTTGCAAGGTTTATGAAGTGTTGTGAACACATGAAAATCTGCTTTCTCTGGAACAAAGTAAGAAAAAAGCTACAGAGAAACTTTAAGATGGAATTCTCAGTTGTCTTGTTAAGGTACCAGAACAAGAGAGCAAATCGAAAGCTCCAAAGCTTAAAGGACGCAACCTAAACCTACTGTAGGTTCTGTACTAGGTTAAGGTGATTGTGGAGCATATTCTACTTTTCCACAGGGTTTGAATCTTTAATACTCATGTCTGGTTTTGACAAAGGCAGTCGTTTGACAGAGATGTATTAAGAGTCTTCATAAAGCAGAGGCTTTGGTACATTTTTTTTTTTCTCTCTCTCTTTTTTTTTTTTAAACTAGTGTAAAATGTGGAAGTATACTGATATAAAGTCAGTGTAAGCATGAGGAGAATCAAGTTCTTTATCATGCTTTTAAAATCTACCAAGTGAGAGAAGCATGGATGATTTGTAAGTAGTCGACTGGCATATGGTACCATTATGATAACATCATGTTCACAGCACTTTCCAGATTGATATACAACCTTTCTAAAATAAGCTTGGTAGAAAAAAAAAAAAAAGAATGTAAAGTCATTTAGCAGCCAACATGCTTTTGGTAGCAGCATAGGACACTGGTAGGTGACTTCACTGACACTCAGTTTGTCAAATGAGTCGTGCATCATAGTCTACTACCTACTTGACAGGCAGCCACTCCAGAAAACTGCCATTGCACTTTGTACAGTGGAGCCTGATTCGTGCTTTCTTAATTCGCAATGAAATGCTGCATTCATTTTCATTCCATGCAGTCTTGGGGAAGTCATGGAGGTTAGCGCAAGGTAAAGAATTTTTTCCTCGGGAGAAAGTCCAGTATTACACCCTTTGTTAGCAGCATAAGGAGAAAGACTGGGGTTATCTGGGGATGGAGACTGAGTTATACTCTAGTTCTGGATGGAATTATCCAGACTGAGATTGAAACTCTCATTGACATGCTATGTCATTTATGGTTCTCAAGGAACAGTAAAATCATAAATATTCTTAGAAGCAGAAGCCTTGACAAGACAAACTATAGCAATGTTTCACTATTCAAAGGGTTTTTATCTACTTGCCACAGCTAGCTTAATTCTATTAAAGAATTAAAACAATGACACTGTATATGGCATTATTATAGCATAAATTATACTTTTTTGCCTTCATTTAAATGTAAAAGCTGTAAATATCACTTTAAAGAAGTGCTGCCTGATTAATTTGAAATTGTATTAACTTGTGTGTGTTGAAATGGATAAGGCAAATCAAAACCATTAAAGTTACAACACCTACCATTTCTCAAACTTAGTAAAAATGTCCAATGTAGCAATGTTCTTCATCCCTTTTCCTCTTCTAATTTTCTTTTTTCTGCATATTTCAGGGAGGCATTTTATCACCCAAACAGGGCCAATCAGTTATTTTATAGATACAATTCAAGTATCAGAGAATTTACTTCTCCCTGTTATTACGCATTGCCTTCTACAGAAGGCCATGTGACTAGTCACATACTATAACTCTAGAGAAAGATGAGTTTTATAATTCTTTGCAAAGAAACACTGCTTAGTAGACATTTGGAGGCTTGTTTCTGCAGATGGTAGGTATCCTCTTTAGCATGAATTGCCTTCTGGATAGGATGTCTGTGCCCCTTCCTCCTCCAAAGGGGCCTGGCAGCCCAGAGCAGGCCAGATACCTTACTCTTGGATTAGTCAAATCAAGTGAGATTAATCTTGTACTTTCATAACGATGCCTTGTTTTCATCCTTTCTGTATTCAAAAATTTGTTGTGAATGAATGAACAACTTTGAAGATGCTCTGAGCTTTACTCTAGGTTTCACAGCTTTTGACAAAGTTATGGTGCAGAAGCTAGACAGTTTTGCATGTATGTATGTATCTTGTGTGAAGGATAGTGATGTTTCTGTTAATGGCTTAAAGTTTCTGTAAGCTTTCTGAGATTGAGGATTTTTGGATGTAACTCTAAGTACTTCCAGGTAATCTTAGGACAGGAAAGATAGTTATGCTTAGTTATGTAGAGTTCTGTTTTGAGGAGCAAAGTCCAGTAACTGCAGTCACTGACTAGAATTAATAATAATCACTTTTCCAGAAGACTGCAAAAATCTTGAATAAGTACTCCAACAAATCAGTCTTCTTTAGTGGTGGTAAGTATAAATTATAGAGAGAAGTTCTTTTCGTTTAGAGTCTTTGGTGTCGTTATAGCTGTCATTAATTATGTATTAAGTGTTTGAAAGGAAAGACATCAGTAGCCTATAGGATATATTTGCATAGTAATTGAGGATTGATTAGATACAGTCTCCGCAGTGAGGGCTACTGGGAATAAGTCACAGAAATTAAAACAGTGGTAAATTATATTTACAAAACATTCATTTGTAATAACGGTAGTCAAATATACAGAGAGATTTGTAAATTGCAGATGGAAGAAGGCTCATTTTCACAGTATTGTCTGTTGCAGGAGAGGATTCAGCCACTTGTTACCTAGCACTGGGTTACAAACTCTGGGGCAGGCATTGTGACTGATGTAAACTGAGGTCTGTCAAATGACAAAATACCATCTGTTGTTTGTGGTCAGAAGATAGTGAAGTATCTGTTAATAAACTGAATGAATGCAGTGGGTGCTTTTAACAGTTGAGGCACGTGGTATGTCCGTTCCAATCCATAGGCATTTTGAACAGTTTTATTTTTCTTCATCTTTCTTTCCCACTTAGATTTTATCACCTTGGATGATAAAAATGGAAGTGAAATTTGTTTCTCAAATATGGTCCATGTGATTGTTTGTGGATGAACAGAGTGTAGTCTGAAAACAGAGCTGTTCCTTTTGCTCTGATCTGTAAAATGAAAAATATGTGGGAACTCTGAATAGGGGGCAAACAATGTTAAACAAGAAAGGCAATGGAAAATAGCTTGGCAAGCAGAGGTGTGTGGGTAGAAATAATACAGAAAGTCACTTTTATATATGGAAGAGAGTAAGAAAAAGAACCACAACTAGATAAACAAGAGGGGAGAACAAGACAACTAAATAAAATTCAACAACAGATAAGAAGCTCACCTCAGAAATACACGAGTTAAGTGAGAATGGGAAAGTGAAGAATCAGCTCTGTGCATGGTGTTCAAAATTGTTTTGCCTGGGAGAAGGAGAAAGAGGGGAGGGGAAAGGAGAAGCAGGTAGCAGGATGCTATTGCACTGGTTAACATCCCGTGTTTAAAGTTGGTGCTTCATAGATAATTTAGACATGCTCCTCACTTTTTTTTTTTTTTTTTTTTTTTAGCAGCTGATATATTTTCTTTTTTGTGCTCTTTTATTTTCCTGCAGGTCTTTCTTCTGCCTTATCCCTAGTGTTCTGTTAGGCTTTGTTTAAGGATAACATTCTCCACTTGAAGGGAGCTTGTCAGAATATTTGGCAGAGGATAATTTTATAGTATGTATTCTCTGTGTAGTAGAGAACTAAATTTAAGCTGCTCTGTATGCAGGCATTCCAAAAACAGAATACCTACAATCTAATCCTTTTGCTTCGTTCTAAGCTCCCAGAAGTCCAGAAAACTCGTGCTGTAGGACTTCTGCAACTAGAACTCTGTGGACTATGGGATATAGCAAGGAAAGAAGGAAGGAAAGGATGTCAGCCTTTTTGCTTTAGGCTGTTGGTTCCTGAACATATTCTGCATCTTGTTTGGTTCCTTCTTCACTCTAGTTAAAACAATGCAGGAGCAGAATATAGACTTAAAGTTCTGTTGACTTCTGTAAAAGATGGGTTTGCACAGGTACTCTAGAATGAAATAGGCTCTGACTTTCATACACAGCCTGTGGATGTGCAGAATATGCTGAAGGGGAAAGCAAATATGCGTTCTGAGCTCCAAAAATTGCTGTTGTGGTGAAAATCGCAGTAATCTAGCACCCTGTATTTACTTGAAGGGAAAGGTAGATGTTTTTAGGATCCAATTGTTCCGACCTGCTGAATTGTGCTTGAAGGAGCACCCAGAAAGGTAGAAGGACTGGTGTCTCAGTGCTACGTCTCTACTTCACCAAGGAACACAGCCTCAGTGTGACCATTCTTGTAGACTTCAACTCTGCTATCTGTGTGCTCCCACTCTCCTCTGAACGGTTACCACCAGTCCGGTACTATTCAAATTTACTGTGCCTGGCTTCAGCAGTGCCTTTCAGTGGCAGCTTTCCAGGTGTTTTTCTCGAGGATCTGGTAGTCAACAGACACCTCGTTGGTGTTTGGAATAACGGGTGTTTGGGAGTGGACTGGTGACAGCAGCGAAGAGAAAAACTAGAGAGAGTTAGGAAGACAGTGAAAGGAATTCAAGTTAATCCTGAAAAGGAAGTAGTACAAAAGGAGGACATGGATCTTCTGAAAGGATAGTATTTGGGTATGTAGATTTATCTTTAGACATGCATTTCAAAAAGTTAGGGGCATAATCTTGCAAAATAAACTGCAGTGAGTTAAATACTTAGCAGTTGTAACTAAAGAATGAACAAACTTACCCAATGTTCTTTTGTTCTTTCATGGACACTGAATTCACTAGAAGACACAACTAAAGTTCTTGCTATTGCTTCTGTTTTATTTTGTTTTTGCCATAGCTGAGAGACAGCATTATAGATTTGTTAGCACTGGATTTACTTGAGTGAACCCATTTAGGAACATTGACTCTTTCTACCAAAAGGTTACTTTTTACATTTAAAAAGGTCTCCTTTGCATATTTTGGGTTACTTGAACACCACTTGTTTATTACATTGTGTGGGGAAAAATAACAAGTAATATTAACTTTTTATTTCTTGCATGTTCTGTAGAAGAAACTGTGTAAGTTAGTATGCAAAACCTCAGTTAAGAGGGTGCACTGTATATTATGAGCTGACTTTTTGTGAGGGTTAGTGCATCTGCTTTCATGCATTTTTCTCGTTACCAGCATGAAGAATGCAGTCTTAAAAAGGTATGTCACTTCAGGTAAACCCTTAAGTAACAGTGAGAAAGATCTTATGATCACATCAGACCATCTGATCAACTCACAGAGCAAGCAGTGCTTGCATGTGTGCATTTCCTACTAACTAACCCCTGCTGCTAGTCAGACACTTTCTTTCCAGCTAACTTCTTAGACGTGTGTATGAATTAAAAGAAATTTCTGTTGTGTGTTGCCTGTCATAGATATATATGTATACTTTTAATGCAAATATTTTCTTATATTAGAAAAATAGATTATTATTTATTATGAAGGAGTTCATGGACAAAGAATTCTTTTCATATAGCTAAAAGTAATTGTTCAACAGCATCAGGTATTAGGCTGTTTAGAAACAGAAAAAGGTGATCTTCGTACCAGTCTCCTTTATACTGTAATATTATTATTATTTTTTAATTGTGCACAGGACTTAAATCTGTACAGTGTATGCCAAAAATATAATACAGCCTCTGTGTTGCTCACAAGTGTAACAAAAATCCAAAGCTTTGCTGCATGAAGGACATCACCTTTTATTGTTTGCTACCTCTGTCAGAATTGAGTTTCAAATCTGAACTCAAGCTAGGTCCACAATGATGGAAAGTGCTAGCAGTTGGGATATTCAGCTGCACTGAAGTCTTGCTGTTCTTTTGAAGATGAGACTTTCATCAGATATATGTAGGACAGTAAGTTTTTTAGGACAAACAGTTTCTTTGGATGTCTTTACATAATATATAGGCCTTCATTCTGCTTGGGACCTTTGAGTACTTTTGTGAATTTGATATTAAGTAATAAATATACTGCTTACTGTTGTTTATTGGATAAGTCTAGTGCCAGAAAAAGAGATGTGTTACAGAATTGTGAAAGATGAAGCCTGTTCTTGGCTTTGTCAAAGATTCACTCTAATATCAATGCATTATATTTCCTGGGAATACTAATGCTCCTGATATTTTTTTAATCTTAGTATATTTGTAGAGTGCTCCAAGATTCTGTGCAAAGTCCTTGTTAATACTCTACACATCCCTCGGTGAATTTAGTCTTGTATTAGCTATGGACCAGTCTACCCTGCTCATTTCCCTTTTAATTTTGTGGCAGTTACTGCTGTCAGTTGCTAGCAACTCCAAAGCCAATTAGTTCTGTTCCCATGTATTACTATATTTTGTTCAACTGGGTGATGATAGTTTTCTTCAAGAAGATCTGGTTATGTATCAGTTTTGTCACCTACCTGAAGCCTGCTTGCAAATAAAACTGGATATGTGAGCAAATTTTCTATTGTTTGATAAAATCATTTTGGATTTTCCTTCTTCTAATTTGTAATCAAGTGGAAGTCTTTGTAGAAAGAACAAAAAATCTGGGGGAAGAGCAGAAACACCATTTCAAAAAAATATTTAGTGTTAGGTCGTCTGTATCAGCATTGATTCTGCATAAGTTAAAAGCACTGCAAAAGATGACCACAAACACAAAATCGTTTTCATTATTTAAAATATTGTTTGGTGTGACAGAGTTGTCAACTATGTGAACTTTCAAAAAGGTGGGACAGGATCTAGTTTTGAGAACCAGTGTTGGAAGTTAATGATCCAGATGTCTGCTGCCTCAACTCTTGTAGTACTCATGTGAGCAACTAATAGCCAAATAACCCAAAGTCAACTGAAGTCAATGCATCTAAATTAAGGTTTGTGTTTCTAAAGAGGCATTACATTTGTAAACAGTATCTAGAGTGTTATTCAAAGATATTTAAATTAAGTAGGATTTTTTGGTTTAGTTTAAATAGAAAAAAAAAAAAAACACTTAAGAGGAAGCATACATGTATACTGAAAATCCTGAATGCATTTCTAAACATGTGAATTCTGCTAGTCATATTTTTTAGATCTATGATCTCTTAGCCAAACCACTTCCTCAAGATATATGCCCTGCTAATCAATATTCAAATAGAAAAAAATTGAACTTGCGAATGAAGAGGCACTCTTTGGGCTTCTCTACTCACTCCCTAAAGCTTCATGTCAAATAGAGTAGACAAATCTTCAGGTCTAAATAATTCATCTGCAAATGGTGGGAATGGTGGGAACAAGGGCGGGGGAAAGTTGTTCCATGCTAAAATACAATAATGCATTAAAATTAATCAATTTCCTCCTGCTGGGGAACAATCATTTAGAAAACATTTTAATTACCAAAACTGAATAATGGGATCAGTATTTTTTGAGAAGGTTGGATTCACCCTACTGAGCAGTGGAGAATCCTCTTCACAGGAGCCCATAAAAACATTGCTGTTTTCAAGTTGCTACTTTCAATCATAATACTTCTGGGGAGAAGTTTGATTTGTTCACAGCAGCTTTTAAGGAAAATGTCGAGTGGACAGCAGGCGTATCTTAACTGTTTTGTGCAGAGAGCAGAGGTTTGCATGCAATTTAGCATTTCTTTCTCTTTTTTTCTTTTGGATGAGTATTTATTGTACATTACTTAACACATATCTGAAGTCAATTTTTCAAGCCAAAGTGTTTGGCTGCAACAGCAAGACAATGTTGTGATGTAATGTTGTAAAAATAGCATTTTTTGGTCTATATTCAGCCTAGCAATGAATAGAAACTTGCAGGAATAAGTCAGCCTGGTTCGTTGTTTTGGCTAGAAGTGGTGTACAAGGAGAATGGTCATAGTGACTGCATTAGGTGTAATTAGATGTCAGAATTTACCAGAGAAGAGCCTCTTTTTACTGGTTGATGTGTAGGGGTTTTGGTCTCCTGGTTTCATGGACGTTTGTCAGAGATCTGAATGTTAATCAGAGAAATGACTCACTAATTGTAGCGCATATGGTGACCCCCAAGGAACAGCCACTACCTGGCCATCTGGGAAAGTTGTAGGAGACTCGGTAATGAAAAAAATGTGTTTGTAGCAGAAGTTTCTTCTCATATAATGGGCTATATTCCAGTCTATAATAGTTTGTCACTTTTTTTTTTTCCCTGTTGAATTGTGTAAGCTTTGTTTTTTTCATAAATATGGCACAGCAGATCCATAGTCATGTTTACTAATTCTTCAAAAAGTTTCTGTGGGTGATGGATGAGACTCATACAGAGGTATGGCTGATGTTGTTTAATATCTTTACCCTAGCTGCAAAGCCCTATCCAAGGTCCTGCAAACAAAGGGATGTGAAGGCTCTACTTAAAAATACATTTTTAAGTAAGGTGATAGAAACTTTTGGCTAGCCTACATTTATACTGAGGTCAAGTGAGAACTGATCTTAGGGTATATATTAGTCATGAGAGGGAACCCATTGTTTTGCAAGGGTGTATTGTAACACATCCTTCACAACACAGATCATTGTTCAGCAAAATATTTCAGTAAACTGCTAACTCGGTGCCCACTGAAGGTTTAGTGACATTAAACCATAAAGATAAGCGTGCACTTAACAACTTAGCAGAAGCTGCCCTGCATGAATTCAGGAAAATTTACACTGGCTGAGGTCTTCAGTGTGTGCTTAGAATTAAGCTTGTATCTCAATAGTTTGCTGAATCAGGATATTAAGTTTGCAAAGAAAATTAAAATAGATTCACTGAGAATGATGTAAATCTTTATGCTCACAGTAGGGCATGCAAGCAAAGCTGAATATCCTAGTAATAAAAGTACCTTGTAACTTGTGGAATGAACAAAGTTCCCCAAATGGTTATTACATGCTGTATTTTCTGGTTTGGATTATTGAAATAGAATTACTAAGAATTAAGTTGTATAAAAGGCATTTTCTTCTTTATTTTCATAATTATTCTGTCATCCACATAAAACTTTTTTTCTATCTGGAAATGGGCTTGGTTGGTACTGAAAATTGCCGTAGGATAAGTAAAACCAGTCTAATTGAGATTCATAAATCCACTTTTTAACAAGTACAATTAGGAATAGTTATTAGAGACCAGCTGGAAAACGTTAGGGATAAAAATTTACCATAGGAGGTTTTTTATGAGTTTGAAGCATTTGTTTTATACCAAAACCTAAATTAGATCACCAGAGGAATGAACCTGCTATTTAAAATCTAATTTGTACACAGAAAGTTAATTCTGAATATTCCTATTGATAAAAATTTTATTATTAGGTCTTGTTAAACTGCCTGTTTTTAATGGAATTCTGACTTTTACAATGCTTCTCCTATAATTAAAATATGAGAAGTAGCAACTTGATTATATTGAATGCATTTGTGTCCAGTGGCTGTGTAATAAACTTTGGTACTAGTCAATTCTGTCCTCTATTATGATTTTGAAAGTAGAGCAGTTTGTTGGGCCTAATTCCAAACCAATTCAATTCAAAGGAATTGTTCAGTTAGTGCATTTTGGATTAATGTTTAGGACCTAAGCACAGCTTTTCAAATATATTAGCATATCTTAACACCTGGGAAGACAAGGAAGAAGTAATTCACAGAGACTATCTCCCACTGAGGAGCATCTTACAAAAAGTAACAAACAACACAACAATGGCTCTGTTGGGTTGCATCTTTTTTAAATATTTTTTTCTAGTCCTGTATTTGGTCCTCAGCAAGCACAGAACAGTACTTCTCTGGATATTCTCCTTAGTTTTCCTGGGCTCTTCTACAGTTGATGCAGAAAAAGGAAGGCTGCTCTAGTGGCTGAGTCAGAGCAGAAAACTAGCTTTGATGTTGTGTGTAATCCTGCACACCAGCCGCCTTAAACTGCAATCACCATCGTGAATTCCCTTTTTAAGGGAATACTTATTATCATGACTTTAGCCATCACTTCATTATCGAAGACCCAAGTTTTTCATTTCTGTCTTTTAAAAACATACTTTTGAGGGAATGTATTTAGTAATTAGTTTGCTAATATTTTTCATTATTGTACCAAAGAAACCATTCTATAGAATAATTTCTGCTGGCTGTGTCTAATAGTGATGGCTGCACAATAGAGGAAGACATGATATGTGGGAAATCCTTCCTCAGGCTTTTGGTTGAGTTTTTCACATTACTTCTGTTGCAACTCAGGCTTTATTTTGGAAGTGCTGTTGTAACAAAGAGAGAATGCTTTTAGTGTAATTGAACTGAGTGTCTTAAAACAGCATCTCATCAGTCAACTTTAAATTTTTTCCTCTTATTTGTGGTTAATTGTATTTCCCTCCTGGAAAAATTGGGCAAATCACTTTAAATGAAAGAAGGATTTTTATTTTATTTTTTTTAGGATAAATAAGTAAACGCTGTTAGCCATAAAAAGCCATTTGTGAACAATACAAATCAAGGATGTAAATTCACTGCAGTCAGAGGTTTTATACCATTGATAAATTTGACACAGGTATTCCTCATCTAATTAAAATGTGCATACAGAGCAGGAAGGAACCTAACAATGTGTGCAATGCATATCATATGGGTATTTAGTATATGTCTGATATAAGCTAGCTGCTCTTAATCACATTGTGTTGATGCTCATGTTTTAACTATTGTAGTGTCTGTAGAGAGCTGGTAGATGGGAAAGTGAGGTTGTACCTGTGGGAAGCCCTATAGCAATAACTCAGGGAATCATTACGTTGGGTACAGCAGTTGCTTGACAGAATTCAATGGCATGTGGCATTCAGGTGGCCAGGTTGGAATGTCACAGCGCTTTGGAGACTAGAGATCAGTGAGACCCCAGGGAAGTTGGTGAGGAAGGCCAAACTGTACATGAATTATGTGATACTCCATGTTTAAATAATCTTTATAACAACATGCCTGTAGAGGTAGACAGTAGAACTTTCTCAGTTTCCATCTTATTTGCACAAAATCCAGTCCCCATTGCCTCTTTTGTTCATCTGCTTTTCAAATACCTGCAACAATAGTCAGTTGCCTAGAGGGTGGGAATTAGGCTTTCTCCTTTTTGTCAGTTCACTCCTACAGCCTTTCTCACTGTGAAGCATAAGCAAAGGGAAAGAACATTTCTGTTTCCTCTTTGAAAGGTTCAAGGCAATTGGTTCCCATGTTGCTCCCTTCTGACTTGCAGCAAAGGGAGGGAAAGTTGGATATTCTTCAGCTGACTTTTGTCTCTCTGCATGTGTAAGTCAGCTAAAGCCTTCATGGCATACAATTCACAGAGAAGAAGAGGGCAGGACAGCAAAGAATTTTACATTTTTTTTCTGCTCAGCTTTATGAATTGGGTTACCCATAAGCTAGGAAGGTGTTTTTCTTCCTTGTATAATCACACTGGTTTGTTACTCAAGCCAAAGCTATTTATTTGAGGCAATTAATTACCATTTGTTATTCCTTCCAAATGTACTTTTCAAGGAATTGTTTTGCCGGGGGCATTCTGTTTTTGGCAAGACTAGCATTGTGTCAAGATTGGGGTACACGCATCCATATGTGTCAAATCCCTGCAGTGGCCTATTTGATTCCTTGTGGAATCGTGTGAGGGCAGTTAGCATCAGGATGAAATATCAGGAAGAACTTGTGCTTGCAAGTAATGCAAAGCACAGATGTAAAGACTTTACTTATCAGCCTTATAGGTGGCTGGAACTCGGGTATACTTCCAGAAAGTAAAATTCCCAGAGATTTTCTGATTCCCAACCCTCAATTCATTGTAGCTTATGGCACCGACTGAGTCAGAGGCGATGGTTTCATAGGCATGCTGTTTGGACACTTGAGGGCTTGTAATGCAAAAGCTGGCACTTAGAACTCCATCCAAAACCAACTGGATGTCAGTGGCCCACCAAGACATCTGCTGCTCTCAATCCACTCCATGTATAAACGGGAAGATACAAGGAGCTTTAGAGGAGTCTTTTAGCACAGCATCAATCGAGCAATAGTCTGGCCACAAAATGGTCTATAATTTAGATTACTGTGATCAGTGTTTAAGACTGATCACTGATTTCAGAACACTTGGAGACAAAGGTGATTGTTTCTGGTGACTGTTTTATTTCTACATCCAAGAGCATCAAGGAGTCTCATGGGATTTCAGGTCTTTTGATTTCTTTGAGATATCAGTTCTAGAGAGCGTATCAGTCTGCCTGGTATACTGGACTGTCAAAAAAAAAAAATAGTCTTCTTTCCTGGCCTTGCAGCCACTGAAAAGCAGATTACTGATAATAAGCTGATAACATTTTAGTTCATACTAGTATGTTCTTTTAGAGCTATAAAGCTGATGTAATTCAAGAGAGATACCATTAACTTTAGCAAATTTAAACTACTACTGTAAGAGAGCATGAAACTCATCCCGTGATTTGATTTTGCTGCTGTTTTCTCAATCTGGTTAGGAGATAACTCGATAACATTTTCCAATCAGCTTCAAATTAAATGCAAAATCTTTGTTCAGCTGAATAACTTCTAACTTATAAAGAGCCAGAAATATCCCACCCTTACGGCTCTGCACCTGGACAAAATTTTCTGCCTCCCACAAGGGCCATGGCTTGGGCCACTGGTAAAATAATGTGCTGTGACGTTGTCTCAGGAAATGCACTAATTTCCATCTGAAACTCAGAGAGTGCCTCTCTCAGTTTGCTTCCTCACAGAAGCTTGAAAAGATTTTTGTGCGTTTCTATTTTTTTAGCTTGTGTTTTGTCTGCTTTTTGTATGAATTCCTACCTAGCCTATGATTGTAAGTTTATAAAAAAAAAAAAAAAAAAAAAAAAAAGTATGTACATGTATTCCTGTACTGCTTGTATTTCCAGGTATTCCTCCTTCCAGGATGATGGCACCTGTGTCCCACACCCCACACCTTCCATCCCTGCGCCCCCCAGGCCTTATGGAGTTCTTTACAAGTGGGATATTGTCCTGGTTGTTGATTTTTCTGCTTCACTGGCTTATTCAGTGACACACAGGAAGTGAGCAGTTAAGACAAAAAGGAAGGCTTCATTGAAATTAAGACATGATAAATGCGTTTTACCATTTCAAGAAGCCGGAAGCTTACCTCCTAGTCATTTTCTAATAATATGTCTCCAGCTTTAGCAAGTCCTGCTCTGCACATCTGACAGCAGGTCTTGTAACTAAGTAGTAGTACATGTAATTGTGTGTAAATTGTTCCCTTACTTTTCTTCTGTCAGTCTTTTTGTGCTATTCCTTCTCTGTTCCTTTCTCAACTTGTATATCTTTCTTCCCAAATTTCTCCTTGCTGTTTGAACCCACTCCCGGCAGCATTTCAATAGAGTTGCAGAACCAATATTTTAATTCATACATATGAACGTCTGGCTCCTTTTACTGTGCAGCAGCTCAAGTGATCAGATGAAATAGAGTCCCCACAATGATAGTACCCTTGTTCTTTCATTTGAACAAGTGAAATGCCTGTAAGTCAGTACTAGGGTGAAGGAAACAAAGGCAGGCATTAATATGTCTGCTCTATTTATGAACTAGTTGGAGCTGCAGTTTATTGACCATTCAAATTGCTTTTGGTGTAAGATTTCAGATGGAAACATTTCATTACCAAAAATCTTGTTCTTCTTTGGAATTAAATATTCTTTTTTTTTTTTTTTTCTTTTCTTTTTTTTTCTGACACTGCTTTCATTTTATTACAAACTTTATCTGAATAATCAAATCCAGCCAATATAAGACATAAGATCCCTTTTTGCTGTGGCCAAGTTTATATGCATAATTCCTTTTAATGCATCAGTACATCAAGAAAATATACCACTTGGAGCTCTCAAAGCTTAAGATTGAATATTAAAACAAAAACAAACAAAAACACCAAAACAGTCTTGTAACAGGTGTACCTGTATGCATCTGCTGTCAGAACACGGAAAGCCATATTTTCAAGTCCTTTACAATACATTAGCCAAACTGTATATGGATGTGCTTGCATGCTTCATTGACCTTCCTGGTTTTAGGAAACAACTGGTTATTTGGAAATAAATGTAGAACTGTGAATGACAAGATGAGCACATGAGGCTTATAAATTTTATATCTTCCTTTGGAAAGAAGGGCATAATTTGTAGGGACAATTAGGGTGAAACCTTGAACCATTGTGGGAAACCTTGGAATACTTTCAGTGCTGCTGTCATGATCATCATTAAGAACTCCTTCAAACTGAAATCCTCCATTATGTAAGAGAAGTATTTAGGAAAATTACGCTCTTGTGTAGTTCTTCATGTACTTACAAAGACCATTCTCAGGTCTGTGAGCATGGGAGTTTAGGAGAAAATACCAAGAGATCACTTTTGTGTGTGTGTGTATTTATATATATATGTATATAAATTTAAAGAGATTCAGTACATTTTTGTTGTTGTTCAGTGGGTATTTTTTGCCATATGGGTGACAGGAATGTTCACAGGAGGTTCATTCAGAAATATTCACAGTAAGTATATATTTAGATAGGTCTGTCAGAAGGGACAGCACTGGTAATACATGACAGCAACTGGAATATTGGTAGCTTCTAGAACTTTGGATCAGCATTCAGCCTATAAACATGGAAGGGGCGCTGTAGGATTAACACAAATTCATGTGTCTTCTTCTAAGCACATAACAAAATCAAAGAAAAACAATACCTAGAAGTAGCAATGTTATAATTACCATATGATTGCAAGCATAATGATTTCCATTACATTTTGTAAGCTGATGCCATAACATATATCAATCTGTATGTTAGGCTTCAATTTGTTTATTATTTTTTTTAATTCTTCTTAATTTCACAAATGGAAGTTAAAATAATATGTTTCAATGTGTTTATGCTAAAGAGCCAGCTATTAAATGTAAACAATAATAATATTGCTGGTGTAAAATTTTTTCAGAAATCTGCATGCTCACTTTTATAATGAATCATTCTTTCACCAAGAAGACATGGAACTAAAACAGATAGCAGTCTTAATGTGTCTTGGAGTTTTTCTGCTATATTTGACTATGGTCAGGTTCACTCTGGTGCAAGCATGTTACTCGTCGCTGTAGTTAATGCTCCGTTAGCAAAAAAAAATGGGATTGACAATGAGTATTCATTATTCAACGCTTTTTTGTTAAGTGTTGAAATTAGTACATAATATTAAAGACCTATATCATATTAAACACCTATCACAAGTCACAAACCCAACTCACAGTAGATAATTTCCACAAATACAGACGTAGATCATGAACCCTATGAAATAAGGTGCAAACCCAGAAATGTAAATGAAATGGATACTGCTGGGGTGCGGCAGGAGTATGCTAGGCTTGGGACACATTTTTAACGTGTTTCCGTTTTGTATTTAGGGACTGATGACCTTTAATGCATGCTTTTCTATGCACCAGAATATTGTTACAAGTGTAAATTTGCCCATGATGACCTTATTAAATAGATCAAAGTGAGAATATTTTTGAAATGTTTATCACAGATCTGTGCTATGATCTTGAAACTGTTGTTTTTGTTCTATGTTTTTACCAAAAGCTGCTACTTTGAGGTTTCTAACTGCATTAGGTTGGTATGTACAGCATTCTCTGTCAGCGTGTCTATCTCTGTCACTGTGTGAACACCACACACAGTAACTGGTTTTGCAGAGAGAGTTTTGCAAATGCTGTCCAGCATTTACAGGTAAAGGTGAATGAAGAAAACTTGTATTCAGCTGATGGACTTAGATTATTCAGATATAGAGAGAGTTTCCTCCTCTGACTGTAATCACTGTCAGATGTCCGGTACTTACTGAGAAGACCAAGTAGGCACTGCCTGGTTGAGCCAGTCCTTTGCTTCTCCAGCTCTTGATGGAATGTCATTCAATATCAGATCTTTATTCGGTTCACTGCACAACAAAGATTGCACTATGCTGTTTCTAAGCATCTTTTTTTCCTTGGGCAAATGTTCCACATTCTGTAGAGCTGGCAAAAGCTCCTGTTTTGTCCACCTCTCTTGCTAGCGGGCATTGTCATCCTACCCTCTGCTGGTTTCCAGTCTGTCAAAGATATATCATTGTACTATTTCTTTTTGCACTGGAAGCCACCTAGAAATGCCTTTGATAAGAACAATGGAATAGCCAAAGTGATATCGATGTGGTATGGCAGGCAGTGTTTCCTCCTGATTTGAATCTCAGATCAGAATAAGAGTTTGGATGGGATGTCCAGTGTGGTGGTTTTTGGTCTTGAATGAAGGACAGAGGAAATGGATTTAGAGTATTTTCATTTACTTTGGGGGAAAAACGGAGGTAGCAGCTCAGAAAAAGAAGAGTAACTGAGAAGAATGAGAGGAATGTGAAGTGGTGGGTTTTATGTTCTTCAGCAGATGTTCTCAGTCTTAACAGCATAATATTCCTGCCTGGAGAATACCAAGTCACTTCATGAGAAGTCCATACAGGTTCTGATCCAGTCTGAGTCAGTAAAACAGGAGTATGAATGCTGAGCAAGGGGACTCTCCTGGGGTGGATTTCTGGTAATGCTTTGCAATTTGTGGGTCTCTAGCAAAGCACTTAAATATGTGCTTATTTCTAATTAGACCAATAAGTCCAGTTGATTTCAACGGGAAGAGACTCTTATAATTGAAGTAGACTCCTGAACTGAACTCTGATGCATTCAGTATCTAATTTTAGAGGGAACTCTGCAAGCTGAGCCATCTGAAATGCATATAGAAATCCCAAGGCCATGGAGAAGAAAGATTTGTAAAAGATGTATCTTCAAAATCACATCTTTTTTTTTTTTTTTTTTTTTTTTTTTTTTTTTCACTGACTGATGGCAACAACATCACGACACTGCTAGCCAGGACTTGCTTATCCTTTGTTTCACACAAGATATTCAAAACCTAGGTACTTAGTTCTGACCTACCCTTGGTTTGCTTGAACACAATGTGATTAAAAAACAGCTTTCTGCAAAATCTCCCTTATTTTAACATGGTCCTTGCTTTGTGCTTTGTTCACTGAAAGGAACCTGGAGAGCTCCGCTATGTGTCTTCACATATGTTTCTTCAGCCTCAAGGTATAAACTCACCAGAGCTCTCCAGCAATGAGTGCTGGAGCCTCTGCTAAGAAAGGAGGCTGGTTATGGCTGAGAGAGCCCGGTGTTTGGTGTTAATTTCAGTGTTAATTTCTGTAGTGTCCAAGAGCTAAGTGATAAGACCAAAACCTTTCTATTCCATGTCTGATAACAGTTTTAATGGTCAGAATATAATGGAAACTCCGTGACATGTTTATTAATATATTTCCCATAATTAATTCTCTTTAAAATACTACTACTTCCCTTTTTCAGGACTGCTGTTTGTAGATGACCTTGTCTGTCTTTTTAACTTTGCCCACACGCGTCAGTTCTAACTTCCTGCTGTATAGCTATAAATCCTCAGCACTACTTGCAGACAAGAACAGATGATTCAGTACTATCTAGTGCATTAATGTACGATCAAGCAGAACTTAAAACACAAAGGAAGCCTTGTTGATTGTGTCATCCAAAGGCACAAGGCAGGAAGTTGAGACAGTACTGGGCATTTATTTCACAAACTAACAACTTTTAATCTTAAAAATCTGTATTTGTTTGCTTTCATGTAATTCTTACTGGACTTTTCTGGCTGCTGCACCATCACTGAGTTGCTCTGTATGCATTACATCCTCTTTAAATGTTCCCTATTTAGAAAGCTATGCAGAGCCTTCATAGAAGATTTGGAAGAGCCTCGGTGACTTTTGTGTGCACCAAGTTCTCTGCTTTTTCAGCTAGTGTTATAAGCTGAAGTTCGGGGGAAACTATATCCTTGTTTTATGTGCTTTATGGTGTCACCTTCAAATTATCTGTAACTAGTCTGTGCAGAAAGATCAAAAAGATTGCCAGATACAGAACTTTTTTCTCACCTAATTTATTTTTGCGTTTATTGATGATTTATTATGCTGTAAAATGTCCTCATTTGTACCCTGGAATATGGCGCTCCCTTCTCAATCCCTTCTCAATCTCTTCATAATAATCTCTAAAAGCATGTTTCAAAAATATAATCGGAGGAAAACCTGAGTCTTGTGTGGGGAATCTGATTTACTCAAGTTCCTACAGCATCAAGTGGTGAGTGGGACCCCCTGGATCTCCTAGAATCAGTTCAGATTATTAGTTTATGCAAATATTGTTTTAAAAAGGAGGCATGGTATATCTAGATTTAGTTGGTTTCCTTTTTTTTCCCCATTATGATATTTTATATTTTGTTGAGAACATTGGGCTGCAATGAAAGCATGTGCTTTTATCATATATCCCTGACATAGCAATACGTTGTCAGTGCTATATTGATCTAACTACACAAGTTAGTGTAACAGTATAGTGTAACTTTAATTCCTTTTGATTGTGCTTTTTGACAGGCTATATTGTCTTCAAAAAAATCAATCTTCATGCCTGATTAGTACTGTAATTCTTATATTATACTCTCACAAGCATTTTATGATTTAAATTTCAGATACCTGTTAGAGAAACAGCACAAAATCTTTACACTTCCCTGCCACCACCTTGAAGATTTAACAGCTCCAGAACCTTAATGTTTTTTAGATCCATACTCAAAAACCTTACTCACCTTTGCCGTGGCCCTTCCAGCTAACTGAAGGAGGGCACTGCTGAGACTGGTTGTCACCTCTGCCTAAGTGAGCAGATTCCTGGTATGAGAGGGATTCAAACACTCATCTTTATTGCTGTCCAGCTAGGACTGTGGCAATCAGGGCAATGACCATTTAGTTGTCAGTGCTTGTTGCTATTGTGTCTTGCACAGTGCTACACTGAGCTATACTCAGCATGATTTGCAATATTAATAGTTAGCAATAATAATAAGGGCATGAAATGTGGTGATTTCAGGCTGATTATTTAAAGTGATGGAAATTACAAAGGAGCAGTGTATTTGAAAAAACAATTTTGCAGTCCATTCCTTTTTTTTCTCATACTTAAGCCCATGTTACAAATAGCTGCTGTTTCATTTTAAAGAGTACCCTTATTTATTTATTTAAAAAAAAAAAAAAAAGGCTAGGAGCAATACATTGTTTTAATGTCACTTAACATCCTGGCCTAAATGGTGTTTTTGTCTCTTGACATGAAGCTTCTTTTGTTCTGTTTCCTTTGAATACTATATCATAAAAAACTTGATGCTTGTGGGATGCTTTAATATGGAAATCCCAGTGTTAAGGATCAATGAAGTTAATTAGTAGTGATTAATGAATGTGAATTGCTAGACTGGAGCTATCAGAGTTGCAAGTGGTCACGTAGCTGTCAAAGAGGTATAACTGTTCGGCCTGCAAAGTCAATTGAGATTGTTTGTTGTGCTGCTTACAGTTTGCTTAGTTTTATCATAATGCTGATTAAATACCTTGATTAGAAACTATTAACGAGGTATTTAAGTTGTGTATCACCTTATCTGTAAAAACGTAATGTGTCTTTTCAGTTTGCTTTATTACTGCCCGGTTCTCTCACCCTTCTTCATGGAGGGTCAGTCTGGAGCAGCACAGCTAACTTCATTAGACTTATTTGAATCTTCCCCAGTACAACCAAAATCAAAAACCTGCCCATTGTGTTTTGTGTGCTGGCTTGCTGTGCTGCTCTGCCTCACGTTCTTCTTACTATTCATTGAGTAGCTCTGTGTAGTAAACAACCGGTGAGTGAAGGTGACTTTTTTCTGGTACCAGAAAATAATGAGGCAGATCGATGCAATTGTTCTATTACATCCATGCATGTAATGCTGGGTTATGTGAACAATTAATGCTTATTTTTTTTATTATTATTTTAAGTATGTGCATAGGTTTGGTGCTGTAGTCAGCCTCTTTCAAATAGTGTGACTGTAGTGAAGTTTGATAATGTTGCAGAGCAATAAAATGCAACCCTTCCCTTTCATCATGTCATGAAAGAAGAATAATGCGCAATTCCAAAGAAAACCCTTTTCTTTTTGTATGACATAACCCCTTTCTTATTTGAAAGTGTAGTGCCAGAAGTTGAATTGCTTGCTATTTAATCTTTACTAGAAGCAGCACTATTTAGCCCTTGGCTCTCTTTAGTAGGGTAGGAACTGGAGGACAGAAACAAACAAAAATACATGAATGTCTTTCTAGTACAGATAGCTATTAATGGACTCCAACTCAGGCCAAGCTTTTACTCAATAGCACAGCAGTTTTTTATATACCAACAGAGGGCTTTTGGTCTTTGTAGCATTATGCTTTCCTGCTTTTAAACAAAAAGAGGAATAAAGCTTGTGTTCAGTTGATGAAATGTAAACTGACTTTCTTTAAAAAGAAAACTCATACCCGCGCAGTGGGTTGTACAGCTAAGCTTTCCAAGCTGAGGAGGGATTACCAAACATTATTTTAAGAATCTGAAAAATTATCAAATACTCTTGTGATTTGGATTAATACTTTTTTTTTTTTTTTTTTTTTTCCTTATGTCTATAGTTAAAACACTTGCCTGATATTTTTCAGCCAAGATATTTGAGTAGAAGGGCATATTTATACCCTGTTAATGAAACCTTAGTGTGTCAGCCATTGAGATGGCTGGCCTGATGACTCAGATCTAGAATTAAGTATTTGTTTATGAAGAGCCTAGCTCAATGCGATCAAGTCACAGCTGGAGTATGTAAATTCTAATGCAAAAATTATAACTTATTCTTCTGGCCTAAATTATTTGGCAAAGTAATCTGAAAATTAAGAAATCAACATGCTTCAATTATTCGCTATCTTTCTATCTCTCTAGCTAATGCGTGTGTCTAAACTCCCACCCCTTAGGAGAAGAGCTTTCCTTCCCACAGTCTGGATAAGTGGTAAAATCCCCAACCAGGTTTTCCCATCAGGCAGAATAAAAAAGAGTAGAAGGTTGTAAACTGAGGTTTTGGACACCTCCTAGTCCTTCCCCTTTATTTATTCAAAAAAAGTAATAAAGGAGAAAATTAAAGGTAAAATATATCCACATAATATTAAGATCAAAGAAAACCAATTTAACTTTTAAAAACCAATTTAAATTTAATTAAAAACAGTTAACCAATTTGTGGTTTTGCATATTGAGTTTTCATGCCACCAGACCAATTGGTTTTAATATATAGGTCCTTGAAACAGAAAATTTGCAAATAAGAATATTTCTCTTACAAGAGAATATATTGAAAGCCTTGTTAAAAAAAAAAAAAAAAAAAAAAGCAGAAATATATATATTTCTGCTTCACCTCTTGCCTTCATGGTATGTTGCAAAAGTCAGTACTCTTTCTTTTTCAGGCTTCTGGATTTTTAAGTATAAGACTTTGAAAATGCCAGCATTAGGCTTCCCTCAATGCCTGGGGTACTTCTACTGCCAAGATGCTTTTAAACATCTGTTTTTTCTTTTAAATTTCATATAATCTCAAAATATGTTGTTTTCTGATTTTTCTGTTACTATTGTCTGATAAGTATAATAGTCTTGAAATGCTTGTGACGTCTCTCCGGCCAGTGAAGGTGGACAGCTTTGCTTGACGGAGCCTCCTTTTTCTATCTGGCCTAAGTAGCAAGAATTCTAGGGATTTCCTCAGCTGGGATCTTTTGTTTGGCCACTCGCTGTTCAACATGGACTGCATTGAAAAATTGCTGTAATTTTAAAGTGTTTAGCACCTTCTAAATGTTAAACATCTAACTGTAAGTTATTTCTCACTTCGAGTATCCTCAGCCAGCAAGTTGTGCTTAAAATTCCATTCAGGAGTGATTTGAAAAATACAAACATCAGCAGTCTTTAAGCGAAGGCCATGATCCACTATAATAGCTACTAGTTCTAATTCCTGCTCGGAGAATTGGAGAGAACTTTGCACAGACCTGGAAATAAAGCAACTGACATAAGCCTGGAAAATGTTCTAGCTGTGTTGGTCCACAAATCAGCCTTGCTAACAAAGGGTAATGAAAAGATGCCACTGAAGGACATCTCTGAAGGGATCAGAAACTGATTAATTTTAGTACAATATGAACAGTATGTCCAGTGTAGTAGCCTTAGTAGCTGGAATTGCTTCCCTTAACTGTTTAATGGCTGGAACATATCATAGGTTCTTGTCCAGGCAAAAAAGAAAATGGAAAAAAAAAATCATAATATGCTTTGTGGATGCTGCTTTATATACAGATGCTGTGGTAGCCGGTAGGGATGGAAAAGACATCAGAAGGTCATCTCATCCTTTCTTCTGCCCAAAGCACGCTTGACTGGATGTAAATAAAGCATTCCTGATGGATGTGATAGTATCATATAGCGGTTGAAGTTGGAGGGGCCCTCGTGAGATCACCCACTCCAGGCCCCCTGCACAAAATGGGGTCAGCTAGAGCAGGTTGCTCAAGACCTTATCTAGTTAGCTTTTGAACTTATCCAGAGACAGAGACTCCACAATCTCTGTGGACAATATGCTCCAGTTTTCAATCACCCTTAAAATAGAATTGTTTTTTCTTAGTTTTAAATGAAATTTCTTAATGTTTCAGTTTATGCCTATTGCATCTTGTGCTTTCACTAGCTCTTTGCATCTTCCCTACACCCCAATCAGGTATTTATACACACCGATAAAATCCTGAGTCCTTTCTTCCCCAGGCTAAATAACTCAGGCAAATTAAGCCTGATTTACCAATCACCTTCTTGTCCTCCATATGTTTGTAAAGGGTTTCCAAATTTACTTGTTCCATCGCCTTCCAAGGAAATGCCATGCATTTTGTCTGTGGCTGCCTGTGACTCCCTCACGTGCTGATGCACTGGATATACATGAAGAATGGTAGAACACCTCCCTTTTCCCCCAAATACACCTGTCAGTGTAAATGAGGTAATGAGAAGTTGGAAGGGGCTTTTCAGTTTGCTACTACGGATTTTGGCAAAGTATTGCCTTGTTTCTATAGGGTGGGAAAGAAGGAAGTAGTGCTCTGTGATGTGTCATCTGGTCTCTGCATTACTCCTATTGAAGTGTACTTACATTTCCCTTTTAAACTTGGCTTGGGACAAAGAATTGTAACTATTTGGTGGATCTTTCAAGGTTTTCCAACATAATACGTTCAAAGTACTGTAAAAAACATTGGTCTGGAGAAAGTATGTTATTTAACATGCAGGTATTTTAATAAGAGAATTTAATATTCAGAATTCATAATGCTGAGCACACATGGCATATGAAACTCCTTCAGTGCCTGAAGGAAAGAAGCCTTCACAAACTGATTCCACACCAACAGAGGCAGTGTTCTTTGCAAATGGGTGTGTCCATCCTCCAGGCTTTGTAAGTGATGACATTTAATCCTTGGTGCATTAGGCCTTGCCTGAAACTGTTCTGTAAGTATTTTAATAAATAAATTAAAGTAGACTTTTTAAACCAATCAATTTTGATGTAATTATCATGTTGGTGTTCATTACTCAGCAGACAGAACAATGAATCCCAAACAGCTTTTGTTTTATTTAAATTAAATGCCAGTGTCTTAAAATAGATTGTCCAGACAGCAAGATGATCATCTCTGTGGCTTTCTTCTGCATGGGATGTTCTCCTGGGGGAAGCTTTCTTCAGACCTCTTCAGGTTCTAAGTGCGCCATTCCCAGTAGTGGCTGTCACAGCAGAGTGCTGGCCAGCTATAAGGGACGTGAACTTCTTTCTCTTCCATCTTAAGAAAAAACCTACCTTCTTTGCTTCTTGAGACCCTTCTAATATTACCATAAGCTTGTTTTGAGTAGCATGATCTGGTATCTGATTAGCCACACATGTGCAGTATTAAAGGACTAAGAAAAAGCTTTGGAGATGACAAAAGCACCTTAACACCTGTGTGAGAGAACAACATGAGAAGCAAAAGTGCCAAGTTTAGAGTCTGGAGCAAATCTTTGTTCCAGATGTGCTTTGGTTTTAGGCTTGTAGTAAAATTAGCATGTGAGCTGCTGCACAAATCTCATGGAACAGAGACTGCAAATTCATGACCTAACTTTGCACTCTGACTGCGTAACGGATTAGCTGGAGCGCGTCTCTGCAGTGGCTGAAATGCAGACTTACTGCAGCTGCTGTCTGCATCTTGTCCTGCAAAATGAATCAGTCAGTGGGCCTTATTTCCTCTATAATTCCTTGACCTTTTTCTGTACATGGAGGGAATGTGAAATCTCTGTTTTAGCATTGCCCAATGGAGAGAACAGCTTCCTTGTTTTTGTCTGGAATGTCTTAGACAGAAAGACTCCTTGTCTTAAGAGGATAAGCCATCATGTACAGGTAGCCATACAGTTCACTTTCATTGTAATAAATCCCAGGGTTTCTCAAGCCACCTGAACAATATGTACATCCCAAGTAGGATGTCATAGGTTCATAATGACTGAGAACTTTGATTTGTGTCCATGATGTGGGAGTTTTCTGATCAGCCAGAACAACAGGTCTTGGAAAACAAGACAAATTCCCAAGCAAATGGGTATCTACGGTAACCCTAGAAGAAAGCTCGCTAGTAAGTTTATTATCAACATTGCACTATTTTCTATTTTATTAGAAACCCATATCCCTCTCCATTAAAGAGGGTTGTATGTTGTCTTTTGTATATAGCTTTCCATTATGTATAAAATCTATTTTAAAAGCTTGATCTCTAGCCAGTTGGAATCAATGGGCAAATTTTCAGTGATTTCAGTGGGTTTTGGATAAAACCCCTATTATCTACTATTTTTCACCTCTAAGCATTGGAAACACGGGATTTTGCTGTGGAGGCAGCTTTTCAGTCCAACACCACTTTCAAAAGCTTTGATTAAATTTTGAAATAAGCATTATTAGGCTAATGTCTTTTCAATCATTAATCCTGAACTGTTTTCTCTGCAATTACATGTGACTGTTTTGTCTCATGGCAGTTAGCCTAACTTGAGAAGAAAGTTTATAGTTTGTAAGTTATTCAGTAGTAAATTCTGCTGGCACATGTAGAGAGTTTGAAAACATGAAACACGAGGCTTTTTTGGTTGGTTTGGTTTGGTTGGTTTGTTTTGTTTGTTTTGTTTTGTTTTTAACCTACTGTTCTGAGCTAAACCAGGTACTGTGGATCCTATGGTGACTGAGTTGCTGGCTGCAGTTTTCAGATTTGTTCTCTTGGAAGTCTACCTAAAAGAAATGTAAGAAGCTATGTAGGAAACTGAGGAAAAAGGAACCAAACAGCAATAAAAACAAAATAGTGAAATCTGACGTTATGATAAGAATTTATTTTCAAATCCCAGTCTACTCAATGTCTTTCGAAGTCTACTCAATGAACTTTCATTAGGTATCTATTTAATGTTTTAATTTAAAAGATAAACAAGTACTGGTACAGATAGATTTTG
Organism: Aythya ferina; assembly: GCF_964211825.1. Lineage (NCBI taxonomy): Eukaryota > Metazoa > Chordata > Aves > Anseriformes > Anatidae > Aythya > Aythya ferina. Next base: position 2,378,177 of record NC_140307.1, read on the forward strand.
AATTGCTTAGGTTTAAAATATGTTATCCCGCTTTGCTATTTGGTAAAGGTGGTGAAAAGAAAGCAGATGGCACCATCAAAATAATAAATTTCCTCAGAAAAGACACAAGCTTCCCACTCTCAGGATTATTGAGTAGTGTACAAGCAGAGACCTAATTCAACTAATAAACTGTCAATGGGTCTCATGCTCTACGGGCCATTCAAGCATGCTGATGCCTGGATAGAGACCTCAGATGAGAGAACGGAGTAAAGTAGGAGAGAATTCATTTCAGATCGTGACATTTTAGTGGGAAATAAATTTTATCTTTTTATAGAAAAAAAAAATCTCATTCTTTTTGGTTTGTGTTTGTCCCAGGGCTTTAAATCATTTATTTTATCCTGCTAGAGGAAGTTCGAATACATACTTAATGCCAAGCTCGTTTCAGCCCTAGATTTATGTAGCTGGTGTTGTCATTTCCCCTCTTTTACAAGCTGGATGAATGCTTAGAATCACTGAAAGGGTAGCAAGAATTTATCAACAGAGAAAAATGCCATCTCCCCTTTTGCTGAATAACACTTAGCAAAGAGTTAACGATGACTACAGCTTTATTCTCTTTCCCTGCATTACAGCTGAGAACGTGTATTACATGATATCTCAGGAGATGAAGCTTTTTTCACGTGGTGCACTTATTATCCTTTCTTCATGGCAAACAGCTGTAAACGAGTCTCGCTCTTCACAGTGCAGAGGCTGTGTCCTTATGAACCTGCCACAGTAATAGCAGAATCTGGCATTTGTTGAGGCTCAGTTTGGATAAACCATTTAAGAACAAGGTTGGCAATGCAGCTTTTATCAGCAGACTGTTTTCCACTTATTTCAGGCCTTGGAGAGACTTTCTTTCTAGATCTAGTTAAAGTAGTTGACTATATTGATTCCTTTGTAGATGACTGTTTTCATTGAGCAGAACTGGATGGTTTAACACTCTTTAGGGTTAGTTTAGTATTAGCTCTACATAAAGTTGTGTAGCTTGGGTGGCGGCTTTAGGTAGGTTTGGTTTTGTACTCAAGCAGGTAGACACTTACCCATTCCATTTGTCTACTTGTATTCCAGCAATTAGACAATGATAGGCAGTTGAAGAAGCAGCAAAAGCAACCTGTGCTGAGTGAAATTCTGCCTCTTCAGATTTGCACGATGTTTAAAATGTTCTTCCAAAATGTGTCATTCCTGCTGTGGAAACACCGAGGAGTCTTTCCATACCATGCTAATTGTTGGCCATGCTAGCTGTCTGATTAGTGTAGTTATTATGCGGCTCTATTAGGTATTTGAAATATTATTGTACAGTTAGCTTCAAACATAGGCTAGTCCTTTTTCATCAGTGAATAATAAAAATGGCTACATGAGCCTTATTTTTCTTCAAGACGGCTCCTAATCAGTAAGATTCTGTTTTGCCAACCAGTCTAATGTTCAAATAATGTTAATGCAAAAATCACATCACTTTGTGAAGTAAGCGCCTGTTACTTGTCACACTGAGTACCTTGTGGCCATTCATTTTGATCTTTTTCCTAGTAAAATGCATGTCCTTCACAGTTTGCTGCTTAGTCTTCTGTTTTTCCCTGTGCAGTACTTGTCTGAATTACATGGCAAATTTCTTCAGGTAGAAAAGGCATCTGTCCACATAGACTTGAAAAGAGATGAGGTTGTACCTTATACATGTAGAAGCTAAACAATACTGTTTTTAAATTTCAGTGTCTATGCTGTGGAAATACAGATTTACGATAACACAGTATTAAGCCTGCTGTAAAGTAATCCATTTAATCCATTTAAATAGCTCACTCATCTTGAAGAGTACTTATTGAAAGATTTGAACCTTTGTTCATACATAATCTTCAACATATTCTTACATAAACTCTGTCATAATCGAACAGATTGGGACATAGAAAGCTTGTATTCAAGATGCTTCCTAAACAAGATCTGTAGACCTGGCAAGCACCATCTACCTGTAGAACTGAGGACAGGTGTGTTGTCTGAAGAGCACTGCAACAATAGCAGAAGAGCAGAACTGGTATGCACATGCATTTGCTCAAAAGAAAGATAAGGACTGTGCTCAGGTTCTGAAGAGCATGTGAATGCTATTTTGGATAGTTAGCATAATCCTGTGTAGAACTGGAGTAGGAAGGTGCTGCCGTACCTTATGTGGCTCTCCCTGTAGTGGCCAGAAAAGTAACCAAGAAGATTACAAAAAATAGAAAAGAAAATATTTTAAATGTTCAGGAGTCTGAAGGGTCAAAGAAATACTTTGAGCAGATTGCAGAAGAGGGAAGGTCTCTTTAAAAACAAAAACAAAACAAAAAAACAACAAACAAACCACTATTGAAAATGTGAGATTGAAAATTAGAATGTCAGATAACTATTTACATCAGGGTAGGAACAAAACATTGTGTTTTGGAAGGCAGGTCTTGTAGGACTGAGGGACCTGTGTTGTTTTCCTTGATGCAGTGGAACAGTCCTGATGCTTGGAAGGTACGTAATTGAGATGTGCGTGTAGAAGAAAGGCTGATTCAGGTTCTTGGTTCATCTTTTGAAGGTCAGGATGGCTTTCTCTAGGACTATTTTAAAACAGTGCAAACAGTGATTAAAAGAGTGACAAAATCCCACCACCAGAAAATCATTTATGGATCAGATAATGATTTTCTTCTGTGCCATAATGACACTTCTCCACTCTTGATCCCAGCTGCTTTTGTCAAATATTGCTGATGCACTCAGTATGTCTGCCAATGTTGCCTTATTTGTAAGCAAGTGAAGGAACTAGATAAGAATTGTCTTCAGTCAAAGTAACTTGCATGAAAGTTCCTTGGCACCTTTGTTTACAGCAAGAATTACTTAAGTGGCAATGTACACTATGAAAAGAAGCAATTTAATATCAGAATTCTACTAGTGTCGGTAGTTTTAAAACAGTATTAAAAACCTTGTTCCACTTAATGGTTTTATCTTTTTAAATAGCCATTTTGCTATTTGTTTCCTTGGGGAAATTTTTAAAAATTGTTATATAGCATTTGAAGCTGGTGCATGAGTTGTGTGCTCAAATTCTATGTCTTTTACAATTAGGGGAATTCTAACTTAGATAAAATTTAATCTTTTAACGCTATATTTTTGTTAATAATTTGTAATAAAACTTTAAACTTGTAAACCACTGAAAAAGAATACGGAAAGTTTTTATCCCAGGAAGTTTTGTACCTATGTGCTTCATTTCTAAAGTATGGCAATTTGTATGCTTATTTAGCATTGAATGTGTATTTCCTTGCTGCATTTCAGAGTGCAATAATAAATGTAATTATAATTTAGTCACTCAGTAAAACAAGCTTAACTAGAGCATTGTCATGCAACATGCTCTAGAATTTTGCTTTCCAAATAAACTCCATGTGTCATTGATGCCCAGATAAGATCAATAGAATGGAAATTGCTTGCAGTTTCCCCTAAAGTGCTGCAATGTTTTATTGCTCTCACATTTTCAGTCTATAGCCTTTTCCCTGCCAGAGAGGGCACATGTCCATGCCAAGCACACATAGTACAAGGAAACAGAAAGATGATTTACACAAATGATGGACAGTTCATGTTCCTTTTTCTTTCTTTCTCTGTATTTTGCATCCCACTCTGGTGAAGTATGGAGATTCTTCATCTCCCCGGCATGTAAGAATTTCTCAAAGGGTGCTCAGTGTCTTGGAGGTTTGTATTTTAACTTCACAAATACTGTTTCACCTGAACTAGAGAAGTGGGTTAGAGAGATTATATTCACATGTGCATACCTTATTCAAGAGGTTATAATAGCATCCAGCTCCCTGTATTTAGGACTGTAGCCTCATTGCTGCATACTTGCAGCCACAGAGAACAGAGCAGAATCCAGACATCTCCCTGTGTTGGGTGCTGGAGAAGGGCAGGTATAGAACTGAAATGACCTTCTATTGCTGGGCTGGGAACATGATTTGTTGACTTGTCTGCTGGATACAAAGCTTCTCAAAGCTGGAAAATAGGGCCAAGAAGCCTAAGAACTGCGCTTGCAATGCGTCTGAATAGCTGTGTGTATTTCTCACCTAGTAATGCTGCCAAGCGCACCCTGAAGCCAGTCTTTGGCACAAACGTAACTAGTTAAATTCAGCAGAAGCAGCTAGCAGAAGGTTGTGCTACTGCAGAACATACAGCAGACACTGCAGAGGAGTGGGATGTAGTGGGCAGCAGCTAGCCACTTTTGGAGTGTAGTCTCTTTTTGGTGTGATATTACTTGATTTTACGTTAATGCAAGTTACTTGTATGCATCAAACATAGATAGACGTTACAAATTAAGTTGCTGTCTCTGCAGCTTTCCCTCCCCCAGGTTATATTCCATATGCTGTACAGTATTTTGTTTGATTTGTACCCACACAAACTCAGAGAAGCAGTCTCTGTAATGCTTAGGCCAACAGTAGCTTGTTCATTTGTGGCTTGGTTTATACTCTGAAACAAGTAGATCCAACTTTTGGTGTTGAGTATCTCAGTATGTACACGGGATGCTAATGATTTAACATGGGGCAAGCTAAATGCAGTCTGAGATGAGACTGGACTCTATTATTTGATAGCTGCAGTCCATTGAAACCTGCTCAGATGCCTACTTACTACTGTAGCAATTACTGTTACTTTATCAGGGAAGCCTTCTATACTACCTTTATCTAGTATATTTAATCTAAATTAATTTGAAGTTAGTCTAAGTCATTGCCAAGATTTGAATTTACTGGAGTTTTTCCTAAACAGAATGAAAATTAAGAAAAACACACAGAAGCTCTTTTTTCCTGAGGCCTATATTTATCACTCCTTTTGCCCTGTTCCCCAAAGCTTTTGCTGTAATCGAGATCCAAGCTCTTCCACCTACCAGCCACAGTGACTTACTCAATGAAGAGATTTCTGGGCTTTTATCTACTCCTTATTACCAATGTGACACTTACACCTTTCTCGTATTGACTTTGACTTCTTCTAGGTAACAAAACTAAGTCAGAGGGTGGTATGCATGTATAGGCTTTTGTTTGTTCCACACTGGGACCACCTGTCTCGTAGCATTGAGAGTATTCTCACCTCAGTGCATCATATGAATGAGAGGCAGACTGAAACCCCTCCAAAGCATGGGTTTTCACAGTGGAGTTTTCCAACCATCATCTTGTTTCATTGTGGAATAGCAGTACAGAGGAAACTGCAAACTCCTATTGAATATTTTGGGTCAAATATGTTTAGTACTTTCCTGGGTACAGGCTACATTTTTATGTTCTGTGCTTCTCCTACTCACTGTGAGATTTCTTCCTCAGCATCTGAAAACTACTTCAGGATTTTGTGAAGGAAAGTTGGTATGTCCAGAGTACTGATCATAGCAAGTTACAGGGTCAGCTGCTAGACCTGAATGTGAGAACAACCTGACACAACATCCCCCGTATGATACAGCTTTTAGACTTAACCAAAATCACAGTCTAGTTTTCAGAAGGGAAATAGAGAGTAAAAGGCTTCAAGCCAGCACTGCTTTCTTTGTGCTGACCAGCTTAAGAAAGCAGTATTTACATTTTTTTGTTCAAGAAGAAGGGAAATGAAACGGTGTGTGCACTCTCTCATGCTTTTTCTCTTTGAAAGAGTATGAAAAATGCAGTTGGACAATGATGTTTGACAGATTAACTCTTGTATCCCTTTGGAATGAAATGATATTGCAGTAAGGCTTCCTGACATGCTATTTAGCGCAGTAGACAGACTTTGAGGCCTTTGGTTTCACCCTTTGCAGGCTCTGAGTACTATCAAAGTACATGCTGCAGCAATGTCATTCTTATATACATGGAAAAAAGCATTATCAGATAATTAGACTGTGTCATGGAGATGTAATAAAATCCTTAGGAAATTAATTAATGCACATGTACAATAGCTACTTTAAACCACAACACTTTAGCCATTTAAAATTAGGTTCTTTTTAAATAGCAAAAGCAATTAGTCTGCTCTGACTGATTGCTTGCCAATTTTTTTAATGTAAGACTTTTTTGATTTATGGGAGTAAAAAAATTAAGAAGGGGAAGGGCAAAATTCCATCGTGGCTGTTCTTAGCAAGGAATGTATCAAGCTCAATAGCTGCTTTTTCTGTTCTGCAGTTATCGCTTGCTTCCTACGGTCCTGAGGTAAAGCTTTGAAACTTTTTATGCATTATCTTCTCAAGTATTAGCTCACTGGTGCAATAATGTTTACTAATATCTGCTATGTTCAGATAGAAGAGTTGGATGGTATTTTTTACATCAACTCTCTTCCTACTGAAGGAGAGATTATTTGAATTGAAAAATTCACATTATTTTTGGTGGCATCTTGGCTTTTGAAATAAAATTCCCCTGTAAGTCTGCAGCACCATAACTTTTATTTTAACAGAAATAAGCCAGAATATCAGCTGTGAAAGCAAAGCAGTAAATGCAGCATATCACTGAGATGGCCACAACCTTCAGAACTGCATTAGAATTTCTGCTCTTGGGCTGGATTCAGCGTAGCTGTCATGCTACATGCCTAACGAAATGGATTCATTGGTTCTAGTGAAGAACTTGTACTTTGGCATGCATTTAACTATCTAATTGAATCGCATCTGATGTTTGCAGTCAGTATTTACAATGTTTTTTGCAGCACAAATAAATAAGAAAATCTCCTGATTAGTTCCTATCTCTCCAAAGGTAGTATTGTGTTGAGATGTTGAGGAGCTAAAGAAAACTGTGATCATGTATTTTGCAGGATTTTAGGAAAGTAAAGCCTGCATCAGAACTTTGCTGACGGTGACTACCAGCTTCAGATGTGGTCTTCCCTTGCAGATGCACTCCTGCTGGCAGCTAGCATGCACTGTTATAACCTTTCAGTGCACCTCTCTGTCTGGGCTCTCTGCTTGCCTAGGCTTCTTCAGCAGAAGACACATTTACTTGGCTTCCCAACCTCCCTTCCTGCACTTCCCAAAGCAAGATTAGGACTTCACAATCAAGTCTCTTTGGGGACAAGTTATTGAGCAAGTGACACAGAAGAATTGCTATGCATATTAAACAGAGAACGATTGCTGACAGATGCAGTATTTCAAAGGGAATTCTGCACAAAATAACATACAAACTTTGCTGAAACTTACAGGTAATGACCTGTAACCTTATAGGACTGTAGGATTTACAGGTATTACATTGTTTTCAAGAGACTTCCCAGCTTAAATTTTCTTAAAGTTCTCAGCATCGTAGTGGTCTTATTGTCTTTTTCAGCTACGTGTTGAACTTTTTCTTGTCATATTGTGCTTGTCTCCTATCACTTGTGTGCATTGAGAGTCACTGTAGAAAAAGCAGTTCCCTTTTTCAAGAAAGACATGGTCAACCTTGGGAAATCTGTGGCTTTATTTCAGTCTCAAGGTTTTCTCAGTGTCTCTAAACCTCCTGTGCTTCAGTCACGGCATATGACTGAACTGCTGAGACAAAGAGCTGAGCTGCTGCGATACTTGTGTTCCACTCAGTGCTACTGGACTTACAATGAAAACATATTAAACAAAAAAGAAATATATTTTTAGAGTTAGTGGAACTTCTTTCACTTTAAGGTCTGTGTTCAGGAGGCACACAGGCGTGCGCTTCTTGCTGGAGATAGTACAGCTTGTACATTGTTTGCTACGGGTAGATTTTGGCCACAAATTCAGAGAACAGAAAATGATTTTATAAAGTTAAGGAAATATCTAATTGTTAATTCAGTTCTCTGGAATTTATACAGTCGTTGGGAAATACGTTTTATCAGTCATTTATTAGTACTTTCTGTGTCAACATTGTGCTCAGTAGTGAACAAATGAGAAGTGCAAGGCCTGCCTCACTCTGCTGCATTTCCCACTGCTCTGCCAGAAAGGGAGCTTTTCTGTGGAGGTGAATGTGAAGCCTTTGTGGATTGCAGATTGGTGTACAGGAGCCTTAGCGTGTGGGTAGAAGATACAGATGACAGAGCACTGAGAAAACAGTATGTGGCAGGAAAACAAAAAGTGTCTAGTTTTCTGCAGAGTTGAGTTAAACAGGCTGACTGAGCTAGGCAGAGAACAGTGGATCCAGAGCTGGGAAAAGGGAAATGGGCAATAACAGAAAAGGAGGAGAGAGAGAGGCAGGAGAAGCTGGAACAGGCAGGAAGAAACAGGTTATCTGAGAAGTCTGTTATTTATTATGTCAGAGAAAACTGCAGATTTGCATCACAGTGTAGCATTATTGCAGTGACCTTATAGATCCTAGTGTTATCCATCTGTTATTGGTGAAGTCTCCTATGTGTAATAGAGGGGCTTACTCAGCAAGAGAACTTGACCTGAAATCAATGGCTCAGACTTAAGATGGTAAATTAAACAGCTTTTGACTAGCATCTAAGATTTTTGTACTGCATAAGTGAGCTAACGGTCATTTTTTTAATATAAGTCAGACTCCAACAAACAAGCTGGGATGGAGACAAATGCAATAGGCATTTTTCTCATCACTCAGTGGTATTCAAAATGTGTTTATATCACATTATGGTATCAGCCAGGTGGTAGCTTTCTTGAAGACTTTTAGTTGGACGTTAGCAGTGTATATCAGAAATACTAATGGTGGTGGTTCAGCGTGCCAGAAAAAAAAAAAGTGATCAAGTGATGGTGCATTTGGTATATAGGGGAGAAGTAAAACTGAAGGAAACTTCTGACATATTTGCTGCAGTTGATTTTGACAGAAAATTTGCAGGTTCAGACTTGAGATGTGTTAAGTACTCAGAGTGTCTCAGGTCCGTGAATTTTCCAAGGAACTCAATTCCTTGCAAGACCGCTGTAAATAACTTCTACCAACCTTCAAGCCATCAGTTGGGGGATGTTTGGAGCCTTCCTGTACTGTTTTTAAATATCATTTAGTGATACCAACGATTAAAGAATGTATACTAATCAGTAATTAAAAAAAATATTTCACCTGATATATTTCTGATAGCAATATCCTGAAACTGGATAACCTATCATAATACCAGCTATCACTTCTCAAAGCATATAAACCAGCATTTATTTGATGGTCCCTTTTGTTCATGGTGTCTGAGACAAAGAACTGTGATGGAAGTAGCTTGGAACAAATCCATTTGCCCAAAGATACATTACAACTGGAGGAGGTGAAAGGAAGAAAAGAGAGAAGGTTTAACATGTTGATGAGTCTTCAGCTTGTTTTAGCTACTTGGCAAATTAAGTGCTGAAACAGGAAAATGCTGATTCCTTGAACACATGATAATAACATGAGAAAAAATATTAAAGACCAACCCAGTTTGAGTGGGATGGATCAATAGTCAAAGCTCTGATTCAGATGGGTAGCTTGGACTTGACTTTTTCCCATCCTAAATGGGAGCTTGAATCTTTGGGCTTTAAAGCAGTCTTCCTCTTGATCTCACATGGTGGATAATTATGTATAGAGGTGTAGATGCTACACTTCATGTATTTATTTTTCCCTGTCTCTCTGATTTCTTGTAATAAATTTCACTTTGTAGATATTATTTAAACAAACAAACAAACAAAAAAACCTGCCTGTTTTCCCCTCATATAACAGATACAGATAAATAAGAGGCATCTGATTTAGGTAGACAAGGTCCCTTCGATTAGGAATTATTGGTCAGGTTCTGAGCTTTGAAGGCATACTGCCAAACGTACCTTTTCTGCAGGCATCTGGTAGGTCAATGAACTGGGTTATAAGGAGTTATCATATAGTGATTACTCAGATGGCTTGTGGTAATGTTATAATGACAGTTCAATTAATATGATAAGATCTTAATTGGTTGTGTAGAATATTGTCTTTTAATCTATGCAAAGTGCCAAGGGTACAGGAGAGGTGCATATAAATCTGACTAAACCCAGGGTGCCTGTGCCTCTTGCTTAGCCCCAGCCTTCAGACTCCTGGAGATAGGAGGAGTCCTGAAGGAGCCTCCCTTTTCACACAGATGGATGATATTGTTGGTGCAAATTCTGTCCACAGAAGAGAGATAGAAATGTCCTGTCTCCACTAACAGAGACCCTAGCTTCTACACAGAGAATTGAGATGCTCAAACAGGAAAGGAGCCATAGCAGCCATAGTAAATACTAAGAAAGAAAGCTGTGGGATGCAAAAACACACAACATGTTATGAATTTCAGCTGAAAAATTGGCTTTTGTGGCAGAAGCTTTTACAAAGCTGCATCATAGAGCTCAGTTTGTGACTTACAAACGTTTTCAAGTTTAGTTATGGACCTCTGTACCATGAATATAAGTCAAATGATGGGAGGCTTAGTTTTTCATAGTTACCTTTCACATGCCTGTTCTTCAGCCCCTCAAGGATTCCTAGATCAGTTCCACACCTGAGAACTCAACAGAGAGAAGGCCTATGCAAACTGATAAGGGAGCTTCCTGCTCAGCTGTGTACAAGTTCATTTTGGTGCTGTGCACAAGTGAGGGGTACGTGCTTGTAGATTAATTAGGTTTTAACTAGCCATGTACAATATGCACATACCCAATTTGCATGGCCAATTACAGCAATGCTGCAGGCTATCAGTGCTCCCCTTTGGCAAACAGTCCCTAAATTCTACATTTAAAAATGGGCCTTTGGGTTTGTTTAGGGGGGTCAAGGGAGCCTTTTGTGGGGAAGTTGTGGTGTTTTGGGGGTTCTGCTTAAATAGAGGTCTCGCTTTCCCAGGATATTATTAAAGGTACTAAGGTGCAGGGTATAGGCCTAAAGAGAAATATGGTACATATTAATCCAGTAAGCCTCTTTTTGTTGGGCTAACAAAAAGTCACATAACCTCATGTTTGTCAAAGTGGTGTTATTATAGGAATATTGCATTAAATAATATTTAGTCATCCAGTTTAGAATATAATTCTAAAATTAAATTTGCATGATCTGAATGCAATGGGAGGTGGCAATGTATTATCCAGAGGACTGCCAAACTGATTTGTGGCTTTTCAGTTCATATGTATTAATAAATCTATTTTTTTTTTTCTGTGTTGAATGCTCACTATTTTAACAGTATAAAAGAAAGCAAGGTGTTAGAAAACAGAACAGTAAAACAGAGATAAAATAACTATATTGGTCAGGTGGTGATTAGCCACATCTGGAATATTAGTCACCTAAAGTTTTAAGGCACATTTGTATGAACAATCTGTTCCCAAGCATTACCTTAATTCACACAAATGTTTAGGCTTTGGACACATGAACAGACCAATTGGTGGCAAATCAAGCTGGTGCTGTTTTAAAAATCCACAAATATCTGACACAACCTGTTAGTAATACTTTAGCTCTGCCCTACATTGACAAACCTATGGCTGACTGAAATACCATGTACACACTGCTTGTTTCTCACATTTTAAATATCCGTTGGCTCATTTGTTTGTAATTGCTATGGTACTTCTTGTTCCAGGTTTATGCCTGGAGCTTTTCCTTGCTATTATATGTTCCCTTAGCCTTAAAATTGTAAAGCAACTGGGGTAGAATACTTTCTGAATGATCTGAAAGCTACCAGCTTTGTGGATCAGTTCTAGCAGTTTTGTACAGGGGAAAGTTATAGAGAAAACACAAAGAGGTAGGGTGAACAACTGGAACATAGATGATATGGAGAAGATAGGAACCAGTAGGGGGAAAAAAAAAGGGGCAATAATGGGTTGACTCATGCCCTGAAGGCAAGAATAAGCTCATTGTGATGAGAAAAGGGGTACCATTGCAAAGGTTTGAAGGTTTTGACATGGTTTAATATTTTAGAGTTTCTTGACTATGAAAGTAAAACAGTTTTTTTGCTGAGAGCCAGAATTCAGCCTGTCATTACACAAATCCATTCCACAGTTCCACTTCAGTCTGGAGAGGACATGATATAGCCAGTAGCCAGCAGGGCTATCACAGTAGGTATTACTTGCCCTTCTGAGTAATTCTCTTTTGCAAAAAAAATGCTGTTAATGCAGATGCTTTGCTATTCTTCATCTGCAGCATTCAGGTTGTTCATTTCCAACATTATAAGTGGCCTAAGAATAAACAGAAGACTGCAGTTTTCAGAGAGGAAGTGAACATTTACTTAATCGTCTTGAGCACATGTTCTCTCACCTAGAGAAACATTCTGTCTTTATTCTGTTTTTCCACCTCTGCCTTTTTATTAGGAAAGAGGACTGCTGCATCTTTAATGCACTACTTTACAACCTTTTATGTAGAAAGATTAACAAAAAGGAACCACACTTAATTTAAGATGACAACTTAGGTTTGCCTCTGGATTCTTTTTTGGCAGACGTTCTCTTAGTAAATTACATTTGACAACCTGAAATAAATTCAAACCAAGATTTATGCCTGCATTTGCTCACAGAGCTGTGGTTCATCACACTGTGTGGTTAAAAAGCTATGAAAAGTAACAACTAATTTTAAAATGTATTTTTAGACAACCTACATGGGCTACCAGTGCTAAAACTTTAAGAAAAATCAGGTCTCTCAACTTGTGGAGGTAAGTTTTCGGTTAATAGAGTTAGTTACAGATGCTTGTGTTTAAAAAAAAAAAAAAAAAAAAGCAACATTACAAAACAAGAAGAAATGAGTCACAACAATAGGTTTTCACTTGCAGCTTAACACACAAAAAAAGGTTTTAAAAACATAACCAAGGACGTGGCATCTTTGAAAGTTTTCCCAAAGGAGAAGTCAATGTTAGCCGAGATTGCCAGAATTTACTTTAGCTATTACTATGGATGAATAATTATGCTCAATTCAGCCAGTGATATGGGTTCACAGCAGGTTAATTGGTAATAATGGGTTTCATTCCAAACAGTGAGGAATGATATTTCAACAAAAAAAAGTGCTCTCCCAGAAAGCTGAAGATGTCCTTGCTTTCAGTGCTTCATATTCACAATAACACATACAGGAGATCAGTGTTCTTGTTTCTGTGGCATTGAGTTGCCCTCAGTTGCTCATGGCTATTGAAAGCAAATGCAACAAGCTGAGGAAGCATCTAAGCTGTGCAACATGGTCCTGCTTTCTTTTTTAAATTCTTTTTACTCCTGATTGAACACTACATTCCTGGGGACTAGACAAAGGAGAACAGCATGATCTCGTTAAAACCACCAATGCAACTAGACTTTTATCTCTGTTACACAGGTGTAAATACAGAGTTGGTCATTTGAAGTGGGGCATGCTGATCTTAATTGGACACGGAGGAATTTTCTGTGTTTAGGAGTGCACTTGTGCCTACTGCATAGCACAAGAGTTCTTCATCCCTCCCTTGGTCTTGTGCACTACATCATATAAATAATAATGAAGAAGCAGGAGTAAGTCTGTTGGTTGTGATCTGGATGAAAATGGAATCTGAGTCTCACCCTTCAGAATCATCTCTCACTGCAGCAGCATCTTCTAAATCCTGGGTATCTGCTGTCATATACAGCATCCCAGAAATGAGTAATATTAGTGTGTTAGACAAGAGAAGATATGAACATAAATAATCCTAGATAAACCTGCATAACCTGAATTATGCCCTAAATGAGCTCTTAAAAAAAAAAAAAAAAAAAAAAAGTTTTGGATCAAATTCTCCTGTCCTTCAGTTTCTGTGAACCTGTATGATTTGCTATCTCATCATTCCATTTCTTGCTTTCTGGTTCCTAAATTGTTTGTATTTTCTGCATTTGGTATCCTAGTGAGCCCCTGTCAGAAGCCCTCCTGACTGCAGTGAGTAAATCTCAATTAAAACCAAAAGAAAAAGTTTAATTTTTCATTACTTTTCTTGAAAAAGAAGGGAAAAAAAATCTGTATGTATGTCTAGAAGCAGCAAAATACAGTTCTGTTAGAGTTGTATGCAAGTCATCCAATACAAAAAGTTGGAAAACATTAATACAACGCTTTCAAGGTTGAAGTATTTGAGTTTATTTTCTCCTCTGTCCTAAATTATTTTTTATAAAATTCCCTAGACTGGAAAAGGCTGTTATAGCATTTGGTTATTCCTCTTTACTTTTGATGAGACAAAAGCACTGTGCCGTCCCTTGGGATCTGTTACAGCAATAGCACATGGTAACTGTATGTACATGAGTACTGAATTGTGCTTGTAAATGTTTTTCCTCTCAGCCTGCTAAAGTTTGAAATTAACAGGAGTATTTGAATGCGCTCTGGCAGCGGTGCCATAAATCCCATGCTCCTGACTGGGTCGCCTAGCTGTTGTGAGTCAGGCTTGCCTATCCACCCAGCTCCTTTCCTCAGACTTTTCTTCTAAAACGTTCAGCGTATTTCCTATATGGAACATCACCTCCCATGTATAGAAACAGATGCAAATGTCAAAATTCATTATGTCTAGATATAATAAGGGATCTATATTTCTAAGTATCTATATTCCATCTGATTTATTAAATAGAAAATTAGTAGGTATTAGCTTCTGTTTGTGCGTACCTCTACAGTACCTGGTGCCACAGATAGTCAGCTCAGCTGGGATTCTGAGTGCACTTCTAAATAGAAGTTTTAGATAATAAGAAAGCATTATCTTATTGGACAGTGTGGGCCTGTTTAGTCTTGATGACTGCTGCTTTTTTATAGACACTTTCCATCTACTTTTTAGATCTCGTTGCTGAGAAGCATCCACTAATACTCCATTTCAGTATTCTCTTCCTTAACCTTTTATTATTTGTTCTCAGTTTGTTTCTGCGTGATCTTTCTCCTTCTGTGTTGTTTGTGATCTTCAAGAAGAAAGAGGTTTTGGGCAGTTGTCTTGAGGAAGGTTGGAGCCCGTACTAAAAGATAGTTCAACCACCTCTTATGGTAACACAGATAACCCTAAAATACTGACCAGCACTGGTCTGTTCCATTCCCCAAAGGGCTAGGCTACTAACTGCTTTGCTTACTATTAACTACTATGCCCTGGAATCTCACCTTGGACTTTTTAAAACATTGTGCAGTGTTTTGTCTGAAAGATTGTCTCAGATACAAATGGCAGGTAATTATCTACATCCATCATTCCTCACTGTGCTTCACTAAATGTGAAACGGTTCTGCACTGGCATCTTGACTTCTCTGTTTCACTTCCCTTTCTGCCTCTTGGTGTCATTAAGGAAGTTCTGCATCCAAGGTCTGCAAAGGGCAGGTAGGACGAAGTCTCGGTACTGGAATACCAGTGTGTTAGAACAACACTGCTGCGTTCCCCCCAAGAATAATAAAACATACAGTGTATGTCTTGGGTAAAATAACCTTTTGCTTCAGGCTTTATGACTCCTGGGAGCTATATGTTACCCTGAGGAAATATTTTACTGCTTTTGTTCCCTAAGTCTGCCACTAGAGTGATATATATAATATACTCTCCATGCGAAAAATGAGGTGACCTATACATTGTACATTCAGATTCAGGAGGCTGATTCTGATTTCACTAACCAAAAAGGAACTCTCTTCCAGTCAGTGAGGTTATTCCAGTCTGAAGTTGGTGAAATAATGTATTAAACCACGGGACTGCAACTATAGCAGTGGAGGATTTCTCATAATGTAGTGCCTTGGATTCAGACGCTCAGCTTAACTGAGTCAGTGCCATTCTACCAAACCTTTGAAATGATCCATGGTATCTCCTAACATCCTTAGGCAAGCAAGAAGGATATCATGTGATGCTCTAATTTAAAAGTGCTCTGGTAGATCTACCATTTTTAAAGTCCAATTAAAAGCATAGAATCTTTTGCCCTTGAATGGGTGTTCTGAATGCTTATTTAAAAAATAATTTAAATTGATTTTTCAAAGGAAGTTACAAAATTTTGCTGCTATACCAGCTAAATAAGTTCTATAGATGTGACAGGAATGCTGTGAAACGTAACAAAACTTTTAGAATACATTGACGAGCTAGAAATTGTTTACCTTAAAAGTAGAAATTAATAATAAATATACACAGTACATTTATAAAATAAATATGAGCAGTCTAGAGAATGGATCAGACATTCAGATCAGTTTGTCTCACAACGTATAACACAAGAACAAAGGCATATCCAATAAAGTTTAGAGTTACACAATGATAAAAATGAAAGATGTGAAACTTGACACTGCACAGTATCTCGGAGATTAAGCATTTGACATACTTCAAATGAAAAGTCAGGCATTTGTATAAATGATAAAATATCTACTGTTTGATAGTCAAAGGTATCTTGCATGTCTCTAGCATGTAAATAGTAAAGAATGCGAACTACTTGGATTGATGTTTTGGCTAAGTGTAACATTTTTTATCTCCTTGCATCCCTATAATGTTTTCAGTTTCACAGGTACTCTAAAACAGCAATGATAGTGCCGATATGGGAGGTTTTATCAGCTTAAGAAAAGTTGTAATTCTCCTAAATATCTATATCAGGGTGTGTATTATTTCAAATATAAGCAGAATCTTCATTATTTCTATATTATTATATGTATTAATTATAAAATATATTATTTCCACACTTAAGAAAAAAATGTATTGGTGTAAAATCAACTTGTTGATTTTTATTATGTTTTATATTGTGGGAATGGCTTTAGTTGATATCCCACAATGATCCTAATAATATCGTTTGTATTTTTTCACCAGTGTAACTCATGTAAATGAGGATATAGATCTGAAATGACAACATTTAGTAGTAATACAAATATCTTTTATTTGTGAAGGAAACTTCTGTTTTGCCTTTAATTTTTTGAGCTGATCATTGTACTAGTGCACAGGAGTAGATGGAAGCAGCTACAGAATTATCATCCATCACAATTTATAAAAACTTTATAGTAATCTGTGGGTTGTCTCATGCCTGCTGTAAGGACATAATTCACTCTTACTGTTTTTACTCCTGAGGAAACTGAGTCTTTCTCTGAGATCAGCAGGAATTTTACTTCAGTTTGCATGTACTGTTACCACCTGATCCTCGTATCCCCTCAGTGTAAGAACATAGCACAGCCTTATCTCAAAAGAGAAGCATGAACAAGTTGTTTCCTTAGCATTAATGAATATGTCTTTGAAACATTTCTTAACCAAATAGGTCAGAATAGAAAAGACGAAATTACAGTCAGCATCTTTCCATTCTGTTCTTTGTGGAAACAGTCCCATGTCAGCGAGTTTGTCATCTTCCCTGTAAGTAAATGACCCAATAGAACAATTCCTCTTATGTCAGTCAGAAGGAACTGATTATATCATGTTCATATTTATGTATGTACGAATTCATGTTTATAATGTTCATACGACGCTACGTGAGCAATGAATGTAAATTGGAAGGCCCAGACCTATAAACAAATTTAAGTGTCTGTCACTGATACCAAGTAGAAGAAGTTGAATACCAGGTATTTAAAAGACAAACTAGAATATGAAACTAGTTCACTTGTGCAAGTGTTTCTACTGAGCATTCAGGTGTATCCTGTAGTCTTCTGGCAAAAATCAATAATGAAGTTCCTTCAGTGTTATTTGGAAAGTTGTACCATGACTTATACAGCAACTAGTTCAGCAAACACCTTTGGGAGTGTATGTGTGTGGCAGTGATTTAAGGCTATAGACTCATTTTTTTAAAATGTTAGTGGAGAGAAAGTGATTGGTAAATTAGGTTATAAAAAAGCATAAGGTTTGCAGTTTGTTGACGGCAAAAGTTGCCTTGGTTTTGATTTAAAAGTCACCAACCTTCCTAAATTCTTGCAAGATCTGTATCAGCTATTCAGATGGAGTAGGCACTTGAACTAGCCATATGAGCAGAATATTTCTGTGATATGATACTGTTCTGCAGAAAACAGTTTTGGCTTTTTAGAAAAGCAGTCCCCTGTGGCGTCAGCTTGGGTAGTGGCTGCAGGGTGTATAAACCATAAGGTGAAGCATATGAAAAATTGCTTCTGAATCTCTCTATCCTTATCCTCAGACATGATTCCAAGGAGCTTGATTTTAAGTGGGTAGATGTTCACTAGTTTCTAAAACCAATGCTAGAGATTTTATATATACTGCAAAATAATAAATTAGAGGTTATTTTGAAATATCTGATCACATCATTAGTCATTCCTTGCATTTTTTTAATTACTAGTTTAAAAAATGAACTTGAAAAACCATAATATTCAAATATAAAATGAGAAGAAGTTGAATATCTGTTGCAATCAAATAAATAAGTAAATAAATATGGTATTAAGAACCACTCACCTGTAAAAAAAGAAAAACAAAAAAAAGCATTTTTCACGTTCAAGACATGAAAGTCACATCTAGCACATTTAGAGCATCTGGCAGTGATTTGTGACTTTAGATCTCATAGGCATTTTCATCTATGTAACTTTATACCATATCCTTTTATTTGAAAAATCAGTTTTAGATAAACCAATAATTACTTTGTTAAATGTTGTGTACAGGCCTCTTGCTCAGGAATCTCACTTTTATCCAAAGGTCTTTGAACCTGATACCTCTTCCTATTAAAAAAGTAAACAAAACTTTAACCTTCCCTTCAGAAATTCATCAGAAAGGTCAGTGCTCTGTTGCCTCCAATTTCCCAGGCTCAGCTGGGAGCTGATTAAAGCTGCCAGCTATGACTTGTCAGTTTTGTCAGAGACAACTATATAAACTCTTTGTTATTCACTTTGCTGTGTATTATAAGTGTATTTATCTTCTTCTGTCAGGCGTTGGCTGGACAGGTGCTAGAGGAGCAGTGAAGCAGTAGCATTAAACGCTCTAACAATGTCATTACTTAGTAACTTACACCAAAAGCATGGGCAGAATATTCAGGAACTTTCTCTAGTTCTTCTCTGTGTAAGTGACTGGAGTGGCCAAGGGAAAAATGTTTGTTATTCCAGGAGGTTCCAGTGAGTGTGTGTCTGTAGAAAATCAGAATATATGACTGTGGCTGTTTGTCATTCTGTATCCTTGGGGCGGTGTTCTGGGGCTGTTTGTGATGCCTAGTGTATTTGATAAGAAAATAGAACAACCTTGGGTAATAAAGAGGGTCTTAGGACTATGCAGATTACATTTTAATGTGAAGAAACAGTAAAATGTTGTGGTGAGAAGCTCAGAATAGCTTTGGAAGGAGCCGCTGTTGCTGGGCTTTACAAGACCAAGCAGAACAGTAAATTCTGTGCAGCAGATTCATGCTCGGGGGAGGAAGTGTAGCAGCAAACTGGACGGGTTGGTTTCAGAGGCATTTCTGGCACGAGAGACAAGATACAAAGACTTCTTAGATTTATGAACTGTCTGGTAAAATTAGTGTCTGGGCAGACCACCGATGTAGGTGCGTTATTTTGCAAAGATACCCACTGACCTGAACTTCAGTCCAAATAGAGATTCAGAAATGTGCAGAAGTAGTTGGAAAGTTTCTAGCCCAGCTTTCACGACAGTAAAACCAAACTAGGATATGCTTCCAGGCAGTGTTCGCAAGGGTTTGTATCCCTAGCATGAGCAGAAACTGACTTTCTTCCTGTCTTTTTGTTGCTAAGGGTTGGCAGACTTCTCCTAGTGAATATGGAGATCGCAGTTCGCAGCTCCAGGTTTAGGCGTAGTGCTGTTAATCCCTGCTTTTTCCCATTCAAATAGATTAGGGAGAACCTGTGTGTAAAAATGGACTGTGTGAAGTTAGACTCGCTCTAACTAGAACTGTTAAGCTGTTGAATATCTTCAGTGAAGCACGGAGATATCACGTCTGCATTCTGTTCAGCTAAGCACAGTTCTGGAAACATGGTTGTTTTCCCTTGGATTTGGTACCAGAGTCTTTTGTGACTTGCAGATATATAGGGATACAGATAAAGCAAAAAAAAATCATATGATACAATCTGCAAAATGCAACAGCATCACAAAAATGAAAATGTCTCTATATTTGAAAATGATGGTTGTAAAAAGAATGGCTTTACAAGAGAGAGCCCATAATTGTATGAGGTTTATACCCTGGAAGAACACTTATCATTGAGAAGCAGATAGGAAGAAAGCAAAAGACTATGAATTAACTATTTTGTCAGAGAGATACCAGGCAACTGGTACAGAATTAATAAAGTTACATGGATTTCTGTGGGAATATACATACCTGGGTGTAGGGGTGCAATTGGGGATGGAAGGTGACTGACAATAATGAGGAATGAGTACAGGTATTTGCAAATATTTTCTTAATCAGAAGATATCAATAAATAAATCTGTATGCCAGAGCAGGCATACTGGTTTTGAAAAGGGTGAGGTCAAAAAGAGAAAGTGACTGTTCATCTCAAATTGATAGTTTTTGGAAGGGAGCTGACTTGGTTTCAAATACCTTTCCTCGATTCAGGTCAGGGTTTTGAACTTCTCCCTCCCTAAATGAGGTTAGAGGCTATTATATATTGTATAATATTGTAACACAGGTATGTGGCAAAATCATTCACTATTATTTCTCCTCTAAAAAGTTATAATTTATTTCAATGGAGAAGGGGAAACTTTGAAATCTTGACAACTGTCTCAGAGAGTTGAAACTACTCCTTGCCTTTCTGTAATATTAATGAGTTCAAAATGTGACACCGATGCAATCTGGAAAAGACTAAAGGGCAGAGCACGGTTTGGGGTGAGCAGGAATGGAGAAAGTACCAGAAGGCCCTTTTTAGAAACTTTCTATCCATTAATTTAATTTTCTTACTTTGCAATCTGATATATTGTAGATGTGTCACTTGTTTTTTTCCTCGTATTTCTCAAGGGCCGTGGGCAAGTGGCACCATTTCAGGATTTTTGCAAGTGCTTCTGCCAAATTCTACTTTTAGTCTTGACTGGAGTATTATTTCCAACTGCAATAAATTGAAATGAGTGTTGTTATACAGCACTTCCTCAGAGGCATTTGTTGTATTCTGCTTTTCTGGTTGGAAGACATGGCTTTTAGTTATGCTTAGTGTCACAAGCAACATCAATTTAATGGTTTTAACGAATTCCCTCATGGACTTTTTCATCACCAAATCTGACGTTTACAAGTTTGAACATGCTGTTCTGTGTAAGGACAGTCTGCTGGAAGAGGTGGCAATCGGGATGAAGAAAGGCAAATAGCGGTTTTCTTCGAGGTCATGTCTGAGTGATAGTGTTAATGTGTACATGCTTGTAGAAGACTTCAGTTTCTAGTTATAATCAATACTTGACATATTTTTCCCATGATTAAATTAAAGCTGGGAAAGTCAGATTTCCCTTAGGAGAAAACAAGTGGCAAAACAGTTCATTGGTGATCTGCATCTAATCCGAGTAAGTGCTACAATTACCTCTACTCTCATTCATTTATTTGTCCCTGTTTCCTCCTGCTGGCCTGCTGCCTAATATTTTTTTGGCTTCCCACCCACATCTGAAAGAGTAGTAGTTCATACATGTAGGTTTGCTATCTTCAGTACTCTACAGGATTTCTTATTAGTAAAGTAAAAGAAAACAGAGTGATGTAACCAGTGTTACAGCTATCTTTCCTCACGGTAATATTTTGCAAACAAACCTATAGATGTGCAACGTCCTTAGGGTTCTTTGCCAGAGCCCTCCTGCCGCAAGGTCACGCAGTAAGCATGTTTCCCTACCAGTACTGAGCCTCACTGGAGACTGGGTTCCACCCAGCACAGCTTTAGGGCTCTAAGAATATTTTTTTCTTAGACATTGAATGGGCAGTTAGTGCCTTCTTTGCCTTAATAAAGGTGGCTTTGTGGCTGCAAGTATTTTTACAGGGGCTGGGATCTCATCCTCAGGTGCGCTCCTTACGGGATGTGGGGAGCTGTCTCCTCTACATGCCAGGGCATCGTGGTGAGGCCACAGCTGCTCATGGCTGCTTTTCTTCCTGCTGCACCTCCCTTAATTGGGCACTGCAGTGCTGGCGGTGTGAAGGGCATATTGCTTGGTTCATTAAGGACAGCCTCATGAAAATGAGAACAGTCATGAACCAAAACAGCTTGAAGAAAGACTTCAGGTAGAAAAGTGTGACTGAGAATTGGAAAGTACTTAAGGAGTATTTGCCAGAAAATTGTAGTCCAAGTTTGTCTCCCACACAGCACTACTTTGCTCAGGTTCTGAAAGAGCTGCCTTAGAGCTGCAGGTTGGAGCTCCTTAGAGCTCCTCAGTGTGGGCCAGCCAGTGCCTTTCTGCTTATGTGAGCCAGCCGTAGCCCTATTTCTTTGTGGGAATAGAGGTCTGCAGTCACCCTTCCACTAATCACTTCTACATCCTGAGTCTTTCCCTATGTGGCTTTATGAAAGATTAACGATTGGAAATAAATGATTCTTTTACTCCTCACAATTTGTTTTTTATTTTTCTTAAACCATGGAAATAGTTAAATGGTTTTGAATCTGGGAAATTGGTACATTAAATAAGTTGTCTGTTTTTTTCATTTTGAAATCAAACCTTATGCACTGCTACTGAGCTATGAAAAACCTTTTAAAATGCCCAAGTAAAGATGCTTATTAGGCAGTTGTTCCCACAGAAAGGAGAAGCCATAAGAATGTTGTCATCTCCGCTACCTTCCTGAGATGGCTGGTTACAGACTTCAAAGATTACATTCACATGCGAAGCAGAAAATTATGGTAGCATTAAATTAAAATTAATAACTCAATCTTTACGACATTAAGTCAGAGGCAGTCTAATGTTATACTGTCTATGAAGCCTATGGTTATTTCTATGGTTATTTACAACCCAGATGTTTACAGAAAGCAAACCAGCTTTTTTTTTTTTTTTTTTTTTTTTTTTTTTTTTTTTTTTTTTTTTTAAGGAGCTGCTGTTTCCTCATTAAGTCTCCTCCTCGGTGGTATGTTTGGCTCTTTTAGGCAAACATTGTTTATGACACATCTCAGAACTGATGTTGATTCAGAGTAGAACAGATAGAAATCGGGAATAGTTTAGTCGCAAAAATAAGCAATAGTTCAGGTGTTAAACCACTGATGTGGAAAATTGCTCTGACAGTTGTGATGCTGTTCTATCTTTTAGTAAGAGTTAAGCTATCATTTACTTCAAAAGAGTCAACTGATGTCTTGTTTTCTATCACATGCTATACTGTACTGCTTGTGTTAGTGCAAAGACAAAAATGTCCGTACCATTGTACAAAGTAGTGGCAAGACTTCGTTTAGGACATTATGTATTGCTGCTGTCACCTTTATTCAAAATAAAATTAATTTAAGCTTGAATAAACGCAGAGAAGGCCACTGAAGTAATTAAGGCAAGGGGAAACTTATCACATGCAAAGAGAGATAAAAGAAGCTGCCCTTTATCCTTTATTCCTTGGTTTCTGTTGTCACTCTATTTTTTTTTTTTTTTTTTAATGTACAGCATCCTAAAGTAAATTTGAAACTGGGCAGTAGGGGTCATTTTAAAACATTTAATTGCTTTACAACAGTCTCTTTGGAAAAACTTGTTATTGCTAGTACCAAAAATAGTGACAAAATAGTGGCCTGATCATGAAACAGTGGTGTGGCTGAAATTAAGAAAAGGATACTTAACATGGTTCACAATACATGAGATAAATGCGTTGTTTTCCCCTGGAGCAGTAGAACCTCCTTTTCCCTGCTCCCGTTTTCGTTTTTCCCCTTTCCTCAAATGTATGATTTTACTGTAGTCTATCGTAATTATTAACTGAAATAAAGAGCCAGCTGTAAATACATGACTTTTCCTGTGCACTGCTCGTGAAGTTGAATTTGACATGCCAAAGGGTGGTGATGGGAGGGGTTATGAGTGAACAGAAAAATAAAACTTGGCAGAAGGAAATAGAAACCTCTCTCGTGAAAACTTGGGTATTCATGAACATTATAAACCCCATCATCTTGACGAGCCCACTCACAGTGCCAAAAATGGCAGCACGAGGAGAAATGTATCCAAGAGCAAGCATCAGATGTGAGGCTATGTGATGTCATAGCATCATTCTGTCACTCAATGCCAATTGATTTCTAGGGCTGATTGCAAGCAATCATTAATCACTTTGTATTGAGCAGCATGCCAGCTCCATTGCATCTGGGGCAAATACAAGTGGCACCTATTTAGCCAACATCCTGCTCTCAGCACTTTCATACTTCATCTTTTTAGCAGTTTGGTTTAGTTTGAGATGCAACAAGAGGTGTTTTTTGTTTGTTTGTTTGTGTGTTTTCCTCTGTGTGTATCTTATTTCTTCCTAGGAATTTAGATTGGTGAAAAGTTTAGCTTACTTGCTAACTCAGTGTTCCCTTCTTATACTGACAGTAGTATGCCACTGAACAACAAGGAACGTCTGAGGTAGAATTAATGGAGCTGCTGTAAGAATATTGAAAATTTCAGAAAGATGATATGCTGTGTTCTGTGTGTGTTAGAGAGAAAAGTGAAATAATATGAGGAGTTTATTTTTTGCACATCTGTAAAGCTAACTAAATAAATTGTTGTTTCAATTGAGATGTATACTCCGGTTTTGGAAACATTTATTCTCTCTTTCTGTAACTTTCAGCATTAGAATAGTCTCTCAGGGCTCAGGGATTCATTTACTATACATGGCTAATATTGAGCAAGAGCATTACTATCAGATCCAAAATGTATTGGGAAATGAGAACTAACAGACATCACATTAACTATAGAAGCTGGCCTATGCTGTTAAAACAGTGTTTACACTCTATCCTTTTCTAGTTTAGAAACAGACATATTAAACATGATAAAATGTTTTTCATAAATCCCACTATACCTTACAATTATGAAAAATTTACTTTCACCCTTCCTTATGTGCCTGACAGTCATGAAAAGTTACTCAGACATGTTGCATCAAATTGGAATATTTTTAAATATGAATGTTGCTCAATACCTGGGGTCCAGACAGTCAAAGTAATTGGTAGCAAAACGGTGCGTTCCTATGAGATTATGAAATATTTTTGCTTTCTGTAATCATTCTTCTCTAAGGATTGTAGTAATTCATTTGAAATCCTTTCGTAATCTCTGCAGGTTCCATTATTTATTTTGTCAGTAACTTCAGCCATGATGGTGTGCTGTCAATCATTCATTGCCAAAAGATTAGTGAATTTCATAAAATATTCTGTTGGTGCTGCCCCACAGCTGAGGAGGAATTTACCCGCACCTTGGTGTTACAAACGGGACATCACTCACTAATAAACTGGGTCGACTCTTGTATAAACACCAGCTTAAGAAAGTGTTTCTGTAACGCAGGAGAATGTATAGCTAAAGCTGACTTGTCATCCTGATGTCTTCTTACAGTGGCCTAAACAATAATAATTGATTAAAACATAAATTACAGATATTACATACTTAATTTTTATGGTACATAATTAGGTAATTATCAAAAAAACTTTTTACACATGTTTTCCTTAATTAACTTTAAATGTCATTAGCAGTGAGCTTTGCTTGATCAAAGACAGATAAGTTGTAGCAAGATTCTCAGAAATAGCACGCCATTTACTAATTATATTATTGATTTTTATGGTCTGAAAAATCCTAATTATATGTGATACAAACTGGACCTAGCTGAGCCTGCTGGGGGTACTTTGAACATGAACAGTTCCTGGCAGTTCTGAGCATTTCGCTTGCATAAATCACTCCTGGGCCTGATTGTGCATCTGTTTTCAAAGGTGATGTTGTAATGGACTTTGAAATCCAAAAAAGTGCATTCTGTGTGGCTCCACATGAAAGAGGAAAGAGATTTGGGATTTTTTACTCCTGATTTTAATCATTCTGAAAAGATTTTAGATCTGTAGGCGGATACATTTGAACAGTCGAAGTAATATGGCATAGTTGATTTTAATTAGTAGGCCAGCCTAGTACAGAATTTCCCATAGCTCCCAATAACTTTTTTCTTTTCTTTATTTTTTTTTTAAATGAGTTTTTATTACTTTCTTCAAAGTTAGTCATAGATTCAGACCTTCAAAATTATAATTTCTTATGAAGGCAAAAAAAAAAGTCACCAGGTGAATATTTGATTAGAACAAATACTGGTCTGAGAAACAGGAGCAACCTCAGATGTAAGCACAGTGTTTCACAGAGAAGTGAAAAGGATTTTAGATCAGTGACAGAATTATGAAATGTTACTGCTACCCTTAATTGCTTATACTTAACAACATGAAAAAGCTAGTTTTTAAAGTATGTGTCTGTGTATGTAATTAGCCCATTCAGTTGCATGAAATTTCAATTTACTCTTAACTCATGATAATAAGGTGATATGTTACTAGTAAATATTTTCTTTAAATTGTGAAGTGTGAACATCTATTAGAATTGAAGTGATCTCCATATTTCTGGCTGGCCTTTTTGTGTCTGTTTTCACTGGGATTCAATGAAGAGGATTTAGTGACCAAATTTTCCGAGGAGGAGCCTGCAGACAATTAGAATACTCTGTCAATATTTTTTTTTAAGTGACTGGAAAAAAAAAAAAAGGTTGCTATTGTTTTTTGTTTGTTTGTTTGTTTGATTGATTTTAACTCAACTTCCAATTTTCAAACCAGCTTTAATGTAATTCTGGGAGCTCTGACTGCTCTGGTTCCCACCTACTCATTCATACTCCCACCTGATGTTTGACTTGGTTTGCAAATCAAAATACTGAAACAGTCTGAAAATGAGTGATTGGCCTGGTGGGTGGGCTTCAAGTTCAGACAGACAAACAAACAAGCAAAACCCATCACATCTCCATATCTCATTTCTTTCTGTCGTCTGCTTTGGCATACAGTGAGGGGTTTTTATTCCTCTGTATGCCACACTAGAGAGCTCCAGTTATTTTTAATAACTAAAATCAAGTTAACCATTATGTTGTGCATGTATATAATCTTTTATTTTATGAATGACAGTCAGTAATGGGAGGCAGGAATGAAGAACTTACTCCAGTTTCTTAGGGGAAAGACTGAGGCAAAGACAAGTCAGAGGGTATACATGGCCCTGAGTTAACAGTGTGCTTGCTTCTTCTGGGGTAAATGATGGATCACTGCTTCATTATGTCTTCTCCTTTACCCATCAACACCTGGTATACCTGGAGCCCCTGCAGACACTAAAACTTGGATTTAAGAGCCTAGAGACTGAACACGTTCCTTTGGAGACAGACTTGTTGCAGTTTAAACAGAGATGCAATTGCATGAAGTGAGTTTTTCGAAGGGGAAGTGGCAATTGGCCGCTGGTCTTGGGAAGAAATCTGCATATAATTTTAAATGAGGTTATTCATAAGGAGTGTTGGATAAAAGTGTATAAGATAATAAGACCTAGAAGATGATCACAGAATTTCACAGAATTTTCTAGGTTGGAAGAGACCTCAAGGTCATCGAGTCCAACCTCCAACCTAACGCTAACAGCCCTCCACTAAACCATATCCCTAAGCTGTACATCTAAGCGTCTTTTGAAGACTTCCAGGGATGGTGACTCCACCACTTCCCTGGGCAGCCTGTTCCAATGCCTCACAACCCTTTCTGTAAAGAAGTTCTTTCTAACATCTAACCTAAAACTCCCCTGGCTCAACTTAAGCCCATTCCCCCTCGTCCTGTCACCACGCACGTGGGAGAACAGGCCAACCCCCACCTCTCTACAGCCTCCTTTAAGGTATCTGTAAAGAGCAATAAGGTCACCCCTGAGCCTCCTCTTCTCCAGGCTGAACAAGCCCAGCTCCCTCAGCCGCTCCTCGTAGGACTTGTTCTCCAGGCCCCTCACCAGCTTCGTCGCCCTTCTCTGCACCCGCTCAAGCACCTCGATGTCCTTCTTGTAGCGAGGGGCCCAAAACTGAACACAGTACTCGAGGTGCGGCCTCACCAGAGCTGAGTACAGGGGGACGATCACCTCCCTAGCCCTGCTGGTCACGCTGTTCCTAATACAAGCCAGGATGCCGTTGGCCTTCTTGGCCACCTGAGCACACTGCTGGCTCATATTCAGCCGACTGTCCACCATCACTCCCAGGTCCTTCTCTGCCTGGCAGCTTTCCAACCATTCCTCTCCCAGCCTGTAGCTCTGCTTGGGGTTATTGCGCCCCAGGTGCAGGACCCGGCACTTGGCCTTGTTAAACTTCATGCAGTTGACCTCAGCCCATCGGTCCAGCCTATCCAGATCCTCCTGCAGAGCTTTCCTACCCTCAAGCAGATCGACACACGCACCTAACTTGGTGTCATCTGCGAACTTACTGAGGGTGCACTCGATGCCCTCGTCCAGATCATCGATGAAGATATTAAAGAGGACCGGCCCCAGCACCGAGCCCTGGGGGACGCCACTAGTGACTGGCCTCCAACTGGACTTGGCTCCATTCACCACGACTCTTTGGGCCCGGCTATCCAGCCAGTTTCTAACCCAACGAAGCGTGCGCCAGTCCAAGCCAAGAGCAGCCAGTTTCTTGAGGAGAATGCTGTGGGAGACGGTGTCAAAAGCCTTGCTGAAGTCAAGGTAGACCACATCCACAGCCTTTCCCTCATCCACCCAGCGCGTCACTCTGTCATAGAAGGAGATCAGGTTCGTCAGGCATGACCTGCCTTTCATAAAGCCATGCTGACTGGGCCTGATCGCCTGCTTCCCCTGCAAGTGCTGCATGATGACTCTCAGGAGGATCTGCTCCATGAGCTTTCCTGGCACTGAGGTCAAACTGACAGGCCTGTAGTTTCCTGGGTCTGCCCTCCGGCCCTTCTTATAGATGGGCGTCACGTTTGCTAGCCGCCAGTCGATTGGGACCTCCCCCGATAGCCAGGACTGTTGATAAATGATGGACAGTGGCTTGGCCAGCTCCTCTGCCAGTTCCCTCAGTACCCTTGGGTGGATCCCATCTGGCCCCATCGACTTGTGCACATCTAAGTGCCGTAGTAGGTCACCAACCAGTTCTTCATGGATAATGAGGGCCACATCCTGCTCCCCATCCCCTTCCACCAGCTCAGGGTACTGGGTATCCAGAGAACATCCGGTATTGCCGCTAAAGACTGAGGCAAAGAAGGCATTGAGCACCTCCGCCTTTTCCTCATCTCTTGTAACTAAGTTTCCCCCCGCATCCAGTAAAGGATGGAGATTCTCCTTAGTCCTCCTTCTTGTGTTGATGTATTTATAGAAACGTTTTTTGTTATCTTTAACGGCAGTAGCCAGATTGAGCTCCAGATGAGCTTTGGCCTTCCTAATTTTGTCCCTGCACAGCCTCGCTACTTCTTTAAAGTCCTCCTTAGTGGCCTGCCCACTTTTCCAAAGCTTATAAACCCTCTTTTTCCTCCTAAGATCAAGCCACAATTCTCTGTTGAGCCAGGCCGGTCTTCTTCCCCGCCAGCTCGTCTTTGGGCACGTGGGAACAGACCGTTCCTGCGCCATTAAGACTTCCCTCTTGAAGAGCGCCCAGCCTTCCTGGACCCCTCTGCCCTTAATGATGAGGAGCTCAGAAAAATAGCTGAGGATTGAAATGGGAATCATAGCATTTACATGAAGAAATGGTGCTGCTGGAAGAAAGTGGATGGTGAAAAATCTGTGGTGAGCCTGGAAGACCTTCATTCGTGCTGTGCTTTGGAAAGAAGACCAAGATTAGCTCATGCTTACAAATTTAAGATTTCCACAAGTTTGGTGCTATAACAAAACGAGAGAATCTAAACTTATGCTTTCTTTAGCGTGCTGAAGCTTGTTTCGGAAAGATACTGAAGAGCAAGACGGAGAACACACTTCAGTCTCCTGCCAGCCAATAGTTTGTATGCCTGTTTTGAAGAGAGATTCTGTTTGGTTTTGTTTAGCAGGATACATGTAAGTGATACTTGCTCAGATAATCAGCACTGGGAGTAAGCTGCATTAAGTTTACTT
Organism: Aythya ferina; assembly: GCF_964211825.1. Taxonomy (NCBI): domain Eukaryota; kingdom Metazoa; phylum Chordata; class Aves; order Anseriformes; family Anatidae; genus Aythya; species Aythya ferina. The sequence continues at coordinate 2,407,735 of NC_140307.1, forward strand.
TACAAAAAGTTCAAAAATGTCTAAGCAATTTTTAAGATCCAATTTTTGTTCGTCTGCACAGGGTTTAATAAAGCACTCACAGGGAAGTGTTCTCCTCGACCGAATGAGTGCTGTGCATCTGAGAGCAAGCCACAGAGAGGGCTCAGTAAGAGGACATAGCAGATGGTACATGTATGATGTTGATGAAGCAAGAATACAGAGAGAAAACTGTACTTGTCTTAACTTGTGGAATAAAAGCTTAATTAGTATGGTGATAAAATGATAGAGGTTAAGCCCTAAAATAAGCCCATAAATTCTCTTTTATAATTTTTCTCTTATTTAAATAAGTTTTCAGTGCCAAATTTAGGAGGAGGGGGAAGAGGAAGCAGAGCTAGTTCCATGCACCAGTTATTCAGATCTGTTTTTGTCCACAGTGATTTTTCTGGCTGCTGTTCTTTTGCCAGAAAGAAAATACTATCTCTAACCTGAGTAACTCCAGTACCATCTGTATCTGATGACTGGGCGGTAGATCCAAATTCTCTCCAGGTACAAATTGGCACAGTGAACTCCGTGGATTTCAGCCATTTATACCAGTAGAGACTTTGGTCCCGACATTTTCTTTGCCTAAAATATTCCTCTGCAGCCCCTCAGTTCTTTGTGGGTTTGCTCTGCCTGATGTATTAATGAATGTTTCTCTCTCAGTTTCATGACAGATATTTTGCACAGTGCCCTGTTACTGTAAGCCAGGTGCTCTTATCCTTAATGAACAATTTCCTGGAAAAAAAAAAAAAAGGAAAAGAAATAAACAATAGATAAAGTAGGTCATGGAGACAGCAGAGTCAAGAGCTTTGCATAGTGATGTAAAATTAAATAAGACTGGGGTCATGTTCTCATTTATCTCTCCAGTTATTGCTCTAACAGTCAGTGTCTTGGAACATCTCTTAAAAATTGTATGATGGTTCCTGGAAAGGTAGGGATATTCTGGGAGACTGTCTGGATCTGCTGGGGATTTTGACCACTCCCTCTTCTCCTCTCTGTTCTGCACAGAGCAAACAACAGGCCAAGAAGTTTCAGACTTGGATATTGTGACAGAGAGCATTTGCAGATGCTGCTGTTGCCTGTCTCAGCCTGTGGAGACCCATTGTAGTGAAGGTGTGGTTGGGAACTGCTGTGTAACTGAATGAAGACTGTTCACGGTGCCCATCTGGTTATAGAGCTTAAGTCTACAGTCAGCGGTGGGTGGTCAAGAGATGCAAGTCTAAGTCTAGATTGCAGGGGTCTTTTGCTTGCCTCTGAGCACAAGACAGCTCCTTCCTGGTTCACAGCACAACCAAGGCATGGGAAGGACGTGGTGTACATCTCACGTGGAGTCAGGACTTTGCAAGGGAATAAACCTGACTACTCGTTTTAATATGCATCTTGAGCTTTTTGGGAGATTGGCTTTAGCACTCTCAGTAGGTGCCTTGTTAACACCTGAGCAGCTGCAGGATGGTTGCACAGCAGTAACTGCAGCATGCCCCCTTGAAGCAATGACCAACGGTAACTGCAAAGACCTCGTTCACGCACCATGACTTTCCCCACAGCATCAGCATCCTGCCCTAGAGAAGGGCAGATCTGCTCAGTCTGTTTTCCATGTTGGATGCCTAAACCTAAGAGCTTATAGCCATTTCTGGGCACCTAAGTAACCAGCCTGTTCTCAGATAGACAGAGATGTGCATGCTCTGAAAAGGAGATAAATTACATGGGCTCCTAACTTCAGGCTTTTACCTTCAACATGATTGAACCAAATACCATTCCTCCAGTATTGATAGTGTTCCAGATATGCCCTGTAAGACGCGCAGAAAAGCACAAAGGATTATTGCAGCTTCTGAGGAAACCTCTCATATTTCAAGCAAAATTGGCAGTTTTTAAGTGGCCACTCTAATTCTTAAGCCATTAGAAATCTAAAAATTGATTTAACATTTATCTTATGTTTAGCAGACTTTGATAGAAAAAGTTATATTCTCTGTGGGCCAGTCAATGGTTTTAATAGCTATGAAGTTAAAAAACTTTAGATTAAGATTTCAAGAGGCTCAGAGGAAAATTGGATGCAGGAAGAGAACATCTGAGTGCTGTTGTAACAGAGAATGCCACGGAGGATAAAGCACTGGGAAAACTCCGGAAAACAGATGAAGATATATACTATTGGACCAGTGGGGTTAGTAAAGGTATAGATGAAGAGAGGAGACAAGCATTACTTCCTTACTGTCTTATGAAGAAACTGAAGATAAAAAGCTTTGCCCTGCCTGCAGCATTTCTTGAAAATACATGTTTAGATTCAATGTCCATTTTCTGTCTGTGTTTGGTTTCATTTTATTTGGGCTGCTACCTTCAAAGTTCAAGGCTTTCACCAACTTTAAAGCCAGATTGGAAAAACTGAATCTGGATTCTCAGTGCATCTCCAAGGCTTGCAAATCAGCCTTCTCCCATAAATATCGCACTGTTTCTGGAAAAGAAGAGATGAGTCTTTAAATGAAATATGAGATGTAGCATTGGGATGTGATAGTACTGCTGTAGATCAACAGCCATCAATCTGCGTTACTTAATTTGTCCCTGGCTCAGCTGTTCACTGTACTTGGGACTTTTTTGCTGTTTGTTTCATTTTATTTTCCTCTGAGATAAATGAAGACACAAAGAAGAGGCCAATTGCTCTTGACAAATTGAAGTAATTTTTTAAAATACAACCGCAAAGGATATTCTAGATTTCCAAGCCACTTTTTTTCTTACTTTCACAACACTTTCACAAAATCATACTTAATTTATTCCACTGCATATATGTTACACATCCTTATACTTTATTTCTTGTTACTCCTATTTTCGTACCAACTTCTCATGTGTTCTTTAAATGCTCTAAGAAAATTCTGTTGGAAGAAGTGGGTTTTTTTAGAGAAACATTTAAAATCTTCATCATATTATTCCTCATCTGGGCATGCATATAATGCTTAGATGGCTGAGTGTTCTGGGGTACGAGGCACGAGGTCTTTGTTGCTGTAACTGTGTAAGGAAGCTTGTGTTGTAATTGTCTGGCATCTTGAACAGGGATGGAGTGGGTGGCTAAACGTAAGCAAGCTCACTGGAGTTCTCAGGAGAGAGCTTTTCGCTGTGTGGCAGCTCGCTTTCCTCTTTCTCTTCTGAGGTAACGTATGTGAAGGAATACCTGAAACATGCATGGGATAGTGAATATAAATACAGCGTTAAATCAGTAGAGAATGTGACTCCCCATAGGATTTCAGCAGCTTTAAATTTCGCTCTGCAAAAAGACGAGGCTGTGTATGGGGAGCACTGCAACAAGGGCTGGCTTCCCCAGTGGTCAGACGGCGAGATGGGGGTAGGAGGGCTGGGAAGACAGGTATGGAAAGGGGCCTTTTCTGATTTTTGTTTACTATGTTTCAATTGAGGAGGCCCAGAGATGACCACCCCAGGATTTTTTTTTACCTTGCAGAAGGTCTTCTCCTGTTGAAATACTGCAGGATACCTGGAATTTGCCTTCAAAGTCTGCCAGTTTGCTTTTGGCACTAAGAGCCAGTAGAACGTCAGCCATCTCCCTGTGCTGTCTGACAGGCAGGGCTTGGACAGGGCTTAGGCTCTAAAGGGACCCTAACGTTTCACTGGTCCTGGGTTTGCAGTAATAACTTAAAGGGCCAAATGTTCAAGGGCTGGCTTCCAATTTGACACTGGTAGTTGAGTACAAGTACACAATTATGGGTAGAAAATCACAGATAATTTTTTTCCTTGCTGACCTTTCTGAAAAGAAGCCAGCAATTATCTGGATTTGGGCACTATTTCAGCAATGTTTTTAGGTGTTGTTAATATAATATTTTCCTTGTATTTCTGCTGGACTATTGATTAACTATCCAATGATTTAAGAAAAAAGTTTAGTGTTTTCCTGAGTAAAAGCTTTGTGGATCGGTGTGTGTGCTTTGCACAAGTGCGCATGTATATCACGTATATTGAATTTGTGTAAGTACTGATGAATTTCTATTTTTCTTTGCATCTCATACAGCAGATGGATAATGCCAACTGTGTACGTACCTTATCACTTCGGTATCTGCTCGCTTTTTCATTTGTAGTATGCTCATTCTTCAAGCACGCGGAAGGTTGGTCAGTTCTCTTCCTTTGACTTTTCTGTGGATAATCGGACTTTGAGAGTACATAAGCCCTACATTTCACCCCAAGTTTCTAAGCCTGGTGTTCGATATTGGTTAGGTGCCTCTGAGGGCACAGAGCCTGCAGGAAATGCTGGGCGCAGAACGTGGGAGAAATTTGAGCTACCCCAGCCCAGCCTACTTTGCTAACCCAGCGTCACGCCTGAAGTCTTCACCAGGATGATTTACACTCAGGTCCTCTGAGACCTAGATGTATACCCCAGCCTTTGCCTTTACAAACATATTTCATCAGCCATAACTAAACTAATTGCCTAAATTGCTTGCCTAGTGGCATGTTTCTGTTGTACTTTGACCCATTTTTCCTCTGAGAGCACTGAAGGAACACTCCTGAGCTTCCAAAAATAACATTTGATAGATCAAGAAGAGCTTACTTCATTATTCATTCCTGCTTTACTCTCTAGCCAAGCTCCCAATGACTCCAGTGGAAGCCAGCTTAGGAGTGCTTAGCACGGAAGCAAACCTTCAGACTTCATAAGAAGTCTACGTAAATAATCACAGAATTGTAGAATACCATGCTGCTATCACAGAATCATAGAGTATCCAAGTTGGATTGGAAGGGACCCTAAAGGATCGTTAAGTCCAACTCCTGGGTCCCCAAAGGATGCCCCCCCCCCCCCCAAAAAAAAAAAATAATAAAATCAGTTCACGTGTCTGAGAGCGTTGTCCAAATGCTTCTTGAACTCCCACAGGCTCGGTGCTGTGACCACCGCCCTGGGGAGCCTGTGCTAGCGCCCGACCACCTCTTGGAGAAGAACCTTTTCCTGATATCCAGCCTGAAATGCCCCTATTTCAGCTTCAAGCCATTCCCTTGGGTCCTATTGCTGGTCACCAGAGAGAAGAGAGCCGTGCCTGCCTCTCTGCTCCACTGTATTATATTTTAAAGCTTAGAAATTCAATGCAACTTATGAGATCTGTATTCTCAGTTGCTATTAAGATCAGCCCCCTACCCAGTTTTGGAAAACCGAGCAACTGTGATTCAAGGAATATAAGGGAGAGTCCTCAGGGCACTCTAGCAGGCAGGAGCCTGGTGTGTTTATCCAGTCTTTAAGACTCTAAGTTACGTCTTGGGACATGGGACTGGTTCCTTTAGTGGTACTGAGCAGCACTTCCTCACGGTGTGATGGATGCGGCAGAGGGAGGTGTCACTAAGGTTAAGCAAACAGGACTCAGGTTGCAGCTTTTCAAACTTTCCCTTGATAACTTCCCCATAAACTGCTAAAATCTCCAAATCGTACTTTCATTGATGTTAATTATAGGAAATGTCATATCTTTGTTTAATTTGTTTCAGTCCGAGTGTCCACTGAAACTTCTGCCGTGAACTTTGGCTGAGCAGCACAGGAGTGTGGTTAACTTTCACAGAGAGGAAAGAATAGTTTTATGCTGAAAAGTTATGGTTCCCGCTTACATTTATCATCTTTACCCATATGGCTAAAGGACAAAGTTGTGACAAGCTAGTCTCCATTGCAGGAATTTAAGTGCAAGGTAAGAAAGATGCTGATCTTGTATGTCCTATCAGTCTGTTCCTGGCTTGTGCCACTGCTGGGACTGGCTGCCCGGAAGGAGTGTGTGAGCAGGTCCTGAGCAGCGAGCCTTCACAGGAGGCTGTGAAGGAAACTGCTGAGAGGCAGAAGCGGTTGTGCTGCCCCCGCTAGCTCTGTTTCTCCTCTTGTCAGTGTCACCTCCAGGTGACAGGAAACTTGTGTTGGAAAATGGTATCGGGGATATCTGCAAATAGCACCGACTTCTGTATCTGCTGGAGGGATTCCCTGCTGTTGGACTGCTTCCTTGAAACCTTAAAGGGGGCAGTGCCGAAGCAGAACGTGGAAGAGCTGAGTATATGGCTGACAGCGTGGCTTTTGTGGCACAAATTATAGACCAGATGTTTTGCGCTGCATTTAAGGGATAACCACTTGCTCTTCATATAATGACTCCTAGAGGCTTAAACAGACCCTGTTAACAGAAATAAATGTATCATCATTTGTTAACCAAGGCGGATTCTTGTCTGAGGTCTTCCTGTATTAATCAGATAAGGTGTCAGTAGAAGGAACCCAGCAACCCAGCGGATAGTCTGGTGTTTCTGCCAGTTCAGCCACTTGAATTCCTCTGCGCTTGGATGAGGAGAAGAATCACGTTCAGTGCTTTCATATTCAGTACCTGATCCTTCCTGCAAGTGTTTATCTACTTAAAGCAGCTTTAAATTGTCACTGAAAACAAAACAAGAACACTGTCTTCGGCAATATTTCCGTTGGTGATGGCAATGATTTTTAGAGGTGACTACTGATTCTGAGTGGCTTAGTTCTTGACCTCCAGGATTAAAGCAACCGGTTTCCTAGCGTGCATTCTGAGCACTGCCTATTATTCGGCCCTTACATGGTGTCTCAAGTTATTAATCACAAGTGGAGGCATCCAAAAATTCCTGATCAGTTTTGAAACTCATGGCCTCATTTAGCTTTCATAACAGCTTGTTTCTAACAAAATCTGATGTAGAGCCAAACGAAGAGTGTGTTTAAATGATCCCTTGCCTAAACTATCATGAAAATTTCAGATGGGATGAGAAGGAGGAATGCCACAGAGGGCAGCTTGTTGGAAGCTTGCTACTACTTAGAGACTAAAATAGTGTAATCAGCAAACACTCAGTCACTTTAATGCTTCTTCAGTGAAATCCAACTTTTTGTTCTCTGCCTTAACTATTCTCTTGTATTTTCCTTAACTGTTCACATAAAAATACTAGAATACATTTTAATTTTGATACACCTAGATTTTCTTATGTGGTGGAAAGCATAATTAAGAACAAAATTAGCAAAACTCTTGCTAAACGTAATACACTTATGAAGAATCATCATGGCTTTGTAGAGACTTCATAAATTATTAAAGTTATTTGAAGTAAACATGGATCAGGAATATTGAGGTAGGTTTCCAGAAGGATTTTGCAAGGTCCCTTATCAAACGTTTTGAAAGAAATGGAACTGCTGTGTTGGGATATGGCAAAAGAAAAAGTCTATGTGCAAAAAAAATGTTGTTTATATGATTGGAAATGATAGGAAGCAAAGTCTGGGAGTCATTGATTGCTAACAGAGGAGCAAGGAGCTGTCAAATGAAACTGAGGTGGCAGGTAGAAAAACAAGGAAGTATTTCATAACAGTACATGGCTAAGATCTGAGACTTGTCAGAAGATGTTGTTGACATTAACATTTAAATTTAGTTGATTGAAATTTACATTTTACCAGATAAAAATTATTAGACAAATTATTGGAAGAGAATCCATGAAAGGTTATTAAACACAAAGATACCACTTGTGGCTGAAGGAGTCACAAAGCTGCAAATTGCAGGAAACTAGAAGAGTATAAAAGGGAAGTATTTCTGTCTGGTTTCTGCCTTCTTTACCCTTTGCTAAACATTTACAATTGGCTGAAAGCAGGACAGTGGTCTTTGGCCTGATAAAGCACGGTTATTTTATGATATGCAAGAATTTACAATTGTTTATCTCATTCTGTCTTCATTTGTTTCCATTCCCCCAAACACTTTCTTTGACTACTTTTGTTGTTGTTGTTTTTTCTTTTCTTTTTCTTTTATTGATTGCTCACAGTGCCAAGCAACTTCTGAAGAGCTTTATTCTGCTATCCTGTTAATATGATGTGTGTCTTCCTGTGCTGGTAGTCTGCAAAAATAGGATCTATTTGGAATTTTTAGCACTTTGAGGTAAGACTTTTTAAAATGACTCCATTAAATTCATTGCATGGAAGCTTGTGGAAAAAATTCAGGCTAGCTTAGCTGACTGCATAGACATTTAATGCAGTTAAATGGCATTTAATCATCTAAAGAATGATCTTCAAAAGTATATAAGGATTTAAGAATACCGAATGCTACTGAAAAACACTTCTGTAAATATTTTCCTTGATTACAGCTGGACACCAAATACTTCTTTTGCCTCATTCAGAAATTCTTTTGTCCCAAATTGAGACAAAAACATTCAATTTACAACTTCCTCATGGAATGGAAATTCGGTTTGAATTTAAAGTCCAAGTCATGTTATGAAATATTTTATGACAGAAATGTCAAAATGAAGTGTTTCATTATTATTGCTCCTGAACAGGAAATTCTCTATTGGTCATATTTAGTTAAATTTTGTAGTCTGACAGCCAAGGAAGCAAAGGAGAAACTTAATCTGTGTTTTTTATTTCATTTTTCTCTCACCTACTTAAAATACAGTAGTCCTCTTTTACAAGACTGTTACCAAAGCCAGGTCCTCGTCACATAGAAAAAGCTTCAGAGAATGTTTGTTTTACCTAGCAAGGATTCTTTGGAGTTTTATTTTCTTTGCATCTTGTTCACAATCCTGTGAGGTACTGGCATCCTCTGCTTGTTTTACAAATGAGTGTAACAGCCTGTTTTGTCCACATTCTCATGCACTTCATGCAATTTAAATGATCATCTGCATCTTCCAGTCTCTGCGAACCCAGCACAGTTTGCTCAGCAAAGGTTTTTGTAAAATGAATCCACGGACAAATAAATCACAGACTTGCTACCTACTATTTTTTCTATAGCTATGATTAGTGGGTTAACAGTGAGAATGTGTTTCCTTTCTTTTGTGATGGAACCAGTGAGCTGTATCAGTATTAGAGCTGTGGTACTGACATTCATTCCAACAGAAGCAAGGCAAGTGAAAATGGCTTAATGAGTTATCAGATACCCATCTTAATCTGTTACAATTAACAGACGCTGAGACACTTGTGAAAAATCACCAGATTATATTTTGGATGTAAACACCCCCCTTTCTTGCCAAATTGTACCTAAATTGACTTCTTTCACTCCTGAAAATAATAAGCAGGCCTGGAGAGACAAAAAGTTAGAGTCCATTTAGGGACTGCACAGAAGACCTTCATGTCATTTATTTTCTTGTTAAACTCAAAAGGCTGCCTGTCCTCAAGAGAGCGGCAGTGGCTGAGCCTGGAAATGTTTGGCTATATCTTTAATGAAGTTACAGACATTGTCCCCCTGCAATGCTGATGCTGCCTCCTTGGGGAATACAATCCAAACTTTAAATGCAGTGCAGGAATGTAGTATCTATTACACTGAACAATAAAAGCTGAAACAAAATCATATTACGTGTCATTACTGGATTCTTTTTTGATGTTGGTTTTTAATATATGTGTTCCTATTTTTAGAGTTTTATTCTGAATCTTGTAATAGTAACCATTCCATTTTGGTATAAGGTCTTTTCTATTAACAGTGATCAAAGTGAAATATTTCATTTGAGTTAGAAAAAGAGACACTTGAGATAAATGAGGTTCTGCTGTATTTGGAGAGCTGGATGTTTCTGATATATGATCTGACTTACAAGGTTAGAAAATTCATTGCACAAAGCAGTTCATTTATAAACAGATAATAAAATAACATTAACATTAAAAGTTTGGAATACAATTTTGATCCTCTTTCAAAGACATTCTAAACAAATACCATGAGTGCTAATGAGGCTTATAAATAATAACTCTTTAGGTGTTTGTTTGGTTTAAAAACTAAACTGTTACATTGTTTTCTTAAAAACAAATTAAGATATTTGGGAATTACAGAATTCAAATACAGAGCTGCTTTATTTAAATAAGGAAAAGCTCACTTTCTTTTTGTAGAAAGCAGACTGCTTTTCTTCCTTTAATTAATTTAGGGATAAGCTGAGGCTCTTGATGTTCTCAAGAAGTTACCAAACTGAATACAGAACTCTTTTGATTTAAAAACCCCGTCTCTTAAGGACTGCATTTCCTTAAGCAGTTTTACCTTTGACCATTTCTGTTGACTGGACGCCCTTTCCTCCAGTCCTATTTGTTCAGTATTGCCATGTATCAAAAGTGTAGAGAATGAACAAAGGAGGAAAATTGCAACCTATAAATACAGTGCTCAGTAGAACTTGTCCTCTGTAATTTGGTGTTATTCAAATCGTAGCTAATGTAGTATTCTAAAGGCAGCTTTTTGAAGATAATTTTGAAGATATTTTTGAAGATGATTTTGTTAAAACCATCATTTTGTTGAGCCTAATACTTGATAGTTCACATCTGTTAGTACATCTCATATTAAAAGAAAGTTCTGTTGTACTTTCAAACAAGTTCTAAAATCTTGGGTTCTGAGCATTAGGTTTTTAGACTTTTGTTCCATGAATACCTGCAAGTTGGGTGTTCAAGACACTTCTCCATGGAGAAATAGCATCTAGGACACGTGTAGTGAACATCTGTCCAATGGACAGAAGTATAGCTCTTGTCTTTTCCTTGTCAGCCCTCTTAATTTCTGGAGTAAGCTTTGGCACTGGTGTTGTGAGGCTTTCAAACAGCCTGCAGGTAGAGAACAGTCACTCATAGACTTAATTCATTTCATGAAGAACATTAAATCATGTTAATTATCGTTAATATAACTTACGTGGCTTAAGACTTGTCTTTGGGTTTAGCAGAACTCTAAGAATAATTTCAAAGCTGAGCTATTACTCCCATTGGGAACTTGACTTCGAATCTGCTAACAGCAATACGTGTCCTTGAACTAGCTTAGAAGGCTTTGAATCAGGAGGTAATTTCAGATCAGCTTTCCTGGCTATCCCTCTGCTGTTCTTTCTGCTTTGTGATGACTTCTTTATACTGGGCTGTATATCAGTGCCATGCAGAGCAAACCCCTTAACATTCCTTTTGCTGCTCTGGACTACGAGGCAATGAGCCATGTGTTTTTTAGATGATGATATGAAGATTCAACCTATTTTTAGGGCAATCTTGTTGCCAGGAGTAAGACTAATTTATAGGACTTTTGATTTGAGCATTGGATTATATGACGATGTAAATGTCTGAAATGGATATTTGAAAATATTTTTACTGACTTAACTTTTAATAGATTAACATCAGTTAATCTTCTAAATGCAGCTATATTTATAAGCAGGTTCTTATTTCTCATCTATTTTGTTTTTGACTGATGGCATAGAGCAGCTCTAGGCAAGCACCATACTTTGGTTTCAAAACCCCAAATGAGTAATAAGAAGGTTTTACTCAGTATATTTAATAGGTGAACTGTAAGATGATGAAGAGACCGCACCTGATGAGTTTTATAGAATCTATTTCTAGCTTCAACACAAATATTTTTATTTCACGTTCACTATTCTGCATAGTGTGACCCAATACATTGACCTCTGTCGTTCTAAATGATTCCTCTATCTAAGAGTTGAAAAGTGAATTGATTTTCCATCAGTCATATAATAAGTGTACATGTATGCCTGAGATCAAACGTACTATATTGACACATGTATACCCTCACTTAAATAAATTAAAGGGGCATATGGGTGTTGTTCCATTTGCCTATAGGCTGATGAGAGAACAGTCTGTTTTAATACCTGTGGTATTTATTTTGTTAGTACAGATAGGCAGCCATAAAAATGATCAGCATCAGAAATGTTCTGTGGAAGAATCATTGGTGCTATCAACACCTTGCACCAAACTGCACAGTATTTAGATATGCACAAGAACACAGATGAAAAGGCCTAGGAGGATGGTTTTTTTTTTTTTTCAATATTCTCTGTAATGACTATGCTTTCTTTTCTTTATTTAGGTACAACAATGGTGGCCCATGTGCTTTTCTGGTGGATTCTGAAAGGGCTTTTTCTGTCTTTTCTGCTCACAACTACTCTGTCCCTAAACCCAGATGATCCAAATGTTTGTAGTCATTGGGAAAGGTAATGTAAAACATGCCTTTTTTTTTTTTTTTTTTTTTTTGACTAACCATTTCAGATGCATACGTTTAAAAGGCAAAGTAAGAGCCATCATAAAAGGCAAAATAAGTGCTAAATACTGTCCTGATTCACAAAAGAACGTGGATCTGCATGAAAGACATGGCGTGCCTGAGTTCCTTTGTGTATTTGCACCATCCTAAAAGAACTGGTTCAAAATCTAGAGTTATAGATCAAACAATGCTGTATTACCTGTCTGCTTCGTTGTACTTTGGAAAGCTTCTCCGTAGTTTCAGCAACAGGACTGCACAGACATTTTTCATTTACCTTGGAGAGACATAGAGAAACAGTGCCCTTGTTCTGTCTTGCTTTTTTTCTGGTTGTTGTTGAGCAAGACTGCTGGAGCTTTGGACTAAGTTTTAAGCCCTTCCTGGTGCAACATGCAGGCTTATGCAGTATGTCCTGAACTTTGTGGCTTTATCTGCCAAATTCATGCCAGCATCAAAGAGTAGCTTCATGAAAGCACTGAGAATTAAAGGGCCTGGTAATTCTCTTCTCTCTATTGTTAGTGTCCTAGTCCTAAAAGTGGATCTGTGCGAGACAGTTCTTACAAGTACTTAGAAAGCCACTGGCTTTGATAGGGTTGACATTCATGCAGGGTCTGTTTGCAGAGGCTGAAGTTGCTGTACTCTTAGGTTCAACTTGCTAAATTTGCTATTCTGTTCTGTGGTTTGGTTCCATGAATTACTGGACACTTTAGCAAAATAACCCCCTTAATGAGTAAATATGGAAACATACTTTAATGGCACTGTGTTTTGATTTTAGAAGCCTTAACAAGAGAATTAACTGCTTGTAGGTAGCGCAGCTGCAAAGCAAAGACTATAGATGTTCAGGAATAGGATTTTGCAGTCTGTGTTTTGAGGTGAAGTGCATTCAGAGCACAGGAATAAAATATTGATTTTGTCTGAAGAAAGTCAGCAACCTAGAGACCCAATCAAGGAGAAACAAAAATTAAATACCAAAATTGATTGGTTGTACTGACCAAGATGACTTTGTTACTTAGATGTTAATAAATCAAAGGGAAAAGACTGTTAGAGCAATAGTGGGATAACAAACAGGATCATAAAATAATAATCAAGATTTGTGAGTGTTGCTGTTTAACATTAATAATGAACAATATAAGTATTTTACGTTTTGGCATTAGTATTAGTGGAAAAAAAAAAAGCACTATTGTTAAAAAAAAAAAAAAAAAAAAAGTTGTGACAGAGGACAAAAGCAACATCTAGTAGGATCTTGGCTCATCTAGAAGGGACATGACAAGCAGGGCAGTAACAGCCCAATATTCAATTTCAAGCCAATCAGCCACTCCAAGCAAATGTTGTGGTGTTCCCTTACGGGTACAATCTCACAGGGCTTAATCACATCAACAGGCCCATTGATGAGAAGGAAATCACTTGGATGATTAAGACAATCAATATAATGAATGACTTGGAGGATCTAATTCCTGGGTCTCAACCCTGCCTTGGATGATTTCAGTGTGATTCTCTAAAGGTATTGTATATCCGATAAAGTAGAGCTTGTTTCCAGATAGGAACCTGAGATTACGAGTCTCTTAAGCAGTGCACACACAGTTACTGTAGAGCAATACAATATTCTAAAATAACTGAGATGAGCAAGTCAATTAGATTTGTGTTCCCAAATCATGTGCCAGTCCCAGACGCTTTAAATACAGTCATAGTAATTAATAGTACCTGATGCCTAAATCAGCAGTTTTTGGGGAAGGAGATTGCTGAATTGTAAGTATTGTTGGAGGTCTGTAATTCCTAATCACTTTGTCCAGGTTTTGCTTATATCTATGAATTTGTACAAATATGGGTAATTACATTCTAACCATATCTCAAAGGGTTCCAAATCTAGATACCTGTTAACTCATGATGTTACAATTTTCAGTTAGTTCTGAGCTTGTTTCTGTTACAAATTAAACAGATTAAATTTGTGCAGTTCAAAAATAAACACTCTTGAGCCTTTTACAAATTATCCAATTTGATTGGTGCACCCAACATTTGAAGTAATGATGTTTCTTCATCAAAAAATGAAGTGTGAAGATCCCATCATGCTGACAAAACACAGCAGTGCTTAGTTAATATGAGCTCTTATTAGCGTTGTGGAATACAAGCAAAAATTAACAGTCTTAGACTGGAAGGCAACTGAGTCATTTTAAAGACATGATGCTTAACTCTCTTCTAAAATTTGTACTATCTACTTAACCAAATGCCCTTTTCATCTTCTAAAACAACCATGAATTTTAGTAACATGTTTCTTTTCCAGAACTGAGTGGTTTATTACTCAGCCTATAGTTCATGAGTATACTCAGCCAATAGTTCAGTTACGGAGCCCACGTTAGAAGCATTTCCAAAACTTTCAGGAAAAGCTGTGGTTTAAAGAAGCCCTTTTCTTGTTTTTGGACAAGGCCCAGAGTTTCTAAGATCATTGATTTAATTATTTCTCATACTGGAATTAGATGAGTAGCATATACAGGGAACTGAAGCTTTTCATGTTGCATCTTTCACTTTCTTTCTTTGCTCCTAGCTATGCGGTGACAGTACAGGAATCTTATGCTCATCCTTTTGATCAGATCTATTATACAAGATGTACCGACATACTGAACTGGTTCAAGTGTACTAGACACAGGTAAGAGTTGAACTCTGGATTTTTTTTATTTTATTTTGGTTTTTCATCTCTTCACATAACTTCTTAGTTATCCAAGCTTTTGTGGTAGTCTAACAAAGATATATACAGAAAGATGTGTTTGGTACAATAACGAGGGTCTTTGGCATTCCACAACATTAAGGTCGAGAGATTTTTGCATTAAATTTGAGCTGACCTTGCTGATATGCAGAAATGAATTGTTTATTCCTGAGGAAACTCCTTGCTCTTGCTTTAAGACTGGGGCTGTTTTGTAACATAGCAGTCCTAGGAAGGGCTATGGTGATTGACTGTCATGAGTACTGTGTTTATAATACAACTTATATTTCAAGCTTCAAAACAAGTATTGATTCTTTTTTTTATTGTGTCTTTTAATATCAAAAGCTTTCATGCATTTTAAAATAATTATTGAATGCTATCCTTAGTATAATTTAACACAAATATAATTCCAACAGTGGGCATTGATTTTCAATATTGTCAAATGGCTTTCTGTCTTGCAATTTAGAATAAGTTATAAAACAGCATATCGAAGAGGACTAAGAACTATGTATCGGCGAAGATCTCAGTGCTGCCCTGGATATTACGAAAGCGGAGACTACTGTATACGTATGTACATAGCTTTGATTCAGATATGTCAATTAAAAGCGAAGTTTTGGAGGAGATGTAGATAAATTAAAGATGTATTGCTATAGTAATAATAAGGGTGGATTTTCAGATCTGCTCAGAACCTTCAGGTCCAACTGATTTCAGTTAGAACTGCAGACAGAGGACATTTCGACTGTATGCATCTCAAGCACCATAGTAAAATTTTTGCCAAAATTACTGGGGATGGAGTTAATAAAGTTCATGAGTACTTTCTTGAATCAGACCTTATTTTGGGGAGTATTTTTTCTGAGTATACACTAACCTTAAAGGACTGGAGGAACTGAGAAGACTTTCAGGAATGAACTATTGTATAATTTTAAGAGGCATAAAGTTACTGCCTCTTAACTTTTAAAGTTCTCACTCCAGGTAAGAGCAGTTAAGACTCCTGGTGCTTCATACGCTTCCTGTGAATAATTCTGTTCTTTTTAAAGCTTCACAAATGTCAGAAAAGCAATGTTCTGACTGCACTGAATAAACAAACAAAAAGCTTGGAGTGTGCTTTATCAGTATGAGGGTGACAAAAAAAGAAAATGGATCTTTCAGCAATACCTAAGAGCTTTGTTAATTAAAAATGTCCTCTACATTAATATCATGTTTCCAATATTGCATCTTGCTAAGTCTTCTGAAACAATATGCATTTGCTAGGAATCTTTTGTCTGAATCTTGTTAGAATGAGATTTTGATGCAAGAAAAACACAAGGAGATTTTGATCAGCATCAGAATGCAAATTTTATAGACAGATTTAGAATGCCATATAATAATTTAAATATGAAAATGATACTATTATCCAGCTAACTTTAAACATCTTGACACACTGCTTTAAAGCTATTTTGACATAGTTTGTTGGTGTTTTCATCTGAGTACCTATCTTGTACTCATACTGTAATATTGAGCACATCAAAAACATGAATGGGCCCTAATCTCATTGTAAGTGACCTTTATGGCAATCAGTTACAAAGAGGCTTTGGACTGTGTAAAATTACCAGTCCTTTGAGATAAGGCATTGGAATTAGCCTTATTTTACAGACAGGAATAATTTAATCTTTCGAAGTGCAGAGTGCTGTGACTCAAGTCCTGAAAAATATTTAAAGGGACCCATGGTCTTAGCATAGGGAGGATTTCAGCAATGTTCTTGCCTTTAAATTTTGGAAGTGCCAATGTTGGTTCAGCAGCTATTGCAGGTACTTGTTATTATCAACATTAACCTTGTAGCTCAAAATCCTGCCTGTCACAGAATATATTTATTTTCACTTTCCTCTGCAATCTATTAATTATAATAATAATTATTTTTAATTGTCATAATTTTCTACTGTAACAACAGTAGAAATCTGTAGAATTTCTGATTCTTTGAGAAGGTTCATAGGTTATTAGCATTTATTTTCGAGTGCTTTTTTTCTGTGTTAATGCTCGATATCTCTTCCTGTTGCTGCCTGACCATGCAGGAAAGGTTTACTAATACAGAACAGACAGTAGGTTTTTGTTAAGACCAAGAATTTCGTGTATGATAGAGTGCAGGTGATGCTTACATTATCTGTTGTTTACATCTGCAAGAATCATGTTCTTAAATTTCATTATCTGCATGGTCACATGTGCAAAGTTCATGCCTCAGGGACATTTTCTGTTTATCCCCCTTCCTGGGAGATCTGAGCAGCAAGTGTAGCTGAGAAGGAAATGATGTAAAAAAAGAAGTTCTCTGTCATGGCTGATATAGTAGATACATGGTCTTGTTATTTTAATACCACAGGAAGCCATCTTACAAAAACAAAAAACCTCTGGCCCTGCAACTAAGAACTTGAAGGTGCGATAGTATTTAGCTAAACTGATCCTTCCTTTTCCCTTTTGTTTCTTCCACAAGGCTTAGTCCCATTAGTCGTTTGTTTGTTTGTTTTTCCTTTCACCATATGTTCCTGCTCCAACATGCAAATTCTCCTATTCATCATTCTTTGGAGTCAGCAGTGAATTCCATTTTCATTCCTTGTGGCACCTCTCTGCTTTTGCCTCTTTCCCTAGTTTTCTTTTCCCATTTCTTTCTTTTCTTTAAACCAGTATTTTCTGTTCTTTCCTGACAATCTAGTACCCTTGTCCCACATTCCTCTGGCCGTGGTCAACACCTGCTCCTTTAAAAGCATCTGGTACAAGAGAAAGGTCGGGAGACACTGTAAAAATCATCCTAGTTGCTTGTGCTGTTGTAGGGTAGCGTGGTTGGGAGATGAGTGTTCTTCCACTAAGCTTCTCTGACGTGAAGGAAAGGAAGTTCCAGCCCTGCAGAGAAGGTTCTCCTCACTCAGCCAGCCCTTTAAAATCTATTCCATTAGCAATCATGGAAGCCACTACAACATGGGGAGGAGAGAATACATCCCGCAGTGAGTCTGATGATCAAAAGAAAGTTTGATTAAAAAACAGAGTGTAGATTAAAGGCTAATTGGTTCTTCTTTCATTAATAGCAGCCCTTATTTCTTGCAGAAGTTAAACAGCTTTGTAATTAACAGTGACATGTTTAGACTATTGAAGGCTGGGTTTAAATCTCTATTAATGACTCTTTCTTGGATTTTAAATCAGGAATGAAGGCTTTCAGCTACTGTTTAGATCTTTTCCCTTCTCATTTACAATTTTTTTAAAGGAATGCCAGATATATGTGTTTTTCTTTGTTGTCCTGTTGGGACTTTCTTAATGGATTAGGTCTAATGTAATTTAGATTAGATATAAGGAAGAAATTATTTACTGAGGATGGTGAGGCACTGGAAGAGGTTGCCCAGAGAAACTGTGGATGCCCCATCCCTGGAAGCATTCAAGGCCATGTGGAATTTGGCCACAAGATCAAATCATTTCAATTTTTGACTGATAAGCTGTACTTGTAGCCAGTTCACTACTGCTTAGGCTAAAAAGTTTTGCAGTATGAAATTGTCTTCTTTGTGCCTATAAAGGGCTTGGAGTATATTTGGGTTGTAATGGTATTCAAAAATACCACCTGAAAAGTGCTTTAAATGCATATCTGCATTTTTTTTTTCCATTGATGTTTTTAGAAACGGTTTCTACCATTCTGGTAATCTTGCAAAACGATTCTCCATCTCTGAATGTGCTTATACATGGCATAGCTTTTCACTGAGCTGTCCATGAAAACAAACAGCATACAGTGGACAGTAAATCAGAGTAACTGTGATTTACTATACATTGTTTGCTAAGGTAAGCTTTTGGCAGAGCAATAGCATAAACTGCAGAAGGTTTTTTTAAACAGCCACAGGGTTCAACTACCCTTCAAGGTTTTCATAAGGATATTTTAAAATTATATTGCCTAGATTAGTATCTGTAATACTGTATCTGAATACTTTCCTGCTCAAAAACAAAACCAAAAACCACCAAAAAGAACACCCCGGGATTATCGAATGGCTCTTCCATGAATTTGCTCTTTCAGTAGATCATAACTGAATACTTCCCTTTAAGAACATGTCAGGTGGAAAGATCCCCTCTGTACTAAATGGATACCTTTCTGTCTGAAAGGGCAGTGTTTTCTTCGATCTGTCCAGTTTAATTTTATTCTTGCACTACAGATTATACAAAAGAGAAGTTTTTTCTTAAATAACAAAGGGTCAGAGACCCAAGAATCAGAACAAAAGATGGGAGACCAAGCAGCATCTACTTATATCTGTTTTTATGGCAGAAAAACAGCAACCATAAAACACAAATTTGGGAATTCACCTTTTCTTCATTGGGTGAGATACTTTAGGCTTTAATGGTTTTATTTTTCACTCTCAGATGTTACACTCTCTTTCTAATGTATAAATCTATGCAATGTGACAGGATTTAATAAAGACAAGATTAGTGATTTAACAATCTTATATGCTGTCATTTACCTGCCATTCAAAGCTGACAAAATTCAGTCGAGTTATAAATTGTCCATTTCATGGTTCTTTCCTTTTGTGGCCAAGGTGTTATTGATCTCAGATTGTTTCTCAACATTCAGCTTTCCACATTGCAATTGCCACAACCATCATTAGGTCTCCTTGACGTTGACAAATCTTTGTATAGAGAAATTCCTGGTCTCACTGGTAGAATCTCAATTTGTCGCCTACAGTGGTAGCTCACTCAGACCACAGTTTAGAGACATTATTATATTTGCATGTGGTTATTTTTCCACCTTTTTAGCTTAACCTGTCTGCCACCTTTCATGAATTTCAAAAATAAATGAAGAGTGGTGTTTTAATTGCTGACTTAGTGAAATTTTCCAAATTTGGGACCTGATTCCTTTCAGTTTTAAATATTTTAATTTTTTATTTTTTTTTACAAACAGAATTTTAATGTTTCATAGATTCTGTATGCAATGCACAATGTATGCCTTTCTATCATAGCAATGTGAACATTCCAATCAAATTTACAAGGTTGCATGTCTAGTGTAGTTTTTGTAATCTCTGAAAAGGCTGCCTTAGTGGAGCCATATGGCTGGATTGTTAAACATCTGTACCATAGAAGTAACAATTCCAAAGCTTCCTGCCATCTGGATGAATTACAATGCTTGCAATTCAATGCATATGTTGCAACAACACACCAATACTGCAGTGAAGTGTACTTAGGATGAAAAGAAAAATAATGGCTTGTGTGATCAGTGCAAAAGTTGTACGCTCTTAGAAAATGTTGAATCAGCATCTTAAACTTTCCTGAATATTCATAATATTTGTTCATATGCCAGATTTGTTGGTTATTTTCACTTTATAAGGCAGTATCTCATTAACATTTCGAAAGAAATGTTGTGGTGTTGTCTTCCCCCCCTCTTTCTCACCTCAACTTTAAATTCGTTTGGCCAGCATTCCTGTAACTTGAAAATTTATTGTTTGAAATCTGCTGGACTTAGGAAATATATTTTTCTTATCTTTATAGACACACATTAAAGCTAGTGCTAGTGCTTTCTTTAAGAGCCTTACTGTTACATTATTCAAGTACGGCATTCTGTACATCAATAATGCAACATAAATTAAGGGAAAATGATATAGCAGTACATAGATACTTTGTATCAGGGGACAGTCTCTTTTTCTCTTTCTGATTTCAGATGTCTGAGTGCAGGAAAAGGTGTGGAAGGCCATTCTGCATAGCGTTATTAATTATAGAATTGAAATGACAGTAGGAGACACTTTGAAATTCCTCCTGTTATGTGCATTTGAGATGACTCCGTACGTCTTTTTCCAGAGAAGAATATGGGGAAAATAATTTGGATCCTGTGTTCCCAACTGAGGGGAAGTTTGCCCAGGCATTAAGAAATTCAGCTTCAGGTTGTAGTAGTAGTAGCAGCTGGATCAGCAGTCTTACCACTGTGTAGTGGTAAAAGTCCCTATTTTCTATTGAACAAGAGGTGGGTTGGTTAAAAAAATGACAGCAGGAGCATGCAGCAGAACTGACTGCACTCAGGAACTGCCACCATGCTGCAGGGGCCATACAACACTGCCTAATTTACCATTGTGCAGAACACAGTGGAGCAGGTCATGGCTTTGTGTATTCATTCTGAGCTTCTTGGGAGGCAGGTGAGCAGGAAGAGAGAGACTGGCCATATTAGTGGGTCAGTCCATCTGGTGGCATAGACATACTGGGTTACTATTCAGCCTGAAGATAATGGGGAGACCGCTTTGATGGAAAGGTGAAAAAATCAATTCTCATCTCCCATCCATCATTTTATATTTGCAGTCAGCTTCTGGATGCTGATGGATTTGCAAAGGTGCTGGTGGGGAGTACTAATGAAATAAGGGCAGGACTTCTGAAAGAAATGCAGTAGAGGCAGGAGAAGCAAAATGCTCATGCAGGGGAATGAGAACAGCATAAAGGCAGAAAGGAAGGTACGCTGAAGCTATATAATGTCTTAAGGGGCTTAATAAATATCAGAGGAAAAATTATGCAGGCATTATAGTTAGAAAAAGATCTAGGCTGTTGCTTGAGTAGCAGTAGAAAAGCTTTTCTGGCTGCTCTGGGCAATCTCAGTTTGATCAGTATAAAGGGATGTGGGGAAAGTAGACAAAGAAGGAGGCACTGGATCCAGGGGTACTCACTGGTAGTCATGCTAATGGTCTAGATGCCTGGAAGCTTTGACTGGAACAGGAAAAAAAAAGTATAAGAAGCACAGATACGAATTCATTGTTGAATGCAAAGAAA
The DNA here is from genome assembly GCF_964211825.1 of Aythya ferina. Classification (NCBI taxonomy): domain Eukaryota; kingdom Metazoa; phylum Chordata; class Aves; order Anseriformes; family Anatidae; genus Aythya; species Aythya ferina. The sequence goes on from NC_140307.1 coordinate 2,429,092, forward strand.
TAGCTATTAAATATCCTTTAATCTGCCCATTATTAACAAAGGCAGGTTGGCCCCCAGCTACTGCAAATCAGCACAGATCACCATGTGTAAGTGGTCATCTTTGGTTACTTCATCCTCATTTTGACGTATTCTTTAACATTCTGTTTCCTTCCACTTCCTTCTGCTTTTGTGCACTTCAGTGATGTTAAGGTCACTTTGCACTGATCTAGGTTGGAGCAGAGGGCATTGGTGCTAACCCACACTGGCTCAGCCCTTCCCCTGTTGGTAGCATCCATTCTCTTGCATAAACTTACAAAACCAAGATTCTGTCCATCCCATACACCAACGGGTTGTTCAGCATGCACACACACAGCACGTTTTCTGCTTGGCGTATTATGAAGGTGCAGAACTCCACAAGGGTTTCCCTCCAAAAGAGTTAGAAGCTGATTAGTAGTCTGGACTTGTGGTGAGCTGGGTTAACTTATTGAAATCAATAGGGTCAGAAAGAAGACAGATGCATGGAATGAAACACATGTTTAAAATAGAAGTTGTTTTCTTGACCATTCCTTTACATCCTTCTCCCATTTACCAGATATATTTCCCTTATGCTCTGAAGAAGTTTTAAAGCCTAGTAGAAAAGGAGGGGGAGGAAGAGGGAGAGGAAAAATGTTACCTAAATCAAGATGGCTTTTAGAAAGAGATTCTGGGTACTTATAAGATCTAAGATAGCACTTTTTTCCCTCTTTTTTCTACTGTCATTTCCTCTGGCTGTAACCCTCCCCTGACCAGTCCTGGAGTCTTTGTCACACAGTAGCTGGGAAGCTGTCAGTCAGAGGTAGGAACCTGCCCAAGCACTGTCTTCCTGCCTAATGAAAAAAAAGGGCTACCAGAATTTGAATGGTTTTAATAGGGGACTACTTTGAAAGCTGGCATGAACCACTCTTTTCAAAAATTACTCACTAACTCCAGAACCTTGGAGAGGCTGAGCCAGTGCTGGCAGTTGTCCGGGATGGCTGAGGGTTTGCGGGACTTGCTCCTGCCACCCTCTGTTCTCTCAGCCATTTATAGCAGCAGCTATAGATGCCCTAAATATGTCAACCTGTGCAGGCAGGAGGAGGTGTTTGGCTACCTGGGTGCATTTCTTATAGTTCAGCTATTCCCCGTCTCTGCTGTCACAGAAATGAGACTGGCTGCAAACGCTTGACTGATTGAATTTGGCCCAGGAGCTGCATGTTAGGCCTAAGTGTCCTGCTTCAGCACCTTCCTGTACAGAAGGTGCGCATTTCTCTCATGGAAACTTTTGGAATGTGTCTGTAGTTACTATTTCCTTTTAGCAGCCCCTCTTAAAAATACCAGTGACATTCACACTAGGAATACTACATGAGCCCTCCATATGGAACACCACAGTAAGCTGGTTGTATTTATTGGTGCTGGTTTCTTAAATGCCGGGAATGGTTTTACTGGGTGGGTGATTAAGGAGGTTGTAGCTCTCCACATTCCTAATCAGCTTTGTCTTTTGTGGTGTTTATTCCACATCTTGTGGTAGGGTAAACATATTATTCCGTGGATTTCCCATCAGTTTTGCAGCTGCATCCATTTCTTATGGATATTTGAAAGCCTATAACAATAGGGCAGCTACTTGTAGCTTAATGCAAACAGATAGTATGCTGTTGTGAAGCAAGCCTTCATAATTTGTAGGAAGTAATCACATGGTAAATAAAAAGCTTACAACTCTGCAGTGTAAATCATTTAGAGCTGAAGTGTAAAAGATGTTAAGATGTGAAATTGTGCAGATGTGGGATGTTAGGAAAAAGGTAAGTAACTTCTTCCTATTAAAGTCATACTTTTGCGTCAAGAGTCTGCTTTTCAAAGGTGTTGAATACTACAGTTTCCATCAACTTGGCTTAGAAGTGTGGATATACACCACTTCCAAGTAGTGTTAACACCTCAACGATAATAAATGTCAGCTGCTGCTGCTGAAGTAACAACTGATCTGCAGACTGAGTTGTGCTTTAGTATAGATGGACTAATTTTTTCTTTGGCTTTGTGTAGCAAAACTCCTTCCTAAGACATTTGTACGAGTTATTTTAGTGAAGTGGGTGATAGTGAAGCAAAACGGCATGAATTCTGCATGGGGAAAAAAAAAAAAAAAAGGTGTGATAAGGCAAAAAGGCTGGTGGGGAGCTGAAGGTGCCTGAAGTACCCATAGATGGTGGGTTTTCATTTCCAGTAGAGTCAGTTGGCAAATCAGTGTTCATTTTTGGTTCCCTGGTAGTTCTCAGTGAAAGAAGAATATTATGTTGGCTGATAGGTTGGAAAGCATCTGTTAACACTTCATAATCTAGTACAGTATAAGAGTATTAATCAGGCTTCAGAAAGGCTAATCAGAGACAGAGCTCTTCTAACCAAAATCCAGCCATGGCTACTTCCTCTAGAACCAGATATTCTTTTAATGTTTATGTACACAATCTTTTTCTTTCTGTTAGAAGATTTAGCACCACACGTTATGTATTGTTCCACATGCTTTTCATTTCAATAAATGTTTTTTTTAAGGTTCCCCAGGGAATTTTTTTTTGTGAAACTGCAGTCCACTGCATATATGATCACAAAACATTTTCAAATAATTTATCTTAAGCTCAGTATTTCTAACATATGTATTCACTTTTGCAAAACTCACTCTCTGATGCAGTAAGTCGAGACATCTTCAATCTATTTAATCCCAAAGCCGCCTTCTTTTTATCAAGATTTGTCCTTTCTGAATACTGTGATTTGCTTGTATTACTGTAATGCCCAGAAATGTATGTGCAGAAACACTAAGAGGTAGTCTTACTTGAAAAAGCTGAAAACTTGAGTATGTAAATGGATGAAAGAGATTTTTGCAACTTAAGAAATAGGAAAAATGTATGAAACACATTGTAAGCATACTTGTGAAGAAATTAAACCTGATACTCATTATAGCAAGCAACAAAAGTATGTTTTGAGTTACAGCAAAGTTGTATGCAAGCTCTGCTGAAGCAAAAGCACTGATTCATACCACAGGATCTGATATCCCTCCATTTACATTGTCAGATGTCATGTTTTGGGAAATCTATAGTTTAAATAGAATTAAATAGAATTGCATTTTAAAGCATTATTAAGATTGTCCACAATTATTATTTTCCCCCAAATATTGTGCAATGGTATTGTTTATGCAAATACTACATAGCTTTACTATGTATAGTTAAGGGTAGGCAGCTTGAAAGAGGTTCAATAGTTTCTGATAGTGAGTGTAAAAGTTTTTATTTTTGACACCCATCTTCTATTTGCAGGCAGCAGTGTGAATCACAAAAATTGGGGAGTTTATTTTACCATGTGTTTAGTAGAAAGTTTCTCTAGACAATTAGGCATTACTAAGAAGTTGGATTTGAATCTCAGTCAGATGACTTCCTGCAATCTGGAATTCGTTGTAGAAAGTTTGAACTAGTGGCTTGAAACAAGAATCACCCCCCATAATTATACAACAATTTGTTTCCTGGGGTCTTTTGGCAGTTCCTTCAATAAGTTGCTATGAAACACATTACTGTGGTTCCCCTTGAAATGTGAGAAAAGTGAAAAGTGTGTGCATTTAAATGTTCTATCCCCAGTAATATTAGTGTTGCTCATACATTAACATGATCTTCAAACAGACTATACTTCTATTCTTGATTTCACCAGGATGACCTTCATTTGCAGAGTGTGGCTTGATCTCAAATGAAATCTGAAATGTGTTGGCCCTTCAGGGCCCATGCCATAAAATAGCCTAGCATCAATGACAGGTTTGCCTTTGGAAAATTGTCCATATTCATCCTATTTTGGTGAGACAAAAATGAAAGGATTTTTGTTGTATTGCCTTGATGAAATTTGGAAAAAGAGGGAAAAAAGATTTTGTTTGAAAAATCAATGGTTTATTCAGTGTGCTGCAGACTAAAAGTCGTCTAGGGAAATCGTTGTGATTTAGTTTGATTAGGTGTTGCATTGCTCAGCAAAGATAGCCAGAAGTATCATGCAGTCCAGACATCTTGATCTACCTATTTTTGATTTATTAGGAAAAAACATTTTTGATGCACCCATCCTCAGTCTTACACACAGCGCATATTCTCAGCCTATGAAAATCAATCAGCGGTGGGAGCTGTGTCATTTACTCACAGAAAATAGAATTTTCTTGGCATAAGACCCACAATTCAGGGCAAGTCAGTACTCACAGAACTACGGACAGGTGGAATGCTACCAGATCCAAAAATAAACTGGAACTGGAATGTGATGGAGTTTATACACAAATTCACTTAACACCCTGAGTGATTAATCTGTTGCGCAATATACAAGTGACATAATTTTAAGGTGGGATCCAGAGAACAAGGCAAGATGGCTTGGTTGTTGTACTAGGATCTACAAGCCGAAGTTTGGTAGGTCAGGTTATGCTTTCTTTTTTTCTACGACCAGGGATCTTAGTTAGGTACAAGCTTCTCCCTTATTCCCCAGCCTGTCAAAAATGTCATTTTCTCTGGCTACATAAATACATTAATAAAATAAATAAATTCCCTAGGGTCAAGGAGCAGAATGATTCATGAATTCTTCCACTGGATTTAACACAGGAGAATTGCTTCTTCCCTCTTCTGTCCTCAAAAAAATTAGGACCTGCTGCTGCCAAATACTTTTTGATGGCATTAGGTTTTGATGGAGTGAGGTCTGCTAGATCATATACACAGAGAATGAAAGAAAATGCGTAAAATTAGATGTTAATGTTTCTACATCACTTGGAAAAAGCAGTATTCTAACTAAAGGTGCAATATAAAGCACAATCTACACAATATAAAGCACAAATTCTCATTAAGTTTGCTGGTTGGATGAATCAAGATCCAGTAGAAAATTAACTACTGAAAATGTATTTTGTACAAATTGCTGGAAAGAGTTGGTCAATTTACCAAAATTGAAGAAGTAGACAGAGGGCACAGGAGGAGAAACGCTTTCCTGGGTTGTAGTTTCTGCTGTGCTGATTCAGGATGTCTCTTAACCTCGTTAACAGTTTGAGCTAGTTATAACGATTGTTTTGAGCCCTGCAGTGAGGCAATGGGAAATCATTTACCAGAAAAAGTAAAATGCTGAAAATTATACTACAGAATAATGTTGTATTAGAACATTGATTAGAAGAATTGATCTCAGTGTCAGTCTTTCCTATCAACGTGGTAGAAAGCAATGACTGTTTCTAGTTGAAACAGTGGCAGAAAATGCATAAAATCAGTCTCAGGCCTGAAATGATCAACAATTATCAATATTTAACTGATCTCCAAGGAGTGAGGAGTCCTCTATGGATTCATTTTCTGTGATAGCAGTGAGAAAGACAGCCCTAGACATGGTGGGCAGTTTGGGAGTATGATTTAGAGTGGTAATGATTTAACCTGGAGGCAGAATTCCCCTCTTCACCCCACAGACCAAGCCCAGATGCTCATACATCCTGACAATCCCCATGTCCCCACAGACATCCCTGTGTGGACTGTCATCTCTGACCTTGGTTCGAGATCTTGCCTTTGTATTTGACATTAGCCATGTGCCAGTTTAAATCAGGCATTAGACAGGTGTTTTGTCTTCATTGTGGATTTTGGCTAGGTTCTTAAACTTAACTCCTCTGTGCCTTTCACATATTCCTTTTTTTCCAGAGCTTGGCTGTGATTTTGCCTATAGACCTACAGACTAGTGTAGCTTTTCCCCAACCTCTAACATGTCTGTTTTGCAGGGCAGGAGCACTTCAAAGCTCGGAGGCCTGCAGTGCCTTCCCACAACTCCCCTTTTGTCCTTGGGAGTACTGCAAAGCTCTTCTGTTATTCACACAGCCAAAGATACGAGGTAGTTCAGCTAACTGACCCCAGTTCTGCTCTTCTGACATTTGCTGCTATTAGGAGGCAGCTTTTCAGCTCTCATTCAGTCATTATTAAATGGTAAGTGCCATCTCCCATTCCCTCTCTCTACCAGAGCGGACGAAGCCAACGGGGCATCAAAATGACACAAAGAGTCTGTTAAATGTGTGACTGTCACTGACCTCTCCCTTTGTGGGACTCTAACCTTCTCTATTACTGGCACTGGCACTATTTTATGGTCACTGATGCTATGCTACTCCTTTCTCGGGGATGTTCTGCTCCAGCTCCACTGTTTTTTGGACCCAACCAGACTGCAATTCCTTAAAGTGGTCCACCAGGCTAGCTTTTCTCAGGGCACTTGGAAATAGTGGCAGTCTTGTCTCCGCCTTGGCCTTCTCCAAGCACAGTTTACTTCCCTAATGACTCCCTAGGGTAAAGCCTACAGCAGGCAGTAGTTTGCAACGTGGACTAAACTAGGTTCTCATCAGGGCCAGATGCTCCAGTAAACAGTGAGCAATCCTGAGAGTCTGAACCACTGTGGTCAGGCTGCAATCACGTCAGGACCCTTGTCATCTGCCTGAAACACTCAGCCACAACAAGAATGGAGTCCCTGTGTTCACCTTCTTGTTAGTCATTGGAGTCCTAAATTGCCATTTGTCCAGTAACAGAAAATCTTGTCTGACACTAACATAGGTTTTATGCTTATTAACAGATCTTCACCTCCTAGCAGATTCATATAGGGATTTCCTGATATTTTGTCAACAGTGACAGTGACATATGTCAGATTCTGCTCCCTGGGAGAAGACAAAATCCTCAAAATGTATGTCCTCAATTCTTTTACTTTAGCCATTCACAAGTCATCTCTGGCACCATGTACTCCCTAAGCTTTGGCAGAGTGTCAGGATTGAGGATAACACATCCTAGCTACTATCTTGAACAGATCGATATATCACTGAGGCGGTGGTCAGAGACTCCCCACGTCCCAGATAAGAAAGACCATTGATTCTGTTCAGATTGCATAGATGCATAGTTTCTAATTCCAAATTTGCCAAAAAATGCAATAGCATTGCACTTACTGGAAACGGAGTTCATCTTGTGACCCTTTGCTGTTGTATGATCTACATCAGTCCCATCTTTCTTTTGTTTACATTGATCTCCTTGGTTTTGTATTTTTTTTTATTAGTGCTTTCATTGGGTAGCAAGAGGGAGATGAAAAATAAGAGTTGCTATACACTGAAACAATAAATTCTTCAAAGCCTAAGCAGGCTTGAGATCTTTCCATATCTCCATCTATTAAGGTTGCTAACCCCTGCATTAAAGTGCTATCCAAGGTGATAAATTAGCGGATGAATCCTGAGTGATGACCACAGAAATAGACATTAAGCAATATGAAGAACTATTATCCCACTTCATTGAAAAAATTATCCAGGAAGCCATCTAATCAGCATGATTCGTGATAGAAAGTCAGTGATTTAAAGAGGGAATCTTCCATTCCACAAATAAGCAATAATCTAAGAATAAGGGGAACCTACCCAGATGCATTAGCTGTAGTCATCTTTCTTCTGCTATCAAACCTCACTTTTCTGAGCACATTCGAAGAGAATCTAGCCAAAAGCTGACTACGGGCTTATCTAATGAAGCTAATATCCTAGACTCAGCACAACCTGGATTCAGGCCAGTACATTAAAATGAAAACACCAGAGTGGCCTAGAGTGAATAGATTCATAATGGATAAGGGGCAAGCATCCTTTTTCATCTTCTTTGACCTCTCTGCATTATCTGAAACCACTGGCCATGAGATAACTGCTATTTCACCTGACAAAATTATTCTTTCCCCTAAAAGTGGCACTAGGGACTGGAAGAATGTAGTAAAATGGCCCAAATCGTTCCAGGGACACATATTAAATAGCAAAGGAAAACATCACATCTTCCGTTAAATTTCTGCTTTCTGGGGTCCAATGACTGTCCAGCATGAGGCAAACTGGCTGGATTACCTGAAGTTAAATACAGGCAACATATAGAAAAAATGCAGCTCTACCTTTGATTCACAGCAAACAAAGGAAAACGGTCAGAGTTTGGGTGAGATCTGTTTGTAGGGAAGGAACACTGGCAGAAACTGTATGAGGTAGGGAAAAGAAAGATGTTTTGAAGAACTTGCAGTCATGGAGCAATGTCCTTCTGCCATGTGTGCATACCCAATAAAACAGCTCATTCTGTGTAGTTCTAGGAAAGAGCCTGAATTTCTCTCTGTCTGTGCTCTCATGTAGCAGCATCTGTATCTTCATTTAGCAATGTTTTCCATTATTAAAATGTAGCAACAGTTATTTATGCTTTCCGTTACCTCCTGGCTGGAATATGCTCCCTGGGCAGAAAGCCCGCAGAGCTCAGGAAACGCGAGCTCGTACAGAGTGCTCCAGCATGTCCCTCTGGCAACACCAGCTGCTACAAGTGCACTTCGTGAAGCCTGTTTTCTGCTTTCTACCATGGGTTCCCTTAGCCTTTGGAGTTACGCTGATCTTCGTTTTGAAGATATTTTGTTTGTCTGGATCCACTCAGCAGTGTAGTACTTTTGTAGATGGGAGACGCAGACAAGACATTTAATATACTTGAGTCCAAATTCAGGACAACAATTAAAAAATAAGTGCCGGTGTTAGGGGAATCTGTGTAGTCCTTTCAGGTTTGAAAGAGCATAAACTTTATGTCTATTTCCCTGAGTATTGACCTTACGTGTTAAAAAAAACAACAACAAAACACCACCCTGCACTGTTTATAATTATAAAGTAAATGATAAGCATCAAATGAATTGTTGTAGAAGCCTTTTGTTGACTTCATTCCATGATAAGGAGCAGTTGCTGTGTGACCTTGAATATGGTCAAATAACTCATGCTAAACACATTGCTACAAAGATGGCATTTTGGCAGGGCTTTGATGTAGGTCATTTTATTACCAGGCTGAATCAAACTACAAACTGATCTTAAACTCATGCCAAGAATGCTAATAATAAACTGATCAATGAGTTACTGGATTGTTTAAGAGAATCGGTCAAGGGAAAATGCAGGCATAAAAAGTCTGGAATTCCAAAAGTTTAACTGCTTGGGCTTTCATATGGGGAGGAATTATATTCCTTGCATTAGTACAAGTTTTCTTTACTCCAGGGGCCTTTAGCTTTGTGTTGAACAGGGTAGTGCCAGAAAGTATATACTTATCTTTATTTTTCTTGACCTTTATGTGCAAGTAATTTTTATAGTTCCATTAACTAGTAAGATCATTTGCAAACCACTGTACAAAGTATACTATGAAGAATGCCTTGGGGACCATTGTATCCTATTATGTTGAATGTTAATAGAATGAAAAATTAATTTAAACTCTAAAGATTAGAGCAAGACAAGACTTCCCTTTTATATAGGAAATTTGAAATTTTATTTGCCATGGTAAAACTTCTGAGTAGTACCCAAATGTGGTCTTTATGTAGACTTTATAGGCCTGATTTGAATCAGGCAGTGCAAGTCTGATTATTTGTCTCCTCAAATAAACTGGCTTATATCAAAGCTTCACTTTTTTAAAAAGGTGGATTTCTGAGACCCCCACGTATGGGATTAGTCCTCTGTAATTTCACAGTTTAAATGACCACGTTCTAGTGAGCTCATAGTGGTTTGCATCAGTTGGAGATGAGAACACCCACTGCTTCGTGGATTGTCTTTACGTTTCTTGACTTTTTTATTGCTCTTTAAACATTGTAATCATCAACTACAAAGGACTTCAAAGTGCCTAAAAAAGAAAAATGCAAAAAAAATGTGTATTTCATGTACCACTGACTGCCTTAGAATGAGGAATAGTATCTTGAGCCTTGCTTACAAGTCTCACATAACACTCTTCACAAGGGACTAGAGCACTATTGAAGTCAGTATTTCTGTCTATAGACAAGTAATTAAGTAAAGTTTATTATCTTAATTAATCATTATTATTTCATATTTATTTTAACTTAGTTAAGGTGTGATATGTTTGTGTGGTTTAATCAATTAAATTTAGACCAGTAATGAGTAGGAGTTTTGTTATTTGGAAGAGAACAGTAATATTCCTTGTCAAGCTTCTTGCTCTCAAATTACCTCTTGGCCCGAGAGCCTGGCCAAGTTAAAAGGATAAAAATGTTGCAGATTTTACCTGTAAGAATTACTTATTATTTTAAATGCCCATACAGGAAACAGAAAAATTTCAGTTTCAATTTTCTTAACTCTAGTAAAACTAAAGTTTTAAGAGTAACATCAGTATGACTCATATTCTCCGAAGAAGCTGAATGGAGCAGTTTTCAAAGGAGCTGTATCCCAACATATTATTTACCTTTTAGCACACTGTACTTTTAATAGCAAGGCATAAGTTTGTGGCTGTTATCTATGTGAACTGCTCCTTATAGATAACCAGCCGTTTTTAAATGACTGCATGAAGGCATGTCTTTTTTAATGGAAAAATCCTATTTTTCTAATGCGTTGTCTTGAATTTCATCATACATCTGTGGACTAGGATGCCTCACTGTCTTTAGAAACCCAAACTCAAGTAAAATAAATGTACAAAAGATAAGGACATTTAGTGACTAGAGAATTAGCTATCAATATTTCATGTCCCCTAATACTTTCTAAACACAAAATATGAAATAAGAATAAATTTCAGTTTTGACATGTAGCGAACCTCGAAAAGAAATGACTAATCTAAAAAGATTTTGCAGCTGTTATAACGAGGCAACGTTCTAATTGATGGTCACATTGATTTGATGGATAAAGATCATCTGTGCTTTAAAGCTGGATTTAGATATATTGTAAATATGTTGCAGGGTTTGGTCTCCAAGGTCCAAATAGACATAGACAGCAAAATGTTTCTGTTGGTTTTGGTGCCGGGTTGAGTGTAGATTCAGGATATGATCCAATCTTGTAGTCCGAACAGGTTGTCAAATACAGCAGGAATTGTTTAAATGATCAAGACATCAGTGGAAAACATGTGGCCCATGGGGTACCTGCGAACGAAACGAGTGTTTCATATACAGGCCCAGTGGAACTTGAAGAAGGTTCACTGAATGATTTAAAATAAATCGGGTAGTTCAGCCTGGTTTTCAGGTTAGCAACACAAAGATACATCCCAGATCACCCTAGCTGGCCTTGTTTTGGACAGGAATGAATTAATCTTTATTTTGGATTGAAGTCTTTCGTAGTTCAATTCCAGCCAGTTCTTGGTTAAGCAAGCACAATACCCACATCTCCCATGTAATATAAAAACACAGAATATAAAAACATCAGAGCCTTTTCAATATAGTGATCTCATTGCTGCTACATAATATTCATTAAGAAGTCATACATGTTAGTCTAGCTGAAAATTACACGTTACAAACTAATGATCCAGTGTGAATCACTTTCACGCTGAGTTTTTGGCAATGTCCTAAGTGGTAAAATGGAAATAAGGTAGTAAGCAGTAAGGTTCAGTCCATAAGTAGCTACTCAGTATCGTCCAAGTTTGTTTTTGTGAGATGAGCATACGCTGGAAAGCAAGTCAGACACCACAGCAGCACAGGAGAAAAAATGTCTTAACACCACGAGCCATTCCTACACAAGAAAAAGAAAAGGAGATTCTCCCATGTATATTTCTGGATAACTGGCAAGTCAGTTGGTAAAACCAGCCAGTTTTTCATAGTTTGAGGATGTTGAACTTTCAATAACGCAACAGGAGACAAATAAGATGTAGAACACTTCAGTTATGAAAAACTTGATAACCCTGAAAAGACAAGCCTGCACTTACAGCAACTGCATCATGGAGTAAAATTATTTCTTTTCCTTGAGCTAATTTTTCCAAATTTGTTTTGGTTCTTTGGAGCTCCATTTTCTTCTACGAATAGCAGCAACTTGAATGCAATAGAAGAAGCTAGTATTCTGTAATTATAATAATCATAAGTGTCAGTTTGTTAAAAATTTTATTATGAAGCAAAACTGCTAACCAAAGTAATTTCTGGTGTTAAAGTTTTTCATTACAAAGAGCTGAACTGACAAGTAAGTTTATCGCTGTCAAGAGACCTATATTTTATTTTGGTCACCTAGTATTAATTAAATCTTGCAAGTAATTATTTTTTTGTTTGTTTTCTTTGTTTAATATTTTAAACAAAATATTGCTCTGTAAAGCATAGTTTAGCATATGTTTACCAACTGCTTAATATATTTACAATGCTGTGTCTCGTTTCTTCTTAACAGCACTCTGCACAGAGGAGTGTGTGCATGGAAGATGCGTTTCTCCTGACACTTGTCATTGTGAACCAGGATGGGGAGGTACTGATTGCTCCAGTGGTGAGTAAAGATTACAAAAATGAAGTAAAGATATATGCTGCTATTAAAAAAAAGTTCTGAAACATGGAATGTCCTTAGAACTTGGATGCTTGAAATGGAAAATCAGATTCGTCTGTTTGTTATTTTGCAGTTAATTCAATTGTGATATTACCCTATGCTACAATAGTGACTTTCCCTCTTTTGCTTGTTCTTATAAGAAATGTTAAAAGCAGTGAAGGATGCTCTTAATTCTTTCTGTCCTGTTACTGGAATACCAGTGTAGATATTAGAGCTCCATTATGAAAATTTTCTCTCTTCTTTACTATGTCATCTTTTCTTCATCTTTACTATATCACATTCTTCATTAAGTACTATATGGAGTACTTGGAGTACCTGGAAAGTACACTTTCTAGGTACAATACTTGTCCTCTTGAAGCCAGTGAGAGTTTTACCATTGACTCTTCATACAGCTCAGTTCTTCCTTCTGACTTGAAACCTGCATCCTGAATTATCAATATTGCAGAAGTTGGGAAAATCGTAGAGGTGGGAGTTCTGCACCTTTTACTAGGAAATAAATTCACACTTGAAGCTTTCAATTCCTTCAGCTAGAGAAGCTGTATATGTCAAAGTCTCTTAATTGGTAAAGATAAGTTGATGTGATTAGTTCATGCTAGAGTGAAACAGCAAGTGTTCTTTGTGGTATAAATATCAAAGGGTGTATGGAATAAAGGCCCAGTCCATTATTGACATAAGATGAATAAGCTTGTTAAACGAAGTCTATTTGGGCAACAGGTGAGTAAATAAAGCCGCATATAGAAAGATCCTGTGAATAATTTACTGAACGACTGTTTTGTTTTGCTTTTAGTTCCTCTCTTTCTCCCACATTGATTGGGATCTTAAAAACAAGGCATTATTATCAGGCAGAAAGATAACAGAAAAAGGATCTATAAAGGGCAACATCAGAAGAGAGTAGGAGTTAAATTTGACTAGGGTGAACACAGAGGCTAAAATCAATGGGACAGACTTTTCTGTGGTTACTCATGTTCTGTCTGCAGCTTTGCTGGTATCTCCCAACTCAGAGCAGAAAAGGCAATTGGGGTAGGAAGGAGGGCCATCCTTTGGAGTTGGAAGCAAACTTTTGGGACTACCTCATGTGTAGACAAGGGAAAACAGTGGGCAGCATAACATGCTGAATAGCTATCTAGAACTTTTTTTTTTTTTTTTTTCCATGAAAAATAGTACTTTCAGTTGTAAAATAGTCTAGAATCTCAGATAATCATTTAATCCTTTGGTTATTTTGGGGAATAGATTCAACCTGCCAGCCAGTGAGTATTTATACAACGCATGTGTGCTTGGATAAGTTCAAAAATGAGAAAATAATAAAAACCTTGTGATAACATGGGCATACACACATACGCATTTATGCATGCATCCACACAGAGAGTAGCAAGTATTCCATTCTTTGTAATCATGAAGAGGAAAGGATAAGATGTCAAAACACAGATGGACCTAGTGAACTAAAAGTACCCAGTGACTCTTACTAAACTGCACTAATCTTGCAAGTGAAGATAAAAAGAAAAAGAAGGGTTTTCCTATATTGAATATTTAGTTTTTTAAAGTAATTAGGAATATTAAAGCACTGACAATGATTGAGATAGAAACATTATTCATAACTTTTATTTCCGCACTGGGCAGCAATCCAGTATATTTCATTTATGAGGTTTCAGCGGTGGAAAGAGAAGCGTTAGCCAATTCCTAAATTAAATATGCCCTGTTAACTTTTATAAATGATAGCCCAGGATTAGCCTCAAAATTTAAGCTTTCATTTTATTAATATAATTAGTGTGTGCACTGGACTATAGTGCCCATTGTCTTTCATTCCATTTGTTATATGCTGGGCAACATGCATTCTTGTCCTAAGGTCTGATCTGACAAGCACTTACCACTGTCAGGTGTAATGCTTATAAGTGTGAATGGCCTCCGAGTTAGTTTTTACTGCAGCTGAGAGAGTAACTCACCTTTATGCTTGATACTGAAAGTTTGGATGACTGGCCTTTTTATTGTTAGGAAACTTTGTTTGAATTAAAAGGTATAGAACAGTTATCAGCTGAATAGAGTACAGTTGTTATTCTGAGGATTTCCAAAAGAGAAGCTGGAGATCTTTGCCTAACAGGCTCACCAGGATTTTCAGATCCAGTGATGATTCACACCTTGAGTCATGCCTTACTGTTATCCATTAATAATGTGGAAAACAGTATTCATTTTTACTGAACTATTGTATTACCTGTGCCTACTTTCTTTTTACTCCATGAGTATTAGACAGCTACTATGAAGGACACATGTTTGCAGTGACAAATAATTATGATTCGTTAGATGTTTCTGAATGGCTGTTCCTGTGAAGCTGTGCTCCAGATAAGCCAGAGCTGTTGGCTCTATGCAACACACCAGCTCCCCGTGGGGCTGAAGAACTTTGCTATATGGACCTCAGTCGAACTGATTTTATAAAGTCATAGGCGTATTACTTTTATTGTTGGCTATTTGGAACTGTTCTGCTGGGAAAGGGATTGCTTGCCAAAACTCTCCCTTTAAATTTCAAAAACCTCAAGGGAGAGGTAATTGTTTTCTGAAAGATCTCTCCTGAAAACAACGGTAAGAAATGGAGCCTACTTGACACTGGGGGTCATCTGCTGTTTACTTGGAAAAGATCTGGGGACTCTCACTCTTCTTGAGGAGGTATTTCAACACTCTGCAGAGCAGCTATTATAACTTTCTACAAGTTATATATAACTTTCATTTGGTTTGATGGGTGAAATTCAAATATAACCAGAGATCCAATACAAGGTTCAAATGTCACTGCAAAAGCAGAAGTGAGATCCAAATATTTTTTGTTGTTTTTTTGTTTGTTTGTTTTGGTGTGCTGCAAGGACTGCTTATGCCAGGAGAGGGTGTGAACTCTGACACTGAACATACATTTCTTACAGAGAGGAAAGTTTGTGGTGTTAAATCCAGTTTTTTAGTGTTACCATTCTCCCTTGGCCAGAATATATTCAGTTAAATGTTTTGAACAGTTATAGCTACAACCTGTAGCCATCCAAACAATTTAAACGTTTTTCTCAAACTTTGTTTCGTGCTTTCTAAAACTCAGCCTTTAAGTCAACAATTGCAAAACTTGCCATTTTGTGCAGCTTCCCAGTGAGTGATCATGCTACATGTTAGAGTTCATCTGTTGTCAAGGTTAAAATCAGTTCAGATGAATTGCTAAACAATTATAAAAAAAACCCTGTGCCATATTCGGCTCTGCATGCCTCTATACCTGTGTTTTACTGCATGCTGTTGTGCATCTGTCGATGCCCGCAGGCCTAGCCTTGATTTCATGCTATAAAGCTGCAATATATTAAGACTTGATTACCATAACAATAAAAAGAGAAGTAATGAGGTATTAACTAAAGAAGCTCTTGAATGAAATGTTTTTTAAGGTTTTAATGATACTAAAAATTTAAAGGAAAAGTCTTTAAAGAAACACATACCTTTTCCCTTCCCTTTCAACTTTTTTTTAATCATGCCCATTATATCTATGCAATCTGCAGTGTTTTGTTGTTCTTTTTTTAATACAAAGGAAAATGGCAAATGCTCTGCGTGAACTTACCTGCTCACCTGTCCAATTATTTCAAAGCAATTAACTTCAAACAGTATGATATACTGGCTTGAAGTTCTGGTAGGAATATAATTGACTGTTGGTGGTTACCTGGCCTTTTCTGGGTCTTGATAATAACCATCTGTATTTGCAAGCCATTAGGCCCCAATCCAGCAAAGCACTTAAACATATCCTTAAGTTGACACATGAGCAGGACTTTTCATCTACTTTAAATTAAGCAGGTGTTTAAGGATGTTGCTGAGTCAGTTTTGAAGAAACAGCTACAAAGACCTCAGTGAAATCTAAGGGAAAAGTCTCATTGAGTCTATCAGGCTCACAGAGAATAAGGGTGTCTCTCTTTCAGAATACTAAAACTCATCAGGCAACATTACTGAAGACCATTTTTACTCTAAAGAGCATTCTTCATTGTGGGGAAGATCACAAATATCTTTCTGGTTAGAAGGGGATTCACAGAACAGTAATTCTACACCTTATTCTGCAACAGGTAGAAAAAGGAAAGTTCAGAGCAAGAGCCCTGAATTGAAACCAAGAACCTTCCAAAATTGTGTTTGAGAAATTTTGAAGTAAACAAACACAGAGGTTGTAATGAAAAACTAAAGTGGTTTTCAAAATGTTTGCTTTGCTATTAGTTTTAGCAGAAAATGCACTATTTGTCCACAGTGTAATTAAATGGATGTTGGGATAGTAATGCCGAACCATCCTTCCTCATGCTATATCACCTGGGGGAGAGAGCTTATCATATTGCTGAGTGGCACAGGGTGATCAGTATCGTACACATATGGATAACAGCTTTCTTTGTAAAGGGCGTTTGGAAGAAATGGTCATTAAGAGCATGAACCTATTTCATCTTTATCTCTTTGTCAAAAATAGCCAAGGTCATAACAACAGAAAAGTATAACATAGCAGCAAGATCACATTTAAGGGTATAGCCCTGGAGCAGCTGGAGTGCTTCAGTTCTGAGACTTGTGATGAATGAGAGGTGCAGATCCTGTGCTAAATCTGAAGGGGGGTTGCTTGACAAGCTATGAAAGCAACAGTAGGCATCTCAGGAGAACAATTGAGTATTTTAACATGGGTCTGTGGCATTTTTCAGGTTTGATTTTGGCTTCCGTGTTCTCAAAATGCTTTGAACTGTTTCTGAAGAAGAAATGAAGTTCAAAGTAATGCCCGTGACGTGTGACTTTTGAATACTGGGTCAAACAAAATTCAGCCTAATATCAAGGACTTATCTGCTGGAATCATTAGTTCAATTTTTGTCCTCAGGTTTTCAGGATAGAGGGGCTGACTGGGAAGCCAGCCTGGAAAGAGGTGTAGGGGTACAGGACCTCAGCAATTCTGAACTGTTAGTGCACTGCTGCTTAAATTCAGGTCCTGTCCCTGAAGAACAGCTGTCCACATTTCTTGGATGAGAATTTGTCTATTCTGTGGGATTGTTTCGCAAGGACTGTTGTATGTACATGCCAAATGAGGTGACAGAGCCAGGTGCATTGGTGCTGTTTCCACTAAAGCCCTTGAATTTCATTTGTCACTCCAAACACCGAGTTTAGATACAGTTTAGATACACGTCTCTTTATAGTTGTGAGACTCTAAATTTGGATTCAGGCTTAGCTGATGCTTCAGCTGAAACAGAATTCCATATCCATAGCACATGGTCTTTAACGTTTTAATACATTTCTCATTTAAGCCAAGCTCAAACTGCAGCATAATTTTGATGCATTTTGCAGACTCAGTGACAACTATGTCACTCAAAGAGATGCACATGTAAAAAAAAAACTCTGGTGAGGGCTCATACAAAGATCTTTCTGGAGCATTTATAGAGTGGAATTGATTTCTGTCTCCTTTCAGTCCTAAGAATGTATTCTTCCTTAAACTTAAAAATCCCAGTCCCTTCAACCACTGCTGAACTGGTGTTATCAGGTAAACAGCTGGTGCTTAATTTTTGCCTCCGCTGGATGTTGGGCCCACGCACTTGAGCTCGTGTTGCATGTGTGCAGCAGTCTCCGGAGCAGCCCGTCTTCCTGGGCGCAGCCTACGCAGGACAGCCTGTAAGCAGGGAATGGAAATGTAAACACAAGCTGCTGTTCAGCACAGGCAGCAGCACAGCAGCATGTCCCATATATATTTTTACACAGATAATTTGGCTGCGTTAAACTGGACTAATCCATCCTTTTTTGTTTGGTGGTAATGTTTTTTCTCTTGTTGAAGCTGTTAATATTACTACTCGAGTGTTTGTGGTGGTTTCTCCTCCCTCTGTTAGAGATATGATGGTGTAGCCTAAACTTCTACAAGTTAGCTGCTTTGGAAGTACTATATGCTTGTGGAAAGGTATGACAGTCGTATCTGCCTTGGCTTTTCCTAGAGTAGCTGGACAGAGCTAAAACTAACAGTTGATTCTGGAAAAGAAAAGGTAGTTTTAAGATTTACTTTGGAAAGAAATTGCTTTGTACACCTCTGCTATGTGATTCATTGATGATGAAGAGATTAGTTGCCTGTTGTACTAAGTCTTGTACTAAAGTGAGTGAAAAACAGAAATTCAGCATCCTGTGTACTTTTCACATTCACCTTCATCTTCACTGTCACAGTGTGGGAAAGGACTTCCTTCCTTAAATCAGCTGGTTGTGTCTAAGGCCCACACAGGAACAGATCATTTTCCCCCAACAGTTCAAGCTCTCCTTTGAAATTGCCTATTTTAAATGAGTTTGAACATTTGATTGAGCTGATCTGACTCCGTTTCAGTCCCTGGAGTTCTCTCTTCCAGTTCATGGTGTTGTTCTGAAGGCTTGATGTAGCCATGTACTTCATGCATATGAATAGTTCTTTTAAAGTCAGTAATGAACATCTAACGTTATTGAAGTTAGATAAGTGCTTAAGTCATTATCTGAATGGGAACTTAAGAGATGAGGGGGAAAATCAGGTTGATGAGGGCCTCGTTTAGGGACCAAGAGTTACTGAGTGTCATCCAGGCTTATCAATGGCAGGTATTTCTGTCAATGAACTAAAACCAAAGTCAGCTTCGCCGATACAAAGAGAAGCCCAAATTTAATTCCATTCCAAAGTTAATTCCTGCAGAGCAGAGCACAATCCACAGGTCAGTGATCTGAACATACTCCTTCGTTCTAGACAGAGCTGATGTTTTGACCTACCATGTAGGTGAGTACCAGAGGGTAGAGATGTGATAAGAAAATAATTTAGGTATGTAGTGTAACAGGGTTCCAGTTGTATAATAACATTTTAAAATGTAAAATGTTACTAGAATAATTCTGCACAATTATATGTAGTTATTACAATATTACCACAATCACCTCCTGTGTTAAAGCATTCATTTTTTTTTCTGTGTTTGGCTGCTTTGGTTAAAGAGATGAGCCATAATGAGTTACGTGCTGGAGTGAATATTCACAGAGAGTTCAGATGATCTGTTAAAGCCATGCTTCCCCTTTGTACCTACAGCGGTAGCTGCTGAGGCTGCTGCATGCTAAGGGTTTGTCTTCTGAGTTGGCATGAGGTAGCAACACCACTTTGTAATCCTTCTCTTTCTCTTGATGTAGTCTTTAAGCACAGACTTTCTATCTAAATTGCTGTAAAGGAAGTGGCTGGGTGGATCCAGGCTGGGGTTGGTGGGATTTGGGTGGTCAGCTGCAGGGGTCAGCAGATGTGCTTGTATTGATCTGCCCCTTGAGTGCTTACTGGATAGAAGACTTACAGAAATGGGCTGTTCCTCATCTAGGTAAACAATACACTGAAAATTACGTATGGCATATGATTAATAACTACAATTCTGTAACTATAATTTTGATATACGTTGATTCGGGGTATACAGTGGGCAAACAGGAGGCAAGAGGCCAGGTTTAAGATGTAATGGCTCTCTGGGTCTATCACCTTGCATTTATCCACTCTCCAGCCTCTGACGAGCTGTGTGCGATCAGGACGGAAATTCTGCGTTCCGTGTGACTGCATTAGAAGGCAGTGGTATGTGCCTCGTACCCCTGGAGCATCAGGCTGCTGGCTCTCTGAACTCAGCACTGAGATCATGCTGAAAACCAAAGCTGAGGGAGGCTATGGGCAAACCTTCTGGTATAAAACCTTATTTATTGCCTCTCATTAGGGCAGTGTGCCTGGGACTGATGGCTTCAAAAGGGAGCATGTAAGACGTTTAGATTTCAGAGAACAGAGGTGTGTCTGTGACTCTTGGGAGCAGGCAGGGTTCTGGGTTCAAGTTATGCACCAGAGCAAGGCAGTCGTGTTGGTGAGGTGTAAGTGAGGGTACAGAGCAGAGCTGAGCCCCAAGGGACTTTGAGCACATCTACATCTGGAAGTGAACTTCATAACAGAGCGATTCCCTTTTCTGAGACATGACCTGATGGTTGACTAAAACTTTACACTTCAAGGATAATTTTCACTAAATGAAACACATTTTGTGGTTATGCAAGGGGGAATTTGGCTCACATATATACGTCTTTTCTCATCTGTTTAACCGGTGAGAGCTGAGGAGACTTCATAGAAAGGCAGCATATGTGTGATGAGTTGTTAGTTTTATTAATTTGACTGAGGTTTTCCTTACTTTAGACAGGGTAATAGCTATAAAAGAAAGAACACACTAAAATATCCTTTTTAATGAACTGAATTGCTAATGTTAAATTTCATTGCTGGGGCATCTTGAGATAATGTGGCTTTAAATATGCACTACACAAATGAACAGACTTTAGATCAATTTAAAAGTACCATTGGTATAATTTTATAGCCTGGTCACTAAAGAGCTATCACCTGGAGAAAAGAGATTTCCCTCTGCCAAACTGGAGGCAAAAATCTCAGGCTTGGACACCCATTTAAAACTATTCCAGGGGTTTTTACTTGCTAGCAAACAGAAAAACAATTCGGGAAAGCCTCTAAACCAATTCTCTCTGTGCTTGCCACTGCGAGGTGTTTCAAAGAATGCTTGGAGAGGGCAGAGCTCAGCGCACTGCTCGCTGCCCAGCTGTGAGGTACCAGAAAATCCCCTGGGAGCTGCTTCATGCAGCTCAAACAGGAGGACCCTCAGGCCTGCTCTGACTTGTGCTGGGTTTTGAATAGCTGACTGCAAAGATGTGTGATTTGACTGGGAAAGGTCCTACTGCCCTGTCCCTGTTCTGTGTTCTTGGGGTTTTTTCAAAAGATACTGTTCCTCCAAGATACAATGCTACCTTTTGGTTAAGGGTTGAAGTCAAGCAGGAAAATGAAAAGTTTCATTCAGAAATAAGACTTGAAGCTTACCCCGGGCTCCCAGCAGGTAAAATTTGCTAGGAAATAGTGATCATTCATCACCTAGTGTTAGATCCAAGGCTTCCTGCGTAGCGGGGCAGGAGAGCTGGGGCAGTCAGTAACTTCATTCAAACAGCATCAGTTATTTTGGTGTCAATGAAATATTTGTATATGAATGAGAGACATTTTGAAGAGCCAAAGCTGGAAACAAATATGCCATTGTACAGGTAGAACCTAGGTCAAAATTTTCTTTAGTTTCTTTTTACCAAAGCCTTGCAATTGCATGCATTTCTCAGAGCTTTTCAGTGCCAAAAGTAGGCCACATTGACCCTACAGCACCGTCTGTAAAACGGGAAAGATTCAGAGAGTTCCCTTCTTTCTTTTGTCTATTATTTGTGTTAGCGTATGATATGATGGCTTACTTTTGAAGTGAAATGTTTTCAGAACAAGTTTCTCTGAGAAATCCTGTTCTGCTAAATTTCACGTGTGAAAAACCCTCCTAGACCCCTCAAATAGATACCCTGATACTTATCTGTAGTCCTTATAAAACATTGAAAAAGAGTTTGCCACAGGAGAAGATATCTTCTGTCCCCAGTGAAATGGATGTTTTTTTGAACCAGCTCGTCTGTCTCAGTGATGTGGAGAGAAATAATGAAATAGCAGAGGACTTAACAAGTGCGTATCTGACTGTAAATCCAGGCTTTGGCAGAACAGAGCCTTCGCACCACTGCTCGCAGGTGAGTGTTTTGCTCTCACTGCTAATCTAGCTTTGGCAAGGAATGTAGAGGGCCCTTGGTTATTTGTAAGGAAAAGCATACAAAATGAGGAAATGTGTTGTGACCAAAGGAAATAAATGAGCAGATGGTGTGCTAGCACCATACCTGCCACTCCAGAGGAGGTTGTTGTAGCACAACCACCACTTACAAACAGCGTTCTGAACAGATGCCAAACCTGAGATGAGCAGGGGAGAGGTGATACGCATGGAAGCGTGGAAATAAAAACAGTGCAAAATAAAGACTGAGGCATGACAGAGAAGGAATGTGGGAGGAATAATAGAAAAACCAGCAACGGGTAAGACAACAGCCAGAAGCAGCTGGAGGTAGGAAAGGCTTTCAATGGGCAGGTAACTGGACTGGAGGAAATAAACAGCTGAATGCAGGAGTTTTGCAAAATGAACATTGCTGCATGTGAGGCACCAAGAATTTCAGAGTTGTGAGCAGACGGTTCACTGGCTCATTCTAACCAGTAGAAATTACAGATTTTGTTGAAGTTAGAAAGTGAGTAGAGGAAGAGGAGAATAGAATGGCAGTGGAAAGGAAGATACCATAGCCGGGCCAATGGTGCTGAAACTTATGAGTTTGAGAGACCAAAAAGAATGGCAAAGATAAAGGGAAGGCAAACTTCAGCATGCTAAGTATTGCCTTAAACAGGAAAAAGTGAGATGTTGAAGAAATGTCTTTTTATCATGGAAAAAAATTAGTAAAGTGAAAAAGAATGTAACTCTTGCAAACAAGTGGTAATAATCTGACAGAAGAAAGATTTAGAGATGAAGCTTTCTGGTTAAAATGGCATTTGTCTTTCCGGTACCAGCAAAGAAACACGTTAAAAGTGTTTATGAAGGGATGTAAACATCTATTCTATAGTAGTCATTGGCACAATAGCTTCAATAAACATTGTTTAATGTTTAAACAAGATATATTGAAGTGGGATGCTGGAACTTACAGTGCATTCAACTGCCAAAACTGCCTTTTCTTGGCCTGGAAGAGTAGTGCAAGCAAAAAAAAAAAAAAAAAGTGCCGTTCTCAACTGTCAGTTTTTATTTTTTTACTGACAAAATTGTTAGGGGAAATACCAGAAAATTTGCAAATTAAGGAAAACTTCTACAATCATAAATTCCCTTGTAGTGCTGCACTCATGAAAATATTTTGCACCTGCAGTCTTAACCCTTCCCTGTACCATTTGAACATCTTGAATGCGCAGCCTGTAGCAAGCACATCCTCCAGTTGTTTCTTTACAGCTCAGAAAGACTTGCTTCAGTACCGAAAAACAGCAAGGTTTTATTTATTAAACATACCTGTATTAACCCAGCAGAATATCTGAAAGTCATGGATTGAAAATGAGGGTTCAAAAGGCCTGAATCTCGTTCAGGAAAGCATGGTGAATGCCATTTGTCAGGAGAGATGGGAAGAGACCCAAGTGTCACAGTCTCGGCTGTCCCTCTCTTTGTAATGGCAAGAACTCTACAAATACAAACAATGACCTACAAGATGAGTAGAATCGTATCGTAACAATGCTGCTTGAGTTTCTGGGTCATGAAGTGAGATGAGACCAACTGCAACAGAGACATCCTTAAAGAACTATGGAGACTGAAGAAAGGCCAAAAATGGAAAGTGTGTGGGACAGGTTCCCATCCACAATTACTTTGTAAAATCAAGTTTCAGCCACTTTCCCAGCTTTGGTGTGCGTTGTGCAGGATGGATTTAGGCCCCTTTAGAAATATCAGTAAATGTCAGATAGAAATGTGTGTATTATTACTGAGAATGTTTTATAATAGGAAGATCTTTGTGGACAGCGTCCAGAAAGAAAAGAGATAAAACACTCATTCCTTGATCCTAGAGGTGGCCAGTCAACAAAAAAGTCTCTGCAGTTCATCATTTTCAGAAGCTTTTCTGCCTATCATACAAAGCCTATTTATGTAAAAGCCAGGGACAGCTAGGGTATATAACCCTGTCCAGAATACATAAAAATGCATATGTCAAATGCAGTGAAAATTCAAACTGAGTGAAATTAGCTACAAAAATTCAGGTTTTAACAGAATCAGCTAAAACATGAAACAATGCACATCTGTGGTAGTAACAGAGGTAAGGGTTTCTTAGCTTTTCCAATATCTGTTTAAACTTCACCTTTATGAACCCTTTGTACCGAGCTGCAGTTCTAATTATGTAGCTGTATCAGTAAATTATGAAAATTGATTGTAGTGGAGTTTTTAGCCAAGGACCAAAGTCTGATAGCCTACTTTACTTACTTAGATTGCGGTGATAATTTCCTAAATAAAAATCAAGGTCTAGAAACCCAGGCTGCAGAAGGAGGCAGAAAAACAAGAGGCTTTACATGGAAGGTTCATTTTTCCTTAGGGATGGCAAAGTTTGCTGCTGGGGGGGAAGGTTGGAAGTCATGACTTTGTTCTATCATCTACCTTAGCCTGCTAGTGCTTCCCCAATACATAGGTAGTAGTTTCTTTGGAAATATGGGCAAGAAAATGCATGAATTTCTGCAAATCTTAGATGCATCTTCAAGGACAAATTCCAGCCACTGAAAGATGGCTCCAATTCCAGTCTGGAGATACTGGCAGGGGGTGGTAGCTCTTCCTTCTAGATTTGGTGGGGTTATGTTACATTTGGTTTATGAGTCCCAGAACAGAGCCCAGTGAGTTTGTTTTCAGCCTCAGGTGAAGAACTGCTTTAGTCACAGCTTACTGTGACTACACAGCGTATTGGGAGAAAGGTCTTGTTATTTAGGCTACACATAGCAGCTGATGGCAGCAGCCCAGTTCCAGGTTTCTTAGGGACCACTGTTCTGTCAGATTGGTGAGATGGTCTTGTTATCCTTTGTCCTCAGCGGCTGGGTCCCAGCCCTCTTCAGAGGGCTTAGATTCACAGCTTACTGAGATCACTGAAATACAAGAAGTTCCATTTAAGCATTAAAAAAAAAAAAAATTACTGTAAGAGTGATCAAATACTGGAACAGGTTGCTCAGAGAGATTGCAGAGTGTGTCCTTGGAGACATTCAAAATTCAGCTGGACACAGACATTGGCAAGCTGCTCCCACTTATCCTGCTTTGAGTAGGGGGTTTGGTCTAGGTGATCTCCAGGGGTCCTTTCCTCCTCAACTATTCTACAGTTCTGTGATTTTCTGAATTATTTTATTCCTGTAACTTGAGTGATCTCTGAATTAGAGCAGAGGGCTTATTGAATTGCTAGTTATGATAAAAACATAGAATATGTAAGCAGCAGGTATTCCGCAGCAGAGTATTCTAAAAGCCAATGGGAATCCTCTGCATATAAGAGCTGAACTTTATTACAGTGAGCCTATCCAAAGAATTATGTGGTTGTTCTCAGTCTGAAATCCTGAAATGCCACGGAAATTCTCTTGACAGCATGGATTTTGGGTGCCTGTAGGTTCAACAGTACTATAATTCCTTACTTATGAGGTTCTGTTCCCAACTTTGTTTCTGGACTGCTGAGTCAGTCTGGACATAGCCCTTTTCTTTGCATTTCATTTTCTCATTTATAAATAGTGAGCCCCGCCTCCTTTATATGGCATAGTAGAGTTTCTACGTGAAAACTGCTAAAGAAGAAATAGGTGTTCTCATTAAATTAATAAAACCAAGTGCTGTGTGTGTTCTTAGTGACTGTATGTTTTTCAACTGGCAGAAAGAAATGACATTAATAAATTACCTCGACATACAGTCATGTGTTGCAGTCTGTATTATACATGTCCAGATGTTGGGTTGCTCTTCCAGGATGCAATGTGTTGAATGTGTTAGGAGGTGCACTTTTTCTTTGTGTATGACTATGACAAATTGAGGCACAGCCAAGCTGCTAACTTGCTTGAAGGCATCTTTCACGCTTCATCCATTATATGAGTGATAGATGGTATTAAACCACTTCTTCTTTGTTGTGAGGAAAAACACGTTGCGGATAATGGAAAGGAAATCATCAACACTAATAATATTTGTCCCGACTTTGTTTTGTATCGGCAATATCAATAGGGTGTTTTTTTTTTTTTTTTTTGTTCCCTTTTTGTTCTCTTTCGCTTCATTTGCTCTATTGTTGTAAAGGACATGTTGCTTCTTGGGAGAGCATGGGATCACATTTTGATCACAATTTTATTAATATAGAACTATGCAAGTGGAATTATTCTGGACTCATGTGCCTACAAATGACAACTGAAACTCAGCCTTTGTCAGAAGTTTAAAGCCAATATTTAACATTTCTGGGTTGTTTATTGATAGTAGGTACAACCATTTCCATCTGAAACATGTTCCAGTCCAATTACAGAAGGAGACTCAGGTAACCTTCATTTGTGCCTGTCGTTTCTCCTGCACTGAACAATTCAGCCAATTCTGACAGGTTGGTAAAGAGTTCAATGTTACCAAGTTCCTGTAAGTTTTATGAAAAGTATTGCCCAGATAGAGCAGGGAGACACAAGTGTGTTCCACAATCAAGGCAAAGTTTATAGATTGATCTCAAAATTGTTTCTTCTGCTTGATTTGTCATACTACCATTCAAGATACTTATCCATGCCAGCCAAGCAGCACTCAGGGTACTCAGAACCAGGAAAAGCTTTTCTGTTGTCTTGTGCCTTTTAGGGGTTAGAGGCATAGGAAGGGTCTGGTAAACCTGAGCCAGTGTGGCAAGGGAGACACAAAGAAGAGGAACTAGAGAACTACAGATACTGGAAAGATACGAAATTACAGGTAGTGCTGTATGGATTGAGATGGCATTGTGATAAGGGGAGAGGAGGGAAACAACACAGACCATTTAAACTGAATTTTAAATCTGAGTTCTGTTTCTCAGGACCCTTGTAAATTGTATGTCTTCTGTGGTTTTGAAATCCCAATAACATGATTATGTGGTTTTGCTTTTGCTCCAGTCGGAGGAAATAAGCACACAGAGTCAAGATGGGAACCATCGGGTCAAATTTACAGAGATTTACAGTTTTCAAAATGTCATTGTTTCCTTCCTCTGGCAAATTTGTTTTGTTATGTCACTGACCAGTGATACCAAGATCATTGATTCTCTCTTGGTACATAAGCCAGCCTAATATTCAGATAATACTATCAGAAATTTGTCACCCTGTATGCTTATATTTATATCAAATTTATGCCATTTAATTCAGGGCTAAACAGAGCTCTGAATGGAAGTAGGAATTTTGAACTAACTCAAATGTTTCTCAATTTCAAATGTTTTTTCAAGTTGAAGAGCAGAGAAGAAAAAAAATCTGATTTTTAATATTCATTACTTTTTATTTGAGAAGCCAGAAAAATAAATTATTTCTAACCCAATAACAAGACTGCATTTTGAGAAGACACTTCTAGTTGTTTAACCAGACAGTTCTTCAAATTAGAATAAGGGATGGCTTCACTCCTAGTTTGAAGTTAAAACTTGCGATTCAATGCTTTGATGAAGGTGTAAGTCCAAATTCTACCTTTTCTGCGAGTCTTTCACAGATCCAATGATAAGACTAGCAGTGTAAAATGTTAAATAGAAATTATAAAGCTTTATATGTCAGAGCTGGGTACCAGTCTTGATTAAGAGATGTTCTGACTCTGTCAGTACCATTTTCCGTGATGCTTCCTGTGTTTGTTGCACAACACTGAATTTCCACATTTCTTTCCTGAAACTGAATAGTATCTTTAATAAAATAAGCACAGTGATCAGAGCAGGTGCATGAGTCATGCATCCTGCATATAACACTGAGAGTTTCATAACATTCAAGAAAAATAAAATTACAGTAAGTTGGGTTAAAAATCCTATTTTCTTCGTCATTGAGGATTCCTTCCTGTACTTCCATTAAAACAGGATTCAGGAGGGACACATTTGAAGTACTCCATGTGGAAGATGGCACCTTTGGAAAGAATTGCTTTGTTTATGGAAGTTCACACACTGAACACTTCCAGTGATGCCCAGTCCTCTGCAAGGAGAGTTTTAAAGGCCCTGTAGCACTTACTTCTCACTGAAGAGCTCAAAATGGAACTCAGGTGCAGCTCCTAAGTGAGATTTCAGTAGTTAATTGATGTGGTGTGGGCTCTCTGCACAGACTGAACTTTACTTTCCTCGTATACTGCACATAGAAAGCATTTTCATTACCAGCCAATGACTCTGTGACTGATTAGCTTCTGTTTACCTCCCTCTCAGTGTCTTCCTCTAGAGCCATGCATTTTCCTGGTTTCAATACAGTAATGGAAATTAAATGTCAAACTACTCTCTGCTTTTTTCAGAAGAGACAGACTTGAAAAACAGAAACATGACCAGAAGAAATCTTTAAAATTTTATCATGGCCCAGTCCTCAGATACCTGGCAGCTGGTTCTGTCTGTTCAGTGGCTGTGTGTAATTGCTTTTTAAGTAAGTGAACAGACTGGCCTCTGTTGCAGGATTGTTTGGTTTACTGTAATTAGGTAAATTAATCAGTACATTAACTTCCTAATGCAGAGCACATTCTGAAATGAATTGCAGATATTCGCTATTTTGATAAGATTTAAAGAACAAAAACCTGGACGCCAGGTCAGCATTACAAGGCCACTAGAGTTCTGTAAACACACAAAAGCTTTTATAGTCCAGAAACAAATGTGTACTACAGAGAAAGTTACGCTGGGGCTATTTTTTTCTTTTTAAGAGAAAGAAACAGATTTGTTTGATTTAGTTGTTCCACTTTCATCTAGCAATGTAAACATCAGTGCAATAACTGGCTGCTAAAATAGTGTCTAGCCTTGGCCTTAGCTGTTAATGAAATTCCATTTCAAAACCATGAAGCAAAGGGCTTCCCCCTGTCCTTTGTCTGTTTGCAGTGTTCCCCCTGACAGCACTCACACAATCCCAGCAATCTATCTTCCATATATTTGGGATTGTTTCGTGTGTTGCACAGGGGCAACTTGTGTGGAGATGGTGCTGCCAGACTTCTCAAGGTCCAAAGTCTCTTACCAGAGCGCTTTATATGCAGCCCCCTGTTGTTAACAAAGGGACATCCAACAGTTATTGGTAAATAGAGAATGGCATGTTAAATGAGGCTTTCTGGTTTCTCCTGTCTCATCCACTCTTTTATGTCAGGCTTTCAACACAAGGATCTTCTGGACACATTAAATACGAATTGGTGCCTTTGTTTTAGTAGCTGAGTGCAGCCCCGTATCTCATTAAAGAATCATAAGTCACAATGAACAATGTCACATTTCTACAATTTTTTAGTTTCTCAAATAAACACAGGCTAGAGACCAGGCTAAGTTTTTTCCTGAGTAACTCATTGGAAAGGGAACTGGGTTTTAGGGTCAGACATGGTTAGTATCACCGGTTTCCAAAACGCCCAGGTCAGGACACGCTGCTACCACAGCAGGCTGAGGTCAAGAGGTGATCCTTTGTGCAAGACCCAGGCTCCGACTGCCTTTTATCCTCTTCTTTCTATCTCTTATCTTTTCCCTTACATCCCATTTTTCTCTCCTTTTCTTTTTTATCAATTCTTTTTCTTTACTTCCCTCCTTTATTGCCCTTTACACTACCTAACTCTTGGGTGGAAGAAGAGAGAGACCCTTGCTTGTGCCCCCACTCTGCCTTCCAGGAAGGCAGAGGCCACAGGCTTCTCTGCTTAGAGGCCTCCTGAGCTCCCAGCTCTGCATGGTGAACTGCCTTTCTGATTACACTGTCCACTGAGCAGGGGGTAAAGTGGGTTTCAAGGAGCTGCCTACTGTTTTACCAACAGTAAGATGTTGCAGCAGAGCCACTAAATGGTTCTCAAGCACAGCAGTGCAGGATTGTAGTGCCTCAAGTTCTCTGGAGTGCTCTGGTGCTGTTTAAATAGCCCAGAGTTTGCAATGGTGTTTTATATCATAGAAGGGTTCATTTTATGTATTTCAAAATGATATCCTGATTTTTCAGGATACGTACACAAACACCAACTATTCAGTATGGTTACTTTCTTAGCTGAGTCACTACTTAAGCAGAAACTGCCAAGTGTGCCACCAGTGTCACAGTGCGGTCTCCCTTTCAGATAGTTGTGGATCTGCATATCATGTGCGGGAAAACAGTGATGGGCAATCAGAAGCACTTATTTAATGTAATTTGTCTTACATGAATTCAATGTTTGCAAAGGATGCCAGGCTGACACTCCAGGGGACTTCAGTAATGTATTTCTATATTTGAACTTCAGTGGTGGGGGAGGAGAAGAGGGAAGAAGGAGAGATGTGTAATGATTCATGAGACGTTTTTCAAAATTTAGTGAAACACGAGAGAAGTTGTATTCACTTTAGTTCTAGTAATGGGCATAGAACTGTTTCTGCAAAATCTGTGACTGTTGCTGAAAGGCATCCGAGTCACCACCTGAGCCTGCTTTCCAATAGCTTTTCAGTACAGGTGTCCCTGCTCCAGAAGCCTAATTAGAACGAGCAGAGTCTCCATTTCTTTAGAAATTGAACCCAAACCAATCCCATATGCTGGCAGGTTTTGAGAACAGGTGGGGATGATTAGGTTTCTGACTGTGACCATATACTGCGCTGAGTCTCCTGGCACGTGGCACCTACCTTCTGCCTTTTGTTTGCTTATGATCATTAAAAAGTAATTAGTGATATTAGTTCTCTTGATTGTAGTGCATTGACTATTCAAAAACAAGATGGATGTTGGTGAAAAGTTTTGATTTAGCTCCTGGTGAAGCTGTTTACATTGTGTGTCAGAGATCAAAATATGCATGGACAGGTCTCTTTGCTGTGCGTACAGTAAGTTCATGGCTTGGGGAAGAAGAGCTTGTAGCTTCTGCAACCGATTTGGGATAACTCAGGGGTGTGGAGGGCTCGCTGCCATTTCAGGCCACAACTACTTCATAAATTGCAACAGTTCTCAAGGAGCTCTGACCATTTCTTAAGCTGAGTGAGGGCTTGCATCAATCCAAGAGAGCAGCACAAATTGGCACGTGGATGGGGAGCTCCAGGAAGCATCAGAACAGCACCATGCAATGGTTCACCTGATCCATTACCTTTAGTGCCATCCCAAAAGATCCTAAACAGAGAGTGATCTCAGGTTGAAATTTCTAGAACTGCTGAGAGGCACTACTTAAATTGTCATTGTGAAGCTGTCTGTGATGGTTAGGCAGTGCCCACTATCTTCACTTCATTATGTGTGTCAAATGCTAGCTGTCATGGTACATCCATTCTGGTAGAGACGAGTACTTAGACACCCAAACCTAGCCAAAATGAGCTCATTAGCTGTGGCATGAGAGAAAGTGAGTATGCAAATATTCTTTCTAGTTGCAGGGAGTTGAATTATTTGTATGCAACGTAATTTTTTATGCACCCTTTTGTTCAGCAATTAATATTTAACAGCCTCAAATAAAACTGTCAAACAATATGTTCTTTGCAGTACAAGATTAAAATATCTACCAATCTTTCATATTCTATTATAATAAAACATTAGAATGGCTCACATGGATGGCGGATTAATTTGGTTATATTAATATAAAGATGAGATTGAATAATTTCCTTTCTTTTATCTTTTATTTCAGGTAAGGGTGTGTTTTGTTTTTTTTCTGTTGTTGTTTAGTTTTGTTTAGTTTTGTGAGTATGTGCAAGAGGAATGAAAGAAAATGTGAGTGTGTGGGGACATGAATGATTTTAAGGTATCCATGCAGTGGCATTTCTTTTATACCCATTTGTAGGCTGCCTGGAAATTTATCTCAACTTAATTCTCTAGTTATAAGCAATTTGCAACTTGAGCAATAATCTTCATAACCTTTGCTACAGTTGTGTCCTTGATGTAATAGGAAAGGTAACGCATTAGTAGTCACATGCTGAGCTCTGGCTGTACCTGAGATTTAATGATATTTAACTCTGGACCTAATTTCAGCTTACAAGTGATTACATGCTGTCCTCTGGGACATTGCTGCAAAGAATTTCCAAATAAGTTGCAAAATAGTGACGAATTAACTTGTAGTCTTGTCAAAATCAATTATCTTACATGACAGCTCAACTACACTTTTCTATTTGCTGCACTGCAGCATGCTAAACATCAGCCAAAGCATAAACACAAAGTCCTTGTGTGTCAAAACTCGGCAGCAGATTGATCTTGTATTTTACGCGCATGCAGCTCTCCCATAGGCTTACTGGAAATGCTCTGCTTACATTCACAAAAAGTGAATCCTCTTTCCTGCCGTGTTTATAAACTGGTGCGCTTTGCAGTCATATAAATTTGATATAATGTGATCAAAACATAATTCTGGATCTTGTCCTCAGTCGATCAAAGTTAAACCTCCTTTCGGATTGGTTCTAAGGCAGTGCCAGGGAAGACCCTTGGCCAGATGGGAGCTCGGAGGATGTGAGCTGCCCTTTGACAAGCACTGAGTGTGCACCTGTCAGGTGGGTAAAATCCCACATTTTAATCCCACATCCACCAGGTATGGTGCAGCTGTACTGGGAAATTTAGAGTCACATTTCCCAGCCTGGAAAGTCTGGTGTAGTTGAGCTGCACCCAAGGACCTGATCAGTCCCTTCTGGCTATGGTACATGATGCGGCATGGAGCTGTTGTTGTAGGTCCCAGTCACTCTTAGGAAGGCAAGACTACTTCAGTTCTTACTTGGTTCATATTTTTAAAGGTTTCATCACATGCTGAGTGCAAAGAGACATCGTCTGTGACAGCATAAGCTGTTGTACAACATTCTGTAATTATATGATTATAAAACACACAGAGCCACTCTATTGTAGTTTATATATAAAACCAGTTAAGCTGACAGGGTAGCATTATGCTGCAGGGTTATGATCGACTTAAGAGAAATAAAAGATAATAAAGATACATCAACATCTGTTTAGGTCAAAATCACTGCAGGAAAGACTGCTAAAAGTTTCTGTTGGTGTAGTGCTAGGAATCTGCTTTGCAGGTTTAGCACTTGACTTGGCTATATGTTAGAGGCATGTCAAATGTTACTACAGAGAGAAATACTTCTAGGACTTGTATCATTTCCAAGTTTTAATTTCTCTGATATTTTTTGGAGAACATGTGTTACTGAAATAGTAGATACTCCTGCCAACAGATTACTGAACCAGGGAAATACTATTTCAGATGTAGCATTTGTAGATAATGAAGATAGAATAAATGACCCAGTCATAGCAAATAACTTCAGACTGAATAATAACCATTTGGTTCATTTAAATCCAAGGCAAGTAAAAAGAAAAAAAAATCACATATCTATAAAACAAACTTTCAAAACTGAGAGAATTCATTTGAAAATTACTTAGGCCTGGAACACTCAGGAAATTTAGTATGATAGATGCTGCGAATTCCAGGTTGTACAAAAGCTCTCAGGAATCAGCAACTTCAGCTTAAGAGGCAGAAAACTAGCCAGAGATGCTAGAACCAAGTTCATATCAATTACCAAAGGAAGAGATGGTAGAGATCTGTAAGGAATACAAAAAGGAACTGAATAGCTGACAAAACTGTCTTAGAAGTCAGGATATGTAGAGATAAAGTGAGATTTGCCAAAAGTCAAGCTGAGTTATGTCTAGCGGAGGCTATTAAAACAAATAGGAAAAGACTCTTCAGCTGTGCAGGTAAAGGGAGAAAAGAGAAAGATGGGAGAGTCATGCTTTGGTGCAAATGGAGTAAGACACTGGTGTCACCAAACTAGACAGATCATTTTTCTGGTTTTCTATAAGAATGATGAATGTGGGGTCAAAGTAAGGATGAGTAATGGGTTTAGAAATAACCACAACTGAGGCTTGAACAAAATTTGAAGACATTAGTATGCTCACATAAGAGAAACCAGATAATCTGCCAGCAGTGTTCTAAAACAAAGGCATATGAAATCCAACCTGATAGCGAGGATTTGTTAATAAATCTTGCCAAGGTGAAAGGGGTACTCGTCAGAGTCCAATATATACTAACCAGCTACTTGCAAATATTCCACACATGCAGGGCTTATTGCCTTATACAAAATTTACTTATTTTAAGTTATATGAAGTTACATGGCATTTCGATTTGAGAGAGTGACAAATTTTAGTGAACAAATTACACTTAGCAGAGTGTAGCGATTGCACTGTACACTTGAATCACAATACCAGCACGAATTTTGTTCCTATAACATCTTTACCATCTTGATGCTGGGAAGGAATCTGCGGGTTGAGACCAAGCTCAAGCCCAGTGCTCTCTTCAAACTTCTGTTTTATACTCCATGTTGTGTTGAGCCATGTATTCACTCCCCGTATTGCTCTGGTTAACTTAGATAAATGTATGTTTGCATTCTTTTGGTTAACTCAGGGACAAGCAGTTAAGCAGCTGGTTGATCTGCAAGCTGATGTAGCAGGTTGATCTAGCACAAAGGCTACTCTCCAATTCCCTTTCTGTTCAGAGTTCAGAGAAGTTCAGCCTTCTTTTTAATAGCTGTGGTCAGCCGCACAGTCTTACCTCAGCCTCAGGGACACAGAGCATTTGCCTGTCTTTACAGAGCCTTCTTCCACTGTAGGAGTTCATTCACTGGTAAAAGCATAATGTGCTCGAAGAAAAGCAAACATAGTAGTTACATTTAAAAGGGTGGAAAAATAATGCATGTAGCTGGAGGCCTGTTTTCCCAATCTGAATAATACAAACATCATAGAATACATTTGGAAGAAAATAAGAGAATTAAAAGCCTCTGTCAAACTCCCTTTAAATGTTGCCTTGCCATGAATTCTGTACCTTGTGGTAAGTTAAGAAAAAAACTAATGCTCAATTTATTTAGCAGAAAATCTCAGTGTGAACCACGTAAGATGTACTAGGAACCGGCCATATCATGTGTACAGTATCTGAGCTGCCTCCTTCTTGCTGGATACAACTTGAAATATATGGTCAGAGAAGGTGTTTACGTCATTTTAGATTATGCACTGTCGGCCAGAAGAGGAGCTGTGTTCCTCAGTGTTTGGTTCTGTCCCTCCAGCGAACTGCGGCACCCACTTCTGGTGTCCTGAATGCTCGGCAGCTGATGAACTGCGAGTGTCTTCTAGGAGAACAAAGGGGAGGGCAAAGGTGGTGATGCTGGTGAATATGTGTATACAACTGCAGAACGCACAACAGAGCCTTTACTCTTCCTAAGAGGATGTTGCAGAAATGTTAAACGTGCCATTGGCAAAAAGTTTCTGAGAGGAGCTTTGTTCTGGTGAAAGCTCCTCTTTGGAACTTCACAGCTAGCTGCAGTTGACCTCTGTGGGCAGTTTGGGAGGCTGCAGTTCACAGTGCAGGATGTCCCATTATGAAACCTCTTCCCATGAATGTAAAGATTGTTTTCGCACTGGGTGCATCCAATTCCTCATCTTTTTGACAGTTCCCCAATTCTCTCGATATGCATTGCTGTCAGTCAGCATTTCAGCTTAAAATACTCTCCTGTTGGTGCCTGTTAGATAAGGCAGTTAGTTTCCAGCTGTACGTAAAGACCACTTCTACTGAAAGTAGAAATAAAACTCTTTGTAAAGCTGAATTCTGCTATTAGCATTATAAAAAAAACTCACTATAATTCAAATGTGGTAGCAGTGAGAAGGATGCTCCAGCAAGATCAGGACTGACATGTGCTGACAACTAGTTAGATATTTGGGCTGGAGTGAGCCAGCGGAAGTTTCTGGGAATGTGTATGTTCAGAGCCTGAAAGATAACATGATACAGCTATAGTCACCAAACGGGACCTGCCTTCAGAGCTCGTCTCTTGCATCACCATTGTTGTGGCTTACAGGCACATTTCGTCATTAACAGTTGCTATTTTGTGCCCTGGAAAAAGTCTGAAAATTTAATCCATAGAACTCCATTATGATAACTCCATTTTTAACTCTTACTTAATAAGAAGGGCAAGAGGGATTAGTTAATGAACTGAGGTGGTGAAATCCTAGTCCTGGAAGGCAATGGGAGTTTTGGAATTGACTTCAGTGGGGTTTGGATCTTATGCAGAATATTCATTTCCTTTTTCAGGAATACTCATGTCTGCTCTAATGTAAATAAATATTACCATGGAAAGTTATCCAACTGCAATTACTTTGTGCATTACATCCTAAATATCTACTTGTACATGACATTTACTAAAGAAAAACACTTGCAAATTACATGTTTGATTAACATTACATCTTTCACAGTTTAAAAAGGGTATGGTAATTGAAAGCTGCATTACTTAGAAACCATGAACTTTATTTGAGCTCTCTCTATAACTGCAAATCTTCCATTTTTTATTGAATATTTCACTCTGGATTTATGAACATTTATAATAGGTGGAAGGAAAGTCGTCTTAAAGCAAACACCCCAGAACATGAAGGTAATGAATATTTTCTGCTTCGTCACTCAAAAAACAAAGGTGGTGCATGAAAGGAGAAGCAGGTGGAATGATGGTTCAGGTTTGTGCCCTGTTGGTACCTGACACAACTGACCATGGTGCTGTAGACCTCCATGCTGGGAGGTCCTACATTCACCACTGATAAATTTTACCTGCAGTACTCACAAACTTGTTGTGGGTGCACACTGTTGCACCTATCAAGTGTGAGAACAGACCTTGCCTTTGAAAATAGACACCCTGCAAAAGGGGTAACAATTAAACTCTACCCTTACGAGGCTCTTTCAGAAGTAGAAAATCTCCTGTGATGTTGTTTTCTTGTGAAACAACACTTGAAATACTGCTATTTCAACTCTGGTGTCCAGATCCAACCCAGTTGCTCTCCCAGTGACTTTGGCTCCATTGCTCCCCTAGAATCAGCGTTGGTTTCTCTAGGTGCTGTTAGATGAACTTTATGTGAAGCTGAAAGAAGATCTCTTGTCACATGCAGTACATTCTGAATTAGAGGCTGGCCTCTCAGTTTCAGGAGTGTACATGCGGGGAGTACAACAGTGTTTCTGTGGGAATTTGTGCTCTCTTCCAGTTTCTCTGTGAAAACCAAGCCCAAAGTTTTATGGACAGTTACAGGGCAGTTCCTGTTAGGCTTGGTGGGAACTGCAGGCCCCAGCTTGTTTGGAAGGCAGGTGACTGACTGTTCTGTTTGGGGAGACAGGGTTAGCATGAAAATGAACATGATGAATGCTGCCTCTAAACGTGAATAAATCTTACCCGTGCTCTTTTGTTGCCTTCTCATGATGCATGTATGATATAAATTCTCAAAATCTATTTTTGTGCTATTGCCAGCAACCTAGAAGGTGAGTAAATAAGAATTATGGCAGCCATAATGGCATCACTTATGAGGAAATAAAAGAAAAGACAAACACATCCTTACAGTACTTATAAATCTGTTATAAACTGTGGTCTGTGGTCTAAGCTTTGCTACAACATTCCTATGTTAATCTCCATTGCAGTGTGTGGTTGATACAGTAAACAAAATTTACTGTACGTTAAAATTGTGAACTGATTATCCTTTTTAAGGTTTGGAATCAATTCTTGTATGTGTGTGTATATATATAAACCTCCAAGAGCTTCTGAATATGTGATGGTCTTGTAGAGATGAGATTTGTAAAGTCAGTTGGCTGTTAATTTGGAATTGTTATTCATCTATAATTGCAGCTGGTTGTTTAGAAATGTTCTCTCACAGCAGGCGATGCAAGGGCCACGTTCCAACATCAGTTACATATTGCACCTTGGGACTGATGTTGAAGAAACAATTACTGCACTGATGTGCACCTGATGGCAGCAGCAACTGCACGTCTTGCTCGAGGCATGATGTGGTTCGAAAATGAGAGTCACACATCGGATGGTCACAGACTAAGTTATTTGCTTATGAGTTAAATGTCCTGTCACCGGGTGATTTTGTTTGGAGCCCCTCAGAACAAGAAGGACATCGGGGGCCCTGGAATTTGTCCAGAGCAGGGCTATGAATCTGGTGCAGGGCCTGGGACACAAGTCCTAGGAGGAGCGGCTGAGGGAACTGGGGGTGTTTGGTTTGGAGAAGAGGAGGCTCAGGGCAGAGCTTATTGCTCTCTGCAGCTGCCTGAGAGGAAGGTGTGGGGAGCTGGGGGTTGGCCTCTTCTCGCAGGTAACCAGTGATAGGACCAGAGGGAACGGCCTCAGGTTGTGCCAGGAGAAGTTCAGGTTGTCGATGAGGAGACATTTCTGCTCAGCAAGAGCGGTCAAGCACGGGACGGGTCATCCAGGGAGGTGGTGGTGTCACCGTCCCTGGGGGTGTTCAAGGAGAGGTTGGACGTGGTGCTTGGGGACATGGTTCAGTGGTGACGTTGGTGGTAGGGGGTGGCTGGACCAGGCGAACCTGAAGGGCTTTTTCAACCCTAAAGATTCTCTGACTCTGTGATCTGTAACATGAAGTGCAACTGCTGCTGAGGAATTTGACCCAGCTAATCCAGTCCATTGCTTTGGGAAGTGTAATTCTTTGCGAGCCCTCTCAGAGAGAGAAGTGGACAGTGATTTGATGGTCCTGGTAGGTCCCTTTTTACCCGTTCACTTTGAGCTGCCCCGTGCCTCCTCCCTGCAGCTCAGGCTTTGGGGATTTGCCTTCTGCCCCTGCCCCCGGCAGACAGCACGGTCCTGGGGTGTCATTCCAGGAAAGATTTGCGAAGAAGACAAAACTGAATGGGAACAACGGAGTTTTGTGAGAACTCCTTTAAAACATGACTGCACAGCCAAGTCTTCTGGAAGTTTTCCACTCAGACAGGACATGGCGTTTTTTTAACCCCTCAGGCCACCCCAGCCACATTCATTTTACCTTCTCATCTCATTATTCGGAGGCTTGCCACACAGCTCCCAGTGGCATTCCTGGAAATGTCATGACTTTTTTCCTTTCCTTGGGGCTTAGCCCTGTGCAGCGTGCTCATTTTCAGTAAGCTGTGCTGATTAATAACTGTATTTCTGTCCATTTTATTTCTCAAATGGCCTTTGCACTCGCTGGGGCAGCCGGGTCACCAAGCAGTAGAATGAAAACTAGAACAACTCACAGTCCAGGCACTCGGCTGAAAAATAAATAAATAAATTTCACACCCCCTTTTTATGGAAAGCATTGAATAAACTGAATCTAAGGAAGGTACTGTGCTTGCACTATTCCGGCCTTTGAAGTACAGTTGTATAATGTATTATTTATTGTGCATCTGCCACTACAGCTATATCAGCTAATAGGGAAAAGATGTTTTAGAAGTTACTTAAGAATGTAAAAGAACACAAAATAGCTTCAGTGAGTCATAAGCAGTAGGAAGGGCTTTTTCTGCTTCTGCGTCTGTGCTTGCTGCAGGTAACAGAACTCCTTGCTTTTCCTGCTGAATAATGATTGAGTACGTTGCAGTCCTTTCCCCTGAAGAGATAATATGCAGCTTAGCAGCTGATTTATTTTTCCCTAAGTGAGTTAAGAGCTGTAAGGAAGAGCATCCAGGACAGCCCTCACCTCCTCTTTAGCGTGGCCCCACAGGCCAGTGCATCACTGGGAAAAGGCCAGCTGTGTTTCCACTTCCAAACTGCCTCGAGGAATTGGATGGGTGGCAGCTCTAGAGCCCTGATTCACAGTGCACAACAAGAGTTTAACTCCCACTAATATCACCTGAAGGTGTACCTTAGCTGCTGTCCTTTCCCTCTTTGTAGCCTGCTCTTTGCAGGGACTGGAGTCATTAAAAGGTTTGCATCTGCTGGTAGCTTCGCCAAACAACGTATGTGGCAAGGATCTTTGAGAAGTTTTTCATTCCATTGTGCCAACAGAGCTATAATTTGAGAGAGGGTCAAAGAGAAAAATCCACCTTTTACCTCTGCTTCTAATATAGAATACCAACAAGGAAGCAAAAATGACTTTTCTTCGGCAACAGATGAACTGAGTGGCCGATCTTTTCTCTGCTGCGTGCTTGGTGGACGAGATGTGAATCCTAAGGCGTTCAACACAGTGCCTG
Organism: Aythya ferina; assembly: GCF_964211825.1. Classification (NCBI taxonomy): domain Eukaryota; kingdom Metazoa; phylum Chordata; class Aves; order Anseriformes; family Anatidae; genus Aythya; species Aythya ferina. The sequence continues at coordinate 2,468,695 of NC_140307.1, forward strand.
GCTTTTGCAAGGGAACCTGTCTGCTAGTTGGAGCAAATGGCTGAGTGTCGTGGCTAGGAGAAGCCTCCCTTCCCTCCATCAGCCAGTTGTGGCCACAGACCTGGTGAGGGACCAGTGGCGGTTTGCTCATGACATTGTGCCTCCATAGCCTCACCTAGGTGATGGAGTTAAAAAAACTTCAAGTACGATTTAACATTAAGGCACCCCACGTTCCCTGAAAAGGAAGTGTCTGCATGAGCAGAAGGGGTTACTACACTGTATCAGTACTCTGCTGGGCTGAAACTGTTTTAAATAGCTTTAAAAAATGTTTACTTAAAAGTTGCATAAGCTCTCACTTACTACTGTACATGAATTAGGGAGGATTCTGTTTCAATGTTACTGTAATTCTCGTATTTGCCACTGACAGCCTATCTACATTATATAAATCATCTCTAGAGCACCTAATTTAGTACTATTACAGTCCAGATGAAATATTTATGTAATTTCCCTTCTTTTGATATAAACTTCAGTTACAGAGAGAAAATTGACTGTAAAAATGACATTGTAGGACTCTATATTTATCTTCTCTCAGTGATTTCCATAGCAAATTTACTCCGTTTACCAGTTGAAGGCTTTTTTTTTTTTTTTTTTCTTGTAGCCTGATTGTAAGCATGGCAAACTGAGCATGAAATTGTAACATCATGGTGTGTTTCTCCAAATCACACTTGTCACACTTATAATCTCTGTAGAGGCAAAAGACAGATTTGGTGTCTGGGCTGCACTTGTAGCAGCGATCCCTCCATAATTATAGAAAGGCTGTTTTATTAAATGATACCACACCTCTGCTGTTACTGGTCTCTAGACAGGGAAGGGCACGTTGACGTTAATATTTACAGTAGCATTTTGCAGCCCCAATCAGGAACTGGCACTTGGTTATACTAGGCATTGTATAATCACGAGACAAATTGTAAAACTTCCCCTCCAACTCATAAGCCCCATATGAATCCTTTGATGCTTAAAAAGAAGGTTCTTTTCTTCAGGACAGCAGTAAAATCATCCTTTTCTCTCTCAGTGTCTATCTTCTTAAAGCCTGGAAACTGCAGGATTTCTGGGTATGCCACCAGAAATCTCTGGCCAATTTCGACAGTCTGCCAAAGGCTGTCGAAATTGGCCAGAGAGTTAATCCAAGTTCATAGCAAGGATGGGAGGTGGACAGGCAGGTAGGCACACACAGGCACACAGTGACGTCAGAGATCTTATTTCAAAAAGAAAACAGAGATCTTTTACACCAGAGATCTTGCATTAATAACATTTTCAATTCAGCATCTTTTCAGCTCAGATTCTTGTCTGAATGCCCAATGACTTTCATAGGACCAGGTAGGACTTGTTGGAATTGCTTTGCTGAACGTTGCAGAAGGTAAATCAAAACTCTGACCTTAGCCAGAGTTAGGAAAACCTCAGCGACTCCAACCACTAGGCAAACTGTCCTAAATACCTATCCCCCAGGATGTAATATTGCAGAACACCTTGCAAGGTGAACAGACATACAGAGCAGTAACACGGAGCAAGAGATCTGATGGCTCTCGAATCGCATAGTTTAGATGCATTTAAATATTACATAGATTTCATGAGGTTCACAATGTGCTAGAAATGACATTAGGCTGTACATGGTGTTGGTATCCATGACTGTCAACACATCCCTTCTCCCTTCGTTCATAGAAAACTGTCTTCAACAGGTAACCTGCTGGCGGAAAAATCCACTTCTTCGTTAGCAATCTTCTAAGAAAGACAAACTCCAGAAAGCTGGACCAGCATATTAAAAAATGTTGAAGACCCAAGATTAATTCCATTTAAACAGCCTTGAGAAGCTGTCTTGATAAACAGCTATTTTTAAAGGGAACGACATATACGTTTTGGATGAAAACTAGTGTATTTCTGTGCCTTTGTTTTGTCCACAGAGACACAGCTGATATTCAATGAAAATCTAACACATAACCTTTAAAATGTTCCATCCACTACGTTGTCTTAGTGCCAAAGAAATTTCAGTGCTCAGTTTTTCCTAGCATTGGAGATGGAGGAGGGAGTTTCTGACTAACAGAAATCCATTTTTGATGTGCAACAGAAATGCCATATGGAGTCAAATTGGTGATCACTGCTGCTTCAAATAGAGTGTTATTTTTTATTTGTGACATCTTTAAAAATTTCACTGAAAGCTTATCTTTTAGTGCTGGGGACTCATTTATTATTGGTCAAGTCCTTGATGAAAACAAGGAGTGATCTGTAACAGTTTTACACAGATATTTGTCTCCATTTCCTTTTAAAAGGTCTGTTATTAATAAATTGTTAAGAATATTCTTTTAATCTGTTGATGTACCTTCTCATTAACAGGAATTCATTTCCTGTAATGATCATGGTAATACAAAGCATGCCTCTGCAAATTCCAGGTTGTGCAGCTAGACCTAACATTGCAGTGTTCCTGTGCCTCGCTGCTGCAAAAGGAATGTGTGTTCATAACTCCAATTTACGGATGGCAATTAGCTTTCTAAAACTACCAACCTTTCAACCTCCTTTCTCGTCTCGCTGGGGATAGTATTGACATTTAGAATCCGCAGACAAATGCTGCAGTAAGAAAGTGAATGTGTGTTTTTTTAATGGAGACTTCAGCCATATCTGTGAGAATGTATATGTATGTACACAATTTGCATGCATTTCAATGTATATATATCCTGAAAATTTCAGTGGGCCATTTTACATAGGGGAAAAAAAGCTGATGCAGTCACCGTGATTAAATGAATATTATTTTAAATATTCTATTGTGGGAGAAAATCATTCTCTGTGGAAGGCCAAAATGAACCTGCGTACCTGTAAAATCTGATTTCAGTCCTCAAAACAGACCAGAAGTTATACATAGATCTTTTTTTTGCTTGTGGTGCAGAGATAAGGCCTCCAAAGAGCTTGATGACAGCTCTCTACCTAGTGTACTGGCAAGTCTGTTACTGACTGGGATCATCTCCTTGTCCCTTTTTGTTCTCATTGTTTTTAGCCATCTGTTGCCTCTTGACTTAGACAAGAAGTGTGTCTGCATTACAGCCTGTTGGTGTGAATGTAGTGCACATGTACATGTATACTCATCTTAAATTCCTTAGCTGATGTCAGGGGTTTCAATAAAAACTGCAGGAACCCACTCAGGACTCTGGCTAAACAGTAGTTCAACAGTGCCATTGGCATGTAAAGCTTGGGAACTAACCCATATCCATCAGGGCAGGTTGCCATCACACCCCTGCATCACAGTCTCAGCTCCGCAGACACCTCTCTGTGGCAAAGCCTGCATTTTAGTTCCTTGTGTATTATGTTTAGTCCAATGACATAGGAGAACACAAATGATGGTAAGATGAATTTCCTCCGACAAGCTGCCCCCCATCTTATTTTTCTTTCCTTTAATAGTGACTGCAGGAACAAAAGGGACACCTAGCATTTCACAATCTGAGCAAAGGCTTGCCTAACCTCCTTAGGGAGTTGCTTCCCTTCCATATTCTGTTAAAAACCCAGCATTACTTTTATCCAGGTCTTTTCCTTCAGTAGCTCTTTCATTAGCGTAAAGAATACAGAAGAGTTTTTGAAAATTGTGTAGAATCGTATTCCATCCCAGTGAATCATGTTAGGCACACCTTCTTGTCTATATTTGTGTTTAGCTAATCGTTATGGTCTTAGGCTGAAAACACTGCAAAAACAATTCAACCTCTTCCAAAATTGGCATATTATTTATTTGGTTGTCAGCATCAGGTGGCTGTTGAACCAAAAGCTGGACTACTGAAGATACCATCAGAGGGCGTTTCTCATTCTCCAGCTCACTGTTTTAATAGGGAAACAACTGTGTGAACACAGAAATGCTGCATTCAACATTGGCATTGGATTCTAGACTGTCAGGCTCAGGAGTCTTGACAAATGCGTGCATATTGGGTCAATCTAAATATCCTACTACTATTAAAGTTGTACTACTGCAGGAGACGAGAAAAAAACAACAGTCATTTCCTTCTTTTTAAGCTTTTAATAACTATTCTTTCTATTTACCAGTTAGCTGTATCAGTTTTTCTAAGAGCCACAGGACAGCATTCAAAACTGAGTTCTGAATGCTTTGAAGCTGTCTGGTTTTCAAATTGATGATCTTTTAACTATACCAAAATTAAAACAGAAAATGCACAGATTGAAGAATGTCATTAGACAGGGATCTACAGTTGGATTTACTCTGTGAAGGTTTGTTAACACTGTCTTGCTTAAGATTGTCAAATGACTGAAAGCACCAGAATTACTTATGGTAATACATCCATAATACAATATTTTAAAATATCTGTAATTTTTTTTTTCACTCCTTCTCTTCTTTTTTTATATGTGGATCTAAGGCAGGATATTTATTATTCAGTGAAGTTTGATTTTGAGAGAACTCAAGGCATTTAAGAACATGGCAGAACTGGTAGGAACTGGAGCAGAAGCAGCAAGGCACCAGGTATTCCTAGAAGAATGCGGTAGGAATATCTCAGGAATAGCAGTTTTGGTTCTGAGACTCCCAATTTTATATCCGCACCACAAATGACTCCATGGGGTGAATGAGGGCATGATGGAAATAGGAGCCAAAGTAAATGTACAATATTAATGAACTGTTTACCAAAGGCGAATCTTTACAAAAGCAACACATTCATTTTTATTTTTTTTTCCATTAAACCATCACGTTGCCTAGAATGTGAGTAAACAATGTGATCCACCTGGACTCTTCACATGTTTTAAGACTGAAAGGAAATCTCTAGTCCACAAATGATCAAGATTAGTATTTGCATTGCTTTCATGAAAGGTTACCTGTAGAGTGCCTCACATTCATTGTGAAATTTATTTCCTGATGAATCCAATTTACATTAATGTGGGCTCATTAAAAGATAATTATTGTGCTGAGAAGAGGACCACAGCATACATCAATAGAACATCTGTAATTGTTTTAGTCGTGTGATAAAGAGATAATTCTGAGTTCAGCTTTTCATAATGCCACTCTTATAAATGTCAAAACTGGATTCTTATTTTAACAGCTATGGCAAAACTTAATTACTGTGATAATTATTATCAAGAAGCAGATGCCTAGCACCAGCTCACATTCTCTCCGTTAGCATTGTACAGAAATCTTCAATGTTTTAGCAGTTAGGATTTTAAAAGAGACTACTAGGGTCATAAAAGTTGAAATACCTGAATCAGCTAAGTTTTGCTCAGAGAAAAATGGCATTTTTTAAGTCAGCATTAAAGACAGTATTAAAGAGTGATCCAGTTGCAGAACTGTCCTATACAGTTTCCCAGCATAGACAACTTTTGACTAGATATAGTGAAGATACTAAGTAGAAAATCTGTTGAATTTTGCTCTGTTTTTGGAAGTATGTACTAGAGTTTTGGTTCTATTACCTGGCCCTCTGCTTGACATTGTGTAATAATAATTAGTGGATACTTGCATTTGTATAGCTATATGCCTTTATGTTCCAAGTACTTCATAGCATTAACTAATTAATCATCACAGCAGCTGTGTGAACTAAGAAGATACACTGTACAACAGAGTTCATGTTCTTTAGCCTGACATTCAAGGGTAATAGTTCAATAATTTATTTTTGGTGCATGCAAACAAATGTCTGATTGCATGGAGGAAAGAATGAAGAAAATGAAATGGTCGGGAAGAAGCAGAAGGGCAGGTGAAGGAAACAGTCGAGTGCTAGAAATTAGTGGAAACTGTGTGATGTGTTGTGGGGTCTGTGTACTACTGGTAGCACAGTTAATTCTGTCACGAAGCATGTAATAGTTGGCCAACAGAAAATATGCTAACAGGTAGTGCCATATGTGCCACAGTTTTGGAATAGTAAGACTCACTCCTTATTGTGGGCTTTTTGTGTATCTCTTTTTATATCCGCTTATTGCAGGGTTTCTGTTGACTTGCAAGGGCACTGGATTGCATCAGAACTGGAGTGGGTGAACATCGGTTTACGTATGTTGCTGCTTATGTTGCTACACCTGTCACAAAGCTGAGCTGTAGTCTTAAACATATGCTTATGCCTGTAGATATTTAGCATGAAAAGAGTTTGTACTTCCACAAACAAGGCTTCCCGTGAGGTTTTAAGGCCTGAATTCATAAGCCAATGCATAGTCTGTAGTGATGTAAAGTTGTACGGAATCGCTGAGAGTGAACAGGCCCTCCAACCTTCTACTATTTTCACAGTTGGAAGCAAAATGGAAGGAACAAGTAGACCTTATATAGCATAAATTCATCAGAGGCAGCAGCAACTCGGCAATACCATGTGCATCTCTCTAGTGATCATTGAGTAAGATGCTTTTCTATGCCTCATTAGAAAACAGATACAGAAAAAAGCTTAATGACCTCTTTGTGAGTCAGGAAACCAAAAGAGGAAAGAGTAAACACACTTAGAAGAGGCATTCTAAATGTCCAGAACAAACAGAGGACTAAAAAAGAAAAGAAAAAAGTCATCAGCATTTGCTGGAAAGAATATACTTTAAATTTGCATTCCAAAGAAGGTTTCCTTTCTATAGTTAGTACTACTAGAAGGCACATAGAATTGTAAGGGTATTTTTTCAGCCTAAAACTTTGCTCAGCTGTTGAAAGAACATCCTCACTAGGAACTGAGTCACACGTTTAGATAGCAGCTACAATCCACCACTTTGATTAAAAAGTCTAATTTAAAATTAAAACCCTATTTTTTTATATCCTTCTTTCAGCTAGATGAATGTTGAGGTTCTTTCTAAAGGGTCTCTAATACAGTTCTCAGTGTGTCTTGGATACCATCAGGCTCTTAGACATTCCAACTGTTAATACTGATGTTTGGCACATTAGCACCTTTCATCCGAAGATACTGAAGAAATATAAAAACAATACTTAAATCACAGAGGAGACCTTCTGATAGGCAGACCATGGCATAAAATGTGGGACATTATTCACTTTTCACAGTAGGTCACCCACTTCTCTTTAAATGCTCGGCTCTCAGATCATTTCCCGTACAATAGGCATGAAGCCAGTTTTAACATTGTATTTTTATGATATTGCAAAGCAAAAACCACCTCCCACTGCTTCTTACATTTCACAAAGGTGGGAATATGACTGTGATAAGGCTTCAACTCCGAAGTTCATCCATATTTAGAAAAGCCTTTATCACATCCTAGGCCAAGTTTACATATGCATATGCATGTGGTTAAAGCAAAGCAAATGCTGTTAAGATTGCACTGAATTAGCGTGAAGGAACATTCAGTCCTAAGGCATGGTCTAAAAAACTGCAACAGGGTGAGTCTGGAATGAAACCCAGCTCTCTGAGTGCTATCACACTTCTGTTCTGCCCCCCAGCCTTGTGTGCCATATGCTTTTCAGAAAAGCTCCCAATGATGTCCCAAAGACGCACGGTATCACCTTTCTAGAATTAGTACAGATATCGGAGTTGTCATGAATCCACTAGCTTAGGTCTCTGAGAAGGTAATGAACGTCTCTCTGAAATAGTTTGCAATTGCTTTCCAAATTTTCTATGTAAAATTTGGTATCTTAAGCCTTTGTGTGATCAGGAGGAGGTCCTGTGTTTGAGAGAAAAGTTGGGGCTCTTGAGTTCCAGCCTATATCTTTCAAGGATATCACCTCTCTACATTCGATAGAGTATATATAAGTGTCCATTAAAAAAATAGATGGAAGTAACTATAGGTTATACCTGCAGCTGAAATAAATGAATTAAGTTGTTTTCAGGTGAAGAACATACATCTGAAATGCCCCATCACATAACATTTTTTCTGAAGTTAAGCCTAGACAGAATCTCTCCTAGGAAAAGGGGAAATTGATTTGCTTAGAGAATTACTCACAGGAAAAACTGATCTTGAAAGTTAAAGTAATTGCAAAGAATGGAGAACAATCGGGCCCAACTCTCAAGTTTTTTTAAATCACTGCTCCTTTCAGTGCCTCTGACTTCTGCAGTAATGCAGGTGTCTATTCCCCTGTCACTGTGAGGATACGGTATGCATAAAGACATGATCACTGTGTTGAGTATACACTGTAATGTCTGAAAAACAGATCTATAAATTCATTCTTCTCTTTCTTGCTTGGTTTACCAAGCTGTCCCTGGGGCGCCCATTGTTAAACATATTCATAAAATTGCCTCAACTTTAACAGAAACAAAAGATAAAGAGAGAAATCCTGCTGAGCAACACCAGTAAAATTAGTGGCTAAGATCCTCACTTGGTGTAAATTAGCACTTTCAACCCCAGATGGAGTTTTGTCAATTTACACCAGCTTGTTTTGTTAGCAGCATTGCAAGTGACAGCTGAGTTTGGCTTGTCCTGCAAATACAAAAAGGAGTGAACAGCGTATACTTTGCCAGGACGTTACTGATGATCTTTTGTGATGGAAGGGTTTGTATTTTAAAAAGTGCCTTTTCCACACTGTCCAACTACTTTTCTTGAGCCTACTGAGAAGAGATACAAGCAGATCCTCAGTGGGTGTCTGTTGACGTAGCCTCAGCAGTGTCAATGGACAACATTTGAAAGCATCAACTTCCATGTAGCTTTCCGCCTATAGCTCTTCACTGGTACAAAATAGCTTTATTTACTGTGAGGTGAGACTGGTACAACAGCCAAGAAAACACCTGAATTATGCGGTGATCTGATCTAGACTGAAATTTTCCCACTGAGGAAGTCCTCGTGCTTTCTTTAGAGATTATTTTACGGTGCCCCTTCAGGTTTGTTGCTCTGTCCTCTACTTATGTTAGAAAATAATTTGTGTACTCTGCAAATCTGTGACTTCTTTATAAAATCTCAGCCTTATGTTTTTAAATCTGTACCATATGAAATATCAATCCGTCCACTTACTTCTCTCTGAATGTAACAATTACCAAGCTAGTAACGACGACTGATAGAAAACCAGATCCACTTGAATTGAAATGGGCTGGCTGAAAAATTCTGTTGATTGAAAAAGAGTTTAAAGCCATGTCATCTTGTCACCTTTAACTGTGACAGCGCTCCCCTTCCTCCTTCATTTTCCTTGCATCTTAACACCAGGTGCTCCTCTGACAGAAGGCGGCCTGAAGCTGAAGGCTGGAGCCGGGCACTTTGGGCAGACAGTTAATCCATCTTTCCTCGGGGTCAGCGAGCACCCAGCTTTGCTGATTTGGAAGAGGCTGCTTGGGAGTCTCTGCTTGAGAGAGACTTGGCAGACCTTGAACGAGCAAGCAGCCACATCAGTGCTATTCTTAGCAAGGGGCTAACCTTGTGTTGTCCTCATCATTGATTTGTGATTGGGGAAAAAAATGAAGAGTAGAATTTGATAGGTGACCTCTGACATGAAGGAGTACAGCAAGTTGCACAGCCAGAAAGAAAGAAAGAGGGGAAAAGAAAGGAAATGAGAATGCTTTAGACACCTGTGATCTGTCATATATACATGTATGGCTGATAAAGAACAAGAAACTCTGTTTCTTATTCCAGTTGTCCTCTGCACCCCTTCTCTCAGAAGAGAGGATAGTAAAGAAGTTTTATTACACATAAAATTAGCTTCAGTAAGTGCTACCATTAACTAGGCAATAAAAAGAGTTGCCCGAATGTTGCAAAAGAATTGTTTTTTAAAATGTCAGTTAATTGCTAAATGACTCCGGCTCCTATCCAGCTACTTTATCTTTGCAACAACGAAGACTCCAGCAACTGAGTGAAAGATTTTATGCCCCTCTTCTTTGTTCCCTGTGAGGAAATGCAGAAAGCAGAGCCTCTGATATTAGTGTGTGCAGGGGCTTGGCTCCATCAGTGTCCGTGGGACAGGCTGGCAGCCTGAAGAGCCGAGCTGCTTGCGATGCTCACCAGGACTCTGCTGGGCCCTGGTGGTGCCACCTGGACTTACAGGAGGAATGTCTCCAAAAATTATCACAAACTTGCTTTGAAGCATAACGGTACCTCAAAAGGGGTCTCCCCCGGGTTCAGGGGGAAAGCACTCAGCCCTGAATTAGTGTTTAAACCCATTTCAACTAACACGTCTCTGAGATCAGAGATGCACTGCTAACAAACAAACAGATACAGGTGGGAAGAGGGGGCAGGCAGAGACGAGGAGAAGATTCACACCAACAGGAGCAAAGCTTACTTTCTGACTCCTCTTCAAACCACGTTTATTGCTCCTTTGGACCTGACCCTGTGATACTGTTTACAGTATGGAACTGCTGCCTGAAAAGCAGCTGGTCATATTAAGTCAGAACATTAAGCTAACAGATTGTAACATTTCATTACCATTGTGCCATTTGTGTAAAAAGCACGGCTGTGTTGTTACTGGGGACAGCCTGCATTAGGCCGGCATCCCATTCCTCAGGCCCTGAAGACCTGACACTGTTGGCTTTGGCTGGCTGCAGCTCCAGGATTGCTTTTATGGCCATTCTCCTTGCTCACGATGTCTGCTTATTTAAACCTAACTCAACAAAGCCTTTAAGCACATGCTTAAAGTTATTCACGTGCTCTGCTGAATAGAAATAGTTTTAAGCACGTTTAAACATATGGGTAAGTGTCTGGCTGGAATAAGTGCTGTCATTATGAGCAACTTCTGAAAAGCCTGTCAGTTGTGTGTGCAATTCCTGAGTGTCTCCATGCAGAGCATGCTTTTATTTGGGCACAGCAGATCCTAGGGACTTAGACAGAAAGTTTTCTGGCTTTATTCACAGCCTAAACCATCATCAGTTGTAGAGAATTGTATCACTGTATCTTACATGTCCATGTATCCTTCAAGAGTTCTGTTTATTGTATGGATTACTATGAAGCAAGTTTTGCTTTGCTTTTATACAAGGACACTGGCTGGGCATGCAAGCCTTCTGTCTACTGCATAGAAAAAACAGTACTTTCCATCAGCTCGTGTCACCTTTATCCTGTTCCTGGATGAAATGCCTGTTGACTCAGATGTCAAGATTAGTTCCTGTTTTATTAAAAAGTGATAAGAACACATATCAAATAGGTTGATTTTTCTCCAGCAAAAATGCCACCTCTAGACCGTGGCCAGACTCTGCATGAAGTTTTAATAGGGAGCTCAGGGAATTAATTAGGTATGTAAAAATTGTCAACAGTAATGAGAACTCATGTCCATCATCAAAAATTTAACCTATGGGTGAAGAGAAGTTACTGTTTCAGGACACATCCAACATTCATTTTTTATGTGAGATGCTATTGACTTTAGTGAGAATTCATTTATGGCATGATAGTGGAATATGGCACCCTGGTCATTGTTCCTTGAGATGCTTTGGCTGCCCTACAAGATAAGAGAGATGGTCAGGAGGCTTTATGTGACGTGGTTCTGGGATGAATGCATGAGTGATGTAGAAAAAACAGGTATGAATTAGGTGGGTCATCGAAAGTGCATGCACATAAATCCTTCATCTTATACTGCCAAATCGCCTAATTCAGATAGATTTACAGAAAAAAAGTACTTTACTTAAGTTTTGCAGAGTTCATGTTCTTGAGAAAATTTTCCATGTCCTGGCAGATGTAAATGTAAATTTTATTTAGGTATGCTTAGGGTCCTTCTGGATAAAATCTGAAGAAGTTTATATATCTCAAAGCAAATCAAACTCTCCAGATACTGTTATATTTCGAATATGCAAAATATCGTGACTGTAAGGTCTTTTAGCCAGGAGATTACTAAGTCTCTGAGCTAGTGTGTTGTTTAGGCCACTGAGAATCGAGAATTTCTCTTCCCACAGTGCAGAAAGTTCACATTTCTAATTCAGTGCACATGGAAACACTGTTGCTTGCCAAAGGGCAATTTTTCCCAATTCAGATGTAGGTGTAGTTTTGAAGACACAAAGTCAAGGACTTCTGTAGGCTGGCTGGTGGGATAAAAGTAGTGTTGTGGGATGACCTTGGAAATGGCAGCAGGCTACACTCAACAGTTCGGTGTAGTCTTGGGGAGCTGGGTCACTGGGCAGGCCACTGGGAGGGAGTTGCATTCCTTCCTTTCTCAGCATATGTTTGTGTCCTAGTTTCATAATTAGAGTTGACATCCTTTAAGATAATTCATTGCAAACAATTATTTGTTACGTATAAATAAAAATAGAGACACTATACTCCTCCCCAGGAACATGTTTAATACTGTGATGAAATACTATTTATGACTAAAGCAAGATGCTATTAAGATGCTCTAGTAATGAAGGGAGAATTCTGTGCTTTCATTGCTTCTTTGTTAAGTACCAAACCCAGTAAGGGGATTTGGAAGCTGCCTGGGTGGGATAGCTAGAGGAGAGAGTGGGGAGAAAAAAAAAAAAAAGGAAAGAATGATAGAATATTATAGATGAGAACAACGCACACAGGCAATTCCCTCTGGTTTATATTCTGATCACATCAGTATTACTCTGGAGTAATGCCTCAAAGCTAATGGTTTATAGACAAAATAAAATTGGTCTGGAGAGAAAAGAAAGTATTACAAATTTGTAAAAGTAGAAGAGGAATCTGACCTCATCTAGAGACATTAATGAATGGTAACTGGGGGTGAAATTCTCAGAAGTCTTACATTTCAATATGAAAATTGATGCAGAGTGTATCTCTACCTGTGATCACTGTGTAAGTATACACAAACAAAGCAGGTCTAACCTACTTAGTTAAGATCCAGTTAGTAATACGGGTGAAACAGTAAGAAGCTTTCTGCAGGTCACTCCTTGAGCAGCCTGGCAGACAACGCTGAGCTGGCTACTGTGCTGCGTGCACGGCCAGCAGTGCCAGAACAACTACACTCACACCAGCCTAGGTATGTACCATGAGCTGCCCCACAGACATATTAGACATTGAAAGTCAAAGGTGCTTCAGCTTTTAATCTTTGTGTCATTTCCAAAAATAGATTTAGGTTCTTGACACGATTTTAAGAATTTAGATTTTTTTCTGCAACTTATTTTGATTATAGAACTGAAGCAATTAACAGTTACCCATGTACCAAACCTTCGGTTTCTGTGGGTTAGATGGATCTTCCGTTCAACTGGTGTGACCCATTTACAAAGCAATAGTCACTTCTTAGGCAGTACATTTGAAGTTGCTATTCACTGATCTATCTTTGTAGAACAAGAACAATTGTCTCTGGAACAAGTGGTGATCTCATGATGTTGTTTTCTAAAGAAATGGAAACACTTAGAAATGAACCTCTAAAATACTAACAGGACCATTTTAAACATTTTTGAAAAGTGTTTGGAAGAATCAAATACTTGATGCATATCAGAATGATGCCTTTTCAAAGCTCTGAAGCTGTTGCTAAAATTTTACAATAAATAAGTCGTTCCATCCAGAACACATTGGCAGTTAATGCAAATGGGATTTTTAAAAAGCTATTACATTCCTTGTTGCTCAGAACAAGGAAACAATAAAGCGAGTACAATCTCATCAGCTCACACTTGTGACCTCGTGTGGAGTGCCTGTTCTTCCCAGGACTCACTGTAGAGCTATCAATAAGCTACTGTATGACTCAGTGTTTTCTGTTCAGATACAAGTCACTCTGGAAAACAGTGTCAGCTTGGGACTTCAGGGGGATTGTGGCTCTCAGTAGGGGACAATGGGCAGGAGCTACTCCAGAAGCTTTAAACAGGGTCAAGAAAACCTTTTGATCAACTAATAGAAGCATCTTAACGTGGAAGTCACAAATGTTAAAAGCCCATTTCAAAGCAACATTAGAATAGAGTAAGCAACCCTTCAAGCACCTGAGATCAAATAAGCAATTGTTCCGCAGAAATTCTTGATCAAAGTGACAGTAGTTACCTGACTGGTGTAGCAACAGGCTGCAAGAGGATGAAATTGGGATCTGAAATTCAGAGAGATGTCTCAGCTTAAGACACAATGCTATATAGACATGGGTAACCGCACTGTGCAAAGGCTGAGGGTACATCCCTACCCTCAGCACTATAGGAAACAACAGAAGTATTTTCCTATTTGAGTTCCAGATGCAGAGAAAAAAAAAGGATGTTACCAAGGGGAAAATGCAATATGCTGACCATCTGGTGAGGCACTTGCAGGCAGGGTGTGATCTCAGCTACAGGAATGGATCACCCACATCTTTCTTAAGCAGACTGCCAAGCAGTAGTTGTGATGCAGAAAAGATTTGTCTGTTAAGAGCTGTGATAAGATGCTATACTGGAGAGAATTACCATACCTAAGTGCAGGCTTCAGCTTCTTGACTTTTTGTATGTCTTGCACTTTGGGTATGTTACACAATGCAGCAATAAATAATGTAGGATTACAGCTGACCATATGTTTAACATTAGCCTGAGTGATGTCACAGGCTAATTATCATGACCTAAGGAGCCATGATTTAAAAAACGTTATTTCAGAAAGGTGCAATTTTGGCCCTGTTTTAAGGGAAAAGTGTTATCAACAGATTAAAGTATGGAATTATTATCCTGGATGATTATTAAGGTATATGAAATATGTCTCTGTATAATAACAGGGTTCTGAAGAACTACTTAGATTCTTTCTTTCCGATGTTCTTTTCTGATGTGCTGCTTACAGTGCACGTAGACTTTTAGGAGTTTACCTTTAATGTCTTTTCTACCTGTCAGGCAAAAATACAGGCGAATCTGCAAGTAATTGTATGTCTTCATTCCAACCTGGTGAGTGGTGTTGCCCCCACTGATGAAAGGGTTTTCTGTGATAAATGGATTAGCATTAAACATTAGGACATTTATCCATGCCACATTTTATTAGACCTGATTTTGTCACATTTTTGATCTCTACTGTGTAAAACTTTTTTTTTTCTGTGATGAGCAATACTTACACCTCATACTTCCATTTCTGAATTTACAGCAGGTGCTTGATCAAAAGCTTTTGAACCTCATACAAATGTGTATAAATGGCATGTCGTCGTCTTGTACGTTTCTTTATTTGCTCCTCACAAGAGCCCCTTTGCAAGCCTGTTGGAGGAGACCTGCTCAGGATGCTCAGGCCTGGCGCAGCAGCTGCCCACAGGCACGAGGTGACGAGGCAGGTCCAAGGTCAGGCTGGGACATCAGTCGTGGGCTGGGGGCCAGCAGGGCTTGTGGCCAGGCAGAGGCCTGGCTGGGACAGAGCCGGAGACAAGCACATCTCCAGCCCAGCTCAGGCAGGGGCTGGAGGTCCAGGGATGAGCTGGAAAGGAGCCCCGGGGCCCTCGGGCAGGGAGCGTGGGTATAGGCCCTGGGAGATGGGAGCATCGAGGCCCATCCATGCCACCAGGACACTGACAGTGCCCAGAGCAGCACTCACGTGGCCACTGTTTTAACTATCCCATTCCTCCATTGGCAACCTTGCTTGGAGAGATGGGTCAAATCTGCACCACACCGTGAGTGCTGAATTTCCTACTTTGATTGCACAATGCAGAGGGTGCATTTCTGTTCAACCCTTTATATTTTGACAGTTCTGAAACAAACTAATGTTTAGAGAGTATCACTCCGTGTTTCTCTTCTTAGAATCAGGCACAGCATAGACGTTTTGATACATTATTAAATATATCCACCAGGTAGTCAGGTTGAACAGTGTTCATCCTAGAGGCTCAAAAAATAGTTCACTGCAAATGCAGTTTCTACTTATTATGCAAGTCGTCTTTTGCAAGCAGAAGTGAAGAGTGGGAGAGGTGGAGATACAATCCCATGTGTTGATGGATTTATTACTTCAGGAATTCATTAATGTTTTCTAAAAAAAATGTATGCAGAGTTGTCCAGGTCGTTTGGATCTGTGCCTCTCAACTATACACATGCTGAGGATTATGACACCCCACTGATTCCTCTTCTTCTGGATTCTTTTTATCTTGTTTTCACTTTGGACTGCATCATACTGAAATTTAGTGAGAATGTTATATCTCTAACTGCAAAGTTATCATAATGAATTTAGCACGGCCTGCATAGCAGTTACATTCCTATAATCAAGAATACTTGGGCTAAAGAGACTGGAACAGCACACACAAAGAAATCAAGAATTTAGTTAGATTTTATAACCATGGGCATATAGTCAGTGAGAAGTAAAAATGCAGGTTTTTCTTCTCTTTCCTTCCTTGGGCAGCTGCCCAAATGTTGCATCTCTGAGTTACCAGAGGGAGTTCGATTTGGCTCCTGTACAGATTCCACATTCACTGAACTGCTTTCTTCATTTAGTTAACGGTCCTTCTGAGCAACACTGGGTTGCATTCATCTTTATTATGCGGTAATGGGAATCACTGCACGGGAAGCCTTGATCTTGAGTTCTGCATAAAACTGCAGCTTGCAGATGCTCTAATCCTACAAGCTATTAGTCCAGTAAACTTGTAATTGATATATAGGTATAAGTCTTCCACATTACCCACCTGAAAGCCAGGAGTGATGAAATTTAATAAACTGCCTTTGTCCTTGGAGTTGTGATGTTACCCCTTCATTTAGAAGAACGAAGTATCTATCACTGCCCCTGACAATTACTTGAATAATTGTTAGTGTACTGTGAGGAGTAATTCAGCATCAGGGCAATTTCTGAGACAAAGGAGGCAAATTTAAAACATTCTATTGTGCTAATATTACAGTTATAAGTGATACTTTAAAGCAATTTACCACGATAATGTTGATGCAAAGCTAAGAGAATGCTGTTTGCAGAAAAGCTGGTATCCAGTGATAATAGGCTGAAGCTTTGTCCTTAAGAACCAAGCAGATGTAGAAAAGCTTTGGGAAGACTGGTTTAATAAAAGGTAAAACAAAATCAGTGTGATACAATATAGTTGTAAAGAACAAATCTGGTTTAATTTCTAGAAGCAATGTAAATGCCTGGTGTGAGACAACATTGAGTAATATATTGTAATCAATACATGCCATTGACTACATAACTGTGTGCAGTGTAATTCACATCTTTTTCTTTCTAAGAAAAATAGGAGCTCTGTAAACATGCAAAATATTTAACTATTACCTCCAAGGCATTATTTCACTAAATTTCTAGAATATTAGGACTAACTAATCTTGTAAACAGTAAAGAAATGTTTTTCCTTTGTAGTGTAAAAGGGAAGTACAATCTGTCTAGAGATGCATATTTGACAAACTACAGTAATAATTCTTTGATTGATTTAGCTATCAGACAGGTTATAGTAATCATAAAACAATTCAAAACAGCATTAACTAGCAGAGTGTTTGGAGTCATACAAATGAGACATGATTCATGGTTGTGTTTAGATTTACCTTTGTTTATGTACTGTTACAGTCCTTAGATACTAGAGCTAGTTTACAGACATCAACCATTCTGTAGTATTGTTTTCTAACAGAGGTTCTCGATCGTAACTAGTCTGTAACCAAGCAGAAAACAAAAAGAGCATCCTATGTCCCCGAAACAAAGTAAGAAAGAAAAAAAAATCACCAGAAGGAGTTAGAACAAAGACACAGAAGTGTAAAGAGGGGATCAGCATGGGGCAAGAATGGAAGCTATCTCACAGCCATTATTACCAAACAGCTGTTGTACTGGTGCATATTAGACAGCTAGTCCAAATTTGGTTTGGAAGGCTTTGGAAAACAAATGGTTCAGCGACATTTTTCTTTGTTATGCTTTTTTTATGCTTCTTCACCTGTGGATGTCTTTAATTATGCATATGTGTGCTTCAATGCAATTATGTCTTTTGTTGCAGGCAAATAATAGTGATATTTGTGAATGTTGTGTATGCGTAGGATAAATGCTGACTTTTGACATATGAGACTACCATGTGATTCAAAAAAATGCAATTTATAAGTGCATTCATCTGAGTTTTCTTTGCTATATTTCATAAAGTCCGTACGTCTTTGCATAGGAACAGCGACACTCTTGAGGATCAATAGCATAAATAGAGACTTCATAATTATGGCTTCCCCATGCTCTCCTTCTTTCTGATATTATGCACATCCTTTACATCCAGTACAGAAAACTGATCTCTTGCAGAGAATTTAGAAGCAACAGATGAGGGCTGGGAGGCTCCTCTTCCCCTTCTCAACATCATCAGAGACCAGGTGGCCATAATGTGGTTATTGGATATTTCATTTTCTACAGTTCCTCTTTTTTGCTGCAACAAAGGATTTTTTTTTTTAACTAGGACACGCATTAATGATCAGGTACTTTTATCCTTCCTTGCCAGAGCCCAAAGTCTTTTCTCCTATCCGTAATATCCTTTTCCCGTTTCTGTTTGATAATCAGTGTAGGCAGTTTTATTAGTTACAGTACCTAATTTAACATCAAAAGAATCAGACCACCTCTCTAGTGTGTGAATGAGTGGAAGACCTGAATCAGGGAAGACATAAGGCATGTTAAGTGTTTCATAGGAATCAGGTTTTCTCTCTGCCAGCGTTGCTGACTTAAATGCAGGGAGAGCTAAGGGAGGCAATGGTGGGTACAAAAGCAGCAGTAAAGACTTTTTTTTGTGCTAGATCCCAAAAACGTGCCTGTAAAAATATTCTCTAAGGCAGAGGAGCGCTTTCCAAAGCTCTCCATTACTGCTTGTATTAAACGTTTTAAGCCAATGTGTAAATTGGTAAATCTTATTCATCCAGATAGATGCATTTGGATGAAAACTGGCCCTGCTAGTAAGGACTGGCCAGTAGAAAGATACCAGTTCTTATTTGTCATTCTCTATTATTGTAACCATATTACAGGGGATAATGAAGTGCGAGTTACAGCAATTAGTTGGTGGCAGCACAAATGATAAGCACAGCACTATTACTTTCATATACTGTGCTGTGCAATGCAGCTTATTGATTTAACGGCAGCTTTTCTTTTTTCCCTTTCACTCTCTAGTAAAAAACAACACTGAGATTTATGTGAGCAGTACCGGTTTGGAATACAGATCAGGCTGGAGAAACGCTGGTGTGAATCTTTGCAAGCTCACTATTTAAAAAAGACCAGCCTAGGTTAATTCATAAAGTGCTTTACAAAATAGGATAAATGCCGTGTGTTCCACAGTAGGGCTCCTTGGCTTTTTTCCTCACACCTGACTGCCTATTAATCTGCCTTTTAACTGTGCCTGCATGTAGCCACACATGGTTGGAGCCACCAGCAATGTATCTCTCTCCAGGCCTCTCCGAACTGGGTCACGCTCCTGCTATTGGTTAGCGTTAAATTATTCCCTTTGAGATAACCAAGACGCTCCATGGTGCTGTCTATTGTCATGTTCTGGCACTGAGATTTGATAACAGATTATGGGCAATCTGTCATTTCAGGCTGTTCAAGGATATACCAGAAATTAGACACATGTTGCTCTCTCACACTGAGAAAGTTGAACAATGACAACAAAAAACATTTCTCCCCATTTATTTCTCCATTATTATTGCCTATTAAAATGTGATAAATAAAGCGTGAAGTGCACCTTGAACAAAGACCTCCAACAATGTAAGCATTTGTCATTACCAAGATGTCCAGATGGATTTCAATGGAGAATAATTTTAGCTGTCTTGAGCCAGCTTTGTTACTCAGCAGCTTCCACAGAGCACTGCAAGGCCAAAGCCCCATCGTGGAAGTGGCCTTTGGCTGGGCCTGGGGACATACGTCAGTGGTTGTTATTTCAGGACTGAAGCCAAGTGTCTAGGGGATGATACTGCATTTAGTTAGTCTGCAATGAAGGGCTCCTGGTAAAATGTTAAACGTTCACTCCCTCTTATCAGTGGAAGATGGGAACCCCGAAGAATGCTGTTGTTGATTTCATGGAGATTTTAAATTCAGTCTAAATCACAGCCTTTGGTTTCCTTCCCCTCTCCACCTACAAATAAACTTACTTGTGCATGTGTACACGTACATAAATCTCAAGAAACGAATTCAACTTGTCTGTCCGTCTGGACAGCTTACAGTCTCTGTGTTCAAACCAGAAGTATTTACATCCTCCTCTCCTCGCCTCTCTCACTGTGCCCTGTCTACTGCCTCCACCGGGTGTTGTGCGGGACACTGCCACCATGCTGTCTGCCACCCAAGTGCACAATATGGTTTGCTTTGCTTTAGTTTCCTATCTGTTCACATCCAGGCTGTGAGAAAGTTTTTTAGATTCTTTTGGCACAGAGTCTCCCAGATGTATATTCCTTCCCTTCTGATGCTGAATTACAGAATTCGGTGAGTTACAGGCAGAGAACTTAGCAGGATGTGGCTTTTGTTGTGGTTGTCTCTGATAAATAGACATCATCTGCTAGTGAGCATGTTTAATATTTTCACCTAATACTGCATGTTAAAAAGAGAATTGTGTTGGGTATTTAATTCTGACAAGCAAGCACTGAGATGATAAATGCTGGGAAAAACAACTTCAGTCACTGCAATGCTTGATGTTTTCTAGTTTGTCTTGATTTTGTATCAGTGTTTCCAATTACCATTACAAAGATAGAACATCCGTGTTGATATAATTAAAAGACATATAAGCAAATTAAGAATTGAATACATGTTTCAGAGTTTAGAATTAAAAAAAAAAAAAAAAAAAATCCCGATAACCTCTTTACAGCGTTAAGGAAACCTGTTTTTATGTTATTAAAAAGGACAAAATGTCGATGGCTGAGCAAGGACTAGCGAATTGGTGTTTCATTTGGAGGCATAGATGGTGGAAAGGCTAATTTATTCTGGCACAAGGAATCCCTACCAGCCTTGCATCTAGTTTAGATTATTTCTCTTGCTATATGTTGGCCAGTATAGTCTTTGGATGAAGCTTCAACTCTTGGTTAAAAAAGAAAGCAACCCCATAAATGCTGCACTCCCATGCCCTCTGGCAAGTTGTAGAAGTAATGAGCCAAAAGGGTTTAGGAGTTTTATTGCAGCAGGGAGGCAGCAGGGGTCAAATCTGCACCAGAAGACCTATTACTGAGTCTGTAATTCTTCTGTGGGCAAAGCTGCAGGGATTTCTGCTTGATTAAGGATTGCATGATTGAGGCCAGTGACTTTAACAGGCACAACATTCACTCTGCATCTCAAAATGGTGATCTGACATGTGAGAAAAAGCCATGTAATAGCAAAATCCCACTTTCTTGCTGGTAGTGGCTATATGCTTCCCATACACATGCCAGGTCTGTAAATAGATTATATATTTTTCCTGCTATCTAAAACAGTCTTAGGAACCTTCCTGTTGTATTTAATGCATGTCTTTTGCCTGTATAAGCTCTGTACTTCACCAGTATTGTTTTGAAGTTACATGATCAATAAATGTCAGCTTCTGAAGAGTTTTGCCAGCTTAGGTATCAGAAATGAAACATAAGCTTCAGCTCTCTTTTGCTGTTCATGACAAATTGGTTCTTTTTGGTCTACCTTGCATTTCTGTCGCTTCATCCAACTGAAGAGAAGTGGATTTCTTACTGTTACCTGCTGTTAGGCCAACCTGAATTCCAAAATCCTTTCAAAGGTTTGTAGTTACATTTGTCTTGCACACAATACAATGTGATCCGGTGGGATTCTGAATGCACACGGCCTGGCTGAGCAAGGTTGGGATCTGGATTAGCTTGCTTTAACTGCTCGCAGCACCAAGCTAATTGCACTTTTCCCTGGACTAATATCTTTATTAGTGCTCAGCTCTTGAGCAGACAGTGTGTGAAATAGAATCCAACAGTTCATTTGTATTTTCAAACCTTTTGTGTTTTGACAGTTAAGAATAGTAAAAATAGAGACTGCATATTGTATTGTATGTGCACAATGAATGTGCACTTGTAATTACAATTTGCACATTAATTATCATGATTAAGCAATTAAGTGAGGAATTATGTGCTTAAATGGCCACCTGGGTACTTTATGGCCAGATAAAAAAATAGCCATCCAAGTGTACAGATGCACATACGTTCACTTAAAAAGAAACAAAAAAGAATAGTTGATGGGTTTTGTTTTTTTGGTTTGGTTTGGTTTGTGTGTGTTGTTCTGTGTTTTGTTTTGTTTTGTGTTTTTTTTTTTTTTAAATATGATCTACTTTTCATAGCTGCATTGAAATGGATCCACTCAATTTGACCTTGGATTTAGACGTTTGTGTTGTATTGCATTACTAACTGCTGCAAAAAGGGACCTAAAAATCCAGGAGACATAGCAAGTACAGCTTTAACCCCAAAGCTTAATCATTGTTAGGCTGGGAAGAACAAAGAACCAGCTTTACTTGACCTGTAGACAAGATCCATAATAAAGGGCACAGGAGGGGCATTGAGGCAACTGAACTGAGTTGAGGAAAGCACTTGCACTTAAAAAAAAGCAATTTTAAGATCCACAGAGTCACTAAGAAGTCTGCCCTCAGCATTCTTTACACGACTCAGAGCTGGGCCTCCACATGCACACAGAAAACAACACACAACTGCGCAGAGCACATGTTGCTGCCTGAGTACCAAACCAGAGCTTTTCTATATATATTTACAATCAAATAAAGATTTACATAGCACCTGTCATAGAAGTATTACAGCACTGTTTTCAGTGACAGAGAGATGCTTCAAGAACAGACGTTATGCGATGCCGAGAAGCGTGTGCATCAAGAACAGAATGCAGATTCCTAGCAACTTCTGCACTCCTCATATAGCAGTTGAGAGCCATAGCAGTGTTCTGAAGCCAGGTTGCAAGTTCCCTCCTTCAACAACAGCTGAGAAGCTGAATAAAAAACAATGGGGAGAATGGTAGTAACCTGCTGCTGGAGCAAGGTAAAGCTGCTTATCACAACGTGGTAATGATCAACTCAGTGTGCTATGAAATTTGGGTCCCCAGTGCAGTGATATACTTATTTCCCCAGGAAACAAGAGGGCTAACTGGTGATGAAGTGAAGATTTTTATCCCTGCTGCAAGAAACCTTAGCAGAACTGTCTTCCCATTAGTTTTGAGCATCAGTACATGTCCAGGAACAGATTGATCTTGAAGTATACTTGTAGTTCCCTCAACTGTCCCCACTGTTTACATTATTTTACAGCCAGCTTTTGCTGAGACACAGAAGTATGGCATGCACTGCAACTCAGTTTGGCTTTTTTTTTCCCCAAAAAAAGTCTGTTAACAAATTCTTTCTTTATTCTTAAAGGTTTGTGACACATATGACATGTAGCACTTGCAGTTTTTTTCAGAGTAAGTTAATGAATTGAGAACGCATTGATTCTGCTGAAATCTGTCTCTTAAATTTCCCGTTCACTTCAGCTGAATTCCTGTGTTCTGGAAGTTTTAAAACTGTCAGCAAAGATGTTTTACCAGTCTTCACATTATGACAGTAATTTGAACCCTAGTTTCATTAAGGGCTGGAAGGGATGCCAGTTCCGGTCAGTAGCAGTTTTCTCTGCAGAGCATGAGTGGAATGAGGACTTTTCCTCCGTTCTCATAGGAGTAAGTATGGGTGAGCAAAAACTGCTACCGAAAGAAAAAAGAGCTTGTAAAATATATAACCACAGGCAAATAATAAAATGAGTGTTAGTCATCTATGTAGAACATATACAACACTTAATTAAATCAGGTTTCATTGCGATTAAAATAAAAAGCGTGATTTAATGAATACATTTTATGATGAACACTCAGCTAGGATGAAATCTCCCGTTGTGGAAGCAGCTTGTACCAGAGAGATTTCAGATAAGATATTTTGTGGGGCAGAAGCTGTCAGTAGCTGTGTTTTTGTACTGCATGTAAGGGCAATGGACAGAAGATAGATCTCTGCTCTGGCATCTGGATGCATCCCAGCTCTTCTGCTTCCCTGCTGGGTGACCTTGGGCAAGTCACATCTCCATTCATTGTCTTGGTATCCCCGTTTGCAGAACGGGGATTATTTAGCTAATCTCTAAAGGAATTTTGTAGTCCACTCAATAGTAACAATATTTAAGCAAAAGGATTATTATAACAATAATGCATGATTTGGGTGCCACTTCATTCCCTAGTATGGGGCTTAAACAAAATTTATGTGATATACTGGCTTGTGCTGGATCTCTGCACAGGAGTGAATCTTAACCAAGATCAATACAGTCATTCCCCAGTCCTGTGGTTTTTATGAGTTCTACAACATAAAGAAATCAGGGCTTTCCACAACAAAAGCACTGTGCCCCTGCCATAGTTGTTAAGCTTGGAAATTGGAAAAATTATTTTTTTTCCTATATTTTCTGTGGCTTCTGTAACCAGTAATGAAATTACAGCCTTGCTGATAACAATATGACATCGTGGCCACATGAAAGGTGTGTGGGCTCTCTAAGCAAACGCAAGTCAGAGTGAAAAAGTGAAAAATATGCAGGCCTTCACCCATTTTATCCTGCTAACTTCAACACACTTAGACGGAGTTTTTAAAAATGCCCAGGAAGTGGCATTTTTCAAGTTATAATTTTTGTTTCCAAAAAAGTGTATCAATATCACTCATTTACAAATTCTGTCGCGATGTTCTTTTTTATGTGGAAATTTAATTTTCAGGAAAAAAAAATAAATCACTTTTGGCTGAAAAATATTGACATTGTTAAAAAACCTGAAATCAAATTTTTCAGTCAAAAGCTGTGTTTTTTTTTTTTTTTTTTCAATAAAAAGTGACATTTTCAATTGAAAAGGAAAGAGGAGAATAATTTCTGTAGCTCAGGTTTGTCAATATTTCCAGTTTTCTATAAATACAGCCTAAGGACAGCGTGAGAGGCTCCCTGGGTGCCTCCTCTGGAGCCTAAGGCCCGCTCACTTCTGTGTGAAATGGCTGCTTGGGGCCTGCCTGCGGCCTGTGACCACCAAGGCAAAGCTGCCATGAACAGGCCTCAGTGTGCTCCTGCGTGTGTGTCACGGAGCTGTGGGGAGCAAAATTTTCTCCATTTTCTCCTCACTTGTCCCCATTCCCTGTCAGGAAGGGCCATTTCGGCAGGGCTGGGTCAGCGCAGCACCGCACCCGCAGAGTCTACGGGAACAGTGGTGCCACTTTCCCTGTGCCTGGTTTCTCTGTTGAATCGTCATTCTCTGGATCCCAAACTGGAGGGATGCTGAGCCCTGCGCTCTGCTGGAAACCCAAGGAAATTGGGTAGTTTCATGTAAGTGCTTCAGGCTTCCCAGGATTTTGTCAACAAATTTCAACCTGGACAATCACTCAGGGCCTAGACTCGGAAGTTATCATTTATTTCCTTCTTAACTCCTTGTTTAATAACACCATTTACATTTTCTTGGGTATATCTCTCCACTCCAGTTGTAAAAGGTTTGTGATTTCCTAAGGCTTGTTTTCCCATGTTGATCTGCACGTGGCTGTCCATGCAGCCCTGTGCTGATGGGCTGGTGATGTGCATCAGGAACACTCTGAGGATGACATCAGTTGGCATCAGCTGCGTGTGGTAGAACTGCACCCACTTATCCCCAGAGTGAATCGGATCTTGCTTCCTTATGCAAACAAGCTAATGAGAGCACTAGAATTTCCTTTCACCTCGGTCTGCAAAAATAGTACCTCTAATGTATCGGTATTTGCGTCTTTAATATATTTTGTCATATGTGTGGGTATATTTACAAAGCACGTGTAGCTAAATGTCATTGAAAATATAATTAAAAATCAATTAAGAGACCATTTTAAAAATGAGGGGTTGTAAAAATGGAATTTACAATAATAACCAGACTAAGGATTTGGCATTTACATGTCTGTACCAAATAGCGATTCCCTTGTTAGCTGTGCTTGAGTCACGAGGTGCTCTCTTATCTCCTGGATATAAATTCCAATATTCCTCTTATTGCTTGGACAAATAAATACCTGCATAAAGACTTCTGGCACTGCCAGCTATTACCAACTGATGAAATTCAGACGATCAGTTTTTTGCTCGTAACTGGGCCCAATGCCAAAAATATCCCGTTGTATGAAGGGCCATATTTTAAACAGTTTATGTTCAGTTAATGCCTAGCAAATTATGCCTACCAATACCAACACAAGTCTAAGCTCAGAGAGGCATTTTAGAATGTTATCATTTCCTGTATTAAGCCTGAACATGTTTAGAAGTAAATGTGGAAGAGGTATATGGCCTATAACATGATGATGAGTCCTGTTGCTGTGACTGGCCCTCTCTGAGGTCTTAAGGACATGGATGCATGAGTTGTGTTTAGACTCTGTGAAACACAAAAATCTCTGTGACACATATTGGCACCCACAGAAATACAGCCACAAAGATAACTGTTGGGGAATGTCCCCATGAAATCCATTAGGATGTGTATGTACATGTGTAACTCATGCCTGTGTGGTCTGGATCTCTAGCTGTGTTTACACAAAAAAGCTTGTGAATGGCATGAGCTCAAGATCTGTCTTGCTTTGGCATCAAGCATCCCAGATTTATATCCAAACTCTGAGTCTTTTTCTTGTTGACATCTGTAGGTTGGTTCCCCTTCCTCTTCCATCTTCATCACACACAGTTCACAAGACTTTCTGGGGGTCTTCTCAAGGTTCTTGTAAAAGAAGGGGAGAGTAAATGTATAAAAATAATTTTAAAATTATTTATAAATCCATAGAAAACATGAGGATCAGTGATCACAGGCTGTCCACCTGCGATGATTCTGTGGTTAAATAGAATGGGGAAGAATTCCTCTGTGAGAGCACCTGTGCTTTCAGCCTGTGCCTGTGTGCGTGCTGGTTCATTTCCTGGGCGGTAGTGAGGGAGGTGTTTGCTCTTCCCAAGGAAATTAACTCACTGCATGGTTTGGAGTCAGTTTGTGAGGACAGAGAGGTACTGCTGGCCAGCGGTGTGCCTCTTCCTAGGAGAGACAGAAGGCTGGTGGTATTCACTGCACCGGATCATTTCTCTCTGGTTATGCATTAAAGTGAGTGTTTGAAACATTGCACGTCCTCTGGTTTCATTCCTTGCTGCTTGGGTTTTTCCCTCGGGTCTGGCTTTGGTTTCCACAGTTCAGCTCTTTCTCATTGCTCAGGATGTATGCAGACCAAAAAAAAAAAAAATAATCAAAACCCTCTTGAAAATCTGACATTGCTGCTTTTTAATATTTGGGTAGCATGAGGAGTCTGTTTCCCCTATTTATAAGTAATCAGAGGCTTTGCATGTGCTACTCCATGGCCTCATCAGCTGAAGATCCAGAAATCAGCCCTTCTTTTAACATTGCTTGCTCCTTTGTCTCTTCAGACCATCATTAAAATCTTAGCTATAATAGTCAATCACCATTTTTCTTAGTTTTTAAATCTTGCTTGCAATAGCATACTTACGTGTGTTTCATGAGTATGGGTTGCTTCAAGTATTTTGTTCTTTTTTAAGGATTTCTACTCTCGATTTGTCCTGTGTACAGGCAATTTACATAGGTCACTCTGACATCCTTGTGACACTACAAGCAGGAAGCATGCTGCTGGAGTCTGCACTCGACATCTTCTCTCAGAATTATGGGAAATATGCTCAGACTTGGACTGAGGATAGCTTTTTTTCTGTTTGCATATGAACATCTGCTTCAAAATCCCAAGCCAAGAAAGACAAGAAGCAAATTAAACTATTTGTTCTTCTTTATCTCTATTTAACATCAAAGTCATTTCTTACGTGCTATTTAAGCTTCCGCTTTTAATCAGGAAATATTAAAAATTAATCTAAACAACTTACATCTTAATCTTATTCCTTTGTGAAAAGAGGATAGAATGAAAGTAAGCTGGAGAAAAAAGCAATAGCAATTTTGCTGCTAATGCACGCATCAGTAACCTATGCTATTAATTCTCTGACGTGCCCTCAGAGCAGAGAGGTCTGCCTATCCCTCTCGACTAGCCATGCTGCACAGCGTAACACCGTACAGTTTGAAATCAATCTCTGCCTGCGTGGAAGCACCATGTGAACAATTCCCTATTGCTCTTTGATTTGTGCTTGAGACCTAGAAAAGGGAAAGTTTGGAGGATGACTCAGATATTCCTTCTTTCCCCTGGGTTGTTTTGATACGCCGGCCCAGTGACTAAGTCACTACTCTGGATGCCTCTAGTGCAAGTTCTCTCTGTTCCCTTCTAGAGTATCCTCTAATTTTAGAAACAGTCTTTAAAAAAACAAAACCACCAAACACCTAAATCTTGTATTTTTTCACAGTCTTTAGCAGATTCTAGACCACTCCAAGGTTTTTATTAACTCCTGGAGGAAAAACAATAAATTATGGTACTAATTTGCTTCAATCAATGAAAAATTAAAAACTAGGAATTAAGAAGAGGTTTAGGTTTTCACAAGAAATTGGTCATTCTGCATAAACATGATTTCATTGTTTGATGTTGTCACAGATTTAGTTCCTGGTTTAATGAGGGTGGCAGTGCAAGTGTAATACATTTTTGTAAGGTGTTTGATTCAGCTTTGAAGATATTCTGGTTTAAAAATAGCACTATACATGTATCCATAACATGCATCAAAAAGAAATGAACATGAGGTAAATGACAAATCTCAAAAAGCAGCTGTCAATGTGGAATAATCATCAAATGTATTTTTGGTGGGCTTCTGGTATTAGACTGCCTCCTGTCAATATTTACATTAATGATCTAGAAGTAAATATAAAATCACTGCAGATAAAATTTGTGAATGACGGAAAAATGACAGGGTGGGAAGTATTGATAAGGACACAGCATTCATACAGAGTGTTCTAAACCATTTGACAAATTACTTGAACAATTCTGGAGTGATGGTGAAATGTACCACCATAACTTCTTCAAGGGGGTTGGCTTCTGTGTGTAGGCGCATTGCTCACCTCGGCTCTGAGAGCTCCAAGGTCTGGGTATAAGGCAGGAGATGACAGTCAGGGTTTGGCAAATGGAGGGATCCAAGGAAACAATAGGCACGTCATCAGGCCAAGGCATTTTCTGACCCTGAGGTTAACTGGCACTGCATCAGACATGTCCACACAGCTAGAATCTAGCATTCTGCCAGATACACTGCCTGCATCCAGACTTCCACTGGGCTTAGTCCCTGGGCTGCCCCCTGCATGGCACCTAGGCATTGCTTTAAAAAAAACAAAAACACCAAACAAACAAAAAAACCCACTATTTCATATGGAGCAAACGATTGTGATATAAATTGAGTGTTCTGGGCAGTCACGTGCTAATATCAGGCTGATTGGTGTCCCGATATCGTTACAACTAATGAGGCACAGGAGTGAGTGTGAGGGATGATGAGAGCAGCATTCAGCACACCTGCTGCCTCCCTGCTGCCAACTTTCTCATCTGCTGCAGCAAGGGGGAATATCTGTGGGAAGGAGTGATGAAGAACAAATCTGATCCCTTTTCTGCTGATGAGGTGTCTTTCAAAGATGAGAAGGTAGCACGAGGGGTGGCACAAAGGCTTTAAGACCCCCAGGAAGTCAGAAAAAAATGGGAAGCTCATTCCCATCAGTTTCATGCATCTGAATTCTCTGATTATTTTTTGTTGTTGTTTAGCGAGGTTCATATTTTGCAGCCCTGCACATCTGCATGCCACAAACCATTCCCTTTCCTCGCAGTTTAAGGACACAGAAGAATGGATACTGTAAGGGAGACACACAACTCTGAGGACTCATATGCTTCTACTCCTTGTGCTAGCACCAGCTTCATGGATAAGTTAAGAGCTGCTCTTCCTCCTGCTTTCAGGTTGGCCATCTATCACCAACACTGGGCACTCTTGGAACAGAAATATTACAGTGGTTTGGGGAAGATTTCACCCCATCTTTAAAGGAGTTTGAGGTTTAGTGGGCAGCTGTTTAAGTGGCTTTGGTTTATGGATTTTACATGCTATAAAAAGCCAACTCACTATCCACAGTCTTAGTTAGAGAGCACTGTACTATTAAGGAGGATGTGGGAGCTGTGTGCATGCCAGACAGAACTCACCCCAGTGTAAATCTTATCTAGGACACAGTTTGGGGGGAAAAATCTCTCTGTTTGAATGTTTCATTCCAATAAACGTCTGTGTTTGCAGTAAAGTGACAAAAAGAGAGCTTTCAACTCTCACAGCTCAAGCCTTTTCAGAACAGTGCAGATCTGTGAGTCTTTGAGCTCCCATGGGAGTTAAATGATGATTTTTGTAATCATCTGTATGGCTGTTCCCTTGGTTTTGTAATAGTTAGGAACAAACCTAATACATCTTATAGCAGAAACTTCCCTTCTAAGTGAGGAATGAGGGAAGTTCACATATCTTCTTATGAATTATATGCTGAGGTTTGATTCCAGAGTCACAGCGCTGTAGATTGCAAGCCAGAGGATCACAACAGCAGTCCAGGTCTCCTCTCTCTTAGGCCTTTGGGCACCTGTTGAATTCACTATGAATTTTCCACTCTGCTTAGGGTTTGGCTCTATGTGCCAGTAAGGATCAATAGTTTCTTTGTTCCTCCTTTAGCTAAGGGAGCATAAACCAAAATGCCCCTGCATACTGAGCACTTAAATAGCTGCTCCCAGTAAAGAAACCTTTATCAGTAAGTTGTCTGACATCCATCTCCTCTTTATATGAACTCTGCAGGTCAATAGGTATCATAGCCTCCACAAATCCGAAAAGCAGCTGGCCAAACAGCTTCGTCCTTACATTTGTTACATCCCACCATTACCTTCCTGCGCTGGATTGCAGCCGTCCCCATCAGTTTCTCCTTCCTCTAACTGGCAGGCATGAAGCTGTCATCTAGAAAGTGGTAGTTACAGGGGAGATCAGCATCCTTGGGTCACAAGACCTCACCCAACTCTTTCCAGGCTTGTTAAGCTCTTTCCACTTCAAGTTTTCAAGAGATGCTGTACATCACCTCTCTAACACTCTGCAAACAGCTCCCAGGAACCTGGGCAGAAGAACCTCCGTCAGACCAGAAAGCCCCGAGGCTACGCAGACGGGGGGCCTGCTTAGCTCAGGAGCTACAGCGAGGCTGCAGAGGCTGCAGTTCCACCTTAGCTTGTAATATTGTAAGATTTATTTTGAAACCTTATCTGGAATTCACTGTGGGCTGCACTCTGCTGAGCAAAACTCATCCATCAATCTACTTCTGTGGCCACATTCCAGCCCACACCGAGGTGACAGTTCAGTTGTACTAATGATCAGCCTCACATACGCATTCCCCCCTTGGTCTGATTCTTCTTCTCTTATGATGATTTAATTGATTGAGCACACTGGCTCCTAGTCAAGAAGCTCTTCTCAGCTTAACTCTCACTTTCAAAAAATCGCTACTCAACGTCTCTATAATGAGAGTTAGTCGCTAAACCCTGTATCCAGGTGATTACTGGTATACGAGAGACATATCTTGAACTGATCAAATCAGGAATTTAAGGAAAATGCCCTTGATCCATGTTGTACTGTTTGTTAATGTCTTCTCCTTTTGGTATTTTTCCTCTTTTCAGGTGGCTAAATGAAGCTGGGTTAAGAAGGTTTGTGCAGAATAAGGACAGTCAGGTTTTTTTTTTGTTTGTTTTGTTTTTTTTTTTTTTTTTTATTCCTATCCCTGTTACTGTTTGGGGAAGCTCAATATGGCTCATTAATATTGCATTCACAATGGAGCAGGACTCAAAAGCCTAACAGTTCAATTACATCCTGAAGCCTGCAATGCGATGTACAAGTGTGCAGTGCACTGAGCTCCTGTTGTGGCTTAAGACCAACCACTACTGTTCCCGACTCAACAGCACTGCTCCCTCCTTTACTCCACAGTGCAGTTGCTTCATAATACAAACTGAAAGCACATGACATGATTGGAGGGTTTCATTCAGTTTCTGATATTTGATTCAGGTTCACAAAGAGACTCAATATAAAAAACTAATCTTTGGGACTGACATCCCTGATGTGCATGTAATCTGACCTGTGCTGTGTGCTAGGCTGACCCTACTTCCATGAAGATACTGCCTGCTCTCATTTGAGTAAAGCACAGACAGTAGCAGAGAATATTAAACATCTATGTTGAAAAACTCGAGGTTGCACTTAAACTGGTAAAATGGGGGAGAATAAGCTGTTCCTTTTCTGTTTTTGCATGCGATAGAACCATAAAATATTCTGAGTTGGAAGGGACTCACAAGGAGCATGGAGTCCACCTCCTGGCTCTATACAGAACCACCCAAAACCCAAACCATGTGTCTGAGAGTACTGTCCAAATGCTTCTTAAACTCTAGCACTCTCAGTGCTGTGACCACTGCTCTGGGCAGCCTATGCCAGTGCCCGACTGCCCTCTCAGTGCAGAACCTTTTCCCAATGTCCAGCCTGAGCCTCCCCTGTCACAGCTCCATGCAGTTCCCTTGGGTCCTAATCATTTGTTCAGCTCAGTGATAATATTCAGGATGTGCTAATCTGCATCCAGAAGTGCAGAGAATTCTGAACTAACCCCTGCAAAACCTGACTGTTCCCCTTCATTTTCTCCTGCTTCCTTTAGAGAAAGTGAGAACTTGCAATTGATTTGAATAAAAGCAAGATCGTGTTTTATATGCAGAATAGGCCACTGATTTTCCCGTGCAATGGAATCTGATTGCTAGAAATGATGATACATATGAATTGATTTTTTTTATTATTTTTCTTTATAGGAAAGACCAAAGTAAAATTTGATTTTCCTGGATTTATTTATGGCTTGATCAATCACCCTATTAAGAATAATGATTCCACTCTCTGACCTTGTAGGGCATCAGCTATGAAATTTGATATGATGTTCCAAACATTTTTACAGTACAACTCTTAGCTAGTGTATGACAGTGTATTGACTGAAATACTGTCAATGCACAAATGAGATTATAACCACAGAAGGTCTTGATTGGTTTGGTCTTTTATTCAATACACTCCTCTGTTACAAGCAACTTCTTGGCATTTTTTTAAGATAGCCTCGACGTTTCTTTTCTGACAAATGATGCATTGGTTGATCGTATAGACAGACTCTTTTCTGCAATTTTTTTCTATCTTTAGAAGACTTAACTATAATAGGACTCCTGCATTTGCTGTCTCTGCGCTGTTCAAGTCTTGTACTCTGTAATAGTCTCTTTGAGCATTATTGGCTGTTCGGTTTTCAGGAAAGCCTGATATAGCTGTGATGGAGAGAGCCGGGGCATTTTTACATTCTGGTGGGGCATTGTTCTGTAGCTGGAGAAGAAGTGAAGGATGACTTTAGTGCCCAGCTTTCATTTCATTTAAATGAGCAGAATTGCTTCACTTCCCCCATAGGTATAACAATTATTAAGAATTTATATTGCTATTCATTCTGTATGATAATGAACAGAAACTGTTTTTGCACTCTTAACCTTTGCTGTTAGATGGAAATGAAGAGGCAGCAACAGTGACTACTGCGAGACCATCTGTATCTATGCCGTCATACTTTGTACCACTCTTCCTACTTGGGGAGACAATGAGTTTGTGCTGTATCACGCTTGTGCTTTCCTACTGTGAAAAATAACTCGTTAATGCATTTTTACTTTCTTTTGTACATTTCCAAAATAGATTGATTTACCATTTAAATAAATCCACCCGACATTCCACATATATTCTGGGTTTTCGGTTAAATATTATTTGTATTTAAATATAAATATTGCCCAAAATGTAGCATTAATATTTTGCCTGCTGAAGAGCAGTTCTGTATCTTATTAAAATTTAAACAGTCATTATGTACATGAAAGATTTTTTTGTTGTAGTATGCAAGGTGGTATAACAATAATTACCAGAGTGCATCAATCATTTTTCATTGCCTCATTTATATCACGGGGATAAGTAGCTCCAATTAAAATCCCATTTTACATAAATAGATATGGTTTGTATCAAACCACAGTCTGTTTCCACTTCTAAATGCTGGCCATAGGAATTCTTTCTCATTATTCAACGTGTATGATGTGTATTGCTTATCTTCTTGTGCTTTAAAAGACATAACTCTGCAGGCAGGCAGGCCTTACTGCAGGTTTGGCAGGGAACAAGTAACTGTTACTGTAATTATCTATCAAATTTACTGTTCCAAATATTTTACCAAAAAGCTAACTACTGTAGTCGCATGTTTGTTACTGACACATTATATTTTGACTAAGCAGAAGCAGAAAATGTTTAAGATGAATTTACAGCTAGAGGAATAATTGCATTTTTTATATTGCTAGTAATTGCACCTCTAGCACAGCAGCTTTTTTGCTAGATCTGCTTGCATTGTCAACTACCATGGAAAAACAAAACAAGTAAGAGGAAGCTTGATAACTTATCTTCTGCTAGACAGTGGCTAGCTCTGCAAAGAGCCAAGCAGGTTAAAAATCCTACTTTCCCTTTCACACATCAGGGCAAAACCAGGTCCCAGCCCCAAGCTCCTCCTCCCTATTATATGCAATTATATATATATTATCTATATTGTCTATATGCAAGAAGGTGTCAATGGCCAATCTGCCCTGCTGCCCCTATGAGCACCTTCCTTGATGAGCTATTTGCAAAAAGTAGGAAAAAAATGCTAGTCTAGTTCAAAAATGTACTGAAATGCCCACCACAGATACTTAAGCATGCACTAGAAGTTCAGAAGATATTTTGGAGCTGTCCAAAATGAGGACAAATTAGGAACTTAAAGGAAAAGAGTTAGAGAGCTAAGCTTTACAAAGTCTTGCCTAACAGCTGCCTTACCATTTGCTTTTTTCTTCAAATCAGTCTCTGCTAGCTTTATTTTCCTGCTGCTATTGCTGTGGCTAAAGCCCCCTTATTTGTATCATAACTTAATCACCAGATTTCTCCTCTGAAGTGCTGAAGCAGTAGATAATGCTGGTGTTTTTATTTGTAAGGTCAGGAGCACCAATTCATAGCTTAGGGATCATCAGCACAGTTAGCTGACAACAGAGTCAGTCCAGCCTGTGTTTTCTTATTCTCGCCCAACAGAAAATCAATGGTGTCAGGAGCATTGGGATAATTCTACTGTTACAATCAATACATGCTGATTAAAGTAGTTGTGTCTGTTGGGTAAATTTGCTGCATCATAATTAGAATTATTAATTAAAAATAGGAAATCAATTGACACAAATTAAGCAAAAAAGAAATTTGCTTTATTTCTTTGACACTCTCTCCAGAGGCCTCAATAACTGTGACAACATGGACGTGACCGAGTGGCATTTGTCAGTTTTTTAATGCTGTCCTGAGTTTTAAAAATTGACTGATAAAACCCTGCTAATACAGCTCCCAGGAAATCAGACATTAGCTGTTGTGCGTGCAAGTGGTTATTTGTTTGATTGCAGACAGTCATCGTTCCCTGCCCGTCAAAGGGTAAAAGGCAAGAATCCCGCACCCATCCCTGGGGAGCTCAGCGGGCTGGGGAATGAAGGCCCTGGGGAGCAGGAGGTGGCCCATCCCCTTATCGCATTGTTTTCTGCTTTCAGTTAACGAGGATAAACAAATTGATCATTCTTGTGGTAGTTGTAATGGGCTACCCATTGCTACCTCCTCTAATATGCGGGTGACCTTCATTATTTCCGTGGGCACATTGTGTGGGGCACTAATGCAGGCAGTCCTTGGTAACGCTCTGTGCAAGGACGGCAGGAGTGTACTCCTGCCTTCCTTTCAGCTGTTTGTTTTTCTCTCAGCTATTTCTGGATTTTATGCATTTTTTCTGTCCTGTAACCTATTTCCCTCTTTGTTCTTTCCTACCGTGCATTTTCTTCTTCTTTCCTCCCGTTCTGTGTTTTTCTTTTCCCCATCTAATGCTCCCCACCCTGTGCTTTCTTCCTCCTGTTCTGCTTGCACATGTTCAGTGGAGGAGAATCAAAGTGCAGGAATACTTTGGGTCCACACGCTCCCGTGGTTTGCTCAACTAACAGCCAATTAGGCTCTCTGAGCTTCCGTACCCGTGAAAGATCTGAGAGCGAGAAGGATGCCTGGTAGGGGAAGGGTGCTGGTTAGAGCGGGGCTGTGTGGTGAGATGTGCAGCTCCTGACCATCCCTGGGAAACCGACTTCCTGAATGTAGCAACCTCATATGAAGAGCTGATTGCAAAAAGGAGCTGGTTGCTTGCAAGGTAAAATCTTGTATATGGAAAATCTTACATGTAGAGAAAATATAGAGAAAATAGAGAAAAATAATGCAAAATAAAGTAAACTAAGGTACTTCTGCAAATAGTCCTCGGCCAGTCTGTGCATCAAAAGTGAACCTTGGCTTGCTCTTTTTATGGGATAGCTAAGGCGTTTATTTTTGCTTTTTATTGATGCTGACTTAAGAATGGCAGACTTTTAGGACCCGCTATACAAGATGAATGTCTCTGAGCTTTTCTCAAAACTTTGTGCTCACCAGTAAGAGGCAGGAATGGAGAGTGCAAGTATCCCCTGAGAAAGGCTCTGCTGTTGTTGCCTGTCATCAGGCTCTCCAGTCGTTCCTAACATCACAACATACTTTTCATGTGTTGCACAAAGGCTTTTCATTAGCCCACTGTGAACCATAATGGGACTTTATTTGTGTATGCCTTTATTATTACATTTTTAATCTCCTTATTTTTCTCAGGAATACCTTTCCCTGTTTCAGAGTGCAGTATTTGATAACCTGAGAAATTCATCTGAGTGAAACTCCCCCAGTCTTCACAAAATACAAGATCAAAACCGAGTAAAAATCTTAACTGCTCCTCTGTGTTTAACTTAAAATATTGAGGGGGGATGAGGGAGGAAGAAAGCCCTCAGCTATTTGAGTATGATTGCCATCAGGTAGATTTGGCTGAGCTCCTTAGTAAAATGGGAAGGAAGTGTTTTCTTCTTTAATGGGGTGGTGAAATCCTGTTGGGAAAACAGTACCAAGCATTCCCGGGCTGTGAAGTTAAAATTAACCTGCCTAACAATAAAATATTTTTTAGCAGCAATAATATTTACGTTATTGCTACTTAGCGAAGTATTGTTGCCGAATGTGCTGGTGCACAAAGATTAATATGACTGAATTTGTATAGCGTTCCTAGACCTGGAGCTGTTTCTAAGGTGCTGTACAATAGCAGTATTTCACTGAAGTATATTTCCAAGAACAGTCAAAAGCAACAGCAAATAAAAGTGTCTTTAGTTTAAATGCCAAGACAGATTGAGTGGTTTGCACAAGAATCGGGAAAGCGGAGTTGTTAAAAGCCCTAACGCCAAAGACTTACGGTTACATCTCCGGCAGGCTGAGCAAGCTGCCAGTTTTGACCTCGCTGACAATTGAGAACATATGGAGACCAGGGAGGATCTTTCAGATATATTTGAGCACAACTGTTGAGCGCCTTAAAACGAAGCTGTAAAACCTTGGCATCGATAAAGCTTTGGACAGAGCTAGTGTAAATAGTGCAGGCTGAGGTGGGTGTACCGGGCGGGCAGAGCCCCCACGCGGGAGCGCTGGCAGCCACGCTCGGGGCGAGCTGTGCCTGGGTGGGACAGAATAAAGAGGAAAATGGTACAGTAATTGAGACTTGAGAAAACAAGGACTCGGCTTGACAGTTTCAAATCTTTCTCAATAAGATTCAGCCTGGCGGTGTTCTGCGGGTGGCAGCTAGACGTTCTCTTGCCAGAACACATCTGAAGACAAATTGGGTTACGAGGCTGTGTTTGGAAAGCAAGTGGTGTCTTGCTTTCATTTCAGTGGGCCGTGGATCAGGATTTTAATTAGCATCTCTGTTTTATACGTCTTTGTTGTAGCATTTGCTGTGTGCATAGGAGGGCTGTCAGCGTGGCCGTCCTGCTCCACAACTGGGGTCCGTTTCCCTAAGTGCCATGTAAACAGTCAGCGCAGCGCTTCGCCTGTAATTGCAGGGCAGACAGAAATCAATTGCAAGGTTATCTTTCTAGGTGTAGCTATGATGAGCTACAATTACTGTTTTTTTTCAGAGGCTTGGAAAATGGAATTAGTTAGCTTATTCATAAAATGTGCTCATTGTTGCTTGGCAGTCAAGTGGTGTTTAGATTTTCAATGAAATTCAGACTATTTGCATTATGAGTTTATAATTGTTTTAAGTCTGCAGGTCTAGCTGTTAAGCTGAAGTCACCTCACTGGAGCAGGCAAAAAACCCCTTTGAAATCTGTATTCATCTGATGCATTTTAGAAACTTCTAAAAAGCGGTGATTTTTTTCCTGTTATTGTGTTCATCTAGAATATGTACAGAAACTGATACAAGGCATTTTGAAATGAAGTCCTTTCTCAAACTTCTATTAAAAATTTGGCTTTAGCTCTTTTATGCAGCTGCTCTTGCAAATCCTGGGAGGAAGAGCAGGGGACCGGGCACTGCTTTCAGCAGCAGCCATAAACACTCTTGGCCAGAGCCATCACAAAAGTGAATTAAGAGATTTGGTTATGCAGTTCCTAACAAAGTGTTTCGATGTTTTTTTCAACTCCATTTAGCTACTGTGTTGCTCACTGCAGAAGTCTTTCCATAACTGACTGACCTCTTGCGTTAAAGAATTGGAAAGTTGTGAAATGTAGTCTGGAAGAAGCTGATTGAATTGCCATGTTTACTGCAGTTCCTCAAGAACTTCCTTGCTTTGCTAGCAAATTTAAAAGGTTAAAAATGCATATTTTTAAAATTATGTGCACCTGTGTTCTCAAGTCTCAGTGGGAAGTCACCTTCTTAATCTTTTAAGTGCACAACCCAATAATTTCCACCACCTTAACACAGATCCCCCAATTTAATTTTCTGTCTGCCTTTCAAGAGGCAGGGATAATTCTTGGGCTCATGATGTTGCTTTCAAGTCTTCCTTATTTCTGATCTGCTAGGAATGAGAGAAATGAGTCAACAGTGGAGTTTTTTTAAGCTTTTTTCAAGATTTACACCAGCTCCCTGACAGAAAATGTTAGAATTCTTTTAGTTTGACAGAAATTAAGGATGTGCCAAATAGAGGAATCTGCATATATGTGAGTTACAGAACAATAAAGCAGTGAAACTTTTCTTGCTACAAGGTCTCTGTAAGGACAAGTCCTTCTGGTACGATATGAACTTAATTAATTTTACATTTAACAATTTTAATTAGCAAATGTTTGCAGAAGCTCCAACAGTATCTATATGTGTAGTTTTACTGCCTATTGAATCTCTCGCCTTGCAAAAATTTCCCTTTTATGACCCCGGCAATCAGTAGAGGAACAAAACATACCGGGTCCCAGTGCAGCCTGTGGCAAATCTTGCAGCAAATATCGTGTCGCTTATCTTGGGTTTTCTTTTGCTAGAGCCCAAGTGAGCCAGGAATCAACATGGGCCTATAAAAAACAACGTATGTGGTAATGGTGATGGAAGAAAATGCAGAGAAACAAAATACGGTCTGAGGATGCTGCATGCCCTTAAAGAGCATGGTAGGGCTGGGAACAGTAATGCTAGGAGTGAGAATCATATAAACTGGAGCCTTTTAATTGAATCGCTATATATCAGCTGCACAAATGAAAGACTTTGAGATTGTCTTCAGTTCCTATTCTCTGGTTTTCTGGTGAATGCCAGTGCGGTGCCGCAGATGGGAGCGTGCCCCTCTGCTCCGTGCCGCCAGCCTCTGTCTTGCCGCCACATTGAAGGCTTGAGGAAGGCGGTTTGAGCAAATGAAGGAGTAATTACAGTTTTAGCCACCTTTAATTAGAGCCTAATTATGCTGAATAAGCATTTATTAAGGTTGTATCCACTTTGCAATCAGAGGGGTGATTGAAGCAGATGGGCTGAGTGTGTGCCGAGCCATTTCGGTAGGTGACGCAGTGAATCCAGGGCTAGAGAGGCTGTCCCAGGGCAGCAGCAGTGCAGGTACAGCCCATTATGTGCAGCAATGCTGCACCTCACTGCCCTCCCTGCCAGCCTCAGCTGGGCTATAGCCAGCTGGAGAGGCTCCTGGTGCCGCAGTCACGATGCCGAGTGCCGCGTAGATGTCTCCTGAATGTCACTTGCTGTCACTCACCTCGCTAGGACTGGCTGAAACGATGCTGGTCAGGAGGCCGTGGGTGTTCTTGGCCAGGTACCTTCAGCAGGAGGTCTGAGTCCTCCACCGAGCCTTGCACCGCTTCACTTTGCACACCAGTGATATCTGCACCGAGTTTTCACTTTGTTAAACACCATTATTGATGAGAGACAGAAAAATACTTTAGAAATTAATTTCCGCATACATAAAAGAATATTTTTCATATGTTTAATTCAGCATAGAATTATAAATGTAGTGAAGAAATATATTATAAACTATTTATAACATAAATTTAGACCTTAGAAATTGGAGCTCTTCTATCTCCATGCTACCTCTTGCTTGCTGGGTAGCTTTGTAGTTTAAAGTAATTTGACTGACTCTATAAAAGACCGTTCTATAAAAAGGTGATAAAATATATTTTCTAGCTCATAAATGTGCCATGAGGATTAGTCAGTGTTTGTATGGGACTTTGATGATAGAGGCAATTTTATTAAATGTGCAAAAATACTGCACATTTTGATCTTATTGCATGATTTAGAAACCAAATTGTTGTAAATTCTCCTTTTTTTATTACACCAGCATACTTTGAATTTATTTAGTAACACACTCAGAATAATTAATTATTCAACTAATAATTATCCATTCTGAATAAAACAACTTGATTACTAAGCCTGATGATGAAAATCCAGTCAGGAAAGAACCCTTTCAAACACAACAA
This sequence comes from Aythya ferina, assembly GCF_964211825.1. Classification (NCBI taxonomy): domain Eukaryota; kingdom Metazoa; phylum Chordata; class Aves; order Anseriformes; family Anatidae; genus Aythya; species Aythya ferina. The sequence goes on from NC_140307.1 coordinate 2,508,972, forward strand.
CATTCTGCAGATATCCTTAAATATTAAAAGGGTGAGCTATATTTAGTAAATTCTTCCGAAGGGGGAGAAGAACGGATGCTAATTTCCTGTGTCATCAGATTCGTGTGTGTGTCAGCAGCATTCCTAAAGCGCCATCCACGACACAATCACCATCCACACCAGCATCAGGCAGCGCTCAGCATTTCCCTGGGTGGTTCCTGTTTATCAGCAAGGAAAACGGTCTACTTTGGGGTCATGTCATTCTCATCGATTATTTAATATTTGGTGTGTGCGTGCACTGTTTGTTCTGCTCAGTTATTCATCAGTGAGCTGAGAACCTTGCTTAGCAAAGGAAACAGAAAAGTTAGGGCCCCGATGTCATTTTGCAGGTGGCGCTGACTTAACCCACTGTGGCCAGCCCCTGTCAGAGACCGTGACAGTCAGTAGAAAGAAATTCCTTGACTTTGGGGTGCTGGATGGCATCCAAGATGCTTGTGATGGACACCGTACAGCATGGGCAGTGGGTAATTGTGCCGATGGCCTCATCTGGAAATTCATCTGGAAACCTTTCTTCTTCCCTGTGGCTTTTTAAAATGTAGCTCTGCTGCCACTAGGAAAACAGAGAGAGATGAACATTATAGGAAATCTGGCAATTAAAACCCTCAATGCACAGATGCTGTCTTCTCCTCCAGCAAAATCCCATTCGCTTCCCTGCTGCCATCCAGCCAGGAAGTCACGTATGTCTGTTTTGCTTTTTACTTGTCAGTGACAGTTGTCGCTAAAAAAGAGAGAAATTAAATTAATCCAGAGAGAAAGCTGTTTCTTCTCGGCAGCTTCTCGGACTGCTAAAAGTGAGACTGAACCTCCGAGTACTGACACGGCAGAGACAGGAATCCGCCGCACGGGTTTCCCTGGTTGCTTTGGAGCTGACCCATTGCTAATGCTTGAGGCACTAACACATTGTTTGTAAACTACGAGGAAAAAACATGTGGAGTGATGATTTACTGTTTTCTGTCTGCCTGACATTTGATTGCTTAATGCAGCAATCCACAATGGGTGAAACTGTTCCTGAAGCACTGGCTTCCATATGGTTGTGATTTTGTCAAAACATTTCAGTTCAGCAAATCCAGAACTAATTGTGAGGATGAACAGTTTTGATCATCCTGTTTTTCAAAATGTAAAACAGTTTAAGAATTGTCTGTGTTTAACATCATAACAAAAAAGTTTCATTTCCCAGTTTAGAACAAGTTCTGGTTTAGAAACTGGCATTAATTTATGCTTCTGTGAACAGCATTTGAACATGTTCAAAAGTCAAAATAAAATATCAAGCTTTAGACATCTAATCTCAATAATGTATGAGACAAGACTCTGTCTTCCTGCACAGCTCTCCAGAAAGAAACCAAAGCCCTGCCAAGGGGCAGTACGTAGGGGAAGCCGTAGTGAGGCAGTCAGAGGCAAGTCTTTATTTTCTGTTCTGCACTCGGGGCTGGTGCGTTTTGCTTCTGGCTCTGCTGTGAGTAGAAACTGCTGGATCACGCTACGAGCCCTGTGCCTGTTTTGCTCTCAGCATTAGCATCCTGAGCAAGTGGTGCAGAAGTGCTGCAGCAGCGTTGCAGTCAGAAGTGCTGCTTTAGGGACATTGGGACGTTGCTGCACGAACCTCTGATGGTGTTGAGGTGTGTGTCCTTTGCCATCTGCTGCCTGCTTCGAGCCAGCTGTGCTGTGACACCTGGTATTTAAGCTTTGCAGTGTTTGTCTGCCTCTCTGAGAGCCTCTCTGTGAGCAGAACATCCCACAGCTCGGTGCCTGAGTACGGTGAAGAGGCTGTAATAGCCCAGTATTTCAGTCTCCAGTCCTTTAAATATTTTTTCCAGTAGTTTCAGGCTTGCTACTTTCTGTTGATAAATACATAAAAAAGCTTTTGCAGGGACTGTGCTGAGTCTCACAATGTGGTTTTGATGAGTGAACATTCTAGTTTTTACTGGGTTACATAGGGCAAGACTTTTTTATAAAACTACTTCTTTTTATGTGCCTGAAAGGGACATTACTATTAATGGTTTATTGTAAGAGAAAGACAGCAGTGTATTTAAGATATCTTGAAGACATTAGGTAACATTAAAGAGCCATGTGAAGATCCAAGTATGCCTAGAAGAAAAGAGAACAGCAAGTAGCTTATGTGGATACCTGCACACAGCTTTTTGTAAGCCTTTGAACTGTTTTAGATATAAAAGACACCCACATTTCAAAGGCCACCAGGCCTTCTGCTGCTCTAATTCTCTCCTGAAGTCCTTAAGTAACAGAATTCACACTAGAGAGATAAGATTTTTCCTAGATTCAGTTACTGGGGCAGAACACCCTTTAAGCTGATGTTCTTTGTCTGGAAAGCAGCGCCCGGGCAGTAGCCGATAGGATGGGACAGTGGCAGAGGGGAAGAAGTGGTTCTTTTTACCTTGCAGCCACACTGTTGGACATAAAAGCAAGTACCACAATCCACAGTGTTTACTTTAGGTTTCAGTGTCAATGGAATAAAATAAATTGCTTATTGACCACCTTAAAGATGACTGATGACTCAGTGCTGTTATGTTATGCATGAGGGATGTGCTTATACATCCCCTTGAAGGTGAATCTTCATGGTATAATTTGAAGCTGGCTAGGTACCTATAGCATTTCTTCAATGTACTTGTCTTGTATAACACCATTTTATCCACTGATTGGCCCAGTTTTTTGCTCCTGTCGATCTTCAAGTTGACCTTTGCAGTCAAAGGTGAAGGGCCACATCCATCCCTGCATAGGAGAAGGAATGAGAAGAAACATACCCTCTAATGTTTGCTATTTTAGTGGCAAGATTTTCTTCTTTACGCACTACTTTAACTGCAAATAAAGGTATATTGCATATCTGGCAAAACTTCAGCAGGGTGACCTTCCGATGCTCAGTTTATGTGCTGTGAAAATTAAAGAGCCGAGCACATCTCCCTGCGAGTGTTGCCGAGTGGGGTTGATCCCGCTCGATCCCCTGTGGCCAATACCACGCTGCAGGCACAGGAGGAGGAGAGGTGACCCAGTGCTCAGATCGGGCTGCTGTTAGCGTGGCAGGCTCCTTGGGTGAGGGACTCTGTCCCCTTGCCCACTTGCAGGGAGTTTGATGAGGATGTGACCGGAGGGCATCCAGCGCGGCTGTCCTACTGCAGCCGCTGGAGTGGCTTTGCTCTGAGTTGCAGCAGAGCCAGCTGGAGGTAGTAAATGGTGGAGGGGAGAGGTGTTGGCTCTGCTCCCACAGCACAGCCTTGCTAAGCCCTCAGCTAAAGACCAAACACATAAAGCAAGTAGCCTTAGGCAGGTAGGTACTTGCACATAGAGTTTTATAAGCCTTTGAACCACTTCATACAAGCCATAACAGTCACAGTTCCTAATTTCCAGTGACAAAATCCCTCAATTTTCAGGTTGTTTTCTTTGAGTCCCTTTAGAACAATATCGCTGCAGCCCCTCCCATCGCCTCCACAGCACTTGGCTGTTGAAGGATGCTCCATCTCTTTCTCTACACCTGTTTGCAGTGGTTTAGGCTTATCCAAATGTGTCTCTGCCCCATCGTGCAGGCTAAGCTGATAGTACTGCTGTGCAGAGGCATTACAGGAAAATTTCATGGTATGGTCAATGAAAACATCAAAGCCCATTGTAGATGTTAAAAGAGAGAGAGAATATTTCAGCTGGTTGGAAGGCAGACTTTGGAAATAAGTTACTTGCAGGCTCTATTATTACAATCCTGGCCTAGACAAGAATAATGAAGTACTGATGGAAGTTTTGCCAGAGCAAAGACTGCTGGGTTTCATACAGAGGAAAGATAGTATCTTCGTTTAGTTTTATTAGACTCTTGATACTCTGCCCATGTATTTTTTAATTCACCACAGTAAAATTCTAATTAAAGAACAGACTTTGCCTCCCATTAATATGACTTTAAAAAAAAACACACACACAAAAAATCACATTTTTAACAATGCAGCATCTTCTTTTTAAAAAAAAATAAACTTAAAAGAAAAGCAGCCAGTGTTGTACAGAATGTTGTCACTCCCTTATGAAGTGTTTCATGCTTTTAAACTCCTTGTAACATCTACAGTGTCAGTAGAGTTAAAGGCTCATTAAACTGAGCAGTAATTTCTGCAGAAAGAAATAGGAAGTCTTCTTCGATTTTTTTTGTGTTCTAATTTTCACTTCTTTTGAAGCCTCTGTCAAAATAGCTCATGTTGGAAATTCTGAAAACAACACTTTGATATCTGTCAGGAGTAGATGATGTTCTTCCATTTTGCTGCTTCCAAAATACATTGACTTCATTATGGGATTTGACCAGGCAGACATCCAGATAATGCAACTCTTCCTTTACTTGGAGTGATTTTGTTTTCATTTGTCCAGGCAGAAATGTACTACTAGGTAACTGTCCTAATCATTATACAGAGCACTGTGGGAGTGTTCTTTAAAGAAGGATTACTTTGGAACGAAAATGTTTCCTCAGAGGATGTTAAACAAACTGCAGGGTCTCAAAAGTAGTGTGATTGAATTAGGTACCACATGTTGGGGAGTCATTGACTAATGTGATCATCATCTGAGATTAAATCATGGCCTAAATCAGCCACATGTTTCTTATCTGATTCAGACAATGAACTTCAGAGAGAATCAGTACAATCTTTCCTGGAGGATGAGAAAATGTCCTCCTCTTCCTAAGGAGAAAAAGAAAAAAGAATAAAAAGTAGATTAATTTCCTCCTGTAAGTAATAATCTATCCATTTTGGGGAAAATCAGCTGATGTTCCCTTCCTATCTTTTCGTTTCTGTCCGATGAAGACTATCTACCAACTAGGAAAATGAGGCTGACTGCAAGTTTTGTCAGCCCCACGTTAACCTCTGGTTCTCACCACTTGGGCAGATAGTTTTACAAATGCATATTTACACATGCAAAATATATTCTCTGGGCAGCCTTAGAGATGTAAACACCGAGACGGGCTTTTTCTTTGTTGTAGTTGTGTATGCTGAGACTGGAAGTCTGGCATCGGAGATAAAACCGCCGGTGAGTTCAGAGCATACACCACTGCACAGAAACCCATGTTTAGGAACCTTAAGGCTGCAAAGATACGGGCTCAGAAAACAGAAAATGCCAGGGCTTGTAAACAGTAGCCTGTGCTCACATCATGAAAGGCAATATCGTGATTCATAGGCACAAACACTGAATTACTGCTGCCCTTCCAACCTTTAATCTGACATTTTCTGATTTTTGTGACACCAACTTCATAAGTCAAATGTTTTATTTATATATCATGTTCCCTGGTCTGCTTGTTTTTCCCTGAAAAGCAAATGGAGAATATGAAAAATTCCATCAAGAGTGTCATCAGGCTGCTATACACATGGCTCATCAGCATGGACCAGAACAAACCTCTGACATGTGGGTAATGGACTAGGAGCAGAAGACTGTCATCCTCCCGTGGACCGCTTACTGCATGGGGATTAACGAGCCAGCGGCCCATGGCTGCTACAGGAACAATTGCGAGAGAAGTCCAGCTACGCCCCTGAAGCCTTTAATTACAGATTGCTTTTAATATAGATGAAATCTTAGCGGAGTGTAGCTAATGAATTATCCAGAGGTGGCACCGAGTGTCTGCAAATTGCATTTTTTATAACTTAATCAGGTACAGGTAGATTTGCACTGAGGCATTTCAGGCATTTGTGAGAACATTTCTCAATGGATTTTCTGGAAATCTGGGTTATTTTGAGGACAGTCGTGGTCCATAAACATGTGCTGGAAATCCTGAGGATAAACAGTCTTTAAAAGATAAACAGTTTCTTGGTTTAGAATCAATGTTTGGAATCAAGCAGATCAGAAGTGATCTCAATATATGGCAGACTCCCTTAGCAGCGTGTGCGTTCCTCGCACTGCCAGCCCGGGAGGGACACATAGCACGGCTCAGAGCCAAACGCAGCGTAGCGTGATCTGTCGTAGTGAGAGGGTTCCCTCTTCACAGACCTTGTTTCAAACCTATTGCAGCTTTGGCTTCTGTTTTCAAAGGTGTTGAACTGTGCCAGAATGAATCATGGCTGCACAGTGAATAGATACCAGCTCAATACAGGGCCTATAATTTTCCTATTGCGCTAAGTACAGGGAATAAAAAGCTAATTGATTATTTTAATTTTTTATTCACTGCATCCAGGCGTATGTTCTAGCTTTTGCTGTTTCTTTTCCCGGTTGACATTAGGTAGGCCAACCAGTTAAACCCAGTCAGATTCCAAAACTGAATTAGGGAGGGGGAAAACAGAGGTGAGGCTGCATCTTACCTTAGTTTGTACTCATATAATTATTGTACAGTATTACAGTTATATGAAGAGGAAAATCTATCCCTAAATTCCAAATAAACTCTAACATAATCCATTTTAAACTGTGTCCTCCTAGATTTAGCAAGTTCATTTTGTTTACTGTTTGCCTTTTTTAAGGGCTGGTATTTAAACCTTTCAAACTCCGTTTGGAAATATGCCAGAATATTGATTGTTGACTGTGAGCTACAATCTGCGCTTTAATTCACTGCAAATTTGCAGAACATTCTTTTAAAGTATGGATTCGCTGAAGATTGCCAACAGGCAAACGTGGTCCTGGGTCCTCAGACTGAGAAAAGCAACCACTTGACTTTTTCAGCCATGTCGTCTGCAGGACATTGATGAATGTCCCACTGACTGTGCACACCTGGAGTACAGGACTGGTCACCAGCTATAAACATAGACACAGGCAGGCTTGTGCTAATGAGAGCAAAATAAGCAGAGACCTTAAGATCACTGCTGCTGGTGCTGCTGTGATACAAGATGCTGGTTTTGTGTTAGTAGTGTACCTGTGCTGTGATAGAAAAGCACTGGAAGAGCACTTCTGACTCTCTTGTTGGGTTAAGTCCCTTGATAAATGGCAGCTCTTCCTTGGAAGGCCTTTTATTCATCTGCTAACTTTTCAAACTTGTGTGTTTGCTTTGTCTACGTCCAGCTTGCACCACTGCCATAAATACTGGTTCTCTCTCTTAACCCAAAACAGAACAATTCAGTAATCATTCCTAGAGGGGAATACAGCCACTGGGGAGGGAAGCAGCCCTTCAACGTGTCCTCGTTGTACTTTTAACAGGACAGAACTGGTGGCAGGATGTCATGCACGGCTATAGAGGAGGATATGCAGAGCCTGCTGCAATTAGCACTCATTTCAACACGCCACTGAGGCTCCGGGGTGGAGGGAGAGATGCAGAGAGGAAGCAAACACTTTGTGCTGTGTTGAGCAACCTTTCCACGCAGGGATGAATCTTTCACCTGTCATGCGCTACCATATGCAGACAACTGTAATTATGCTTAGGCACCCAGCATCATCCTTTACAGAGTTATATTCATTTTTATTGGTGGCAATTAATCTCTAGTCATATTTTCGAAGGAGAGAAAGTGAGTAAGTTGGCAGGTTTGCCAGGGAATGGTAGCATGTGACCTGAAATATGGCAGCTCCCTTTAATGCAGCATCTCCCAGGAGAGCGCTAGCTATTTCAGGCTCATCTCTCATGGTATTGACAAACACACATGGAGTCTAAAGGGAGCATTTGTACCTTCCTGACATCACCACTCTCAGGTTGCTTCTCTTATTGATGGTATAGTTAAAGTCTCTGTATCATTTTGACATTTTTAATGGCATATGCATTTACAGTGTAGCTCTTGTGTAAGCTTTAATCAGCTTTCTGTTCACATATTGTTGCTATTATTATTTATCTCTATTATGGTAACACATAGAGGCTATCAACAAGAGTAGGATTAGTCTGTGCTAGGGCTTGGACTGTATTTTAAAATGGTCTCTGTGCTCACAGGAGAGGTGGTGTAGATGATCCTCAAGTGCTGCAGGCTGCCATGGCATTGAGGCTACTTTGCTGAGTATCTTGATACTGAAACTGCCATCACACACCAGCTAGGACTTACCATACTGACATATAGAGAAAAATGTGTCCCAGCTACTGAAGTCTTTTGTTTCTTCTGTTTTTTATTGTTTTAGCTGGAACTACTAGACCTCAACCCCATGGCTAGTTATGCACTTGAGTGGTCTCACACATGAGTGGTCCTATTAAGCTCCGTGGAACTACTCATATGAATAAGTACTGGGATTTAGTTTATCAGCTCTCTGTCTTTGTAAAGGTACAGAGGTTACCACAGTGCAGATCTCTGTGTTATCACAGTATAAATATCACATAATGTCCCAGTGAAATCACATAGGTAAAGAATTTACTTGCAGCTCCAGTCTGTCACTGCAAAATGGGGCTTGAAAGAAATAAAATTTAAAAAGAAAAATGTTGATAAGCTTTGAGCAACAAGGATCTTATTTTCATGTTAGATTACGGCAGTGTAAAATCAAGTGAGCATGATATTCCATGATCACAAATTTTACACTAGCAAAAGGCCCCTGAATCTCACTCATTTCCCTTTGCAATTAATCAGTAGTAGATGTATTGCTACTGCATGAGATAGCCCTGCTCATTGTGGCCTGTACAGGGCTTGAACTGAGAGCTAAAGCAGAAAATCTTTGGCATCTGAGCTAAGACTTAAATCTAGAGGGGGCCACCTCATCGTTTTGTGTACACATGATCCCATCAATAGAGAGAAAATGGGCTGTTTGCCTTGGTTATACACACATGCTATGGCTCTGGTTTTGAACCATTTAGAGAATTATAGTGAAAACCTTCTTGTAGTTTTAAGGACATAAAAAGGAGTCCAACAACTGCGAGGGCTGTATCAGGCATTGCAAATGGGACATGGTACAAGCCCCATCTTGGTTCTAGTTCTGTTTTTTCTGTGTCTTCCATGAGCACTCAGATGTACTTTAATTCTCGTTTTATGTCCTCTCACTAATAAATCCCCATGAAATTCACATTCTTAGTAGCTATCTGGTATGCCAAGCTGTTTTATTTCACAGATAATTAAAACATGTTGGCTAGCTACTTTGGGCTAAACGTACTGAATGTTGCAATGTGTGCTTGCTGATGCCTTGTGCCTTTGGAAAATCTGTCTGTCAGCTGGTTTTCTGGTCACTGCAGGCTTCTTTTATTATCCAAATTATATATATTTTTTAATGATTTTACAACCAATTAGAGGAATTTCTGCTCTTTCCTGGAGCATTTTGTTCTTCCTTTTGTCTAGATCGTGGAGTGAAATTTGGTACAGGGAGAAAGCAAATGTGACAAAGTATAAATAGTAAGTATGTGTTTGAATAAGATTAGACTTACATAAATGGAGCTGTGCTTGGGGCAGACACCATAAAAGTGAACCAAGTAGCTTGAGCTGATGTTGGGAAATGGTTTTCCCATCCTATAAAAGGTTTGCTTTCTCCTTCACTTTCTTCCAAAGTGAAAAGCACAAACCAAGCAGACAAATCCGATGGTTGGAGCACTCATCTGCAATGTGGAAGACGAAGGTGTAAGTCATATCTTCTAACAGTGTTATCATTTCTATTAGGCAATTAATTGCAGCTGGAGTTGCATCAGCGCCGAGCACCCGGCAGTCTGGCAGTCAGGGCACCGATACCAGGTGGGGTAAGGTAGGAAGCGAGTCCCTGCGTCAGGTAGGGTCAGGTTTGATTCTTGCATTCCCCGTGCCAAAGGCTACTGGCTCTGCTTGTGTGCTTCAGACTTTTGCCCTTTGCAGAGGTGCAGAACTGCATCTCTTATTTTTCAAGTTCTGCAGAAAACAAATCAGTATTTCTGGAATGGAAATTGCTGGGAAACCCCAGCAGCTCCAGCAGATTTGCTCCCTGCCCCAGAGGGCTTGTGGAGTCTTACCAAGTGTCTACGTGAAATAAAGATAGATCGTCTCTTTCCCCAGATTCTCAGTAATAATTTAAGACTTATAAAGAGTAAGATTTCGTTTGCTTGGCTCCCAGTGGTGTTAGTGAGGAACTATCATCCCTGCTTACAGCAGTGGGAGAAATGAGGCAAAGCAATAAACTGTCTTGTGTGAGGCACAAGCAGGATTATGCACAGCAGCACGTTGCACGCTCTGCGGGACCTGAAGCTGTGTCTGTCCACGCATTGCTGCCAGCCCCTGCAGATCATCCACTTGGAGACCCTGGAGTTCTCTTCTCTCAGGTTTATTTCGGCCTTTGACACTGGTGCTCACACAAGTCTGTAAATTGATGATCAGCAGTGCTAATTGAAGAAAGCCTCATGCATCTCTTTTCCTGCTGAATATCCTCAGACTGACCAGTGGGTATCCAACTTCTCAAGAAGGTGAAGGACAAAAAGCTTGCCAAAATTAACTGAGAAATGTAGGTGTCCATTGTAGGTTTATAGCCAAATACTGTAGCAGTCAAGGGCTATGAAATGTGTAGGACAGGAGCTTCTGGCTTACGTGGTGTTTACATTTGCCTTGCACAGTCTGGAAACAGAGATCCGGCCCTGAGAAGCAGCGAGTGTCACCTGGGGATTAGTTTACATGTTTGCAAATAAAAGAGTTCGTGAAGACAGCGTTGTCGCTGGGATTACACCCTCATTTCCTGCATGTCAGTGGATTTTACACTGGCAGAAGAGTTTTTGCTGATATAATTGAAATCAGCTCTCTGAGCACAACCAGCTGTACTTGGAACATGATCTGTAACTGTGTCTTTAGCAGAGATTTTGCCAGCAGCTCTATTCTGAGCAGCAGGCACAGCTACGTTAACAGGTTGGGAAGAGGAGGGTAGGACTCCTAAAGAAAACTTTGTTTTTCTGCTGACCATTTACGGAGGAAATCTTAACCCCTGGATGTTTTCTCTAAGCTATCTGGTTTGTATGCATAAATATTAAACGGGTGTTTTGCAGGTGCTGATTACTGTTTCTATAGCAAATCATGTTCAAGCTGCTTCTGTACTGCTGACTTCCCTCTCTCATCCTGCATATGGTCCATAAACAAGGAGAGATCAGGCAGGATTGTCATGTGAAGGGTTCTCACTGTGCATAAATGCCTTTTGTAGAGAATCTGCTCTCTGTGTCAATGGCCATGGGCTTTGGTGCCCTTCTATAATGCTAGCACACATTGCTAGTGGCACAGAAATGACCTGATGTTCACACTCCATACCTTCATTCCTAAGCCTGGGCTAAGCAGCCTTGAGAAATCTCAACTTCTTTTCTGCCTTGTCATCTTTTTAGTCCAGAAAAATAAATAATTAAATAATAAAAACCCCACCGAAGGAGAAAGTCTTCTTTAGATTATCATATTTATTATCTTAAGGGAACAGTGCAAAGAAACAATATTTGATAACATTATTAAATCTACAGGACTTGCTTGGCAATTCTACCAGTCATTAACTACACTGCAGTCAGGATGTGATCCTCTGTGTCTAATTCCACTATAAATTCATTCCTTCCAGCTATCTAAGAGCACTAAGAAACAGGATATTAAAAGATTTAGGTCCTGATCCAATAAAGGTGTTAAACAAGTCCTCGTATTTAGGTGTATAACTGATGCTCTTGTCTCCTTGCGTGCTGAAGTACACTGCTGGCTGAGGGGGAGTTTTAAAAAGTCTGAGGGCCCTTTAGAAAGTTTCTGCTATTAGCAGTGTCTCTTTGTCTGCTTGCCAACCCAAGCAGAAGAGGCTGGTATGAGAGTCTTGCAACGCACGTACCCGATCATCTTGGTAACTGCCCACGTGTTTTACAGGTTGCGACAGCGATCACTGGGGACCCCACTGCAGCAACCGCTGCCAGTGCCAGAACGAGGCCCTCTGCAACCCCATCACGGGCGCCTGTGTCTGCGCAGATGGGTACCAGGGCTGGCGCTGCGAAGAGCTCTGCGACCCCGGGAGCTATGGCAAGGGCTGCCAGTTCCAGTGCCAATGCCACAACGGCGCTACCTGCGACCACGAGACGGGAGAATGTCACTGCGCTCCCGGATACACGGGGGTGTTGTAAGTTGGATGAGAGGTGTCTTTTACTCTGCATCATTTAACAGCCTTGCTTTGACTGCTTTTAATGCAGTGAGTAATTGGCAGAACTTAAACAATCTACATATTATGCACTTTCCTTTGTAGAAATCAGGTAACAGAATTTCAGAGAGGCTAAATAAAGGAAATCTCCTTTTTTTTGCTGCTAATTATACCTGTCTGCATACCAAAATAAAATTTACTGCTAAAGTGAATTTAAAAATCCATGACATTTTGCAGCTTGTACAACTGTAGCTGTTCCTAATTTCGGTATGCGAGCACAATCCAAATTACAGTCCAGTTTTTATAAGCAAATGGACATTTTACTCATTAGCTATCCAGTTCAGTATCAAATGGGACTTACCATCTCCGATTTATTTGAGTTTCAATCTAACTGAGGAAGTATTACTGTTAACTATATCAGCTTACTATCTAGGGGGTAAATTTTTAGCATAGTGAGGAGGGATTTAGTGGTGTGACTCCTATTAACTTTAACGAGAATCATGTAGCTAAATCCCCATATACCACACTGAAGGTTTACCAGTAGGATTCACAAATTCTGCATATTAATTTTAGGACAGCAAGCAATAGTTCCTTGTTTAAAATTGCCCACAGTGTAACATCAGTACTCATTAGAGATCTTTCAGTAGCTTCAGAAGTAATTATGTTTTTCAAAATTATTTACGGGGAAAGGAGAATTTAGTCACTGAATTTGCTCAGAGATCTATTACAGGTGACTTAATACTTCTGCAATCTAGTATTGTTTGTTGGCCTGCATGAAGGAGAAGGTAAAAATAAAGATAATATTAACCCTCATAAATAAGTGATACACCTTTTGAATATTTTATTTAGTACCTGATTTCCTCCTAGCCTTATGACCTCAGTCCTGAAAGCACTCACTGCTAAAGCTTCTGCTTACTATCAGGAGTGGTCCTATTGACATTACTATGCCTGCTCTCAGCAGTGTGTACATGCAGCAACACATTGTATGAACATCCTCATCAAAGGACAATCAGTTATGGAAAAGAACTGCTGTGATTTCAGAACCTGAAATGAGAGAAAGAAGCAAAGCTGAAAAGCACCAATGTGTAAAGGCCTAGGAGATTCTGTGTTTTGCAGGGACAAGACTTACATCGTCCCCCCATGAACACTCAGAGAGACCCAATGAGCTTAAATAGCCTTTAAATGATGATGAGATCTTGCCAGCCTGTTATACATTGCAAATTATAGCATTTTATAGTGGCTGAAGAAATTTCAAACAATTTAATTCCATCCTCTTATTATATTTGCAGCTTCTGTTGTTGCTCTGTCACATAATTTACATTGGGGCTTCATCTAGCAGCACTTACTTACCTAGACAATTTTCAGGGATGTGAGTTGTCCTTTGAGATCAGTGGCATGCGGTGCCTACATACAGACTGCATTCATGCATCAGCCTTGGAGTACTGGATCCATGGCACATAAATAACCCCAGCAGAAATAAAAGAGATCTTGGCTAATTGGTAACGCCAGCCAAGGCTTACTGAGGTTTCATAATTTGCATAAAGACTCAATTGATGGCCTGTGTTGTGGATTTTCCTCATTTGCTATTTCCTGTAAGTTCTTTTAAATGATCTCTCTGGTTTTTGTTTCTTCTCCCTCCATGAAGTTGCGAAGAGCGCTGTCCCCCAGGCAGTCACGGAGCTCAGTGTGAATTGCGCTGCCCTTGCCAGAATGGGGGAGTCTGTCACCACATCACTGGAGAGTGCTCCTGTCCTCCTGGATGGATGGTACGTAGGTTATTCATGCTCATTCATCATTTAGAGCTTGGCATGGGAAGTTAACTCCTCACTGTCTCGGCAGACACCTTCCCTGCGTGCTTGTGGTGTGTATCTTCTATTTCTTGTCATGTCCTCTAACAGTTCTGAAAGTAGAACTGCCTTTGTTGTGTGTGCACAGCACTTAGGCCACTAGTCTCTGGCTGGTAGCTACCATTGTAGAGTTAAACAAACAATAGTAAAAATGCAACAACTACTCATTGCACTTCTCTGTGGGAGGAGAAGAAAAAATGCTCTCCAAATTACAGTTCTTTGGAATATTCCCTGCACCATTAGACACTGCCCTCACACGAGATAGAAAGCTCAAAACCCAGCTCAGCATTGTAAGAAACACTGCACTGGTTCCCTTTCAGGAAATGAGGAGAGGGAGAAGTCAAGGGGAATTCAATGGCTCAGGCAGTCGTTAAAGCAAAAGGAATATACGCAGGGAGACAGAGGCCAGTTCAGTGCCCCGTCCTTACTCAGGCATAATTCCCATTGAGTGCAATAGATTTGCTTGCATCAGGGGTCACCCTAGAGAGAGCAAATTACCCTAACCTTTAATCCTCTGTGTCAAGAAAGCAAGGCCAAACATTTTAAAAGTCCTTAACTTTATCAATAATGTGATAATTAACTCTCTCGGGGCTTGCCAAGTCTCACAGGCCTACATACCATTTAGCTGAGCTAAGTTTCCTGGCATTTTTCCCATATCTGACAATTAGTCTCTTGGCAAACTTGCTGGATATTAATGCATGCAAGTACTGTGATTTTCTATTTTAATACAAGGAAGACCCTGATGTCATCGTACAACTGACTTCTGATACGGCCCTTATACCCATTAAAACATTTGGGGACTGAGCGAGATGTTTATGTTCCTTTGGATTTGTGCAGCAAATGCTGCCTTCATTTGGGTTCTCAAGAATGTTTGATCACTCACCTGCTTTTAGGTAAAACATGCCAACCATGAAACTCGGGTGGCTATTAGGCAGCAACACAAGAGAGAACATTGCTGTGCAAACTTTTTGGTGGCAGCCATGTACTGAGAATCTCTCTCTGCCTAACAATGATGGCCAAGGTGATGATGGTAACACTGCATTTCAAACGACAAAGTAGCTGAAACTTTTCAGAAACTAAATAAGACAATGACACCTTGCCCTGAACTGGCATGCAGTGGAGAGGAAGAAAAGGTTCCTTCCTGGAGAATACTTTCTAATGCATAAAGGAAGCATTCCAATATTTTGCAGGGCCTGTCAGTCTATTCTGGCAGTTAACCTAAGGACCAAGTAGTAAAGTGATTTAAATCAGCTCCCCTAATCTTCTGTGTGCCAACATTTCTGAGGACATGAGCGATTTTGCTGTACTCTTCCTTACTTGTATTTTATCATCTGGAGTTCTCTTTTTTTTTTTCCTTTTTTTTTTTTTTTTTTTTTTTCCAAAGTTACAAAGTCACTGAAGAGATTTAAGAATAGAGCAGGAAATTTTTAGAGGTCTTTTAGGATGCAGTGTAGACCCTAAAGAAGAGCCACAGCACCAGAGCTGCACAGCAGCTGTATTCTGGCCCACTTCTGCCCTGTTCCTTACAGCTTGGAGTCTTTTCTTTGCATTTTTAGTGGCCCAGAGAGACTTTCCTGAAAACTGTGTTGTTGGCTGCTCTGTCCCCAGAGAAACCCTAGAGTTAACAATTGATGTTTGAAACAAGCTTAACTGAAAATTGAAGAGAGAAATCAAGTATTCTGGGGGAAGAAACTGAAATTATAAGTAAAAGCACTCAGCTTGTAAATGTTGAGATTTTAAGTATAAAGGGTCTCTCCAGGGTTTTAATGAAAAGCTGGTAATTCAGTACACAGGGAGAGAAAAAATATTTTTTCATGCTATAGTTTTAACTCTTGGTGGATGGAATGGTTTGTGAAGTGAGACACAAGTGGGCTGTAAATGAGCGAGAGAGAAATGATTGCTAGACAGCATTCATTTTATTTCACACCCTAGATAGTCCTTTTTTGACACCAGGAATTTTACTTGCTGATTTTGGGGCTTGAGACTGCACGTACGTGTTGAATATACCATCATGTTGGAAGTAGAGAATTCTCCCTGGATTTATGCGAGTGCAAATCCACTTGGATTTTATTGCTGCTGGGTGAGCTGTGACTTTTATCCCTTCCTGGGGTAGACTTATTAACAGCAGCTCAGTTCCCTCAGGGGCTTGTCTGTCTCTGGGATACGGAAGAGGAGGCAAGAAGTTGAATAGAAGGAAGTCCGAGGGTTCTTAGGTTCTTCCTTGGATCTGCCATCTTCAGAGCCTGGTTATTTTATTACTTACGGTATTCCTTTCCTCCTGCTTCCTCCCAACGCATGCAGACTCTCCAGAAGCATAAAAAGTTGTACAAACTGTGGCCTGTGGGAATTTATTGTCTCATGTTTTTTTTACCAAGAGGATGGTGGCTAACAGCGCATTCTGTTGAAAGAGTCAACAAAATGGGGCTTCCAGCATTCTGCAGTGATGGGCTTTTTCCACTTCTGCGTCTTTGTGGGTGTGGGAGTTAGTGGGTGGCTGCTTTAGGGCCTCATCAACAATTTACAGCTTTAATTCTATACATCTCTCTCATTTGCAGCATTAAATCCTCCAAGCACTCTCGGGAAGTGGGGAGGGAAGTTAAATTCAGCTCTTACAGCGCTTCTCAGAAACACTTCTGAAGGACTAGATTTCCATGCTCAGGAAAGCAGCAATCTTTCCTCGCATGACAGAACGTTTGTCGCTAGCAACACACCCCGTTTGACGCCAGATTCCATTCTCGAGGCTCTGCATCATGGTGCCATGCTAATACAACACATCCTAATGTGCTAATCACTTCTTTCTCATTCCCTGAAACCTCCGCGCTTGATGAAGTTTGTAGCTGGGTCTATTTTTCTTTCTGTCTTGGATTTTAAAAATGGGGCGGGAGGACGAGGAGAAGACAGTAGAGCAGAAAAAAAAAATCTTTTATTTGCTGCAAAATTGTAATAATATAGCAAACAATGTTAAAAGCAGAAACTGGTGGTATCAGAGCCTTAAAAAAGCTGCTGATGGGGTGAACTTTGCAGATTAGATGTGTAAGCAGCAGGAAACGGTGGTCTGACATTTGATCCTCCAGAGAAGGATGTTTTGGATTCCCTTAGTACATATTAATGCAAAAAGTTTGCCTGAAGATTCTCTGGGCTCCGAGGGGATGCATCACAGAGTATTGCTTTCTCATCATTTGTTGATAGAAATCCTGTTCTTTTTGAGACATGAGGAGAGAAAGTATTTATTATCAAGATAAATGGGCGCTTACATTTTCAGATATATAGCACTGTGTATTCCTTAAGCCCGGAGACACCATTTTTTTAACACTGTAATCTGAATGTTCTTGAACCAAGGCCAAGCTGTCTATTTTACAGCCAAGGAGCCACCTATCACTGGCTGGGAAAGTCTTGAAGCATCTATTTTATGGTTACGTTGAAGAGCAGCTTCTCCACTTCGGGGTTGTGGATCCTGCTGAACTTCCCAAACTCTGGAGAAGGGAACCCCAATGAGTGAAAGCAGCCATTAATGCTCCTGTGTTATGTTTTGTATAGCTTTTGTCTAATATATGCTTTTTTTATTCAAAACACCTTGCCCTGGGTCTTAGTCAGGGAAATAAGACTTCTGGGAGATTAAAACAGAATAACAGGGACAATCAAAAAGCACATTTCTGTCCAACACATTGCGCTGTGCATGGCACTGGCAGCAGCTTCACTTGCAACCGTTGCCAAACGTTTTCCAGTGTAGGACCCCATCTTCAGATCACGCACTGCCAGAATGGTTTTGGCTGAAATTATTCAGCTGGATGCCAGCCTCGGATTTTATGTTTGCTCACATAAAAAACCATTTATACAACTTCTAAGAAAGTCTAGGGAAATCCTTGTGAGGTCCTGACACTTGGCAGGGAGCATTATATGACACCTGGAGGAAAACCACCTGAATTTGGCAGGTGATTCTCCAAAGAAACTGCCCATGGGGAGCATTCTCTGCCTCGGGGATGAAGAGCTGAAGCAAGGCTTGCCCAGCAATTGCTTTTCCTGCTGAGCAGTGCCAGGGTGCACAACGAAGAATGACCAACTGTCTGTTCCTCACTCTCAGGGATGATTACGTGGGGAGGAAAAGGAGGAAACAGCTCAGAGATGGGGATTTGATGGGTCAGGACGAGAGAAGGCTGAAAGGGAGTGTGCAACCCAGGTTTTGTGTGGACAGGAATAAAGAGGGAGGAGAGCAGAGGGCTGAGAGCATGAAATGGAGGAAGATGGTAGCCACTGAGATGTGGAATTGAGGTAGGTCAAGGAGTGAAATATGGCACCAAGGTTGAGGATAAATAGCTGAGGGATGTTGGATGATGCATCCAGCCAGTGTTGAGGGATTAGGCAGATTTTCTACTGCAAAACTACTTCTTCTGGCCAAAAGGCTGCCACACTGGTAGTGTGGAGTGTCCAGTTGTTTCTCTGTCATCACTGGAGTCTTTCTGCAACTGTCCCAATCTCTTCTTCCCACCCTGCCTCTTCCACAGCTTGCCAAAAGCACTGGCATGTGCCACTCTGTGATGACTGAAGAGGTGAGGGTAGAGGGAAAGAAGTGGGTAGGAATTCATTGCGTTATGACCGTTGACTGAACTATTGCTCTCTCTGCAACCTTACTAGGGGCTGGTGTGTGCACAGCCGTGTCCTTCTGGAACATTTGGAATTAACTGCAGCCAGGACTGTCCGTGCCACAACGGAGGACACTGTGATCCTGTGACAGGAAAATGCATCTGCACACCTGGATATGTGGGAGACAGGTAAAAATCAAAACTGCAAAGCCTTTACTTTTAACCATCAGTTGGCAATATTTATATCCCTTCTAGGACAATCTTACTCTCAGAAAAGCGGTGTTATGCTCCTCTTGCTGCAATTAGGTTCATCTTTCTAAAGCAGTTCAAACATTATAAATGTGGCAATGTTATTACTTTTTATTGGCAATGCTCTCCATTTACAGTTTTTTTAATATAACTTTTAAAATTTAATGGATTAAATTTAATTTGGATATTTACAGTGATAAATTTAATAGAGAGCATTACATGTTTACAAGATATGTAAATGAACTATATTTATACAAATTAATATCCTCAAGAGTAAGCAATGCAGCAGCTTAATGTTTTCCTCATCCCCTCTGTGCTGCTGCAGCACTGATCCATCTCAGACACCAACAAAGGGTGATAAATCCTCAAAATTCATAAACGAAAGGCTTCACCCATAAATCAATCTAAGAAGATGATAATGTTGCTTTACAAAGGTGTCATGGACTTAGCAAAATGACTACAGAGAAAAGTCGAGGTGGGATTGTAACGCATGCTGCCTTAGTCCTCCAGCTAATCCTGCCAGCAAGGCTAACGATGGTGAGGAAGCTGCAGATGAAGAAGCTTTCATTAGCAGTTTTCACTAGAGGTTGGACTGTGTCACCAGACTTTCCAGAGACCATGGGCACAACTCACTAGCATATCCCGTGCTAAAGCCCTTTCTCCTATACCTTTCCTTCTTTTATTAGCTAGAACAAGCTAGTACTGGTATGTCAACATACACTAAAATTACATTTTTATGCAGCAAAGCTCACTGGAATTTCTCATTTCTTCTATCATTGTATAATCAGCAGGTCTTTATAGCACACAAACAGACCAGCCTTCGACACTGCTCTGGTGTTCCAAAGGCCGTGTTGTGTCCCATTAAATGTGGGTGCTCCTTGTTTACATTTCATTGACAGGGGTAATTGGCAAGGGGCTCTGGAGATTATGACAGAATTTGCATATGGTTAAAAATGGTGGAAATACTTCTTATTTCAAATTAATTTAGGGGAGGAAATATCAGTGTGTCTCTTTTCCACCATCCTCCATCTGGAGGCAGTGATTTTAGGATCCCTGAGATACACTGCAATGGCACTGCATAATTGCTATCTCTAACCAAAGTTTTCTTTTCTCACCTTTTGGAGACAATTCCTCTAAAAGAAGCATCTGTGCAGCCTGGACACCTACAGTAGTGACTGCACTTCAATCACAAGCTGCCCTCAGTCCTGGCCCTCTGGCTGTAGGTCTCCTTGTCTGGTTGAAATCAGATCGATTTCTGACCATAGGTGAATCAGCAGCGTTAGAGTTGTCAGGAGCTTCCAGCCAGCAGCCTGCAGCTGAGCCAGTTTCTTTGCTCAGCTGCCAAGATAGCCTCCAGCCGCGAGGGAGGACATGCAGCAGAAGAGCTGGCTCTGCTACAGGAGCATGGCACAAGGAAAAAACACTTGCAGGCTGTTGTACTGTCTGCAACACTTAGGTGCACTCCAGCAATAAGAGCAGAGAAGCTGGGGACCAGGAGTATTGATGGACCCAGAAAGGAGAAGGCAAGTAGGTAGCAGAAGACCCAATTCTGTGTCCTATCGAAAGCAGAAGTTTTTGCCACTTTATCCACTTTAGAAAGGGTCTGGAGAAACAGGCTCAGGGAGAGACAACAGAGAAGGCACTACAGGGCAGACTTCACAAGAACCGTCCTTGAGCAAAGAGAGTGTGGGCTCTTCAGATCTGTCCTTGGAGAAAGGTGAGAGAGATTTGGACTTCAAAGAGAGAAGTGGCTTGGGATGACAAAGAGAAGCAGGGAGGGACAACATAAGGCACAAATGGCTGGA
The DNA here is from genome assembly GCF_964211825.1 of Aythya ferina. Taxonomy (NCBI): domain Eukaryota; kingdom Metazoa; phylum Chordata; class Aves; order Anseriformes; family Anatidae; genus Aythya; species Aythya ferina. Next base: position 2,529,369 of record NC_140307.1, read on the forward strand.
AAATGATGACAAGAAACTGAGGGAAGGTCTCACAGTGAACCTGTACCCAAGAAAAACCCTTAGGAATGGATCACCTGCCCTCTCCTGGAGCAGGGAGGTAAAAGATAGACACTGAAGGGCAAGGCTGAAGAGCAGAAATGCGGGTACATGAAAAGATAAATGAGTACAGGAGAAAGTTAGGAGAGAGGACAGTTCTGAAAGCAGCAGGGAAAACTTACATTGGCCTAGACATTACCACCTTCCAAGTGGGTTCTCAGAATGTTAAAAAATGCTTCTTTATCAGCCTTTAGCAAGGGAAGTGAAGCCTTGGGCTCATCACATTTAGTTGGAGCCTTTCACTTGAGCTGGGACGACACAAACCTGCAACGCTTTGCTCTGAAGAGCCGTGTGTACCCTCACCTTGTTGTCAGCTACAGCTAGCTGCAGGGAGATTGCCCATTGATTCCACTGATGGCAGGAGCAGGCACAAGGTCTTAAAAAAGTCTAAATTGCTTTCCTTAGTTGTGTGTTTGTAGAGCATGGACAATGGAGTGGATTAGTCAGCTCCATGTTAGTTTAGGGTCTATTTTACTTTCTGGATCTTGTAGCTGTTGCCGTGCTGCAATATAATTGCAAGAGTAGCAGGAGAAAGCTGCTGCACAACAAAATAATGATTTCTTTGAAATTGTACAAGGCGATGAAAAAATATTCTTCGTAATAACAGATTTTGTGAATAACAGCAATAAAAAAGTAAACGTGCTTTATCTACTATTATCCTTTTTAATTGTTGATAAGTACTGTATAAATCCACCACCCATTGTCTCACGCAGAAGATAATAACATGTAGTTAGATAAATATTTGTGGAGATGAAATGGTCATAAAGGTCTGTGTAAGTGTAATTGCCACACTTTGTTCCCTACCTGTTTTCCAGGAAGAGGCAACACACTAAATATCTAGTAAATTGGCAAGCACTATTAATAACTGCAGGCAGCTCTGTGCTGTGCTGCAATGACTGGATATGTCATGCAAATGTGTGTTTTGCAAACTGGAAAGGAATAATAGCAGAAGCAGAGTTAGAAGCTGGGAATGAGGAATTCTATGGCTGACTGGAAAAGCGAACATACTGTTTTAGCTTTGTTTTACATATTGCCATTAAATGTAAAGACTAAGTCTGAGCAGAATAAATGCCACATTTGTTGTAACAGTGTGAGCAGACTTAGTCTTTTGTTGTTGTGTTTGTAACTTCTATCAACAGAAAGGCGATTTGCAGACTAGTGCTTTTTGGATGGCTTTCAATATTTGTGCGACATAAATGTGATCACTGTTGTGAAAATAAACAAACAAAGGAAAAAGCCCAAAATATTTTACAGCGTTATTCCGTTAAAAATAAAGTCCGCAAAAATTGTAGGTGTGTGTACCGAGTTCATCAGTTAAGCAGGCTGTCTTATGTTTAATATTTTGTGAAATTGCTTCCATTAATTCTACAGGTGACAGCCATATTATCCTGTCCCAACCCAAATAATTATAGTACATATTAAAGTACAGTGGATATTGTAATACGAATCTCCCCAGATAGGCAGAAAGCAATGTAAATTAAACAAGAAACATAACTAGGGTTTAGCAGCTCATTTTGTAATTTAATTGAACAATGTATCTGGTTGTTAATGGTGCTATGGACACATTAGATTGATATGTTGCAAAGGAAAGATGTTTAAGTAGAAAGCTAATTCCTGCTGTGATTATTCTTATGTTCCAGAGGAGTTGTTATTAGTATTCTTTGTATAAAATTCATTAGCAGTAGCTGCTTGATCTCCAAATAAATAAGTTGGTTAAATTGTTAGTAGAAAAAGGCTAATTATGTAAATGGATTAGGTCGTCAATATTTCATTTCCAGATGCTTTTCTCCCTGCTAGGTAATGCTTCATCTTTGATAAATATAGAATGATATAGTGCACTATTGACTAAGTATTCATCTCGTTGAGTACAGTGCTCTCCTGCTAACTAGTCGAGCTGTGTACGGCAGTGGAGACAGAAGGCATCTTAATATGTTCTTCATTGCATTTCATTTGCTTCAAGTGGTTCAGCCCTAATGTTCCTCATTCTTTGCTGGTTGTTTCCCTTGCAGCTGAACTACCCTGAGAGCTGCAGGGCTTGCAGCCAGTGCTGCTGGTGGTTCTCTGGGCTCTCTCCCTTCCTGTTTGTCACAGGCTCCTCTCTTTGGGTCTCGTATGAACTCCTGAACTTGGATTGTGTAACTAACAACTGTGTTGTTGCTTGCTTCAGTTAAATCACTAGCTCGGCCTTTTGCTTTGTTCATTTATTTTTAGTAAAATGTGATAATCTGAAGCTGCAATAGCAATTCTCTTCTTATATACTGACAGTGTTCATTGCAGTTTTGCCTGGCTTGCATCATGCATTAATCTTTTATTACTGATCGTTATATTAGCTCTCACCTGCCAGCTGTGAAATGACCTGCAGAAAGACATTTAACAATTGCCTCTGAGTTTACAGTATACACTTTAATCAATGCCCAGGATTAAATTAATGCTGATAGGCAATTTCCAATATCTGGTGTCCATGTGATAAGGGAATTGAGCTTTTCTGGACTCCTTTTTCTCTCTTTATTAACTGAAAAAGCGTATCTGTATTTCACGGTGGATCATGTAAACTGTAGTACTGACTCACTGCAAAATTTTGAAACCACTGAATTATGTCAAGCACAGAATCAGTTGGTACTTCTAGGACTTTTGTTGAGCTTTTAAAAATAGGAAATATTATAATCACTTAAACTGTAGGACAATGAAACAGACTTCTTGGCAGACTTCATAATGTATTCAGTAGGGAAACAGTAGAAAAGTGCACGGAAGGTGTAATTTAAAACAATCTGTGTATAGTGTTTGCAGGTTCAATTTTTATGTGTACCAAATATTAAAAATGTCGGCAATTTTGGAGAAGATACTACGCTAAGGAATGTGAAAGTTATTTGTCTGGAGATATTATACTACTTAGCATCCCTGGAGTAAGAGATGAAATGCAAATTTGAGTTGCAGTTACTCAAAGCACACACAAAATACAAAGGAGTATATTTTCTCCTGGTTGGTATAAAGCAGGTGCGGTGGCAGCGTAGAGGGAAAGTAAAACTATATGTTGCTGGAGTACATTCTACTTGATGCCTAATAGACCACATTTCCTTTCAGACCTCATTATCCCTATATGACAACTGAATGCTTTTAAAGAAGGTACACAATCCTTCTGTAATGAAAAGAGAACAAAAATATGAAGTTTATATATATATATAAAGTATCTTATTCTATATCAATTTCTTATGGCTGGTGAATGGAAATGCTGAGGTCCAGGAAACAAGAATGCACTTCGTTAACTAATGCAAATTTTGCGGGATATAATTGGACAGAGATTAATGCACTCTCAGTTAACAGCTATTTACATGCCCAAGATATCACATCACCCCAATGATATCAGTTCACGGCATATTACTTAAATAAATGAGCAATGATTTTATATCTAATTCATTAACAAAAACATGCCCATGTAAGAGTCATAAGTAAACTAGACTGTAGTATTTAATTGGATCCCGTCTCACATATTTCATTACAGGTGTCAAGAAGAGTGTCCTATTGGGACATACGGCTTTCAGTGCACACAAAGATGTGACTGCCAAAATGGTGCAAAGTGTTATCACGTCAATGGAGCATGTATGTGTGACCCTGGATTTAAAGGGATTCATTGCCAAGAAAGAATGTGTCCAGAAGGGTTATATGGCCTCAAATGCAACAAGAGATGTCCTTGCAATATTACCAACACTCTCAGGTGAGTACATCATGTTATATACTAGTGCAGGGACTGCTCAAATAAAAGCATTAGGGAAAAAAGTCATTTAGCTACAACCACATCCTTTTCTCTGTAGATTTAATTAAGAACATACAGTTCCTCTGTATTACAACCTTTGATTTAAAAGACCTCAGGTTTGGAATTGTAAGCCTCAGTCTAGCCATCTACTGAGCATGTATCTGTTAACTATTTAAACAGTTTAGCTAAGATCTAAAACAATCTGACATATGGCCTTATCCTGTAGCTGCAGTCTTCTGGACATAAAAAAAATAGATGAAACCCATATATATGTATAATGACCCAATGAAGTTTAAAATATATAGTTATGTTTAGTCAAATCCATCATTTTGGCTCTTTTTATGACACAGGTTTTCTTGTTAAATCTATAGACAGCAAGGGTACTTTCAAAATGAAACCTAATTTGCTTCAGTTTATGTCTCGTGGCAAATTACCTTGTTGAGAACACTTGAGGACAACGTATAAATAGACCAAAATCAATATCCCCAAGTCAGTCTGTGGAACTGTAACGAAGCCGACATTGTCAAAATAGACATCTCCTCTCTTCTCATATGTGCCTATTTTTGCTCTTCATTGAATATGTGTATGTGTGAAATATTCAGGTAGAAAAATATCAGGGAAGTGTACCTAAAATGGAATAAGCCTCACTTAAAAGGTCAGGTCTCAATGTTTTATTCCCTTTTGCTTTTTTTAGGATCTTATTCTTGAGGTTCTTATTACTAAGAGCTAAAGCCACAAAGAGACTTGAGACTAACATGAGACAGGTTGATTTTTCATTCCCTTTGCAGGCTTAAATAAGTTTTCTGAACCCTGAAAAAGGAAGAATTTAAGACTACTCTGTTACCCTGTTTGCTACCTTTTGTATCTTCTGACTGTTAGAATTGCTGTTTGGAGGTTCCTATACAGTAAAGGGAGCCTGGACAGCAAAAACACCCTGGCATGAGCTTTTCTGAAGGCCTGGAGTGCCCACATGTCTGCAGGGCCCCTCAGCTCCCACCCGATTTCCTCTTTTTTTGTCCATTGCTGTTAAGCATTCACAGCCAATCCAGGATTGTGTAGGCTTCAGAGGGGGGTGAGGATAATTGATGCCCAAGCAAACATGCCCTTGATACGAACATTCTTCAATTTTAAACCAGACAGGTGGAGACCTGACTGTCTTGCTGATGATGACAAACCTACCTGGCAATGTTGCAGCTTGATAAAATACAAACACTCTCCTCAATTATGTATGCAAGCAATACTGCCTAATTTGTGCACGCGCACACACACACACACACACAAACACTTCAGGCAAATCTGTTTGTGTGCTTGAGATAGACTCTATTTGTCTCAGTCTTGCAAATAAACAGGTGATCTTTCTTGTACATTCAAGTTCAACTGTGAGTGGTGAGGTTTTGCTTCACCGAAAGTCGGAGCTCACAATGGATTACTTAAAAAGCCTTGTAATGCTGATCCTACGAGTCCTCTACAGAAAGACAGCTGCTAGCTCTGTTGGGTTTGACAGTGAGGATCCGAAGTGTTCGGCACCTCAAGGGGAGCTCTAAACAACAGGCTTCTGTCCCTTCTGCGTGTTTTGTGTATCATGATACCACTGCAAAAAATAACATCCCTGAGGCATGAGCTGAGCAATATACACAAAAGGTTAATGTTGTGTTGTACCGAGGACAGGTGATGATTCAAGAATTACCGCAGACAGAGCTAAGTTATAAACTCCTGCATAACACAGCATTTTGCCAGTGTGCACAACTTAAGGCTGAGGTAAACACAGAGCAAATCGCTCCTCGCCAAAAGCTCTTTTTCATGTGTACAGTAGGGTGAGACTGCTCTCAGCCAGTTGCTGACACCGTGTCTTCACCTCCTCCTATCCAAGCCTGCAGAAACCTGTTTGTGTGCCCTTTTTCCCAGAAAGTTGTAAACACAGCGGAAGGTCTGCAGGCCATGGGCAAGAATGAGCTTGGCTTCTGTTTCTCAGATAACCGCTCAATTCATTGAGAGTCCCTTACGTGTGGGAAGAATGGGGGTTTGAGGGTGCAAGACTTCATCTGGGTCAGTCAAAGGACTGGCCAGGAGATGCTCTCGGGGGTTGCCAGAAGATCTTCCCTGAAGGAACAGCCTAGCACCATCCGCCTGTGAAGGAAGGTGAGGTCTCGAGGATGAGACGGCTCAGACAGATGGAGGATTGAATCCTCTCCCAGCTTTTTTCTAGACGTGTGGTTATTCTTACACACCATGTACCTGCCCTGTGCATGGCTGCTCTCTGACAGGTACTTGTTATGCCTTCCCTCCCATCACTGCTTCATCAGCTTCACTTGCAGCATCCTCTGCTAAGATGGTATCTCTGTTCCCTTAATAAATGAGTCTAGTCTCTCCATTGATAAAATCTCCCTTTTTCCTGCATCTTATCACTGCTGTTATGGAACAAAGAGATATCAGCAAGCTGTAGATCTGTAAATGTTCTTTCATTCATCCATGGTATTTCAGCTTTCCACTTTTCAATGAGCTCCTCAGAGCACTGTCAATTTCTGAGCCGAGGAGTGTCAGAGCTGATGGAAAATGACCTTCTCTAAAGGCACTCCGTATTCTGAGCAAATCTTTTTACTGATTGTTTAGCCTGTCCCATGCAACACGCTTCTCTTCCCACCCACCTCCTCCCCTGAATTCCTGTCATTACTGCAACCATAGTCTTCCAAAGTGATTAATTTATCGACAGCCGTATATTCCATTTTTCCCAGAAGCCATTTAAACTGTTGGCTACATCTAGTGATACCTAAGTGTGTAGGAGAATTTTATAAACACTTGAAAGGTGGTAAGGGAAGCTTGCTTATTTCTGTCAGTTATTTTGACTCATTTGATCTGGTTAGTGGAAAGCTGGCTGGAACAGTAAGTTCTGGGGGCTTTGAGGAGCAGGTTAGAGAGGAACATTAAGACACACACATTCAGCTCTCCTATTTTCATAGATCTATCTATTTTAATGTCTGAAGAGACCAGTCTGATCATCTACTTTGACCTCCTGCATAGCAACGGCTGAAGAACATCATCCAATAATTTCTGCATCAAAGCCCTCTGAAAGGCACATTGTATGTGTGACTTTTGAACGACTCCAGAATTAGGTAATTTATACTGCACTGGTGACTTGGACTGTCCTTCCACAGGGAAGGATACAACTGGGAAAAACTCTGCTGTGCAAGAAACACGTGTTGAAACAGTCCACAGTAGTCAGAAGGGCATGCTTTCCTGAAAGCAGAGGAGGAGATCAATAGGTGGAGCAGTCTGAGCTACCGAGCTTTCTTGACCACTGATGTGGAGTCACCGTGTGGACCTTTAGCTGTGTCTTTCCCAGGTCAGAGACATGAGAAGGGAAGCAAGACACAATGACCTTGTAAGCCCTGACACTTTTCTACCTGCTATCATGACGAAGTCTAATGGAATGGATAGACCTCCAGAGGCTCTGATTATCGCTGCAATGTTGAAAAGTTTAGAAGAACCAAATCCCATGGACCTTACATGACGTTTCGCCTTGAACTAAATCAAGAATGTACTTGAATGAGGCTGGCTTTGAAGGTGTACTGGACTGAAGTAGTGGCCCTGCAGTCTCATTGTGGCTACTTCTTTAAAAGGAAGAGAGCATTTAGAAAGGGAGACTGGATGTAAAATGGACACCAAAAGAGAGCAAATACCATTAAGTGAGAATTAGAGCTATTTATTAAGATGAGATGACTGGTGCTAGTGTATAAACAGAAAGTCAGAAATTTCATTGGAAGAATTTGTTTTGACTGAAAGATGTGTGGAGAACAAATTCAGGAACTGGAACAGACTGTGCTGTCTAAAGCATTTATTTTCCCAATTTGCCTTTACAAAGTTAAATTACCTGGAGCAAAAGAAAACAGGTTTCCTCAAAATTAGATGCTTAAAAAATGCAAACATCAAAAAATACTTTCTTTTTTTCAGTTCATTTGGTATCAAAACAGTATCAAAAATCTTTCAATGCTGTTAATGTGGCTCAGAAGCCAAGGAGCAATGGTAGCTTCCAAACTGCAGCAAGAGCCATGGAACAATTTCTGTCTCCTGCCATGTTGTGTGCTGTGGACAGATTCCAGTTTCCACCTCTGCTTGGCCCAGTGCCAGAGGAACACTTGGCTGCTTGCACTCATTCTAGGTTTTTTACACTATTCCTTACTGTTATCCAAGAGATTTGGAGAAATAAAGGTTGTTAAGATTCAATGCAAAATACTAATGCTTAACACTGCCAAATTCTTCAAGACTAAGCTTTCGTTCCTGCTCTCATCAAGTGGTTTGAAAGCAGATGTTAGTGGGTTTGCCTTCTGGGATCCTCTCAAAAGCCCCAGGCTCTCCTGCCCATCCATTAAGAGATCCTTTTCCAGAGGAACTGTTTGTATTTTTTAATTTCAGTCTGTTGGTGGCATGGAGAAGTGCCTTAACATATGCTACCTTCCTATGGCCTTGAAATGTTATATTGGCTTTGAAAGGTACATTCAGAACAGAAAGGGAAGAATTATACAAATAATTCACGTTTCTAACTATATTTCCTGTTCCTTGTTTTAACAACTTGACCATTAATTGCCTCAAATTTTTCAACTTCAGTGCAGCTAGCATTTAGTTCACTGGATAGACTGGATGGATAGGTGGTTGGATGGACAACAGACGAATTTCCTAGCTATAGTTATATGTCAGGGTACATAGTTTAAACACGGTGAAAGGTTATAGGATGCCCATATAGGATGTTCCTAACTCACACATACTACTTCTACCTTGTGAGCTGCAATATATGTAGTGTGTGATTCTGATGAATTTAATGGAATAGTTCACAGTTACCAGCATATAAAAATAGTAATAATAATAAAAATGTAGGACTATTTAGTGATATCAGCTGCAGATCTTAAAGATCTGCAAAGGAGAAAAGGTATCATTTTACAGTTGGAAAAGATGAAATACAGAAGGGATCATTTATATGGCCAAGATTCACTGGCAGAATCAGGAAGAGAACAGCTGCTTTATGAATTTTGGTTAAGCATCTAAATTGCAGACATCTTCAAGTTAACAGTGTATAAGGGCATCTTAATTGTCAGACGGGAGTTTGTGATTCAGGTCTCTGCATTGTTCCTATCCAAGACATCTCTCCCATGTCCCCAGGCTGGACACAGCCTGCAACCTCATTACCTGTGGAGCTAGCTGCGTAGCTTTGAGATCTTTTGGCATGTTGTGGGTACCATAACTCTGCAATTTAAAGTGTTTAAAGAGTTTAACACACTCTGTAAGACAGCAAAAGACATGTATTGCAAAGCGCTGAAGAAATACAAGTGTTTGGCCTAGGAGAAGAAGCAAGGTCTGATATGCTCAGGCTAATGATAAACCCAGTCTTGCTTCAAGGGGCAGATTACGTGGATGCAGGGACCCGCATCTGCATGGGGCTTTTCCTAGTTAAAAGCCTCACAAAGGAGTAGAAGGCAGCTTGGCAGGGGGGCAGTGCACAGAACATGGTCTCAACCTTTTACCGGGCCTTGCTGTGGATTTTATGCCCCTTTCTCCCACAGACTTCTGCAAAACCTACTTGGTTCTAGCTGGTTTTAGTTCTTAATAAATAGCCGACATCCCATGCAAAAAAGCTGTCTGTTTTGATGAAGGAGCCAACCTGGGAGTAGAAATTCTTACTGAGTGTAGTATTTTCAATTGAATTGTCATAGACTGATTCAAACTGCCATGAGCATACATTACGTTTGAAAGATTTAATTTAGCCAATGGATGCAGTTCTCATGCAAGCGCATGGCATGTGTGGTGGTAGTGAAAACAAAGAAACAAAAAATCCGCTGTAAAATGTGTCTTTAATGCTTAGCTTTCTGCTCCTATTAAGTAATGATTAATAGACTCAGAGGGGAAAAAAACGAGCTTTTATTATTTTCATCTAAATGTTAAGAGGTGCTGTGTGAACGACCATAATTTCAGGGACTGCTTTGTCAGAAGAATTTCATGGATAGTAGTTTGTTAAGCTGATGAATTGTTTTAATTACTCAGTCAAACGCTATTTATGATGAAACACATGACACTCACAAAATTTGATCATTCTTAGTCACAACAGTATGTGACTAACCTCTCCTACCAGTAATTGCCAGAAACATACTTGGAAATTTCATTTTATGAGGCTACCTTGAAAATTAACATATAGGATATTAATTTTATAGGTGTAAAGAAATCTATTCAGTCATGTCCTCAATATTAAACCGTAGCAATAAATAACCATAAAGGAAAATGAATAGATTCTATGAAGCAAAGAGAAGAGGAGGCTGAGGGGAGGCCTCATGGCAGCCTGCAGCTCCCTCACGAGGGGAGCGGAGGGGCAGGCGCTGAGCTCTGCTCTCTGGGGACAGCGACAGGACCCGAGGGAATCATTCCTAGCCTTGAACATCTTTAACTGGCTGTGTAACACCTAAATGGTATGGCACATACAAGGCTTAATCCTTGGGTGGTTTATGTCAACAACCCGGGTCACATTCATCTGAGAACAGAAAAGAAATTGTATTTTTAAATAAAACGGGTGGACAATTACCAGTTCTGTCAGAGTTCCCAGATGTTTGCAAGTGACACCCCAGTATGGTATTAGGTACCATATTCCCTATACATGTCCTGACTTACATGGTTGCTTATGTTCGTCATCCCAGACAGTTCTCAGCTTTGTTTTGTTCTTAGTGTGACTTTTGCTGGCATTGCATTTGAAATGTTTAACTGAGATATTCCTGCAGTTAATGGACAGTATTTTTCTTTCGCGTCCGCATCTCATTAACATCTGTCTGTCTTCATTAGCTGCCATCCATTGTCTGGAGAATGTAGCTGCAAAGCTGGCTGGGCTGGACTCTACTGCAATGAAACCTGTCCCCCTGGATACTACGGCGAAGGCTGCCAGCTGACCTGCTCGTGCCAGAACGGTGCAGATTGCGACAGCATCACAGGAAAGTGTACGTGTGCACCAGGATACATGGTAAGTGAGAGCTGGGAACAATGGAGCATTTCATAAGGTGCCTGCTAAAAAAGTCAAGAGGACTTTAATCTCATTTCAAATAACATTTGCATAAAAGCGGCCAGATGCAGGTCATTTTTCCCCATTTTACTGTAAGTCCACAGAATTCTCCTTTGAACAGTGTCAACCTATTACTTCTGCTTACTTACTTAACATCAGTATTGTAAGTTTGTGACTGTTGTAAGTATAAAGACTTGGTTCCCTGTCTTACATTCTAAGTCAAGACATAACAAAAAAGATGTCAGATTATTGTCTGCCTGGAAGAGCAGAAAAAGAATTCTCTTGGCCTTTCAGCATGTTCGTTGTCAGTCACACTGTGTTTTTAATAGATGAAGATTTTTTTTAATGTTACAAATGATAGAGCAATTTATGTCTTTTCTGAGTATATTGGCAGGTGTCTTTTACCTGAGCATCAGAAAGATCCTCAGACATTCTGAGGTAAACAAGCTTTATATTTTATAGACGAAATATAAAATGGCTGAAGAAATCAGCCACGGTGAAACAGAAAGAAAGCAGATCATGAGCTGATAGAACAAACAAGAGTTTCCACTGATAGTTAGCAGTCAACTACAATGAGCATCCTCCTAAATGTGTTTTACCCTCTTGTTTAAAGTTAGCTTCAAAATGAAATGAATACATACCTTAAAATGCTAGAGGTCTGATCTTTGACTATGTTGTAGCTCTTCTGCTTTGCTGTTATGACACACAGCAAACATCATACCAGGTAGCTTTAGAACCAACAGAAGGGGTATGGCATGTCCGATCTAGATACCGTCAGTGCCTACTGCAGTGCTTTGGGTTTTCTTGGAAAAAGGTTGCTGTATATTAGGTATGTGCTGCTGTCATCTATATGGGAAGGATGTGCAATTGTGTGACAAGATCACATGTGTGGAGCCGTATATGAAATTAGTGGGATGCTAAATCCTGTTTAGCCTCCCTCCATTCTAAATCTACCGCTCAGTTGATCACCAACTGCCATCTCCTGAACAGCAGAAGTGGGGTTATGGTTTTGAGTCACTTTTGTTCTCTGCTTCATGTCAAAAGCTGAACCTGAAAACTGGAGCTTCCATGTAATTTCCAGGAGTTCTCTCAGTGCTGGGTATACACAGATTTATTTAGACATGAGATGTAGGAGTGGCAAAAGCATGCAGGACAGCAGTACTTAGAGATGTTTTAAAAAAAAAAAGAAAAGAACTTTGAGGTTTGATTCCTCACTCATTTACACTAATAGAAAACAAGAATTTATCTTGTCTGTACACCAGTGATACACAAGTATTAATATAAAGTAGAGAAAAAGATGAAGACAGCAGCATATAAGTAACAAATGCAAAACAAAAAGATACCAAGACCCTCTTTCTTATAAAGAATGCTGTTCAAGTTTGCAGCACGAGAATATTTTGGGACCCTTTACAGTACACATGTAAAAAACCTCATCATTTGTCCAATATATATAGCTCCAAGACAGTGTTATTGCAGCTGTGAAGCCTGGGAAGATCCTATTGCATTGCTTCAAAATAATATTTAATCTCATAATAAAGAGCTTTCTTGCACTGACATTTAAACAGCTTGGTTATTGAGGATAGCTCTATAATCAGTGAAGCATATTTAGGCATTAGTATCATTGCTCACTCATAATATACTATAATCTCTGGCAATTAGTCCATGAGGGGAAGTAAAGCCTTTAAATTGCTAATTTATTGCCTCTGAAGCGTATTTGTCATTTGTATGCATGCCAGATGACTTGAGTTGCAATAGTTCTTTTAAATGCTGGAGAACACAGGCTGTGAAGAAAGCTTGACAGAAACCTTTCCTTCCCACCCCAGAACAGCGGTGTCCTGCAGAGCCGCTCTAGCCATACGCTCCATCACCTGGGCAGCGAAAAGGCGTCAGCACTGCTCCCCGACACAGGCTGCAGGTTGTGGGAGAGATGCCATGGGGCCAGGACCCTCTCAAGGCTTGCAGTGACTTTTCTCAGTGACATGCTCAAGACCAGGCTTTGCCTTCAGGAGCGCTGCCTGCGGTAGAGTTTTGCCCTTGAATTCAGGCAGCCCACAAGCAATGCAGAGTCTGTTCCTGAATGCAGGATGTCTCTTTTGGCAGCACGGACAGTAGAGAGATGCTAATATAGAACTGGGCAGAGGTAATTATTCAGAAAAGCCATAAATGAATCCCTCTTGCTTTTTCTAGCATGAAGCTTGGCTGATGCAGCTCTGAGGTCAGAAATTTTGACATGTGGTTGGGAAGAATGAAAGTGGGATCAACATTCTACACTTCATGGAAACATAGGAACTTATATAGCAGAGCAGGGTAAAGGGTTTCTAGGTGAGGGGAATGTAAGAGGGCATAATGGCATGTGGGACACAATTACAAAGGCAGAGGTTGGACCCATAGGATGCCTAAGGGTACTGGCCAGCTAGAAAACATAGTGACCAAGAAATCACAGTCTCTTCCTGACAAAGCACTCCTCCAGACCACTCGTCTTGCACAGATGGCTTGTCTTTTAACTGTGCCCTGCCTCGGCTGTGTCAGGGCAGCTGGGCTGGGTTTCAGAATGAATCATCTGCTATCACAGCCAAAACAGGGACATTTTGTTGGGATGCAGAACAAGCCATTAAAAACACAAAGCATCTGGTCACCTTTATTAAACGTATTAAGTGGAAAGGCAGCCATCCCATAGGTTGAAATGTCCGTGTGCAGAGCTCTTAATTTTTTGGAAGCTAAGCAGATTCAAGTGTTAAAATAAAAAGGTACATTGTAGCTCAGAAAATAATACATTATTTATTAGCTTTGACATTTCCAAAAATTCAAATGCCAATGCTAAATATTGGTGAGTTTGCAGTTTTGGACAGAATTTCAAAGCCTTTTATATCATCTTTATTTTAGATGAATATATTGGGTCAGACTCAACAACCAGATTTACACATACCTGACTCTAAAAACAAATTACACTGGTGTAAGGATGTTATTGGGTATCAGTACAGGTTGCATGTATGAGGTTTTGATACAACTTTGTTCACACTGGGATATTGCACTATTTTAACCGTGGGATGAGGGCACTGTACTATTTTAACTGCAGATGCTGTGTGTAGATTTGTCTGAAGAGGTGGCTGAGAAATCGGAGTGACCCACTATTATACCCACAACAGCTCAGTTCTTGGAGACAGCCTACAGGACAATAAAAGCAGAATAACAGGAGCAGAGGGGACACAACAAGGTCTTACTCCCCAAAATCACAGAGCAGGTCTAGAGCTCCTCAATAGGAGCAGGTCTAGAGTCCCCACTGCAGGCCTCTTGTAACCCCTGTGCTTACTGCATCTCACTTTTGAAGGGGGGTTAAGGGGTTGTATCCATTAATTAAAATGATTGCAGGGAACCATCATTATAAGTATGCCAATAGGGCCAGGAGGGCACTTCCCCGAAGCTGGTAGTTTTTAAATATTTGAGAATTGCCCCATAGTACTCATATGATGAATTGCCAGTGATGTTTTTCTGAAGAATGGCTTTGAAAAGCCAGTCTGCTGCCATTTCATTCGTGGCAAGAAGGAATCTGATAAAAGCACACAGGGACTACGCAAAGATTACCCTTAAAAAGTAGACAGGGAGATTCTCAACTAGTAGAAATTGGATCCTTACTCCCACACACAAATATTCACTCCTTACAAAAAATTATTTGGATTCAATTACGGGGGTGATAAGAAGGGTTATACTAACTTGCACCTCCCCCTCCTTCCAAATTCTGCTTTCAGATGCTCTCTTACAAGCCCACTGAAGTCTTTTTTTGCTATTGGGATGTAAAAGAAATCAGGATTTGCCCTGTCCTCTCTTCTTTGTTTTTGGTTCATTGAATTTTATTCCTGTAATTCAATAAATGTGTTGAAGAAGGCCAGAGAATATGAATTAAATATGACAGGAGACCACAGGAATCCTGACCTTCTGTCTCACAAGGAAATCTTGAAACCAACCCCCTGCACATACCTATCAGCTTTCTAGCCACTGAAATCGTTACAGATGCTATTGAAATACAACTCACTTCACCTTCTCCATTGCACAGCTAATTGCAACTTTCTTGAAAACAGTAGCTACCTAGGCACCTCATCCTGTGATATGCCTTTGTTTCTTTATGGATGCTTTGTTTTCTTCCTTTGAAAAATGTGTTCAACTTCAAATGCTTTCATTCTGTGTATTGTGGCAAGGAGATAGGTAGTTAAAACATTTCTCTGCCCAAGACACTGAGAAAACTTTAACACTTATCTGTGGAATGTGCGGTCAGCCTTTACTTCGACGGACACTTAGGTCTATATTTCACATCTAGATGACAGAACTTATATTACTTTAAAGAGTTCATCTATTTATGCTGCTATTTTTTGAAGACCTGTCTGCTTTTATTGAACCCTGCATGCTGGCAAGCAAAGCTAGCACTTCATCACCAAAATGAAAGAATTCATTTTGACATTTTTCTATTCCTTGACTATATTGGTAGATCCCATACAAGCTGATCCCTGAATTATACAGTACAGGAAAAGATGGAAACAACAGGAGAGATGAACTCTTACTACAAGATTTTTCAGCTTTTGAGATGTCGCTTGGATTCCCTAAAACTTTCCAAGATGGATTTCAATTCTGTACATCTGTAGTCATTTGCATCTTTTGTTGACACATGCATCAAAATTGCCTTTCAAATATATCCTCATGTAAGTGCTCATGTATATAAATCCTCACTGAGCTCAGCGTGAATCTGTGCACTTAAGGATAGTGCACAGATGCCTTCTTCTGGGTCTATACATCCATAAGTTTGTCTAGTTTGGCAGAGTTTCTTTATATAATGTTTTCTCTACTGCAGGAGTACAAATTGCTTCCAACATACATGCCAGCATATTGGACTAAAAGTCAGCACCCGTAACACACATAAACAATTGCTCAAGCACTTAGGAAAAATAAGTAAATATTATATTGCTATAAAACTGCGCAAATGCGTGGCAAATGTATAACAAATTTTGTAACAGATAATCTCTCAGTACAAATGCACGCAGTCTCAGGCCAGTCTTAGTCTGCCCCATGCCTACCCAGTGAGTAAAATGACCAATTTATCCTGCTATGAAATGAGGAAAACCATAATTTTGTTTTACCTATCATAGAGGTCATAGAGAAGTTACAGATCCAGTCTGCTGAGTATTCCAGCCATGACTGGCTTCCTTCTGGCACATGCAATAGCTCTCGGTCCCCAAAGAAAACATACAGGAGAGAAAAAACAATCTTTCCATCTATATTAAAAAAAAAAAAAAAAAAGCCTGCTCTCCTGTCCTACACCTTTAAAATTCTCTGTGTTGTCTAAAAGAAGAAAAAAAATAATAAAGAAGTAACTAGAAAGGAGCACCTTATCTTATCTTCAGTTGAATTTTCCCTGAAGGTCCACAATCCCAGGTTGGTCTGGAGGAATTTAAAGAATCAATGGCTGTAGGTGTTTTCTAAACACTCAAGGTGATAAATACAACTTTATCAGAATATTCCCTCTCTTCTACATATTTGCTTTCATCTTTATTCTAAATGTATCATCCTTCACCAGTTCAGAAGGAAGCAGGAAAAAAAGAATGAGACTTTTCTCTTATAAGCCCCTGTTTCAGTAGTGAAGTTATTTTATAAATTTCATAAAATTCTTAATATAAAAAATGAACCGAAGGTTGGAGATAGTGGATCTGTTTTGGGGGCTTTAACTCATTTAAATGATCTGTTTCTCTTTGAGATAATTCCAAAAGTACTTCAGTGGAAGCTCATCTCTGAGCAACAGGGCACCTCATCAAAAGGTTTAAAAAGAAAAGACGAGGGGAAAAATCTTCAATACAGCCTGTGTCCTTTTATCCTTGATTTACTGAGCATATCGGTTACCCCCCTTTGTTAAGAACTCTTTTCATTTATAGGTATAGAATAAATTCAGCCATTTTATCAAGATGTTCTTGTTACCAATCACCAGTATAAATTTTACTTGCTGTAGGAGGGGAAAAGGTTTTCTGGCACAGCAGTTGTCCAATTAACTGGAGTATTACAGGCAACAAAAATAGTTTCCCAAGTCTCATTTCATGAATTACCTAGATGCACAAGTAAGATGCAATTTCTTCTCACTGCTTTCCTATTTTATTCATGATGCGATGTCTCAAAGCCAATGTGAATGGCTAGCAGTAGTGGCAGCAGGTATGGAAAAAGGCATCCATACTGTGCAGATGGTTTTGAGCATGGATTGCAGCTTGGAGTGAATTTATTATTAATTAATAGTAAAAACAAGTTTTCGTATAGGTAGTAGAACTAAAAAAGCCTTGTTTTCCACAGATCTATATCCTGAGCTCCCTGGCCTTTCCTACCTCACTGCAGTACCCCGGTCTCTCTGTCAGGTCCCCTCTGACATTTTAGCTAGCAAAGAGCGCTCAGATGGGCTCACGCGCATCAAATTTTCATAATCCCCTCCCTACATAATGAGGTTAAAGGTACCAAGCATCACGCTCCCTAAGAAGGATTAGGAGTTGCCTGAACAAAGACTGAATATTAAGGCATGACGTGGAAGGAATTGATTCCTGTGTTCTCACCTTTTGAACTCTTTCCCATTTATTGGCTTTACCTTTGTTTCTCCTCAGTTATTCAGGAGTTCACAGTGGGCTTCATTTTAAGAAGCTTTGACTGGTTCCTCAGCCACCCCTGAAGTACAGAGACACGGCAGGAAAGGCAAAACCAACTCGGGAGGACCATCCCTGGTGACACAAGGAGCAATGCCAGAGGGAAAGTCACTGCTGGGGTACAGAGAGGGAGGTTTGATGCAGCTGCAGAAACAGCAAAAAGAGCTGCTAGTTTTGAAGTGTTCTGAACAGTTTTGAGAAGATCGTTTTGTCAAAGTCAGCAAGAAGGAAATGCAGTCTCTTTGATGACGTGTGTGAGTTTTAAGTCTGAGCATAGCGTGAAATTATTTTTAAACATGGAAGATGTAATTGTGCTCTGGAAAACTATGATAGGTCAAATTAAAAATGGTATTTACATGGCGCTTGAAAAGTGGCTAAAGACAAAAATGGATTAACTGTGAAACAGTCACAATAACACAGCCAAGTCCTCGGTACTACCTATGGTTGTGTTCAAGAACTTCTCTCCTAGTTCTCATTTTTTAGGTATCCATTGTCCTTAGAATGTGCATTTTCCTAGTGGCTTCTAGATGGAGTCTGAAAGCTCATCTGCTAATTTTTTAAGCTTAGAAACAACTTTACAAGTGGATTTGGAACAAGTAGCAGATCTAAAGCATACCATAAAAAAACAGGTCTGCTCCATACAACCTAATTAAGGGTGAGCTGGAAATTTTTTCTTGAAATGAAGGAACTCTCAGTATCTAGTTGTATGGAAGTTTTATCTGTTAGCTGGGTTGGATGCTTAAAGGTCTTAGTGTAAATAAGAACATCACGTGCCCTGTGTTTTGGTTGATTCCATATGTACATAGCGCTGGTCAGGAATCACTTGTACCTATCAGGAGTTTTGCATATTCATAGACCAGAAGAAAAACAGATCTTGATCTCTCTTTTCATTGATGATCTCTGGATTTTCCTACCGTCTCTCTATACGTACAGAAGTATATATTTATGTGCATAAAATGGACATACTTTTGTTTTTTGTAGGCCATTGGGACTAACAACAGACTCCAGAGCTTTGCATCTCTAGGCCAGTAGTTCTGATCCAGGCCAGGTCAGTACAGACTGGAAACTATCTTCTCTTGGCTGTGCAGTGGCCTGCACAAAATGACTTTGGTCTCGATCCAGCTCCCCGTGGATGAGTATGCACATCACAAACCCCATTTCTATCAGCAGTGACTGGCAGATTTGTTGGCAGACTGAGCCATTTACCATTTTACCTTCACAAACCACTGCTTTAGGTCAAGCTTGGTGGCATGGCTGTGTGATCCATTTCAAAGTCCCCACGGGACTCTTCCTGGGGACAAACAGTGCAGGTACTTGGGGCTTTCAGAATGGCATCATAAGCACTGCATTCCGGTCAGATTGAGCATCTTTATTAACTGGCAGGTGCCTTTCCTGAAAGTTGATCCACTGAGATGGTCCTGCTGCATGTAGACTGGGAAACAATGAACAGCACCGCAGAGCAATGGAACGGGATGCAGGCTAAAACCAGTATTACACTAATGACTCACAAATGGATTCTTCTGGCTCTGCTGTGTTACAGGAGAATATATCCTACATGCAGATCCCCATAGGGAAGATCATTATGGGGAGACCACCCGTGTATTCCCAGGCTTTCAGACTAAGCTGCTCCCCTATTGATTTTTATATCAATGAACCAGGTGCTTGCTGCCTATTAGGCTTGTTGGCATTCTCTCCCCAGAGCTCCTATTGACCAATTAGACATTTCTGCTGGAGTACTGGTGGCCACAGCATTTAGGAGCCTGACAGCGGTCGTGTCACCACCTGGCTGCATGAGCCGTAATGAAGGGGCTTCTCTCACTTCAGGGCATTTGTTGTTGGCTGAACTATTGTACCGAAGTATTTAACAAGGTCACTGGATGCACAAGACACAGTGGGTCTCCCTCAGTTGTGGAAACTGCATCCTTTTCTTTGAAATCAATGGATTTTTTCGAGATCATTTTATCAAGTAGTTCTGTTTCATTTTGCTGGCTCTCTCTCTTGGCAATGTACAAGCTCCAGAAATTGTCTGTGACAGCTCAAATTCTACTTTGTCAGCCCAAGTTTACCTGAACATAACTGCTAGCTTCAGTAGGATTGTCCCAGGTATACAAGAGTGGAATTTGTCTCAGTGACTGCCTCTACTAATGAGAACTGATTCAGTTACACACAGTGTCTATAATTTGATAAGAACTGTGAGCAGTCCCAAATCTCTTCCTCTTTCTTCTTATATTTACTTTTACTTCTGGGCTCTGCTGCACTTTTATGTACCTGAATAACTCCAAAGTTTTCCTAAGTGGGTCCAAAGGAACCAGCTTCATATAGAAACCCTGAATGCCTCTGTCTTTGTTACTAGTTGACATATTTCCTGTATTTTATCCTTAATTGGCAATGTGGCTGTGTCAAATTGCATTTCCGTTTCTGTAGCCTCATTCAGTATCACTGGAGCTCAATATCCTGTTCAGACTGAGTCATTTGAACTGAAGCTTGCAGAGGAATAAACTGCTTGCCAATAGCAGTGTCTCTTTTCATCTATTAAGCTTCTAAATGTACATATCCTTATCCACACTATCTGTGGATCAATGCATAGAAGTGTTGGCAGCTGATTCTCTTGGTGGTTCAAATTGCAAACAGACTTTATTACAGTCACCCAAGTCACTGGTTAATTCCTTATTTTATTTTCTAACTATACTGCCAAAGGATGAGGGAGGTTTTAGCCTTTATGATCAGACCTGTGTAAGTGGAAAATCCTGCTGTGTTTCTTATGCCGAAGAGCAGCTGAACTTTTACCAGGTATTGGACTGTCTTGCTTTTGGTTTTTGGTTTTAGAAAATGTGTGAAAATTTGAAGAGAACATCTGTTATCTGCCTGTGAATGATTGCCAGGTTATTTACCAGCTTTTCAGAAGCTGCATCACAAACTCCATTAGCTTAAAGTTGACATGAAATGTTATTCATTTCATGCCATAAAGAATATTTTCCACCTATATATGTAGATGGTTTCTTTTTTTTGCTTTGATCCTTTCAAGTGTGGATCAGGCAGCCCAGAACCGATGTCAACGGCAGCTGTAAGCATCGTGAGCCCCCTGCCTGCATGTTTCCCATCCTCAGAGCTTCTGTGATTCAGTGCCCCTAGCAAGAGACTGGCTGAGGATACCTGCTGTGCATAGCACATTTAACTCCTCCTGGACTCAGTCCATCCACTCTGTGTGAACAAGAGGTCAGGCATGCACTGATGTGCTGAACTTGTTGTCAGCTTCTGCTACAGAAAGATGCAGGTCTCAGCTAGTGACCACGGTGTGCACGCTAGGGAAGTTTGGATTTGACACCGCACTTGGACATTATCCTTAACTGGAGAGCACAGCTGCAGAAGGATGCTAAAAGAAAGTTTGCCAACAGTGTAAAATTATTGGTATAATCAAAAATAAAGCTAATGGCATATATGCAGAAAGGTTTTGTGGTACGGAATGACTGGGTAAGGTGAAAGTTGGTGCTCAGAAATGCAAAGTAATATACAAGGAGAAAGTAATGTTAAGTAAACACACAAAAGGTGAATTCTAATTTAATTCCTACCATTCAGGGACAGAGATCAGGCAATCACAGTGGGTAGTTTTCTGAAATACGCAAATGAGTGCTCATCTCCAGTCAAAAAAACAAACCAACCCAGAGCACCAGCTAGAGCAGTTAGAATGACCAGGAAAAGAACAAAACGGGATAGAAAAACAATTTTTTGTGCTATTGTATAAATCCATAATATATCTATATCTTAAATTACTGCATGCAGTTTGGCTGATTGCTGCTTACGAAGGATATAATGGAAGTAGTGAATGGTGACAAAGATCATCTTTTATTTGGAATAGCTTCTATACAAAGAGTGACTCGATAAACTAGGACTCAGTTCAGAAAACAGATGGCTGAGGAGGGATGTGATAGAGATCTATGGAACTGAGGCTGGTGCATAGGACACGAACAAGGAATGATTATTTACTATTTCTAATAACACGGGAACAGGGGGCAACCAATTAAATGATTGCACAGCAGGTTTAAAGACAAAGATAGTGCTTTTCACAGAATGTGTAATTAAATTGTGAAATGGCTCCCATAAAATGAGAATAAGAGAGTGGGATGATTTTGCTTAGAAAAGGGGTCACCAAGGGTAGATATGTGAGAGGTCCCTTACATCATTGGAGAAGGGAAGAAGGAACGCATGTTTGCTATTTATCACAGTATAAGAAGTTTCCCAATTAAAAAACAGGCAGTGGATTGAAGCAAACAAATAAACATAATTTTTCTCCTTTGTAGTTATAATTAAACTGTGGATCTTCTTGCAAGAGGACGTCATAGAAGCTGAAAGTGTAAATGATACCTTTTATTCCCTGTTTTTGCTAATGTCCTTTTTGCAGAGCTGTTCAGACTTGTCAGCCAGAGCCAAACTTATTAGTGCAAAAAAGTCAGAAGACCACAACCTTTTATAAGGCAGATCTTGGACTGTGCCACTCAGCTGGTGTGGACTGAGCAGGAACCATGTCCATTTCCCAGACAAGGACATTCCCATGCACTAGCTGGGGCAGAATTAGCCAGCTGGGTTGCTGTCTTGTAGATACTTACTGAAGAGGACCAGATGAGCTTTTGCTCTGCACTAACAGGGCCTCTCCTAAACAGACAGGAAGACAGAAATTGGAGCATCCAGATCTGTTTCCTCTCTCTCGATCTCACATAGCTTGTAACCGTGCAGCTGCAGCTAGTGAAGAAGGGTGGTGGCTCTGAGGTCTCTGCATGCCTCCCAGGGTGGTTCTGGCACTGGTAGAGGCAACATCAGGTTAGTGTTGTTCCTTTTCTTTTACCGTAGTGATGACTGCAATTCAAATTTCTCCATCTAAAAAAGCAGAAGAAAGCAGGGCTTTTTTTGTCTTTACCAGTAATATTCAAGGGCTGGCTTCTGTCCCACAGTTTGGGCACAAGTAGCTTGTTGAGTACATCATGAAGAGCACATCTTGTGTCTACTTCTCAGGCATTTAAATGCTTTCCACCGACTTGAAATAATCCACATTATGTCTGGGTCATTTTACCTTTTGGGACATTTAATTGTGATATGGCCATGGTTTTTGGAGCACTGTAGAATAGCAGCTGCTGAAAGTTGATTATAGCAGCAGCAATGAGCCCTGCAGATATTTGACTTTCTCTGTTCTTTACTGTAAGGGTGGTGAGGCACTGGACCACGTTGTCCAGAGAAGTTGTGGATGCCCCATCCCTGGAAGTCTTTAAGGCCAGGCTGGCTGCGGCTTTGAGCAACTCGATCGAAGTGGGTGGCATCCCTGCCCATGGCAGGGGGTTGCCAACCCAAACCATTCAATGATTCTGTGATCCTATATAACTTCCCCAGAGTTAAATTTAAAATATTCTGAGAGTTTGCTCCTTGCCTCACCTGAGTAAACCTAAAGTGGACCTATTCCAGATTTAAATTGCTTTACAAAAAAGGAACTTGGTAATCCATCGGGCCCCATGATGTGTATCAGTAACCCTCCTGATACAGACATGATTGACCTGCCTCGTAATACATCTTCCCAGTAACTAAATCTAAACCCAAGTATTAAAGATGTTTTCATTTCCACCTGAAATATCTGTTCCATAAACAATCTCCCCAGCTCAGCTGTGAACAGAATTAGGAGCTTGTTTTAGTATCCTGCCCTTACGCAGCCAGCTGCTGGGGCTGGCCAAGCTCTGCACACCCATCTGATTTAGCTGAACATTGGCCTCCACTGTGTTTTTTGAACTGTGTGTGGCTTTGTTGCTTGTACTCCATTACAGGCTGCCTGGGGGAGGCTGTCCTCTCAGGTACGATGCACTGTCTCACCAGGAGAAATGTCCCGAGGAAAAGATGTAGGAGTTGTTTTACCCAGTCTAAATCCAATCTCCTATTTTTGGAGAGGTCCCTCATGGATAAATGTGTTTTGTGATATTTTATTAGGTGAAAAGTGCTGACTGTATAAAAAAAATCTTGTTCAGAGGTTGATGATCATCTTTTTTACTCTCCATACTACTTTCCTTGTGAACATATTTAATTATATGAGTCTGTATTCATTGCCTCGCTGCCATTAAAGTGCTCTGCAGTTAAGGTCTAAATACTAAACCAGGCAGATATTCAAGTGTTGTAAAGTTAGTCTAGATTTTTTGGCCAGCAACAGTTCTACACTGATTTACAGTGCGGGGGGTCTTGCCTGCTCTCTTATTGAAGTCTCTTTCTTTTTTTTAATGCCCATATTTAGATGGCTTGAACAGTAAGAATGGATTATTTTAATTGTAGATAACTGACTGATATTGGGCATATTTTTAGTGCAAACCAGAAAACTATTCCCTTGTGGTGAGGGGGATTGTAGTGCTCACTGACAGAAATCCAACTCAAGCTTGCTGTTTAGTATGAAAAATCAATTTTTTTTAATGAAAGTTTTATTTGTATTTGTTTTCACTTCATTTCATGGAGGCAAAAAAAAAAAAAAAAAACAAAACAACCACCACTTCACGAAGCTAGAATTTGCTGCCTTTATTCGTACAGAGTCCTGCTCCATCACAGCAGCTTTGTGCCATGACTGCCTTTGTGGGACCTTGTGCTCCCCTCTCAACCTGAGCAGCCCAACAAAGGCTTTGGCTACAGCCAGTAAAATGAAACCAGCGCTTTCTATTCGGAGCTGGTGGATTTGTGCATGTACACATGTAAGCTCTCTGTGTATTTTATAACAAGATCAAAAATGCATTTTATTTCATTCATTTATTAAATAATATTGGATAAAGCATTTATAATACTTTGAAAGGTTATGTGATACAGCATTCAGGACTGTGAAGGGTTGTGTCTTTGGGTGAGTCATGAGCTTGTGACTTAAGAAGTGACATAAAATGTCACTTTTTGAACATAAGAAAGCTCTTTGCTGTCCTTTCTACCTCACTCCATCTTCTTCCATACAAAGGGTGGAGGGAAAAGGAGACTGAATAAGGTCATCAGTGGTTTCATTGTGCCATTTTAGATGTGTATCAGACTCTAGCACAGCTACATCATACCATGTTACAAAATGGGTAAAGGAACATTTGTCAGTTCTTAGTAACACTGATTACCTGCAGACTGAAAGCCTGGCTTGTACAGGGCACAAGATCCGTCCCCAAACTTTTTTCTGCATTATATCATTAGCACCAATAATAGCATCTGCAGGGAGTAATTAGTAACACCCAGAGGGGAAAGGAATTCAGCCAGAGGACATCATTATGTCTGGGAAACTAAAGATGCTGTATCATAAGGTCATGAATAAATTGCTTGAATTGAGGGTAGAGGAGATGACCAGAAAAAGTACAAAGTTTCCTACTGCTGCTAATACGCTTATGAAGAGCACGTTAATTTCCACCGGAACACCATTAGGGAAATTAGTTTGTTCTGCCAGTTTGTGCTGCTGGATACCATATGTTTACCTTGAGGGAATGTTTGTGGAGAACCACTTTGGGTTAATTGTAAATTTTACAATTAAATAAGTAAATATACAGAACTGTGTCTGTGATCTGCATCAGTGCCCAGACACCGTGTACCGGCACACTGGTGTGCCACATTCAGTGTGTACACATAAATATGTACTTTTACGTACTAAGTCCATACCAATCACCTTATCTGGACATGCAGACGTTAGCTACAAACAGCACTTGCACTTTTTCTTTCTGATCTGCTTATCGCTACATGCAAATGGCCCTGCACCATGCCCTTCTTCCCATTTCATGCCTGCACTGTGAGCACTCAGCTTGCCCTGCTGCTGGTGGCAGGTGCTGCACCTCCACTTCACCGGGCACAAAGAAAGGTGATGAGGGGGAGAGAGGGGAGATCAGACACCATGTTAAATATCTAAGGGCAGTTGGAGTCCCATTACAGATGACCAGAGGCTCAAACACGTTGCCTTTCACTGCAGTCAGCCCCCCCAGCAATCTGCGCAGGAACAGGGGACGTGCGGCACCTCAGCAGGTTCAACCTCCAGAACACTCGAACCAACCCGTCACCGAGGTCTTTATCATGCAAACTTGATGCCAACTTCAATAACGCTCCCGTTAGTCTTCTGCATTGCAGAGGCCTTGAAAAATTGATTTTCTGTTTTGCCACTGACTTCAGTGGAACCAGCCTTTAGCACTCCAAGGCAAATATATTCCTGTAGGTTGTAGTTACTTCTGAAATTCTTAATTGAATGTCCTTAAATAGTCAAACTTTCAGAGAGGCCAGGCATAGCTGCAGACTTTGCTGGGTGTTGGTGACCGCTGCTGGGTTATTAACTCCTCTTACAGTCTGGGATCGCATTTTTTTTCCTGTTAAAATGTATTTCAGTGATTTAAAGGCCTGATCCAAAACGTATAGGAGTAAATAAAAGTCTTTTTATTGAATGCAGAAAGAGGATTTTAAAGGAAGTTGGCCCTTGTTTACAGCAGGAATGTATTTGTAACAGAAACAAGCAATCTAATACTTACTGCTAGGGCAACATTAATCCAGGGAAAACACTTTGTGAAGTGGCCAGAGCTTGTTAACACAGTTAACACCTTAGGCAGCAGTGTGTCTTTAAGCTCTACTAATATTGTACAATAATAATTTTTGAGGAAGAAAATCTTCACCTCTGCCTGAACAGAAACAAGACGTATTATTGACTGCCATCCGGCAAGACGTATGCTCTGGCCCTCATGAGTCTATTAATATTTGATGCTGATGGATGCGAGCTGGCAGCCTGAGTTATTAATGGCGTTTGGTTCCTTGGGCCTCACCCTCAATACATAGGGGAGAATTAACAATAACAGGAATCGTGTGCCGAAACCTCTCCTGATGCTAGAAGGGTCTGTCATTTAGTTTCAGCACCAATTTGTTAATATTTCTGAAGTAATTAAAGCTATGAAAGGTCATATATGTGGTGGTAGCCACATTATTGGCACCATTCATTTTGATTTCAAGGTGAATTTTAGGGTCCCAGGGACCACAGAAGCCCACCTCGATCTTTGTAATGTTGGGGTAATCCTATCAGATGCAAATTTCAAACAAGAAAGGACTCACTCCTTTTAGCTTCTAAGCAGCTGTGCTGAGACATGGGAAATCCTGTCTTTGGTTGTATGGAGATGCCATCTTATGGATTTGGGCCCAGGAATGCACAGAAGAGGGCAGGAACATGCTGCTTTATGCGAGGAGCTGGACATTTACTGCAACTGGCCCTGATCCAACACGTAGTGAAGAGAGTTTTTTCCACAGATTAGGTTTAGAGTCAGACTTGACCCCTGAAATCAGGAGGTAATACAGGGAGTAGACGTCAGGGATATGTTTTGATAAAATGGGCACTCTAAGGGAAAATGTTGAAAGAAATGAAACACTTCTGAAAGTCTGTGGTGTCCATATGGATCACTCTGACATGGAAAATAGAGATGTAAAATACCAAGTTATTTATAGCTAGATTTCTTAATATAGCTTTAACATTTTCAGGGTTATATGTTTGATTGAATTAGCTACTCCTTCCTATCATGTATACCACATCCAGACATTTCACTATTCTCATTAACCTCCTGATCTTAATAGAAAAAAAAAGAATAATCAACATAAGAAGCACAGCTGTTGATTAATTTTACTAAATAGGATAGAAATAAAAAGTACCATATTGCAAGATTGAAGATTCAATGCACAACATTTAAAATCGGTTTAATAGAATGTATAACTCATTAACAACTGGATAGACATACACTGCAGCATTATTCACTTGGGCAGGTGGTGAGAGGGAGGTGGAATTTACATATCTTTAACAGTACCTGAATGCATTTAATTTCATAGGTCACTCTCCCCAATCAAGTTCAAAATGTTAATAACGGGGTGTGCATTTATAATTAATAAAATCTTAGAGCCAGTGCTATAGTTCAAGTGCATTTTCCTCTTATGTAATTAAGAAGTTAAGGATATTTGGCAGTTGTCACTCTGAGAGTTCTGAAGGTCTCGCTTGTCAAACCCAGAGACAGAAATCTCATTAAGCCAGTTAGTTTCTCCGGTAAGGTTTGTTGCAAGGTAAGGGCACGTAAGGTGTACAGCCAGAATGACTAACCTGGGAGTCCACAAAACAGAGTCTATTGCAGTAAATGCCAAAACTCAAAGGAGTTTTGAGTGAGGAAGACACATCCTGATGCTTAGCTTGTATATGGCACCTTTTCTTTGACGTACCCAAATTATTCTGCCTGTCTGACTGCCCTCTGTGCAGAGTGGGTGTAGAGAAAAGGAGTGAATCTGCACCAGCTTGTTATCACATGGCCAGGGCAAACCTTGCATCACGTGAGCCAACTCGCAGTCACGGAGCCAGCTGAAGAGCTGGAAATCCTGGTTCTCCTTCTGCCCGTGGCCCAGATGCTGTCTTAGTTCATCAGCTTCCCAAGGGAATATGTTAGCTCCACATCACTCTGTTCTTCTTTCCTTTTCAAAGGAATTTTCCTTTACTTCTAGATCACCAGTTCAAATCCAGGTAAGGTCAGTTGTCATAGAAATTACAGCAGTACCAGCACTCCTGCGCAGTACTTGAAATGAGTTGGGAGTTTCGTTCACACAAGATACAGCTTTCTAGGTGGCACTAATTGGCTGTCTAATTGTCACACACAGGAGAAAGGCAGACGATTGATTAGGCGTGGAGACTGAATGCCCCTCTGCCATCCCGCTCAGCTGTGGGATCCTGTAGCTCATTCTGTAGGCATGCTGGCAGGGTAATGAGGGGCAGCGTGCTTGGATTTTCTGGCTGTCAAGACAGCACCTTTTACAGCCAGGCCTTTTCAGAGGAACTTGTTTTACTCCACCAAGGTCAAAGATAGCATCTTTTGCAAACACTGCTTTCACTCAGAAGTCAGGGGCTTGTAGGATTTACTTCTGAGTGGTACCTATCGTAACCATTTCTCCCCCCTAAACCAAAGTTTTTACTATAAAATAGGAGGAGTCCTACTGGTGCTCGGCAGAACAACAGGCATATGGGGGTTTATGGTGCTCAAAATCTGGTCATATTTCCTTTTACTGTCTCAGTGTCTGATACTGTGATATACAGGCTCCTGGAGGTACTCGCCATGGCATAGGGAAGCTGACATTTTGTGCATTTATCTCCTGATAAATGGATGCTCCTATCACACAGTGAAGCGTCTCACCTGCAAAAATACATTTTGACCAATATCTTTTCCCTTGAGCTATGATATAGGTCACACTGTGCAATGTAGTTACTATTTAACTTTGGAGTAGGATAGCTTTCTCTGACATAGGATTAAATTATTACAGTTTGACTCACTGAAGAAGTAAATTTAGGAGCTAATTTGTGATGTGAAAGTCAAGACTACACATAGAAGAAAACGGAGTAAAAATACCGTGTATGTGCTAACATATGTCGACTAGACTGTGGGACTTACTGTATAGGCTTAAAGGGATCGTGTTCACATTTTATCTTTTATCTCCCTTATTGCATCAGATGAACAACGTTAGTAAGGAAAAGTGTCTTACAGCCACACAAGCTAATCGGTGCATACAGTGTACCAACACTTACTGTTGAAGTATTGTATATTTCTGTAATATATAAGTATTTACCCTCCTCTTCCTAGCTTTCCCAACACCTAAAGGACAGCGTCAGGAAATAGGACAGAGACTGTCTGTTTCTGTGTTTTGCTCTTTATGCCTCCTCTCTCTGTCGTACACATCACTCCTTGTTCAGCATTCTTCCCAAAGTCACCATCTCATGCAAATTAACTGAAAACAAATGCAGGTACCAGCTATGCATCAAGAAGGTCTAATGCACCTGTCATGCAGTTTGCCTCTCTGCCAGTCTGTGGAAGATGAGCACACAGGATATCCTTTAGCTTTTTAACAACCGTGTTCTTAGAATATATTTTCCAAGAAATGCAGAGCAATCTTTGCACAGTTTCAGACTGTATATCTTGTGATTAGTGTTTTGTAAGTGATGTTTTGCTTAATGATCTAACATCTGTTCTAGGAGGTTTGTTTTTGTAACTTACACACCTCCTGCTGAATGAACGCCAGAAACTTGTCCCTTCCCTCCAAGTCAATCAAAGCACTAATTGCATCATAATCACGGGAAGCAGCAGTGACTGCTCAAGAGCTGAAGACTCAGCAATCAACTCATAACACTCTGCTCACTGTTTTGAAGGAGAAAGCCTCCCTGTGCAGAGATGGGAATTTCCTGCAATTCAGATTTCTTTAGCTGACTCTGTCTTTTTTTTTGGTTTGCAGGGAGATGACTGCACCATTACCTGCATGGAAGGAACCTATGGTACCAATTGCTCATCAGTTTGTAATTGCAAAAATGATGGCGCATGTTCCCCCGTGGACGGTCTATGCATTTGCAAAGAAGGTAAACAAAATTCAGATTTAACAGTCGTCTACAATTTGGCATCAAGGCTTCTCCCCTTTTAACGTGGCACAGCTGTGCAGTCAGTAACTCCACTATCTATTTGTGCCTGTTGGTAATTCAATGGTCTGCCCAAGTATCAAAACTCAACAGGGGCTTGACTGTATGTTTTGTCTCTGCCCTGAACAGGGGCCAGACTTAACCACTGTGCCGCAAGAATAGGCCATGGAACGAAGTGTGCTTGCAGAGCCACAGCTCCATTCTAAAAGAAATATGAAACAAACCCCAAACTGGGCTTTTGGGGTGTGTTGTGTTTTTTTTTCTTTTTCTTTTTTCTATCCCTCTAATGCCCCATTTCTCCAGGACTCAACAGCGCCATTTCTCCCTCCCATGCCTGGAGTAACACAGCTGGGCAAAGGAGCAGAGGCAGCCTCCTGTTCAGCTTTCCTTTAGCCCATTGTGTTGTCAGTGGGGTGAGCCTGTCTTGTTGTCATCCTCTGGTGACAACTTACACTGTGACAACTCAGCCATGTGCAGGTGTCCTCTGTCTCCTGAGTCAACATGGGGCTGGAGGATGTGGCTGTCCCTTGTCTGGAAAACAAGTCTTGCCTGCTCTGGAGATTCTCTACATGACTCACCTATTTTTGTCCTTCATATATGTCCAGAATTCCCGTATGTGCTTGGTAGTGAACATAACTCATGTACCCAGTAATCACTTGAGAAATCTTGTGCACTCCATAACATGATGTTTCTTATCTTCCCTGTGTAGTGGTGCCTTCCCCCAGAATACCAACATGAGTTATCTCTATATGGCATTAATAAGCCCTAAAACAGAAGTGAGGCAAATAACAATAAAATCTGGCATTTCAAACATGAATTAATGAATCACTGTAGAACCCCGTTTAATGAGGGTGTATAAATGGTGAGTTACTGCTCAACTCCATTACATGCAGCTGCATTGTAATGAAAGCCATTGTGCGGCTGGTAGTTAAGATTTGAGCCTTAATGGTTAGAAATGATGGCCTTGGTCTTTTTTCTGTGTGTGTAATAGCTTCTTTATATTAAAGATCCTTCTCAAAAAATATGAGGTAAGAAACAGGCAGCATCAAATAGCAAGTGTCTTATATTCAGCAGGTCTTCAGCAGATTCTCTTGCTGCCTGAGCAGTTCCCAGAGAGGAATCAGACACCTTAATGTGGCAAACAGCCAACACAGTGACACCTACACCACCCTTCTCCACATATAGATGCTGGCAGAGGAAGCTAATAGTTCATAATTAAAGGGCCAATCTTTGACCCTGAGATCAGTGTCTTTATTTACACCAAGATCAGGAGGAAACTGGTTCTAGAATCGAAGAGCTGCGGTTTGCACGCTGCCATTCATGCTGTGCTGTGCAAGAAAAGGGCAGACCATTAGACCTGTCTAGAAAACATGCACGATGCAGGATGTTTTAACTCTCCTGAGGTAAATATTACAGCAGATAGCTGTAATCCAGCATTATTTTTTTTTCTGTGAAAACATCTCAAATGCTGTTTCTTTTATAACTTTCTTCAGGGTGGCAAGGAATGGATTGCTCTATTCCATGTTCGAGTGGAAGTTGGGGTCTTAACTGTAACCAGACATGCTATTGCACAAATGGAGCTGCCTGCAGGCCAGCTGATGGCTTTTGTCTCTGCTCACCTGGATGGCAAGGGGAGTACTGTGACCAGCCCTGTCCCGTAAGTATGACTGGGATGGTCTTGCATCCCCTTTTAAAGCATAGCCAGCATAGCTCTTCGAAACATACAGTAGGTCAGTATCTTATTTTGTCCATGGATACCTGCAGGAAATCATGTATAAATAACAGATCGGGTTTCTAGCAATCAAGTAGATATTTTCTGTTTTGCACTATATTTAATCAGAGCTATTGCAATGCTATCTGCATTTTCTTGAGCATCATATTTTAAAGTGATCCCTCATTTGGTTCTATATAGAAATGTTAGGCACTGAGTTATTTCTATCTCCTCTGTATGTTAATTTTAAAAATGCGACTCAGCATTAGGAGGGACGTGATAGATGATATTGCACATTTTTGGACAAAAAACTGATTACTGAGACTTTTTTGTTTATATTTTTGGAAGGATGGAACATATGGTCTTAATTGCAGTGAACGTTGTGATTGTAGCCATGCAGATGGGTGCGATCCTGTCACCGGTTACTGCTGCTGTCTTGCTGGCTGGACAGGTAAAATTAGGAATTAACTATGTAAAACTTGGGATTTGTTTATTTGTTTGTTTGTTTGTTTGTTTTTTGCTATTGCATCAGTTATAGTACCGGACTTCTGACTGCAAACTTTTAGATAATAGATTGAGACAAGATCAGCTGAACTTGCCCACATTTAAATCACTCATGCTGGTGACAAAAATTGGCATTCATTAAATTTGTATTCAAATTAGTTGAAGATAGCTCCAAACCTGCAGCCAGATGTTAGCCTTCTGTAAAAAGAATCCTCAGGAGGGATGCAGATCATCTGGTAATCCTGCAGCATTTTTCTCCTTGAATGGCCCTTTCCATGGGGGTGCAGCTGTGCCACAGTGAATCCTCTGGCCATCATACGTGGGGATGCAGGTACATGTCTTCTGGATGCTGAGAGTCATTACAGCTGCTCCATCATACAAAACCAGGTTTGTCACAAACTGCTGTCTTTATGTTCTTCCATTTTCCCATGCTTCTTATCCCACGGAAGGATGGTTATGGAGAGCAGATTAGTGCTGGTTTGACAAAGAGCTCTCGTGATTACACAGATGCCAAGAGAAATATTCAGTGAAGTCTGAAAGTCTGGGCTGGAGATCTCAGTACGATCAGACGTGCACTTGACTCCATACTGATATGTCTTTTTGCCAGCTTTTGACAGCTAACATAGCAGCACTGGAGGACAAGTTATTGACCCAACCAGTATTTCACACTTAGCTGCCTAAAATACTGGTTAATCTCCCTCAGCTCTCTGTAGAGGCCCTGGAGGGAAATTAGCTTATATTCTTGCCTATATCTGCAGAGACACCAGCAGCACTGACAATCAAAATGTATTGGTATTAACAGCAATTCATTTGGAAAATGTAATTGTTTTTCAAACTAGTACAAGTTGAAAGATGTACGTAGAAAGGCACGCTGATCAGGCAGCTGACATTGGGGATACTGTTACCTTAACCCTTCATTTATGCCTTAAAATAATACATGCCTTGTATTTCTAATGGAGAGAACATCACCACTGCAGCCCAGCTCTTAGAAGCATGAAGCAAAAGCAGTGAAATTATATCTTGTACTTTATGGAAAACATCATTTTAGAATTAAATAAAATGCAAAAATAAGAATTTATACAAACATTACTTACATCAGAGTTATTTTACAAAGGTATTGGGCATGCATCCCTGAAAAGTGTTTTTTTCCCGCATGAGAATCCATTTCATAAGCTCACTACTACCCACTCTGGCTTGTGTTCTTCACTCACTGGACTGCATTCATCACTCTTTGAGTCTCTTTACCATCAATATATCCATCCATCAAGCTTTAAAACTCCACTGTACATTATTGATGCCCATCAGAAGAACAGTTGATAGGTTTTCCTGTAGTCATTGTGAGTTTTTTTCAAGGGACAAAATGGTTTTTAAAAGTACAGTAAATTAATATATATATATTTACTCTAAAGGCTTATTACACATCTTTCTGTATGTAGCATTTCAGATGAAAGTGCTTTACAGACTTTACACTTTACAGACTGAAGGCATAGCATTTTCTCAAAGTCATTTGAAACAAATACTCTGTACTTTCACAAGCACGTGCACGTCTGTAAATGTACATCAAGTGCAGATATAAATTACTCCAACTAAAAGTAAGAATAATTTCAGTGATATCTCCCTCTTTTTAATTTCTGTATTGGGTAAGGTAAATGTACGGTAACTTGCAGGACACTTGGTGCAAATTAAGGTCTTTGTTCTTCAATATGTCTCTGCAGTTCTGGAACTCCTTTCTTCAGGATCACATTTCTGGGAGAAAAATATTATATTAGTATTTGAGACCAGGCTTGAGTTGAGATGTTGACAGGACCATGTAAGGTGTGCACTGGAAATGCTGATAGACAGACAGAGCCAACATGTGTTTTGTCAATTCTGCTCTCAATGTTTTTTCCACTTGGCTTAGCACCAGACACAAGGATAAATTCTGCTCATACTGGTTTGAAAGTATGTAATTTAAGAAACTCTTCAGCTAGATAATTATATTTTCATATTAAGGAGTATGGCATCGGTAGAAGATTAATCTTATCTCTAGTTGTTGTGAACTGGGCCATGATGTGTATTGCAGTGCATTTTATAAATATGATGTGATAAATAATTCAGGCTTAAATTTGTGCTTTCTGAGTTTGGTACTAATTAGGCATGGCCTGAAAAAGATCAGAAAAGTTCAGGATCGTGGAACATCTGAAGGTTTTCCTACCCACTCACACCAGACAGAGAATTCACGAGGTTTTCTGATCCTAACAGCCACAAAACTTCATCTGAAACAGCATATTCTGTATGTTCATCCCACATGTGGGACTCCCCGCCTTGATGTCAGTGTTCTGTGTAGAGATCAAGGGGAAGATTGAGCCCATTTTCTTTAAAGTAGTTTTCAAGATGTTACTGATATAAACCTTCAGAAACTGATAGACGGCAGGAGCATGGAGGAAGACTGGGAAAAGAAGAAAAAAGGTACGGAAAGAGTAGCATACAATATAAGTTAATAGCAGTCTACCATCCTTTTATTATGTTGTGACTGCCACCCATCAAGAGTCTTTTATTCAGGGCGATGCTCTCCCACCTTTCCATGTGTACCAGCTGAGAAAAGGTAATTTTCTGGAGTGGAGCAAACTTGGCAGAGGGGAAGATGATAAAGAGAATCCCACGTATCAGCCAGGAGATTACAAAGCTGTACAGACCAGCTGTATGCATGAATAAGCACACTGGCAACAAGCTGCTTAGACATGCATATATGGTTTCCGTTAAGTTCAGTGGGGAATTGCACATGTGCAGGCAAAGGCAGAAGTTAGACCCTGAGACAGATCAAATCTGAAGATGATTGCACCCTGATGTTATAGCTGAAAATTACCCAACCAGGTACACAGGCACATTGTGTCACCAACAGCTTTGTAGATAGCAGGAAAACTGTAACCTTTTTACTTAAAAGACCAAAGCCACATTGGCAAAAGGCTCTCACATGGTACAAGTACAGTGAGACTTGTTCACATGTGGGCCGAAATCAGATCTGACCTGCTGACACAATGTGAAGCTGGCTTTGAATCCATATGAAGAAAATGTCAGTTGCAGATAGAAATAAGGTCCTAGCCTTGTACTGAATGGAGTTCTTGAGCTTGCACATGCTTAACATATAAATAGTATCCTTGAAATTAAAAGATGTCTTCATGTCTACTGCCAGGTTAAAAAGGAAAAGTGTAGCCGCCAGCAGGATCGAGCCTTGTCTGATTAGACTGATTGCTTTCTAAAGATTAACAAGGGTCTCTCCACCCCGGATCTGCTATGCATTTTAGATACATATCACTTTTGTGCTTGCAGCTGTGTATGTCTGCGTGTACGTGTGCGCACAGATACCTTACAGCTACCAGTCATTTGTGAGAGAGGTGCTATTTTGTGTACATTCAGGTTAAAATGAAAATGCTTGAAAATGTAGTGCTTCGGTGCTAATTGCATTTGCTTAATTAGGGATCTCGCATACACTGTATCCTCGGAGAGAATGCAAGTGCAGAAAAGCTGCATGGTGGAGCGTTTCCTGGAAGTCCTTTGGAAGAAAACAGGTCCTGGGGAAGCAGGCTTGAGCCTCATCTTGCCCAAGTGAAACTCCTCCCCTGGATGCTCATAGACTCAAATTTCAGTCAGGTTCCTCTCACTTAATAAATGACCTGAAATTGGACAGAAGAGGGCTATCTACCTGGGTAGCCTTGCTCTGGAAGCACTGCTGCAGCTAAGCCAGCTGGGTTTTGCAAGCCACGCTGCAAACCCCAGCAGCCCAGCGCTCATTCCTCGAGGTGGCTGCTGACTGCGTGTTTCTTACCAGAAATGGCATCCTTACAGATGCCAGAACCAATACTACTCTATAGCCTTTAGTTGGTTCACTCAGTACAAGCCCCCATAGCTGAATTATTCGTAGCTGCTGCTCTGTCTTCTACCTTCTGGAGGTGCTCGCTTTGTGCCTGACCTGGGCCAAGTTTGCAGGACTCTCTGGGAAGCCAGAGGCAGCCACTGCTAATCCTGACTCTAAGACCCATGTCCGTTCGTTTTCACAGTCAGACATCCCACCTGCAAAAAGATTACAGAAAGAGAAGCCACAGGCCTGGCTGATACTCCCAGCAAGCCCATTTCCTCCCTGTAACGAGTCAATGTGCTTCAAGTTAATTGTGGCAGTGTGTATTTTGTTAACCTTTTAGATATTATAGTGGGATTAAACAGAAAGTGGTCTACAGGGGGATATATTCCATTCCTGTAAATGTTAAGGTCAGTTAAAATCCTGTTTATCTGAATTCCTTTAATCTGAAATGCTGTCTTATCGGAGTCTTGGTTGTATCTTTTGTTTTTTGTATCGCTGTCTGCTTTCTATAGAACGCTGTCGTTGTGATGCTATCTCAATTATCGCACTGAACTGCTAAACTCAGTAGCTTTTCTGAACATCCAAAGCCAAAGTTTATTCAGTAGGTTTCAACATCCCCAGATGCATGAGGAAAATAAGACAATATTGTAGAGGTAAGATGGAAAGTAAAGGCGTATGCATCCCATAGATGATTATAAAAGAACCCTTCATAAGTTAAATCCTTCTTAGTTAATCAGAATGGCAACTACAAGTATGAAAATTGTATGTGGTGGTAGAGGAAGAACCATTTTGTCACTGTGTTGGTACTTTTCACCTTCAGACTTCGTTCATGTCTCATGAGAGCAGCCTCCCTCTTTGCCGCAACATACACAAAGTCAAAATATCTATTTCACTGTCCTTTACAACCTCTGTAACTTCCATACGTTGCCAGCAACACAAACCCTAATTGTCTCTTATCATGTCCAGAAATACTGTACAGTAGTTGTGGTAGTCTCAGGTTGTAGGGACTTCCACGTGCAATTGTATAAGCGAGTTAATGGGGTCAGGAAATGTAGGCTGGTCACAGATAAGGTGAGCTTTGAGGAATGAGACTTCACATTTGAGAGAATTTGCAGGCTGCGAGTGACATCTGCACTGTCACTCAAACACAGAAGCATGTTTCTTCCCTCCCGTGGACACATTAATTCAGGAAAACTGATAAGCCTTTTACTCAAGGGAAGGCCTTTTTGAATTTTAAAGAAACACTGACCACTTTGACGGTGAGCTCTAAGGTATTTTTAACTTCACTCTTCCTGAGTTCTTTGCAAGAAGGTGATTTTTCAAGAAAAAAAATAACTTTCCATTTAGCTTTCCATAAAATATATATATATTTTATTTTTTTTTTAATATGACTTTCCTCGGTTGCAGCAGTATTTAGTTTACAATTTTAGAGCCAGATCCTCTTCACAGCTGTACCAGTCTGAAGCCAAAATAAGTCTATTGTCTTTAATAGATCTACTCCAGTGTATACTCCTATAATTGGCAGCTGACTTTTCTTCACGTCTTTAAAAGTAGAAAAAATCTAGGACTTATTTTTATGTACCTGCAGGTTTATGGTTGACCAGGTCCATGGGATGTCGGAGCTCACAATGCTGTGGGTTGGCTTTGTTTTTTAAACGGACTGTTTCATGCTCTCTGGAGTTGTAATACTAAGCCTAAAATACCAAAATGGAGCTATAGTAAGTTCCTATTAAACATGCATTTTCTAGATGTCTAATCCCATTATCTAAACCATATTTTGCACTTATCACTTCTGGCAGTCTTATCCCAGATTTTTAAATTAATAATTTATTTCTGTGATTATCCTGTATCCTTACATTAGCTTTAAGCAGACAGAAAAACTAGAAATGTTAAGAGTCAGTCTAAAATGATGCATTTTAGTCTCTCTTCTGGCCTCTGCCTTTCAAAAGGGAAAATCTTATCCATATGAAAAGGTATACTTACTCCATGGGTTTGACAAGTGTCCTTTAGCCTATGAATGTAACATAAGCTTATTAGAAATTAGCTTTAATTTTTCATTGACTTAATTTCAAGTGAGTTGATAAGATTTTTATGTCAGGCTGTGCTTAAAAATTCTCTCTTTGACAGGAATCTTTAAGTATGGTTCCTGCTGATATAGGGCTAATTTTCAAAAATATGAATTATGAAGTTATATCAAAGACATCATTGATGTCCTGACATTAATTATGTCTGTGCTTTCCTTGGCAGATATCTAGGAGGCTCCAGATTCTCATCTAAGGGGGGGTTTAGCTGTGTTTGTCCTGTGCCAGTTTTAGTATATATTTCACCTTTCATGAAATCCATTGGATTTTTGCCACTCATTCAGTGGGAGTTGGATCAGACCCTTAGACTATAATTAGAATCTGCAGTAAGCCTTCTGCTAAACATAAGCATGCATGCAAATGATTGCAGTATTTGTCTTATAAATACAGAAGAGATACGAGTTCACTTATCTTCGTATTTATTTTTGGTTTTATTTTCACTTATTAAAGGACAGCTTTTAAAATTGTATGAAAAGATATAGCTTGGATGGCATCCTGGATTATGCTAATTTAATGGGTTCTGAAAAATGAAATTTGATGCTAGAGATATTCGACTATTTGCCATGTTAATATGGAGGCATTCTATATATAAGCTTGGCTGTGTGTACAATACGTTCACCTATAAATAAATGTGGGCGAGAAGCAGTGAAAAAATTATTTGTGAACATTTCAGCAGACTAAATACTGAATGCTACCATGCAGCGTGTGAAGGAAGAAAAGGGAAAGATAATTCAATAAACAGCCAGCGAGTTGAAATGTTGTATATATATGTTACTGGTGAAAAGTGTTCTCAGTGACAAATGTTGTAAATATCTTCCTTCCCCTTCTGCACAAAGCAGAAAAGGTTGAATTTCACTCAGTGTTATTAAACACCAAAGTCTCGCACATGTTCTGTTGTACAACAGCTCTTGCTAAGCTGCATCCTTACCTCGTGGCTCAGGGGCTGGAACATTTAAAAGTCAGGAAAACAATAATTTTTTTCCCACTTACAGATTCCTCTCTCCTTTTTACCTGCTGATGGTCTGCTTGGATCTTGCCCAGGTTCCTGTTCCTTCCTGGCCTGAAATCATGTCCAGAGTTTGAGAATTAGTAGGAAGAAAGCATCCTAAAGATGAAGGAAGACTGAGTAGGGCCTGACTCCTGTTGGTACCGTTTCCTCCAGGATCTACCCTTTGTTAGCAGCAACTTTTCTTCTTGCAGTAGTGCACCCTGGGGAGTATCCTGTAGCAAAGGGAACCAGATGATCCTTAATTTTAGCAAACATTTTGACTTACTCAATTTCTTGCGAGGTAGGTCTCTTGCCTCAAAAGCTTTTATTGCATAAATTCCCAGAGTTGGATGATTCATATCTGGAGTTTTCTCTAGATAATTAAAAATAGGGGTAGGATTAGTGCTCCACAGAGGTGCATTAGGCTGTAAGTATATTACTTTCAGAAAAACACTTACATTAATGGGTGCATAAATCGCCTATGCAATGATGAGAAAAGAGACAATTTAGAATATTTCACTGACTGCAGGGAAGGGCTTATTCTTCATTATTTAGGACCAGATTGTCGAGCTTTCATTTAGACTGATGGGCTGTTGCACACAGGAGTTGCCCCACTGAAGCTCACCAGTGAACAATGCTTAGCAAGGTAAATAAGGGCTCCACAGCTTCAATCTGAAAAAAAATAAAAATAAAAAATTTACAGTTAGAAAAGCATTTTAAGAACACCACAAAAGTTCATAGATGATGTTGCTGCTGTTATCTCTGTTGAATAGTTTCACTATATAAAAGCAAAAATAGCTTGTTTGCAGACTGGATGAGCAGCCATCAATTCTTAATGTTTCCATTTAATTTTATGGGAGATCCCTTTATGTTTTCTTCTATCTGCTACCGTCCCCAAACAGATTTTCTAGTTCTTCAGCATCCTTAAAGCTGAGTTGTCATGAATCATGCTGTGGGGTTTGCCTCAGGTAGGAATATATATCACAACGCAAAAAAATGATAGAAGAGCATCAAGGATTCTTTATGAACTCTTGTACATACGCTATCATAACACCTTCTGAACAGCTGATCCAAAGCTAATCAGACATTTATTTCTTACGTCCTTATTGAATTTTCCTTTACTTTTTATAGACTGAAGCAGCAAAGGATTCACTTATGAAAGCATGCTGATCTAATCTCAAATACAAAGCTGATTTAAATGGAATTTATAGGTGAAACATAAACGTAACAGCAATAAGAGTACTGGGGAAAGAGAAGAGAATGAAGTTAAACAAAAGGTGAACACATGAATATAGAAATCAGCATCAGAAATAAAGGCACAAATTAGGAGGCCAAGGTGAGACTTGCAGGGGACCTCAGTGGATTCTGGCTCTGGAATGACAGCCGTGTGCCCAGGACCCCCCAGGGCTCGTGTGTGAGAGGTGGCACAGCCACCAAAGGGGTCTCTGTGGGTGGCACTGACCTGCACGATGGAGAGAGGAGGGTCTGCGTTGCGTGAAGGAGCAGTCAGCTCTTGAGATCCCATTCAGGGATGCATTCCCAGACCTCTTCCAGTACGATCAAGTGCTTACTGCCCTGCTTTCAGCGACTGCCTCTCTGAAATGGCCTTGCCATTACAATCGCAGCTATAATCGTGAGGCTACTTTCTGCTGTTGAAGCTGTGTTGCTGCTGTTTTGGTTGTGCCACTGTGTGCTGTGTCAACAGGCAGTCAAACCTCCGTTAAGAGTTAGTGGTGCCAGAGACAAAAGCTACCAGGCATTCCAGATCAATGCCAAGCGTGACTCACCAAACTTGAGGCTTCCACAGCATTGCCTGCCTAAATCCGATGCCTGTTTGTGCATAAAAAGCATTTTTTCCAGAGCTATTCAAATGCCAGAGATAAGAGTTTATTATGACTTCATGTCATGTTGAAAGACA
Organism: Aythya ferina; assembly: GCF_964211825.1. Taxonomy (NCBI): domain Eukaryota; kingdom Metazoa; phylum Chordata; class Aves; order Anseriformes; family Anatidae; genus Aythya; species Aythya ferina. The sequence goes on from NC_140307.1 coordinate 2,570,372, forward strand.
GGTGGAGGAGAGCACAATGTTTGTGTTGGATTCAAATGTCTGCTGAAATCATTCCTGTCATTGCTAATTGATGTTGCATCTGTCTTTAGATTGTGATTATTGAAGAAAAAAAAAAAAAGCTGAAGTTCTTATTCAGAGAAATAATTACAGTTGTACACTAGTAGATACAAAATTAAAGTACGTGGGGGGGATGGGACCAACATCCTATAATTTATCAAATTCCCGCATCCCTGGAAAATAATTAGATGCTGGGCAGCACGAAGGCCCTGCTGCAGAGGCTACTGTCAAGGGATAGCACTGGTCAAAAATAGGCCGCAAGTTCTCATTTGTTCCTTCCATTTTTGCTCTTCTATTGTGTTTAGAGTATTAGTTTCCAACTATCTAGAGACAAAGCAGACAAACAATGGCAGACTTTATTAAGAGCTGGAGACATAATCCCCAAGCCTGCGTGCAATTGCACAAATAAACTGGAGAGAGAAGAAAGGGAATTCTGCTTGTATCTGGCTTTCCGGAATTTCACCCTCCAAAGTCCTTCAGTGTGATATAGTTACAGACAGCACTAAATCTGCATTACTTTGACAAACTTTCATTGAAGCTATTTAAGATTATTAATGGAAGCAGTATGTGAAGCAGCTCGTCTACAGATGCCTTATATCCTCGCTATATAGCTGTCAGCTTTTTTTTTCCTTTTTCTTTTTCTTTTTCTTGCTCCTCTGCATGCTGGCTGTGTGGAGGCTAGGTGAAGCTTTCACAGTCCTGGTTGTGTATTTGAATACAAAGAACCACACTTCTTCTGGTGAACATTTGTACTGTTCCATGTAAGCCAGGCACAAATTTTTATCATGTCAAGTCACGGGACACACACACCTCCAGCCACTTTGCGTTGGAAGATCACTGCACAACCCGCCTGCTTCTCCCCTGGAAGGTCTGCACCAAAGATCTGCAAAATAATCCTGATGTCCCAGAGAGCATCTGCTTTACCTCTTGCTAGTAAACTATCCTGAATGAGCCCATAAGGGGAAGCAGCCTGGAATAGCTCTCTACATAATTGTTCCGTAAAAGAGTGCAGTCGTGATTGCTCTGGTGGGTAAAGGTCATGTTTTTCACAGCACACACAACAGCAATTCAGGCACTTTGTAGTTTTCCCTGCCCATTGTGCATGCAAACGAAGAAGGTATGGAGGTGGGAGTGAATTCTGGGTACAGTAAAAAAGGATGGCAGAGGAAATCCTGCTTGGGAGCAGCCAGTGTTTGCAAAACCTCAAACCCACCCTGGGACATGGAGATTTTGGGGTTCCTGTTTCACAGGCTGGATTAAAAGCCATAGCAGATTCCGCTCTTACCTCGGCTCTGGCTTACTGCATGATGTCCTCTGCCCATGTACAGTGGATAACTATAATTTTTGTAAGTTATGTGAATTTCACTTACATTTCACTCCCAGAACATTGTTTAAGGAGGTCTTGGAAGTATAATTTCATGCTAGTATCTGCAATTGTGAACTACAGCCTCAGGCAGTAAGATGATTTCTTGGTATCTAGGCAATAGAGTTTATGTATAGAACTGCTTCCTGCAGCTTCAAGGACTTATTCTTCTGGTAGTTGTCTTTCTAATTTCTACATCATGCTTGTCAAACAAAGAATTTGTTCATGAGTTAGGAATCCATAGTTATAACATGAGATGATACTGAGATATGTCAACTTCAGCTTTTTTTTTTTTATATTTCTGGAAATTGAAAACTAATTGCTTATCAGAAATGTTCATCAGCAAGTTCCTAAGCAAAGGTTAAAGTTTTACATTAAGGAGGCTTTCTGCTTCACTGACTCCGATTGTAAAGTAGCTGGGAGGGATGGACTCCCCCTTCATATGCTGTCAAGTTAGGGAATTGTAAAATTAAGGTGCTTTTTTTTTAGCACAATTCCATAAGACGTGCATGTCCAGATGCAATTTTAACTTCTCATTTACATTTGCAATTCAATGTGAGAAGAAGCCTCCAAAAAATGAAGTCTTCCATGAGAACTGGAGTAATAGAAAGTAATAAAAATTGACTGCGGCACCTTCTCAGTTGTCTTCTGAAAAATAATAAATAAATAAGTGCTGTAGCAGGTATCAGTGTCTTCTAGAAGGTTTCCGTTTTCCCCCTTTACATTTCGTTACAACAATCGGCTTCACAATGACTCATTGCCTTCGTTAGGAGCGGGAAGACATCCCTCATTATTCATTACGAAAGGAAGGACTTTGCTGCTGCAAAGAACAGCCGTGGCATTCTAATTCAGCTACCTTTCAAGAGAAGGAAGTCAATGTCATTCTTCCCCAAACTTTGCTGAAAGAGACAAGAAATAATGCTGTTTAATTGTCTCCATTTATAAATAGCCCATTCACAATAAGAACTGTATTTTCAATTCTGCAGGCAGGAGGAAAAGATACACATTTTTCTGCATTTGTGTCAGAATTTAATTTCTGGGAGCTTCTGGTGAGACTTGAAAAACTATAAATGATCATATACATATGCATAAATGAAATGCATTTATTTATTTACCATTTATTATATTACTTTTTAATTACAGAGTACAGTAGATTTATTGCATAGGTGTGCAGGCAAAGTGTTGACTGTTAGAGCAATCCAAGGATAGATTTGATTTCAAAGGGGAGTAGGGAGGGCTGTAGTGAAATTACTGTTTTTCTTGATTTTACTTCTACAGATATCCTTTGTCTCTTTTTGCCCCCATTAGTTCAGACGTATTTAAATATTAAGTGATTGAGCTTGTATTATGTTTTTACTGTATTTTAATGTGTTTTTTATTAAGTTTTACAGTACAGACCAGGCCTCTTTATAAATAAAGCTATGAACGTGTATCACTAAAAATCCCATTTCAAACTGTACTTTTGCCAGGCTTGGTTAAGATTTTCTAGGAAGGGACATCATAATTGTGTGATTAATCTTCAGAAAAGGGAAATTTTAGCTCTGCAGTATTTCTTACTGTATTAGCTTCAGAGATTTATAAAACCAACTTGAAACTGCACTGTAAGTGTGTTTATAATGACTTCTAGCTGATTTAATAATCCTCAAAGTTTGGTGACCGTACAGATCACAGCTTCAGAAATACAGTCCATTACCTGTAGCGTCCAGATGAAGTTATCAGAGGTGTAGGAAATTACTTGGGATTGTATTTCTCCTTGGCGATGCGCTAATCCAGCCTCTGGCTGGGGCTCTTCGAGCCCTTGTCTGCATTTATCCCATTATGCAGTGGGGACATGTGCATGGATGATAAAGAACATCTCCATGTTGCAAGTCTAGCTAGGGCAAGCGTATGCCATCAAATCTTGGTGGAGCAGTTGTAAGGCGCCCTGTGTGGTAATGTTGTTAGGAAAATTTTCCAGCCAGCCTGTGATTCTTTTTTTCTGTTGTTATCAGCATCTCAGTGTGCTCCCGCTAATGCCACTCCCTGCAGCTGGCAGTGCTTAATGTCTCTCTTAGCTCGTGATCCTGCAAACCTTTTTCAATCCAAGGAGCCCTTGATCATGCAAATAGCTCTGCTAATTGCAGATATTGGTGCTGCCTTATCCCAGTGGAGTTAGAATCTCTTGAAGAAGTAGTGGTGTGCAACATCAAATCCTCAGCTTGCCTTTATATGTGACAAGCCATGGCACGGGGTTGTTTTTAAAAGTCACCAGTTAAAACAAAACCAGTTGACACAATGCCAGAAGCCGCACATTAAGCTTTCTGGCTGTGTGTTTCTTCCCGTGTTTCCAAGCTTTGCCTTTCATAATAATAAATACCAAACAACAACCCTGGGAATCCCTGGGAGCTGGATTGGCAGGTCTCAGTCTCCGTTTAACATGCAGATGATCAGCCTATGGTCACATATGGCCGCTTGCTAGATCAGAATTCGGTTCATTAACACAGAACTCAGAGCTCTGGGTGGATGTGGAGCATGTGCACAATAACCCAAAGCCCTGTGCCGTAAGCGAGGAAGTGAGCAAGGCACAACGTAGAGCTGAATTTGTACAAGTTCAAGAATCCAAGTACTAGACTTTTTTTTTTTTTCAGAGCCGTGATTTTTTTTTTTCCCAGTCTTCCAGTTCACAACAGCTAAGTAATCAGATTTCAATCAACTGCATATTTCCGGGCCAGTTATTTGAGATCCTTTGCGACTTTAAAGCAATTTCTGACCTTCATCTCTTGGATGACATGCAGAGCTTCATGAAATGGTGCTAAGGACTGCACAGGAGCCCACTGACACCTACAGAATTCACTTCTTTAGCATTTTCTTAATTTTCACTTTAATAAGCAGATAAAAGAATAGCTATTTCTTTTTCAGATTCCCTTGTTTGCTCTGTGATGTACTGTGAGGTGTCAATCCACCCATACATTTCTTTGATCTATGAGCAGAGTAAGCTGTGTGAAACCTAATGTGCACCTTTCTGTTCTCTAGGCATCCACTGTGACAATATCTGCAGCCAGGGCCGCTGGGGACCAAACTGCTCCATCTCCTGTAACTGTGAGAACGGGGGATCCTGCTCCCCAGAGGATGGTACCTGTGACTGTGCACCCGGATACAGAGGACCCTTGTGCCAGAGAAGTAAGATTTTCCATACATGTAGATGTGTTGGAGGATGCAAAGCAGATAGAAACACTGTTTTTGTGGCACTGAAGATACAGAGCCACAGGTTTCTGAGCTGCTTTAGCTCATGACTTGCTCAGGGTAAAAGCCAAAAAAATTCTTCTTGACCAAGAAGTGAAGGCTCTGCTGTTCAGAGTGTTGCCTTCTGTTTCTTCTGGCCTTCCACAGTACTTAGAGGTCACAGGTGACCTCAAAGAAGGAGCAACAATTTTGCACACCAAACTTGGCAAGATTTGTGCAAGATCTGGTTTACAGTTGTGTCACAGTAAACTGTAGGATACCTGCTAAGTAGAGTCAGCTCTGGCCCATCACATGATGACAAGGAGATGAGTGTTGGCTATCAAAATAACAAGGCAATGTTTTCTTATATGCCAGAAAAAGAAACACAGCAGCCTGAAATAGCTCCCGTCTGATGCTCTGCTGCTACATATTAAAATGTGTCAAGGAGATAAAAATCCTCTCATTTGCTTTATCTGGGAAGCTGCATTTGCCCCTGAGGGACCCTTATTCACTGATCCAAACCAATGCAACCTTCTTCCTATGCAAACAAGAAATGGATTTGTCTTTCTTTTTTGCAGCAGCCCTTGTTCTTCCTGTAAGACATTCTCCATGCCCAGTTCATATATCCCTACTGATTTCACCAGTTACACTTGACACTAGCACACACTCATCTCTAAAAATAATTTGTAGCTGACAGTTTTTATTTAAAGCCATTATTAGGCTGACCTCTAGCACTGCTGTAGTTAATGGCCTATAAGCATTTCCATTATAAACCCCAATTTCCAGGTGCTTCAGCATATCTGTATAGCGGTAAAACCTCTCTCCAAGGCTGAAATGTGGTGCTCAGAGCTTCTGGGAATTGGGGAAGAAATTGTTTTACAAATTTGAAACCCTAAGAGTACAAAACCTCCAGAAGTTAATAGTTTCTGGCCTTTCTGAGATGAAAAAAACAGCTTAGTTTTATCAGCTCATGGCATGTAGTCTACAAGAGGCAAACCATGTCCCCAGCTTGCAACTCCAGTAATCAGGCTGTTCCCGGAGGACATTTGCTAAGAACTTAATGAAGAGAAATTCTCCTTCCCTCTGGGGTGACAGCAGAGGGGTTCTCTGGATGCTTCTGCTCTCTGCATTGCTGAAATGCCCATCTGTGAAGATACAGCCAGGGAATTCAGCTTGTTCCCACCTTGTCTGCTGGATTTAGACTCAAGAGTACCTCGTGAAGAGGACATCTCCGTAGGCGAAGGTAGCTTTAGATTGCTAATTTTACTCTCAGAATCATTCCCGTTTCCCTCTTGGAAACTGATTTAGAAGCAGAACTCAGCCCATAAAGGGCAGTACTGAAGATGACACCCCTCCAGCTTGTTCTGTCTGTGTAATCAGGATTACATGAGACACCAGGATGGTTTACTGCTCTTAGACCTGCAAAAACGTCTCCAGGAATGATCCAGGTTGTTTTATAGCAAGTGCATCATCAACTAACCTGTCAGCCAAGTTCCAGCTGGAAATCTGCAGTAGTGTAAAAACCTGACACCCACTGTGAACATACCGACCCAGAGAAAAATTGTCATTCAGTGAAAAAATAGAGCAGACATGATATAGTAACCACTGAGGCAGAACTGGGTAATAGAGAATCACAGGAGTAAAAACAAAAACATATAAAGGCATTTTTACTGTTACTTACTGCAATTTCACATTTTTTTGTGCTTATCTGTAGCACTGAATGTTTGGACAGTGGATTTTTTTTTCATTCTACGTATGCTTAGAAGCTACAATACATGTTTATAAGAGATACTGGGCCCTAATCTTGGCCCTTATGGACATACCTTATGGACAACTTCTATAATAATTTCAATCCAAGTTTTAAACAAAATTAAGCACACAGCTCATGGCAAGTTTTCTAAGCTATCCAGTGTGATTACTGATGCAAATTAGGTGATCTTGTATGCTGTTGCCATAATTACCATTTTTAGATTCTATTCATCACTGACGGATGCTGCTCCTGCAATGGCATGTATAAACTGAAGGTCCTAATTGAACACAGGTATTGCACCTAATGTGCTTAGAAATCAGCTTTTGACATAGTTGCTTAGAAGAAAAACATAGAGTTTCCTGATGTTCCTTCTTTGATTTCTTAGCTTAATTTGCTAAGGAAATGGTATTCTGAATTTCTGTTGTCTATGTGTGTGAATGCTTCTCTTCCTGCCTATCTTAAAAGCTTTGGAAGATGTTATCGGGTATTAACCATATCTGCCAGTGGGATATGAGGCATCAAATGTCTTAAATTCACATGTTTTGTGAAAGTTTAGCTGGAGAGGGCTAGAGAGACTCAAATTAGTGTCTTGAGAGTGAGAGGGTGCTGTGAGAGCTCATCTGTGTTACAGAATAGCCAAGCACTTACACGATGTAGGATGGCGTGAATGTTTGAACAGTTTTACTCAGAGATCACACTTTATTAGAGATGGGATAGTCTAACTGGCTTCATAATTTCTTCTGTTCATGCCACTATGTGACTTTAGAAAGCAGAAAATTTATTGGTTTGGGATTAAGACAGAGAGAGAATTCTAAAGCTCTCAGCAATGAGAAACCTTCTGCAAACCTGTGATGGTTTATTTTGTTCTGTCTTCAGTTTGTCCCCCTGGCTTCCATGGACACCACTGCAGCCAGCCATGCCCTCAGTGTGTGCACAGCAGCGGTCCCTGTCACCACGTGTCAGGACACTGTGACTGTTTGCCAGGATTCTTTGGCGCGCTCTGCAACCAAGGTACTGAGCCCAGGATCCCCAAATGCCACCATCTTGCCCAGGTTTCCGTGGCTGCGACTGCAGTAAGACTGATCACAATGTTTCTGCGTTTTTTCCCCTTGTTTCAGCAGTTTAGATCACAAGAATTCTTTACTTCAGAGGCAAAATGCAAATAGGTACTTAGTCACCCTTTTGTAAATATGATGTGCTCCTGCTTTCATAAATAAAACAGGTCTGCTGCTCTGTGTTGAAATGAATACAGAATGAGACACCTGCTGTAAACATATCAGCCATCCAATGGTTTCATCTTCCTTTTCGCTAAGCCTATCATATCCTAAATGTCGATGACACCTTCACACACTGTTTTTCAGCAGGAGCAGTAGGTATTAGTTAAGGCGGAGGACAGTTCAGTTACAGAAGACCAAACACCAAGTTAATGCATACAACCTAATGTACACCACCTAGGACCTGACTCTGGGAACAGCAGAAATCACATGCATCCAAACACAAGTGTAAGAAACAGAAAAATTGGCAATGAGGCAGTGAAAGAGTTCATTCTCACAGGTTAAAAGTAGCTCCAGCTCTCCCCAACATGCCTCACTGTACCTTTTTCTGTACCGTTGAAAGTTAGTCCACTTTTAACCACAAGTTCCATTTTCAGTCACCCTAAAACTGCTTGCAAAATCATTACAGTATTCTGCAGAGTCTGAGTTATCGCATACCACTGGGGGTATTTTCTACACACAAATTTAAAAGAGATTATTCTTAATGGCTACTGCCCTTGTAAAGTCACCATCCTTGTAAAAATTGAACTGACATTTTTTAATGACCTGCTTTTCAGTAAGTTAGAAATTGCAGACAGTACTTATGCAAAATCATTAAACAGATTAAATGTAACCATGTTTCCTTTTCCCTATGCTATGTAGTCAACTAAACATTATACCAATTAATTTATTAAAATGAACATATTTCAGTGAATTTGTCCATTTTATGTGAAAAGTTAGCCAGATTTCAAAGCGTAAGCAGGACTAATTATCCTCTTAAGAAAATTCTATTTTATTTTTGCTCAGATGTTCAGCACTTCTGGTTTTACTTTGAAATGTTGATCTATCCAGCAAATTAATTTTAAAATATTCATGTCCTAATTAAAATCAATTTGTGTTGCAGTTTGTCATAATGAGTTAGCATGTAACTTTATTTTGGAGAAAGAAAAATGCTAATTAATGTTTTCCATTAGAAAAACGTGAAACAAAGATTTCACTTTTGAATTTTCATCTCCTTGTGCTGTCTCTTTTTTCTGGCAGCAGGAATGTTCTCCCATCAGCAGCAGCACATGCATGCAAGGAGCAGTGTAACCTCCAAAATTGTACAAGTTGACATGGCTGTACTAAGGATTCTAAGCAGCACAAAACTAAGCAGCTGTTTTATGAATATCTTTCCCAATCATGTAGCAAGATGGATTGATAATAACATGTTATTGCTGCTGCAACACACCTGACGTCCCACAGAGACTTTCAGAGTCCCACTTCAGAGCTTTTATAGCTAATTAACATCGCTGCCTGCATTGTACAATCAGGTTGTTCCTGGAGAAGGCAGTATTAGTCTTTACCTTACAGCTTTGTTTAAAACGTTTGAAGCATTTTGAGAAGCGCTTGTATGCGGATCTCACAGCTTTACAAGAGAATAACCATTTTGGCAGGATAGGTTTTGTAATCCTTCCATGCTGACATCCTGGAGGGCATCATACTCTTTCACTAAGACAAGAGGTGCTCACATGGTAGGAACCCCTCTGCTAGCTCTCACTGTGCCAAACTGAAGCATTTCTTTTATAAAATATGACCTGTTGCCTTTGTCAGAATCAGTGTTTGGACCACAAATCTTTTCCTAATTTGTTAGTATTCCACATTGCAGTGTAAATCAGCTCCTGTTTTAAGTAAGTCTTTTGAGAACTATTTTTTGTACAGATAAAAAATCCAGGCTTCATTTAAGTGATGTTATCTATCTCCATCTTAAAGATGCAATAAAAGTATTGCACTGAACTGCTCTGTATAGAGTACTGGAAGTGAATAATGGTGCTAGCATATATGAAAACCTGGGCTGACATATCATTTTAGTTTTTGCTCTTTCTGTGATATGAAGCCGTTTCTTTCCTTCTTTCTCTTTCTCTTTGTGTCCGTATATTGTTCTTTTCATTGTGTCGTATAATGTGTTTAGTTTTATCTCTTTTCAGGTAGAGAACTGTTCTGTTTAGCACATAATTTGAAAGCCAACTTTATCCACTCCTACAGATAAGTCTGCAGCTAGACTATACACTATTGTTTTCTGCACCGTTCTCAGGTTTCTGCCATAGTAAGAGTAGAAGATGGCATATTGTATAAAAGCAAATGAATCACAGCTCAGGATTTCAATCTCTGGCTGATTCACAGTCAGGATAGATCGAGGTCACCTGCAGAGACTGCACATGAGAAAGTGAGAGGGACTGAAGTGGTAAACCAGTTGCATAATTCAGGGAAGTACCTTAATCACTTTTTTGACATCACTATTATTTACCAGGATACAAGTCCAGTTCCATTTGTTATATTCTTTCCAAAGATGGACTGTGTATTTTATCTTGTTTTGAAAATATATTTGTTTTTGTCAGGGAACACAGCCAATAGGAGCACAGGAATTACACATTTCATTCATTACCGAGCAGAGCTTTCCATCAACTTTAAACTTAAAGATTTCCAGTCATTTGGTGTGAGGCTGAAGATATACCTATTAGTTTTATGTCACTGTGCTTAGGCGCTACAAGACGATTCTGGAAAAAAAAAATCTCAGTTTCCTTTCTTCCAACTTCAAGAACAAGCCAGGTGGGCCAGCAAGAATAGACCCTACTTTTGTAAAAATACAGCATAAGTTTAACAACTCTCAGGCAAAAATATATAATCCATTAAACCTTCATTTGCAACATAACTGAATGCATACGACAGCAAGGTGAAGGGGTAGATAGATGCCTCTAACTGTATTAGATTCATTTTCCAGCAGAAAAATGTGTTTCAAGATGACTTTTTCATGTTTTTATGCTTGGGAAGTAAGCAAACACAATGGACTTGAATGCTTTCTTCTGCCTGTTCCATATTTCCAGAAAAAAATTGCCCATTTGTCTTCAGCAAAGAAAAATGTCATAATTATTTTTCTCTCTAATTGCTAAATGTTAAGTCCTGTGACTTCCAAACATTCATTATGAAGAGCTTTCAGTGAACTGCCTTATATTTCCAGTCTGTCCCAGTGGAAAATATGGGAAGAACTGTGATGAGGTCTGCCAGTGCACCGAGAACGGGACGTGCAATCCTATTGATGGATCATGCCAGTGTTTTCCAGGCTGGATAGGGAAGGACTGCTCTCAGAGTAAGCAAAGTGTTAATTTTCCACCTCCGCTTTAAAAGAACATGTTTTCCTGTTTAGTGTTTTCTGAAAGTTAAAGGCAGATTCTAGGAAAATCCCTGAAGTATTACAGCAGCCAGTGCCTTACTCTCTTTATAGCTTATTTCTTTTAATTAATCTAAGTTAGCTTTGGCTTAGTTTATGCAGTTGGAATTTGCAGAAGCCGTTACTAGCTTCTATTACAGGAAAGGGAGGTCACAAGCTCTTATCAGAAAAGAAAGCTCCATGCTCCCTTTTAATTTCTAGCTGAATTCCCTTTTATTTATTTTTTGAAATCATTTTCTTTCAGCTATTACATTAGAAATTATTAACCTGTAAATGTTTTCATGTACCGAGCCCATAGAATTGAGAAATTAGGCAGCTGAAATATTTCTATTAAATGTAATTTAATTGTAAAAGTCAATGTGAGCTTGGAGGGATGGAGGATTTCTTCTCAAAAATTGCCCAGGTAGAAGATTGGCATTTGCTGATCCCAAAGTGTCATTTCCTGAGAGCATCCCTTAATTGAAGATAGATCACAGAGGGAAGCAATATCCTATCATTCAGAACTGTTACTTCATATTCAGGATACAACTAGCATATTAGACAGCATTCCAGAGTAAAATATATTAAACTTCAAGTGATAAAGTGGGAATCGGATAAAAACAGACGGCTGTAATTTTGCTTTTATTGTGTGTCTTCCACAGGCAGAATATTGCTGTCACTCAAAAAAAAGAAAAAAAAAAGACAGAAAGCTGCACAGATTCCTCATTATATTTAGCCATGTAATTGGGAAATGACTGTTAGTTTCTGTTAACCTTGAAAATAGATGAGATTTTCTTACCAAGTGAGGCAGCCCAGTTGAGTAGCAACAACTGCCAGTTTAGAAGGCAAGAGGAAATGGTGATAGCTGCTTGGTATTTTGGACGAATAAAGCAGGAACATGCCTGTTTCCACAGTTACCTTCTTGTAAAAAAAGTATAAATCTCCCAACATGAAGCTGGCCTCACACCAGGCTCCTGCGGACACCTGGCCTGTTGTACTGCAGTCCGGCACGGAGCTATTTCGGTCCCATCTCCCTCTGCACCAGTTAACCTGGGATGACCGAGAGATGGAGCCACAAAGGAGATAATTTTAGCTCCAGCTCCAGAGCCAGTTCTGGAGGCATTAAAAGACCCTGCAGCTCTGACTTACAAAGGCTTTTTAAAAATATTTCTGGTTGCTTATAACATTATAACTTTAGGCCAAATCCTGTTCAGCTTTACATTGTGTGAGTTCAGTGACCTTTTGTTTGATTTACGTCATGGCAGGTTTTTTGCTATTCATTCTGGCTTTAGATATGTCTGTCATATGCCAGAAACTTGCATTTATCGTCAGAATTGGAGCCAATGGCATACATGGAAATAGGCATGGTTTCTGTACTTTCAGGTTTCCTGGGAACCATGCCTTATTAATTCATGTCTTTAATAGGAAGCAATGGAAAGTGCTTTTTAAAGCAAAAATATAGTTGTTATATTGAAGGGTTATCATCATTTTGGATCTTTTAGTCTGGCACTAATAACTGTAACTTACTGCATTCATTTTTGGAGGGAGGCTTAAAATAACTTCTGAAAATGTATTAATATTGTACTTGTAGAAATACATAATAGACCTGGAGATTTTAATTTAATATTATCCCCATCAACAAAAGCAATTTGATTTTGTGGATGGGAATTCATACTGAAAGAAGTTTTCTTTACATTTTTACATAATTTGAGTAGTGCTCTACGCGTCAAACGAATGTGGTAATTTTAGCAGTTGATTGCATAGCAAAAGTAAACCACGAATAGCTGTGCTTTATTATGCAAGAATTCCTGAATATCAAAAAGAAAATTAAATTACCTCCATATCTTAAAACCCTGTCTAAATTGTCTTCACAGATAGCACCAGTAAGGCAGGGAGAGTCGCCAGAGCACTTAGCATAATGTAACCTTGAGCATCACCATTTCAGTGGTTCTCAGTGCCCACATGCTGCCACCTGACCTACATGGAGAAGGAATCACTTGTGCCAGGGTTGGACACTGCAGGTTTCCAACCTGGGTTTGCAAAGCAGTTGTTGGCTTGGGAGAACCAGTCCTGGTCAGGGAGTCACTGCTGCAGCGATGCCAAGCTCCTCAATGTGAAGTTCTGCCTTTGCTGGTGTCTCACAGGTTCTCTCTTTATTGTGGTTCCTCCACAGCACTCACGTAGTATCATTGTTTTTTTGTCAGCTGACAAACTTTTTTTATTTTCATAGCTTGTCCCACAGGTTTTTGGGGCCCTGACTGCTTTCATTCATGCAACTGCCACAACGGAGCAATGTGCAGCCCTTACGATGGAGAATGTAGATGTACTCATGGTTGGACGGGGCTCTACTGCACTCAGCGTAAGCCTTTCAGAGACGCTATTTTGTCAGGGAATCTGTCAAAGTATGTGCTGCTACCTCGTGTCTCTTCCAAGTATTGCAGTCTTGGCTGTTAAACCACCTGCTTCGTACTTGCGAATAACTTTGTGTCACCCTGAGGAAAATGTCCTGAAGCTTTTCAAGTTGTTTTTTTTTGTTGTTTTTTTTAAAAAGAAAAACTTTGGCACTCTGTAAAAGAGAAACCAATCATTTAGATTATTGACTCAGTGTCAGAACTTGTACATTCCTTGCCCCTGCTTGTTAAAGTCCCAATATACCTTGTCTACTTTAGGAAAGTGTTTGAGATTTCTCATCCTACCAAAGCAAAATTATCAGCACTGTACAAAAGAGGAGATCAGATTCTGGAGAGCCTTCTGAGAAGGCCCTTTCACTTGCATGTAATTAATTGATCTCTGGCCTTTTAGAGAATTTCTGTCTAGCCATCTTCTCTCACTCCTTGAAAATGTAGTTTGTGTACATGGATCAGGTTTTCGTTCATCTGAAAGGCTTAAGAGGCAGTTCTGTAAGATACAAGAAACACTGCTGAGAGAAAATTGGCTGCCGTGGTAGCTCTGCATTTAGATCATCAAATAAATGTCTTCAGATATACAGAGGCTGAAAATCCTTAGATTTATAGGCCTACCTATTTTGTGCTGTTAACACATCTGGGTTTGTGTTTCAGCTTATTACTTTCCTTATTCTGATTCCTGCCAGGTTGCCCAACTGCTTTTTACGGAAAAAACTGTGCCAATGTCTGTCAGTGTCAGAACGGAGCAGACTGTGACCACATCACCGGCCAGTGCACGTGCAGGACTGGATTTACAGGCAAACAGTGTGAGCAAAGTAAGTTCCTGCATGACTTCTTTTTCCATTCCTCAGTGGGGAGGGTTGGGGGGGTCAGAATTCTTTGCAGAAACGAACTGAGGCTATGAACTGAGGGTGTCAGTAAGACCACAACCCCAGGCACCTTGCATAATCCACAGGGAGAAGAAGGCATCTCTGGAAGGCCAGCCACGTTGTTTAAGTGTAATGGAAAAAGGTGAATTCACTACAAATTAGATCTTTCCATTCCCACCCTAAAGTTAGGTGAGATAAAAGCGAGTCACTGCACACATTGGATGTAGCCTTCCCAAACCTCTGGTACTTTATTAATGGAAAACCACAAACTGTCTCATGACTCATTAATGCTGTTGAGAGCAACAGCTTTAGGTTTCCTTTGGCGTGGAGGAAGACAGTTCAAAAAACATCCTTCTACTCTCAGACTTCTGAGGAATATTGGAGTTTTCTTGCCAAAGCTGTTATGCTATAGATGCGGACCAAATTAAGATTCGTCTTTACAATGAAAACGGGTCAAGGAAACAAAAGTTGTTTGTCATTTTTGGAAGGATTACATTTAACTTGAGTAGCGAGCAAGCGTTTAACAATGAACTTCAATTACCTTGCAAGGGTGCTTGCATATCTTACTGCAACTGTTGTCAATGTCTTGCTGGCATGTTTAGCATGCTGTGCCAAATAGCTTCTTTTAAGAACAAAGACTTAGGGTAGTGGAAACTGTGTGTGCTGTAGTTGAATAATTACTTGTTTGTCCAGTATAGTAAATCAAAAGTAAATTCTCACACACTTACTTGGATTCTAAATACAGGGTAAAATCCATCTCACCTTACCATTGCATTAATTCCACAGATTTATTTATTTATTTATCTTTGGCAGTGGGATAATACATCCCTGCTAGCTTTGCAAGTGAAAAGCCTGCCTTAAAGCTTCTTCACTAAAGCTTACTTCACAGGACTTTATGCATGCATTAGTACATATAACTAAATTTGGGAACATGTTTTCCATTTACAAATACTTACATTCATCCAAGTATGTGTCTCAGGACCAAATTTGCATGCTCATGTGGGGATTACATATGGCACCACTGTAATTCTGTAAGTGGCCAATTTACTGTGAATTTGTGAATTTGTGTGCTCCTCTACTGCAACCGTGAGTAAAATAGGAAAGTAAAAAGTTTCATATCAGAACTCTATTGTAGTAGACGGATTTATACAAGAAACCGCATTTATAATCTATAACCTTTGTACAAAGCCTGAGGTTTTATTTTCTATCCAAACTACTAATGTATTTATTTATTTGCTTTTCTGCTACTTAATCTAAAAGTATCTTTAAGACTCCTTCCTCCTCAGAATCCTGCTGGATGGGCAGTCACATCCAGCATGATGAAATGCCTAAATGCAGAGGCCTGCAACCTTAAGTAGGACCTGTAACCTTAAGTAAGTTACAGGTTAACATCAGAAAGTGCATTAATTAAAATAATTTTGTTTTTCATAATTTAAGGACCTGCATATGGAAGAAAGAGATACACCTCTAATATGCACTGCAAATCATTATAAAGATGCAGGCTAACACTCATTATTTAATATCAACATTTGCCTGCTGTAAGTTACTTAGAGACTCGCACTGGGGAGGTGTTGTCACGCTGTGCAAAACATTTGTGGTGACACAAAAGAAGTCACATCTTAAAACAAACAACATATTTTTAAGAATCATAGCAAGTGTGCATGCGTTCAATAACTTCTTTATAAAAATAAGTAGGATTTGACAGAAGTTGTTTCTTTCAATTTGATATTGAATATTGCCTCAAGAAATTTAGTAAGCTGCCTACAGATTTATTGTAATAGCCCATCATAGTAATTGTATGAATAAATTTCTCAGTTGGACATTCAATCATTTTGTCTTTGATAGAAATATAAAGGCAGAATATAAATTCCTTCTGTGGTAGGAATCCTAATACAAAAGTGGAACAACTCAAACCATTCAGATGCTCAGTTCTGTAATTCCATCTCCAATGCTATATTAATCCTCTAGCACTAGTGGGAATAAATATGAAAGTATGTAGGATTTGTTTGGTAAAAGTCTATTTTGTTCATATAAAGGTACGTTAAACTTCTTTTTGCAGTCCCCTCGTGAAAACAATGTACAGAGATGGTGGAGAATGTTTTGCTCTTTCAAAATGTTTTCTACAGCTTCTGAAATCATGCCCTGTTAAATTCTGTATGCCTTTAGTATATATCAAGGCTTTTTAAGTGTGTACATATTTTAAGTTTCATCACTGTGAAGTCTTATATGACTTTTCCAGAAAGAATGTTCCAGCTCAATGAGTAGTGCCTCAAATTGTACACTAAATACAGTTATCTCCTGCTTAAAAACAGAAATCTATCAGTAGAGTGTTATGCGAGTTAAACAAGGGAGACTCTTCTGCTGGCTTCTCCATGTCAAGGATTTCACCCTCTCCTGAAAAATATCAGGATTCTTTCCAATCTTTTTCTTTGGCTTCCCAGAGTGCTCACCAGGAACATTTGGTTATGGTTGCAAACAACTGTGTGAGTGCATGAATAATGCTACATGTGACCATGTCACAGGTACTTGCTACTGCAGTCCAGGCTTCAAAGGAATCAGATGTGATCAAGGTACAGTGAAATTCTATTTCTTAAATCTCTCTCTCTCTCCTCCTCCCTCTATTTTTTTTAAATGATCTACTTGCTTTAAAAGAATAGTATCTCAAAAATGAAATGTGCAATTCAATTTACAATGTATTATGAATTACTTTTAACAGCGGCTCTCATGATGGAAGAATTAAACCCCTATACTAAAATTAGCCCTGCTCTTGGATCAGAGAGGCACTCAGTGGGAGCAATCATTGGAATTATTATTCTCCTTCTAATTATTATGGTCTTGCTGGCACTGTTTGTGTGGTATCGACGGAAACAGAAGGAGAAGGGCCATGACATGCCAAGTGTATCTTATACTCCAGCCATGAGGATGACTAATACAGATTACTCACTTTCTGGTAAGGGTCTTTTTATGTTAATCAAATACAGACTTGTATTCCTGTATGTTGGAGAAACAGAAGCTTCTGTGATGTATAACGTGCTATCGAGCATCAGAAATAATGACATTTCCGTTCTTGCCCTGAATACCATGATCTCTTAACAGGGACAGGAAAGCAAATATAACTTACAACTGATTTAAGCTGCTTTATACGTGAAATATTACTTACAAGATACTGGCTGTACCTAGATGTGAATATGCTGCATAGAATACATAGACTCCCTTTTTAATATGTATGTCAGCTGCATTTCTATTGCAGTGCAAAATTTTCCTTTGTGAAACCTTCAGAAAACCTTTTGTTGAGGAATGGGGTTGACTGGGTTGATCATAAGGTTTTATTTTTGTCTGTTGCAGTTTTTGATTTGAGCCCTCCTATTAGTAGTCACTTTCTTCTGTGTGCAGACCAATCCCCGTCATCTAGACAGCTGATGGGAATTTTCTTCACAGGAGCTGATGAAAGCAGGATCGAGGAAGAGGAAGGTTCTTTAGTCAGATCAAAGTCATACTGAGATCCTATTTCATGCTTCTTTCTATCTTCTGCTACTGGCATGGAGGCCAACTTGTCTTGACAGATTGGCTAAACTTTGGGGGATGTGATCTCCTCTTTAATGCTGTCATTCTTCATTCCTCTCTGGCCAATATCAGATAGGGTGCCATATAGGAGATTTACTTCCTTCTTGTTTCCTCCAACCTGTCCCCAGTGGGGATCTCCTCAGGGTTTGCTGCCCTCTGACTGCACTTTGTTGCACTTCCCCTTAGATGGCTGCAAGGCCAAAGCTGCAAGTCTGAGTAAAATCGAGCTTCTGCAACTGGAAGAGGCTTACCTAGCATCTGTAGATGCACCTGGAAGGAGCCTCTCAAAACTGATATTACTGTAGCTGGTTCTTATTCAAGGAGCTTCTGTTATGGCACCATGACTTTGGTCTTTGTATCAGGGGCACAATGTCCTGCGATGGCATATCAAACACATCAGGGGCTGCTTGCTGAACTCTGCTGCCTAAACTCATGTTTAGATCACTCAGGCTTATACTGGAGTGTTCTTTCGTCTGATAGCTACAAGATGGGGAAAAAAATCAGCCTTGGACCTCCTCCGATTGCCTCTTATTTTTCAATTTTAGCTTTGCAGGCTCTTGCTTAAGCTGCCCATTTGGGTAAGAAATTTATGAAAGTGTTGCCAGAGAGGGCTCATCTGATCCTTGGCTAGTTGCCAGCGCAATTTGGCCTGAAATTTGTCATTTCAACATCATTTGAAGAGCCAGACCATGAACATGCAAAAGACAACTGTGGCACATCTCAGCAGCAGTGGGGCTCCGAGTTCCAGGAGAGCGGATCACAGCTGCTGGCACAGAAAATTGGTCTGAACTTTTTGGCCATCCATTTCGTTCACAGTGGCACTTTATCCATATATTTACAGAGCCTGTTCCACCTAATTTATTTGTGTGCTTTTCTAGTTAATGTATGTGTAACCCAGCATGTTTAAGAGCACAACTTACAAAAGTGAAAATAAGTTGTATTGCTGAGGTTGGGAGCTCCTGACTGGAGTAATCGAACTGCTCCTTTCAGACAGGGATGTTTTTTCTCCATATTTTACCATTAATGGAGATTTCCCAATCAACCTGATGGCATCCCAGTCTCTCACTCTGCAAGAAGTCTGAAGAAAGGCTAATGCTGAGAATGGTTCTTCTCATCCTTCACAGTTAAGATAGACAGATGACTTTCCTCCTCCAAACAGCACTGGCTCAGTGGTACAGCCTGAGCTCCTCTAGAAAGAAATTCAATACTGTTTCCTTCCCCTTCATCTCATTCAGTGATGGGGATGCTGAAGCTGGGCTTTTTCTTTCTTCTTGCTTTGTGCAATCCTTGTAGCAATATAAATTTGCCACTCAGGTAGCTGCGGCTGAGTGGGGTCAGCCAGCTTTCTCTGGAGGTCACAAGAACAGTCTTCTTTCTGCCTCCGCCTTGACAAACTGTGCTCTCTGAGCTTGCAGAGGAAGACTAAGAAGCCAGAAATCATGCTGCTTCATCTTCATCTCATTATAAAATGTCCACAGGTATCAGCATCGTTTCAAGTTTTGGTCTTTGTTTTAGGAGGATATTTACAGATTCTGCACTAGGGCTTCTGAAAACTGCCAAATTCTGCCTGTCCTCCAGTAGCTTCTCCTCCAGAAACTTTCTACCCATCACTCACTTTCCAGCTTTGGTCTTACCAATGCTGTTTTCAGCCTTTTGCTTCCATCGAGCAGAAAATCAGATGGAGACGAGGTCACAGATAAGAGACTTGTAGCATGGCTGGATGGCAGGAGCAACACGTGTGTATATTTGTGTGTTGCACAGGATGCTGAAGGAGAGTAGCAACATTACATAGATGTTACAAGGATTTTGGTCTTTGCCTGGAGTCCTGCATGTGGATTAAGGGCAGAATGCAATGCAGATGTACTCGTGCAATGAGTATGATCCTGTGCAAACCCAAGGACCTTGGCTGGGATTTCACCTGAGCAGTGACTGCAGGATCTAGCCCGGTATCGGCTGTAACATAAAGGCTAACCTAAACCTCCAGCACTGTTATTTTGCTTGTTTGCTCTTGTTAGGGTAATGTTGTCGTTGTTTCTGAACAGTCACATGTGCAGATCACCAGCTCCTGGAGGCTGTAATTTCTTCCAGCACATTAATTGATTTCTCTAGGATGTTTTTGGTCTTTGTGTCTTCAGCTCTTCTGATGCTGATAATGCATGCATATGAGTGAGAGAGATTATAAGAAAGGGAAACCCCCCCTAGGCAGCCCTTAGACTCTTCTGTGTTTGTGGATGAAGGATGTGGCAGCATAAAGCACATTCCGCCCAGCAGCCAGTGGGAAAGAAAACCAGCCATGCTGGGAGAGCTTAACCACAGCACGTGGATCTGAGAGCAGGCTTTCCCCAATAAGCCTGAAAGCAAAATGGTGCTCCCCAGCACGGGAACAATATATTGCATCCAACTGAGAATTTTAAAGCACGGGTCGTTTAACTCAAGGACGTGGGGACAGAAGGGAAAGCTATGCAGTAGTGCTGGAAAGCAGCAGAGATTTCATTTCAGGACTTGCACAAAGACTTGGTTATGGGATGAAGTGATGCTTGAGGTCTTATCAGAGTCATAATAGACTTTCTGATATGGGTGAATCCAATGCTGAGAGCCAAAATCTAAGCAAAGCTCAATAAAAGAGAGTGTTGTGAGTCCTACAGAGTACTGCAGCCTAGATAAGACCTTTACAGAAATGATCCTACAGATGATGCACAATGAAAGGAGTCAGAGTAAACACTCCTGCTCAGTCTTCAGCCACCCCACTGACACCCTGCATGGGTGGAGAAGATCCACACAAAAAACACAGCTCAGAGGAAGACAAAAGCAATTCCATTTTGTAGCTTGAGGTATCTGGCTTTGTATTTATTGCAGAGTGCTTACTTACTCCCTTTTCTCGTGGTTGGCCTTGTGCCCAGTTTCCGTGCTACGCTGTCCTCCTCCCACCTCACAATGTGGATCGTTGCTCTTTGTGTCACTTCACAGCCCTGGCTCGGAGCAGAAGCTCGGTGATTCAGGGGATGGAGCTCCCTGGCCTTCCTCCAGCCCTCAAGGGCCTTCCACTGGAGCACAGCCTGAGGCTCGAGGGCTCACAGCAGGGCGCTGTCATCACAGGTCCCTTCACAGGACAGATCTCTCCATGTTTACATTGACATAACCTTTGTGGGTTTTTGTTTTAATTGGTAGTGGTTGTTTTGCTTTAATTTAAATCATTCTTTTTTAATTTTTTTTATCCATTTAAGTCTTTACATGCTGTTCATAGTAGAATAAAATTCTCAGCTTTAGGAAGAGGGTTTTTTTCTTTTTCTTTTTCTTTTTTTTTTTTCTTTTTTTTTTTTACTGGAATAGCTTTAGATTTGAATTTGATGTATTTCCAGCCAGCAGTTATAAGAGCTTCATGAATAAATGTGTAGAAAATGGACTGTGTTATCAAGGTAAATCAACCTGTGTGGGTACTTAAGTATCAACCAAATGGAACTGTGTAGAGGGAGTAATTCTGAGTCGATGGTGCCGCATGCAATGAGGGAAGAAAAGCTTTCTGGTGACGCAGACTTGTGTACGAGCTCAGATTCATTAATTCAGCACAACGCTAAGTAGCGGGGCAGTCTGACAGACTTTTCACTCAGCTTATTTCAGGTACACAACACACGCTATGCCCAGATAAGCCGGGTGTGAACTAGTGAAGTGTCAGCTGCCTCTCCCTAACGTGGGTATGGCCCTCTTATCTCGCAGCAGAGGCAGCGGATTGTACCTCTTTTTCTTCAGGCTGGTCCTTCTTGCCCACAGCTGAGAGGGGACTCAGATAAGGGAAGGGGGAAGGCAGAGCCGAGAGCCAGCGTGACTCAGGCGTGAACGCTCACCTACAAAGCAGGAGGCCACGGGTTGAAGCGTCTGCATTTAGCTGGGACCGCAGGCTGTGAGAAGGGCGGATGAGCCCCGCTTCTCTGCTGAGCAGTCAGGCCCTCGCGAGCAGGTCCAAGGCTGTATGTGAGCAGCTGTGTTTGTGATGGGCATACACCGACTGCCATAATTGGGTTCCAGTCCCAGTTCTCATTTGCAGACCCCCAGGCGTAGCTGTTTCTTTTTAATTCTATTGCAAATATCACCGAGTTATAGTTAGGAGAGACGGCAGAGACCTGGCAGGCCCTGTGGTCTCTGGCTGCAGTGGTGAGTGGAAAGAAGTTAAACGCAAATACTTCAGTGCTGGAATCACACGTTGGTCTGAGATACTTTGTAAGCAATAACCTCAGAAAATAACCAGAACTGAAAGGTTCTGCAGTGACCTCAAAAATTGCTCTGATGTTTCAGCAGAAAAAAGATGCTCGGTCAGATACACACGTGCACGTGCACTTCCCTCCCTCAGCTCTGTGCCTCAGCTCTTATGTAATAGACACCCTGCAGATAAAACCACTTATTTGAAACGGGATATTTTGCAGTAAATTAAGCTAAATCTAGATCTCCACAAGATGTCAGCAAAGCAAAGTGCATGTTCACAAGAATGCAAATGCAGGAGCAGAGAAGCAGAGGGCAAGGCAGGGTGGCTGATGGTGGCTGGTGCCCCCTCCCGCAGGCAGTGCCAGCAGGGCCCTGGTCCTTCCTCACCATCAGCTTCTAACCTTCATCAGGGATCTCTGGTGCTGGGGACAAGCAGCCATCCCAACACTTTGCATCTGAAGGTGTTTCCTGTACCTGACCTCCCAGGTTTATTAAAACTAACCCGTTTATTTACTTCTTACAGGGCTTGGCTGTTTAAATGGTTTTGATTTGTTTGAACTTGTCATCCTTTCTTCTGATGCAGCTTTGAAATAGATATCAATTTGCTATTAAGCTGAAACCAGATTGGGATTGATGTTTTCATTAGAACTGCCAGTATAAATATGATGCATTTCTTGGTAAATTGTTTCATTTGGTAAATGTATTGGTAAGTTAAAGAGAGGAAATAAAAATGTCTCTGAGTGTAATGATGTAACTGCCAAAGTTTCCCTTTCAGTGCTGCAACTTGCTTTTTTTAAGCCTTTCCACAAAAAAAAAAGCCTTTCCATAACATGTTTTGGACTCCTTTGGTACCATGATAGCACCTTGATTTTATAACATTAACTACCTTTCTTGCAACAAAAAGTTTTAATTAAATGTTTCACAACTAAAAGGATTATCATCAGTGGCTCCTACACCTGTTTAAACTAGAGAAGAAACTTTGTAGTAGACAGTCTATATCCGGAGTGTTGCATTTCTTCCCTTACCCTCAACACAGATGTATTGTCAGGAATTATTTTCTTAAGATCTTCCAAAAGATAACTCACTATTATATAAATATTTTGCTTTTTTTTTTAATCTTCTATTTAATGTTAATAGTAGTCAAGAGCTTCATACCATTATAATTCAGGATAGATCTCATCTAGAGATGTCTTATAGCACCCAGTACTCTAACAAAATGCTTATCAGTTTTCTAAACGTGATTGTCTCTAGCATCTTTTCAGTTCCTTAAGAATCGTTATGGCTTCCAAAGTATTTTGTGATCACTTGTTTTCTTCCCAGATATATCTCAAGGTAGCGGCAGCGTACATTGTTTTTCCAATCCAAGCTACCACACTCTATCATGTGGTGTGACTTCACGCTTCTTTACCAGTAATGTGGATGGAAACAGCTCCAGTAAGGTAGATATTATCCCGTCCCACTGTAGCAATGTTCTTATCAGTTCAAGGAAATAAATCAGAGCAATGCCTTTTGGATCCTGTTGCCTGCCAGCACTATCTAAAAATCCTGTGTAGCAGTTTCCTGACATCGCAGCTGTGACAGACACAAAACGGTCTGCTTTTCCCTCCGTGTATCTTCATAATCTCTGTGCCTTGTAATGGGAGTTTCAGCATGTGCCAGTGTCGGTCAATAAGCCTTGCTGTCTTAGCAACTATAAGGTATGTTTGCTTCTCAAAAGATAAATAACTAGATAATTGCAATTATTCATTGCAATAAGGAAAGTAAATCAATGAAGCATTAAGTCAGTAGTCTAACTTTGCTATATCATGGTTTCCCAAATCAGTAGACACGCAAACTTCCTATCGACAGACAAAAATAGATGCAAGAAGATATCAAGGATGCTTCTAAGCACTGCTCTCATCCAGGACATTCTGAGAGCTGTGCAATTACTTCAGGCTCTTCAGCAGAGCTCTTCAGACTGGAATACTCAAACATCCAGGACATTACTTAGCACATGTTGCTATTGATTTCCTAGGACTGTTCATGGACTGCGCTGAATTCACCACTTTAGCGATAGACTTAGCTATGGTAAATGTAAGGCAGTTCTTCCTTCAGAGCCTTAATAAGCCAAAGTGGCACGAAGGGTAGGGAGCAGAAGAAAAAGGAAATGCAATTGATTCCATTAAGGCTGTCAGCTTTAAAAATGATGGTACTTGCAGGCTGTGTCACCTTAATCCAAATGTAGCTCTGCTAACTGGAAAGCCGTGAGAACAAAATTAATGTAAAAAAGACACTATCCTATGAAACAGAGCATGCAAAACTATTTCTACATGTGTTCCTGTTAGACATTTCTTGGTTTTAAATTGTATTAAGAGTGCTGGCTCTGGAGATTTCTCAGAGAAAAGTTTAGACAGATGTGTAAATACGGTTTCTGATGTAGGTGGTCCCTTTGCATCATGCATTTTTACTCCCCAGATTGAAAGTGCAAATGCTCATAATGTCAGATTTAGGATGAACACCACGAGTGTGGGTCTGGACCAGTAATCTATTGCAGTAATTTAAATAAAGTCAGGAAAGGTCAAAGCAAGCACCTATCTTGATTTCCCAGCCTGCAGTGCAATCTCATCACATAGCTACTTCAAATATTTAGCTGCTGAAAAGGTATAAAACCCAAGTGGCACATTTGGACAAGCCTGAAAGCTGTTTGCCTCACTGTAGTACTGGCTATCAGTATGGTGAGCAGGTTGTCCTGATATTGAACAAAAAAAATCTGGTATTTTTAGGTCACTTATCAAAATGTATGGCCTGACTTTTCTTTTACATCTCCCACCATCTTACTTATTCATGAGAATGCTCTGCAGTGCTAAATAGCTGAGGATGGCCAAAAATATGCTGCTTCTGTCTATGCAGTTTTCTAGCCAAGTAAGACAAAAGAGCATATAAAGCCCCTAATGGCTGCCTTAACGAGTTTCATTTCCTAATCAGTTTGTCTGGTGCCATTTCCAGTTTCTGCAGGGAAATGTGCACAAGTTGTACTTGGAGGATTCGTTTCTTTCTAGTGCCAGCTGGGGTCACAAAGGAACCAGCACAGATGCAAAACGAAAAAAAATGGCAGAGGAATTCTCCAAACTGCTGAGCCAGAGCCTTGGATGCGTTATCCTCCTGTGCTTAAAGGAGATCATGCCTCGAGGCGATGGGCCGGAGCCATTCCTCTATCACTTCTTTCAGAAAGGCAGCTTGGGCAAAGGTACAAAGAGAGGGCAGTGGGGAGATGCAGCCCCACTCCAGTTCGAGAAGCTGTTCTCTCTCTCTCTCGTGCGCTCCCCCTGCCCCTCTCATCCTCTTCTCTCTTTCTGTGTCTTATTCTGCCTTTTCTCTCCTCTTCCCTTGTATTCTCTCTGCTTTATTCTCTCTTCTGTTTCCTCTCAAATCCATTTTCCTGCTTTCCTTTCACACCCTCCTAGTCACATAATTCTTCTGTTGTTCTTCCTGCTGTCCCTGCTTTCCTCTCCTCCTGCCCTGGCCCAGTAAGGCAGAAGCTGGCAGCAGGGCACCAGTACGGCCATAGCACTGCCCCTGCTGCTGCCACCAGTGCACCCATGGTACACTTCCCTCAGGATGCCAGGTGGGCAGGGGGGGCTGATTGAAAAATCTGGGAGGTTCAGGAGTTAAATACATGAGGCAGGTCTGTCTCCATAGGAAGGGAGCAGTGCCAAGCCTTCCCGACTCTCTTCTAGGAGCCGGGGGAAGGTGTCTCACCTCCATTTCCCCTCTGCCAGACAGATATTTGGCTGCTGCTTAGGAAGCCACTCGTGCCCTGAAGGTAAAACCTGAGGTCACTGAGACAGAAGCGAGCAGAGGAGTGAAAGGCCTCCTGGTGTGTATGGGGTCAGCTGGATGTGCGAGGGGAGTGCTGGGGCTGCAGCACACACAGGCAACAGCAAGTGGGAGGACAAGGGGGAGCATATGAGAAGAGACTAAAAAAAAAAGGCTTGGCTTCTTTTATCTAGCAAAATGAATGCTGAGAGGGAGTATGATTGCCATCTATAAATACATCAGGGTAAACACTAGTTGGGAGAAGAGCTATTTAAGTTAGATAACAGAGCTGGCACAAGAACAAATGAGGATGAACTGGCCATGAATGCATTGAGGCTGGAAATTAGATTTCTAACATCAGATCAGCGAGATTTTGGAACAGCTTCCCAGTAAGACTAATGGGACAAAGAAATCTGATTACTGTTAAAATGGAGCTTGATCAGTTATCTAAGTGATTGTGTGCCAGGGTGTTTGCAGTAAAAGGCGGCTGGACTCAGGTGCTTGGTGATCAAAGCTCTTCCCCAAAACCTGCTCCAGCTGCCAGCAGGAGTCAGAGGGGCTGAGCTCTGTGCAAGGTCCAGGAGGTGGCTCTGCAGCGCTGGGCCTGAGGAGGCGGCAGAGGCTCCTGCAGCTCAGTGCAGGTTGTTAATTATCAGCACCGTGCTACAGGTAAATATCTGTGAACTTGCTAAGTCAGCTCGAGTGAAATGCTGCTCCATCAAAGTCAGTAGGAATTTTACTGTTAGTTTAAGGGAAGCCAAAATTTGACTGCCTATTAGCTCCTACAGGTAGGTGTTCCCTTTACTCATGCAGCAGCAGCAAGTTCTAGTGATCCTGCAGATGACCAAGCAGTAAGGTGCATGAACCCAAATAAATTTGTCCTGTAGAATTACTGCACCAAAATTTTTCAAAACAGATACACAGCAATGCACACCTACCTTCATACCTGTGTCCGCACATCAGAGCTTTCAAGGCTTGAGTTAGAAACCAGATTTATTTACTTTTTAAGATGCTGAGGACACATTTCTCTCAGGAGATTGGTGGGACAATTCACAAAACCACTCGGTGCTGCAAGGCCAGCTCTATATTTGAGGTTGTGAATTGTTCATGACTGTAGGAATATATATCTCCCTTTTACAAAAGGCTGCAAAAGTGTGTAAAAAAAAGCTCTGTGTAAAGCATGAAGCTGCTGCACTGGCATGTCATGAGCACACGGAGTATCCTCACCTTGCTCTTTTGCAGAGCTCTTAGTTCCAACCTCACTCCCTCCCAAAGGAGAGCAGCATCGCAGCTAGCCCAGGTGTTGTTGGTTTCCACAGACATCACAAAAATCAATTGCTATTAGATGTCCTGTCCTGAATTTTTAAAGCCAGCAGATTCCCCTCTATTAAAGGAAGTTCTAAATTCTACCGAAGACTTCACATAAAATTAGAAATTGCAAAACAGAGGTCACTGGAAATGGTCTGACTGGATATCACCCAACTAATAAAACCGAATTCAACCACCGAAAGCATCATAAAGTAGCTTTGACTAAAACTTGCCCAAGAAAAAGAAGACTGCAAATATAGAAGCAGTACGCCCTGTTCAGGAGGGCCCTCTGAAACCGAGGAACAGGGGCTAGGGCTGGGGGCACCCGAAGATAATAGTCAGGAGAAGCACTTACCAACTGCTATCCTCGAGGAGAAAGGTATGATGGAGTTTGTGCCAGCACTTATTTGCTTAATTACTTGGAGTCCTTGGGAAACCTGAGCACTGACAAATAGCACCCTGGTGCTAGCGTGCCGCTGTGATCTCGCCAGCTATCTCAGGGGGACAGATAACAACTTTGCTTTGCTCATGCACGTATCTCATTGATCTTAAAAGAAAAGTTGTCAGGTATGAGGTAGATTTATCGGAGTTGCTAAAATTACAAGCAGGGATTTTTAGTGGGCAAATTTACTATGAAGTATTTTTTTTCCTCTGGAAAAGCAATTTTGCTTTGCAAATTGAAGTATCTTCGTAAGGAAAAATGTTAACAAATTATAGTGTGTTAAGAAATGATAGTAGCACAGAGAGACAGCTATAATCACATTTCTTCATAATTACTGCATTCTGCAAAACTTCAAAATGTCCCCTAATCATTTCATTAAAAAAAAAAATCAATTCAAGCCCATAGCTCTTCACACCAAATTTGGGGTTTGTGAGCTGATTTATAAATCCCGCAGAAACAAAGCTGTTAATAGAAACGCAGAGACTTCAAGAAGTGTGACCTAAGTGGTGCAGCTGGGTTGAAAACCAGCATTCGTGGTACTGCTGCAAGGTTAGGAGTAAAGAACGAGCCACGGGCTCTGCTGGTGGAAGCTGCCAGTGCTGGTAGCGGGGCTGCTCGGGTTTGCACTGAACATACTGTGCACTTGCTTGTAGCAAGACCCAACACGTGCTCGCACACCCCTTGTGCCTGTGCAGAGCTTGCTCTGTGCTGTTTCTGTCCCTGGATTAACCAGTGCCTATCCCATTTGGGATAAAACACAGCAGCCCGCCTTCTGCATCCTGAATCGATGGAATTCAATCAGCAGGATTTGGTCAATGAGGGCCAGCTTTTGCCTCTGGTTGTTACAAACCTTCCCCCAAATGATACCCGGTTTCTGAGATGGGATAAAAGCTTCTACATGTCAACATGCAGGTTGTAATGTGCAGTGGAGGTGTCCTAGATGTGGTGCTCCTTCTAGAGAGGAGCACTTGCAGCTGCTTTGCCTGGAGATAAAGGAGAGGCTGCAGAGCTTTGCAGGCTCATCCTCAGCGACCCAACTCTCCCACAAACATCTACCTGGCCAAGAGGGTCGGGCTTTTGCCCTGTGCCCAGCTGCAGGACGGACACCTGCCATGTCTGCAGCGTTATGGAGGAATTTGTGCCCCCAGGAGACCTCCTGAGCCCTCCCCAGCACGGCACAGAACAGTGTCCCCAGCCACTACGTGGGACAGCAATTTGTCACGCCCTATCTGGCCGTGCTTGCTGTAAGGAAAGCTCAGCACCGCAGCGTTTGATCCACTGTTCCCTGCACAGTGCCCAGGGAAGGCAGGTGGGAATAGCTCTGGGGGCTGGGATTTCATCTCCCAACAGACTTGGACACAGCAGAAATATTTTTTTTGTTCCAGGTCTTAAGGCCCATGTGCGAAAGCTAAGCAAAAATTAGTAAGAGATCAGGAAAAATGAAATGCTGTAGAGAGCAACAAGGGCTTCACGACTTTAATTCTTCTGAAGCAGGGCTGGGGTTTGCCCTTGAACTGACACTTCCTTCGCTGTGCTTTCAGTAAGGGAAAAGTTTCAGGGTGGAAAACTCAGCGGCTTTAGCAGCTGTGGTGGTTCCCAGAGCTTTGCTGCTGGACTTGCATGACCACATAACTCCACAGAGCCATTTTTGCTGTGGCACAGGACCTCAGCCCAGCAGAGCCGTGCACCCCAAACTGGTCCGAGCCTTCCCCACCTTCACAGCTGTGCAAAATCTCCGTCCCTCAGGCACACACGTTGCTTGCCTCTTGGCACCGAGCTCAAGTGAGACTCCTGCAGACAAACCCAGACCTTTCTGACACATCCTTCAGGCAGCAGCAGCATCCTGCGGCTGGCACCGTGCGGCTGTGCCCGTCCCAGGCTCTTCCAGCACAGCACCTGGGTGGCAGCTCGGGGCGTTACACCTCGGTATTGCCTACGTTATTTTCCTTGAATTGAGAGAAATCTTCGAGCCATTATTTCTCTTTTAACCGAGTATGCAGATGTATTTGCAACCCCCTCCTCGTTCCAAACAGCGCCTGTCTGCATGCTGTGTAGGTGGCTTTGCTGCATCCATCGCCATCGGTTATTTTGGTACTGCCAGCATGTCACTCCCTGTACACGGGCATCTGAGTCGTGATCACCCGTTACTCCTGGAAGGAAATCCTGTCTTTTCCAGCATGCTTGTGTTCATTGCTTGGTGAAGTGACTTTCCTTTGTGATTTTCCCTAATGCTAGTGAACAACTGTCAAACTTCACTCACTTAAAAGATCTTATGGTGAGGCCAAGGTAATATTCATCTCCCATTTTGATTCATGACATCAGTGGGCTGACGTCTTGGGTGGGAACTGTCTGTTTCTTTCAGCATTAACCCATTATCATACTTTTTGAACAGCTCAATAACAAAATCCTTGACAGAGAAACTGCAGACTGGAGACCCTACAGCTATCTGAATGAACTAGGTCAGTAATTTTTAAACAATTTAATCATTTTGGTAGACTTTAGAGCGATTTCAAATCCCAATCAGCCTTTCATAAAGGCATTAACAATAATGAAAAATATTGGTGTTGTCTTTATTTCACTGTCAGAATTGCCAGTAGTGAAAGATCAAGATTTTAAAACTGTTTCTTTTACCACAAACCATGGATTGGGCAAGCAGAGTCAATATTCGCTCTAGTCTCCTTTCCCAGGTTGGTCAGTTGAATCACTATTTATCTACTCTACAAATGTTTTTTTTTTAAATTTCAATTTGGGATATTTTTTTTTCATGCTTAATAAAGTTTAGCACTAAATACTGGCATCTTGATAAAACCCTGGAGCCTCTGGCAGGAGCTGGAACGTGTGATAGACACTGTTGTCTCCTAGTCCATCATACAGTGACCATTTTTCATGCAATTTTGAACCACCAGCCAGTGGAAACAAGCCAAGAATGAAGCCTAATTGCCCTTTCTGAGTTTATTCTCCCTGGCTTCAGTTTTAACAGGGGTTTTAGCAGCTCTTATCTCAAAACCTATCCAAATTTAGTGCTTTGGATGCCATTTGCTTTCCTGTCCGAGCACTTGGAATTTACTTTGTCCATGGCAGAAAACATTTTCCCTTTCCTTTACTGGGATTACTAATATCCTGCTGGAAGTATAGTGTGTGAGGAAAAGTGAAATGGAATTTATGGGATTTTTAAGGTGAGCTGAATCACCCTAAAAAGGCAGCACCAGGCATCACGTCTTATCTGTGCTCTTCGGTAACACCCCATACCTTGCTCCAAAATCTCCTCTGCATCAGGAAAATCACAAAAGTGTCAAGCTTCAATGCAAGGCCTTTTCCATCATTATCAACCATTCAATGTTTTCTTCTTTATAATAATCTGCAGAGCTGCTCTTGTGCTTATCTGTATGTAACATGGAGAGATGGGGGGAAATCAGGATTTCCAAATGCTCCACAAATCAAGTTAATTTTCCTTTTACCATTTTACAGCTTTACTCACTAGCTTTATTTATTTTTATCTTGTTGCATCCTGTGCTCCTTGAGTGCCACATTTGTCCTACATTCCTCTATTTTATTTTACTAGCAGAAGTGATGCTCTTGTGGTAAGAATGACGTAGAAGTGATAAATACTTTAGCTAAGCGATCTCCAGCAAAAACAGTCACATTTTTTTCCATGGCATTTTGCAGCCCAAGTATGTTGCTTTGATAAACATTTTTCCATTTTTTTTCTTCCCAAATATGTCTCTTTCACACTAATTGATAAAAATAAGATTTTTTTTTCTCCCTTTCCAACATTAAAATTTATGTTTGTGTCATAATGTTGAGTTCTAGTTTAGAGCAAAACCATTTTTGCATTCAACTGTAAAATGTATTTTCATTTTGTGATGTTGCTTTTGTGCAATAAAAGTGGCAGGTCCCATTTATATGTGCAACTTTCAGAAGAAAGTGGAAAACTTTAATTTTGAATTGTAACCATAAAATGTAAGTGAAGCCTATGAAGGTCAAATGAGAGCTCCTGACCTTTAAGCCACAGTACGTATGGAAGAAAGGAAGAGTTAAAGATGTGTCACCTTCCCATCCCACCATCAGCCTCAGCTTTTAGGGCACAGATGCCTCAGATCAGGTGTTGGAATAGCAGCCAAGCATTGCACACAGCTGAACTTGGTTTAAGTAGTTAAAAGAGCAGAGGACAACTCCTGTTACGACCCCATGAGACGTTACAAAGAGCAGATGTGTAAGTGAGCTGGAGGCAAGGAAGAGGAGTTAAAGGGGAATTGAAGAGAAATTCGGATCTGACAGAAACCCCTGAACTCTCCTGGTCATCCCCCTGGTTCCTCAGCCAGCAACTCCACCGGCTGAGGCAATGGCCCAAAAGGGCAGGCTCTTTGTGAGCATCAGGCTCACAAAAATGTCTGTAGGCTCGTTCGAAATTATAACTGTCACAAATAGAAATTACAGCTGGGGAAAAGGAAATTGTAAGTATATCCCTGTGAAATTAGCTCAGACACTCATCTTTTAAAACCTGTAATCAACTGGAGTTTTCTCCAAGCAAAGCATCTCTTTATCTGCATGTAATAGAGGACCAAAGGAATGCTTTCTGGAAATGCCACGTACTTTCCATTTGGCTGTGTATCTCATGAAGGCAATCACACTGATAAAGGGCACACGAGTGCTTTAATTAACCCCTCTTTGCTCTCCTCCCTCTTGCAGGCTGCAGTTTTACAGCTCTGGAAAACACCTTCTGGCTGCTCAGTTCACATCAGTGGCCTTTGCTGAGCCAGGGGGCACTCCCCAGGCAGTGTAATTGGAAAGGGAAAGAATGGGAGATGTCCTCTGAGGGAGCAGAGTAAGGGCTGTCCATACATAATGGATGTGTGTTCGGACCAAGGAGCAGCCTGTCTCAAAGTCCACCATGGTCCTTATTTCAGATGCGTGTCACGAGCAGTGCCACAGCAGCACAGATCAAAGAGATGGAGCAGACATGGCAAGAAAGGGGGCGAGTGAATCAGCCTGGTGCAGCACTGCCTTCCTGGGGAGAGTGCGGGTCAGCGGGCCAGAGGTGGCTGTGCGAGATGCTAAGAAAAGCTGTTTAATCACAGCTGAGGACCTAATGCAGATCCTGCCTCAGCCAACGTGCATATTCCCTCTGATAGCAGTGGGGCTTTCTTTGAGTGCAACAGGCAGAAATGTAGAGAAACAGGTCTCATGTATGTGTATGCATGTCTATGCATATATGGTGTACATACACACATACACCCAGGTACATGCACTGCCCACACATATCCCGTGGACCTTCTCAGCCAGCAGGCGTTCTGCCTCGGTTCTGCCAAAGCCCAGGCTCCAGGTCTGTATTCTCTCCATCTGGAGGTGCAGGGAGCAGAACAAAGCCTGTTTTTTCACTGCTGACACATTTGCTCACGAGCTTCAAATATCAGTCTGTCAGGCTTTTTTGAAGAGATGATCATATCTGTTAAATGGACTGGGAGCCTAGTGATGAGGACGTTTCAGACCCTAACACCTTGTGCACAAGCAATTCTCATGGACATCGGGTTGACAGATCAGACTTTAGAGGTTGTGGTGCCAAGGAGAGGCAGCATCCACAGCTCTGCTGCGTGTTCCTGCTGTTTAATGCAGCCTAGCCCTGCTAGCATCAAGGAATGGCTTGCCTCTGCATTTTCTATTCAGTCTCTTGTTGCAGAACTGGAATTATTTGCCCCGTGACTAATCTCTCTTGCCATAGTCCAGCCTGCATTAAGCAATTGCAGACTCCAGCTCCAACTCCAAGCAAGTCAGAAGTCTTAAAACACCTACTGAGTTTAGAAAAGGTTGTTATGCTCATTAGCTTGAGTGGTGGATACAGTGGGCTGCAGACAAAACTGTTTTTATCTGTAATATGATTTCTCTTAACAGCAATGCAGAGACTGAACTTGTGATTTGCAGCACATCCTGAGTGGCTTAAGCTGTGTTTGTTCCAGGGGACCAAAGCCACAAAGTGATTCAGAGCTGACTTTGTGTTTTCTCAAAGCCAAGAGGTGCAGAAAAATATTTCCAGCTGAGACTCTGATTTCACCCCAGCACAAAATTTAGCTTCAAACTTAATCCTAAGCTTCCCTGATGTGTCAGATTCCCGGCCTGATGAGGCCACATGCTCCTTTTCCACATTAACTGCTTTTGCAGTTTATAAAATACTGTATCCATCATTCATTTCACCTCTTGAGAAATGCAATGAATACATAAAGCAGGTTATAAAAACACCTAAGTATAGGAGGCATAAAATATACCTGAAAACAGAAGTAAAGGGAATAGGCTGGGAAGTGTTTGTGGGGTCGGGCAGCCCTCCCATGGCAGCACCAGCCCCACCCGTGCCTTTCCCAGCAGGTGTGTGTTTATTTTTCTACAGCCACACTGAATTGAGAACGGAGCAGAAGTGTGGCAAGGTGCAGTTTTACAGCTTGCTGTGGGCAAGTACTGCCTGTTCCCAACTCCAAACAAAATTCAGGCTCACTCAGCAGCAGCCTGCCGGCCCAGAGGGTCTCAGCGATCAAGCTCAGAGCAGGACAGCGATCCCTGCTGCTGCAGAAGCCCATCCAGTGCCTGACATTTCCAGGAGGACTGGTAGAAACTCGCATGGAGCTGAGCTGATGAAATATGCTCAGAAAGTGGAGTCCTTCCCCTCTGAGACACCAACGGTGCTGGTTGATATTGCTGCATCCTCCCGGCAGCCCCAGGGCTCCAGCCTTCAGTCAGCCTTGACAGTCGCAAGGGGAACGTTTCTGTAAAGATCTGACAAGGATGCTCAGATCAGATGATTCTTGTACACGACTTGCCTGTGTGCACAGATTGACAGCGAACCATTCCCACGGCAACCCCTGCTTGATAAGTCAAAGTCTGCATGGTCCTTATTCTAACCACCGGTATCTTCTCACTAATGCCT
Organism: Aythya ferina; assembly: GCF_964211825.1. Classification (NCBI taxonomy): domain Eukaryota; kingdom Metazoa; phylum Chordata; class Aves; order Anseriformes; family Anatidae; genus Aythya; species Aythya ferina. The sequence continues at coordinate 2,604,676 of NC_140307.1, forward strand.
GGTAGGTTACAAAGATGCTGTCCCGCAGGCTCGCTCCTATGCTTTGTGCTGCTTGCTTTGTCTCTGTGGTTGATATTTTGAAGTTACTGGGGAGGACTAGGTCATGGTCCTGAGCAAAGTTATTCATCCCTGACTTCTGCAACCTTGCTGGAGGCGTCCTGCATGTCCCCGACTGCTGCTGGGCCTTCCTGCTCCGGGGGTTCGCTCAGCCTGGCCAGGAGGAGGTGTGACCACCAGGGACGGCCGTCAGGAGCTCTGCAGCTGGGAAAGGGAGCACCAGGCCTGTGGATGGGAGCCAAGGGATGACTGAGCTTCACCCTCTGCACTCTGGATGCTGCCTTTGAAAAATCCAGGAGAGGAAAAAAGCACACAGGCAATACCCCTCTGTGCGAGAGCCTCCTCGCTGAGTGGTGGCAAACAAAGCAGAAGGTGCTCAAACATCTTTTTGGGTTGGTCACCCTTGGCCCGGAGGGAGAGAACCCCATCAAAGGGCACCAGCTGTGTACCACCAGCACCCTTCCTGTGCTCTGGGATGGAGACTGAGAATCAGAGCAAAGGTTTTTGTCTGATGTGCCAGTAACACACTGATTGTCTCATTTAGTGACTTACCTCATTTGGTAAAAGACAAAGCTGTCATGAAAAAAAGGTTTGGTGCAGCATCAATGGTGGTGACAGCTCTTTGTGCAGATACCAGAGGAAAAGCAAGGACAAATAGCTGGGAGACCTCTGGGATGTACTGTTTGCAGGGCTCTTTCACTAGCATAACTTCATTACTTTACAGGGAATTTCATGAGCCACAAAGACATTTCTGTCTCGGTAACCAAATTTGTGTTGATTTTGCTAGTCAATAAGGAATATCAGACTCTATAGTTAAAAAGATTTAAAGGCTTCCATTAGATTTTCCTTTGAACTGATTGATATCTAGGATAAATGTCAGTAGTGAACACAGAAAAGGTACCTGGCCCCTTCTGCCTCTGCAAGCAATGCCAAGCTCGTACGGCATTGTACAAGGCAGAGGTGTTTGCTTTCTGCTCTCTGACTTACTGCGTTTTCAGTCTGCTGTAGTCACTCAGGGACTATTGTCACATCCGATATTGAACTGTGCAAATTTATAACCAAAGCCATACAAAGTAATTTCGAAGGATGGTACGCAGCTTACAGTCTCAGGCTGCGAATTAAATAACATACTATCCACAGATGAAACAAAGCCTAAAATTAGTCACAGAGTAACATAACATGACTTGCAGACTGGGGTTTGGAAGGCTTTGTTTAGGCTTCTTTTCTCCACCTACCCTAGCGTTTCAGTAATGACCATTTCAGCAGACGTTTTTCCCTGCTCCTCTGATGGATAGCTGTTCTTGGTAATGAGCAGTACGCTGCTCCAGGAAAGCCCTCCCTCCCAGGGAAGCTCTTAAGTGTATGCATAATTTTAGGCAGGCACAGAATCCCCACTGAAGCTGAGTGCATGCTTACAGCTGAGGATGTGCTTAAGAGCCTCGCTAAATGAGGGCCTTGATGTACAATTTAGAGGAAAGACTATATGCTGCTCAGTAGTCAAAGCAATCCAATTTACATAAATATTTATTTCTTTTCCATTATATATCATTTTTATGCAGGTGCTTGTGGGATGGATAGACGTCAGAACACATACATAATGGAAAAAAGCTTCAAAGGTATGGTATCCAGTGCCTGCAGTCACCCTGCAAAGAGTGTGAGGAGGGTGTCGTAGAAGAGGTGAGCTAGGAGACCTGAGCACCCTGAAGAGTGGCCGTGCAGAGGCAGAGAGGGACAGAGCAATTGCAAAGGACGCTCAGCTGGCAGCACCCGACTCCCAGCCAGATGCCTGGGCCCCATGAATTATGGAGGCATTATGAATTATGGCTTCACGCGGCCGTAGGCTCCTGCCTCGGCAAAGCAGCTTAAAAAAAGGAGAGCTTTGCTGCAGGGACAGTGCAGGTGGAGCTGTCTGGCCAGCTCTTGTAGGACCTCGCAGCCATCCTACAAGGGCTTTCTGGTGGCAGTTGCTGCCGGTGCATTTCCCTGCCAGGTTGCAACTCCGTGAGGCTCCCAGCTATCGAGAAAAACAAACTGACCCTGCTGCGTGGCCTCCACAGATGAGATTTATAGCAGAGCTTGGGAAACGACCTCCCTCGGTACATTGACCAGCCACGAAGCAATTAATGGGCTCTGACTGGGGTTGGTCTAAAAAGGGAGCAAGGATGAGTCATGTGAACAAGGGCAGGGATTTTAGCTTTCAGTTGTCCTCCAGGTTCACATTCCAAACACTCCAGCTGTGCATGGACAACAGGAGCACTTGGCACAGCGCAAGCACTGGCGAGCTCGGCTCTGGCCCCAGTGCCGTAGCTTTGGGTCTCAGCCCCAAACAGGCTGGGGCTTGGCACACAGCTTGTGGCCCAGCAGGCGGAGCAGGGAGTCAGCCTCATTCAGGACAGGCAGTCTCACGGTGAGTGCTTTGAGCACTAATTCAAGGGTGCTGTGTCTGCACACAGCAGCTGGGGATGGCCCTCTGTCAGCTGAGTGGCAGATGCTGCCCAGCCTCTCTCAGCACCGTGCTTGGGCTGGTGTCAGCTGAGTGACGGTGAAAGTGGAACCTTCATCTGCAGCTGGGTGCGAGTGCCGTGGCCAAGGTGTTATGGAGCAAGACCTTTATCTGCCCCCAAAAGGATGCCAATGAATACAAAGCTGGTCGAAATTAAAAGTGATGATCTGTTGACAGCCAGGCCTAGAGCACACTAATCACTTCGTAGTCTGCTAAATAAGGTGATATACTACTAGGTAGAGCATGGCCTTACAACACAGCATCACTAAAAGAAACCAATAATCCATGACCAAGTCTTTCTCTGTAAAGCTAAATTTAAAATATCACAGGGGTTACGCATGTGTATTTGACTCAATCCAGGTTTCAGCTCTTTAATGATTCGAAAAATATATATATATCTTATTATATTGGAGCTAGTTGTTCTTTTCACAAGGAACTATTAATTTCAAGATTAGTTTAAACTAAATTACTGTATTTGCAAAGTTAAAAAAAAATGAACACATGCAGCCAGACCTCCCCCCGAGGAGACAGCCACACAGAGGGGCTGGGTACCAGTGGGACGGGGAGAAAACAGCACAGTGGGAGGGAACTGTGAAATGTGTTTTCTGCTGTTATGTAGTGTGTTTATTGTCCAGGATCTGAGCCGCTTGCTTTACATGCTTAGCTCCTTAACAATTCAAACGTCGGCCAAGAGGCCATGGCAAGAAAGTCAATGGGGCCAATGGGGCAGCAGCAAGGGCAAGGAGCCAGGGCCATGGGTGCACTGCTGCCTTCCCTGGGCTTTTGGCCACTCAGTGGGGTCTTCGTATTGTTGGCTACCTTAAGAAGCTGTTTGGGGAACAGTGTCCATGGGGATGAAAACCTTAGAAATGTGGTAACTAACGCAGCTTTTAGCCTGCTGTGTCAATGTCATAAAGAGAATAGGAGACGGGACCGTGTGGACGAGCGAGACCGCGCTGCTCCTGCTGCTGGGCGCAGCTCTCCTCGCCCTGCCAGCCCTGCATTGGCCCTGACTCACCCGAGAGATGGACAGAAAGCATCTGCTAGCCAGGTTATTCAAAGAAACACACAGTCCCAAAGAAACACAGGCTGAATGCCCCCATGCCTACCCCAAGCCCTGGGCCACATCGTGACAGCAGCTGAGCTGTCAGAGGGCTGTAAGAGCAGTTTTCCCTGTGCATGCTGCCCACTGATACCATTTCCAAGCTTTTCTTTGCAGATGAGTCCTTTTCTCTTTTTTTTTAATGATGAATACTGATGCACTAGTGGAATAATGTGACCTTAGGCAATAGCATTTTAAGGAAATAAAATCAGTGCCCTTTGCGTGATTCCCAGTGAAATCCCAGCAGCTAGAAGCACTAATGCACATAGAGGCTCAGGGCGTTGCTTGCTGTGAGTCACTTGCTTGTTGCACAGGAATGCGTCCCACAGCTGTGTCATGCTCACCCCAAAAGCAGAAGGAAGCTGTCACCGTGCTGCTGTCCTGGCAGCAGCGAGGGTTGGCCAGCCTAATGAGAGCAGCCAGCAAGGCAGGCTGCACTGAACGTCAGCCATAAATGCGATTAAAAAGTAGGAGAGCGTGTTCTACCTGTGTGCACCACATTTCCTTAGCGCTTCAGACATGAAAGCAGGGACTGAGGCTTGTCATTATTATGCCGGAAGATATTCAGGGCAAAAGAGAGCAAACCAGTCTATGGGAGGGACGAGTACATCTGAGTCCCTGGCAACAAAACCCAAAATCTGCTTCAAAGGTCTGGTGATCGGTATCCAGGCAACCCAGGAGACAGGGACTTGAGAATTAGAGCAGGTTCCCTGCCTCCCCCTGAGTAGGTGCCCGCAGCGGGATGGGTGCTGGTGGTGGTGGTCCCACTGGTGGTGGTCCCGCTGGTGTGGTCCTGTTGGTGGTGGTCCCAAGAGACCCCGCAGCCCCGGGTGGATGGGTGAGGGTTACTGAGTACATTTGAGCCAGCTTAAATTTTTAATTCATGACGTGAAATTTGACAACTGGTGCCAGAGTTTTTAATTATCCTACAGAGGGCTGCGGGGTGGTTCCCTGCATACCAGCGGCTTCCCCAGGGAGCTGGCGCTGCCCTCCAGGCCTTGCGCTGTCTGGGGGCCACCCACAGCCATACGCAGCCGTACACTTTTGTCACCTCCGGCCCTTCATCCCCTTCACACATCTACTCAGCAGCGTGACCTGAGGCAGAGCAGCAAGTCTGCAACAGCCTCCCTGCGCCCCATCCCAAACCCTGAGCTGGCGTACGAAAGGCTGTGCAGGGTCCCTTCACAGCACAGTGCACACAGCAGCGGGCAGGCAGAGCCGAGGCTTTGGCCATGGGCACCCCAAAGGCCCCGGGGCTGAGTCCTCCTCATCAGCCCCATCCCTGCAGCAGCGAGTCCTGTGCCAACGTTGGCCCTGGGAGCTCGCGGCTCCTCGCCCACGTGCGATGCTCGGTCCTTCCATGCACAGCGGGGCTGAAGACTGGGGACCAGTGCATCTAGCACAGGTATTTTGAGCCTAAGGGGTTCCGTTTTATTGTAGGATTTGTTAGTCTTTGTCTGTTGTCCCCTCACTTTTAACGCTAATGGATCCAGGACGGGGAGGAGAGGCACAGAGACGAGGTTTTTATAGGAGAAGCGATATCTTGTTGTCTGTCTATTTCTTAACCTGAATTTCTCTTTTTGTCTCCCATACTAGATAGCGGGGGCAGCTGGGATTGCAGCTATTTTGCAAGTCCCGCTATGTCACCGGGAGTATTTCATATATACCAGGATCTGCCTTTGTACTGTAACCCAGCACAAGAAAATGCCTCATCTTTCATTGCATCGCTCTAATTCTAAATTAATGGCACTGCCCAGCAGGATGCACACAGCAGCAATGGCACGTTCTTGAATGTCAATGTTAAGACTTATTTATTCTCTGTTGTTTTTATTATTATTGTTTAAAGCAAGCCTGGCCCTGGACCCGGCAGCAGGCTGGCATTCTCCAGCCAGGGTCACCGCCGGGGGACACCGGTGGCTGCCACTCTCTGCCCACTCGTTCTCCCCACATAGCGCCTCCTCCGTCTCCTTCTCCTGTTTCCCAGCCTAGGGGAGAGGAGCAGTAGATGCCCACAGCACTGGGGAAAAGCAAATCAAAAGCAAGGCTCAGCTGGAGGCTTGTCCCCGCTGCGGAAACCCAAGTGTTCCCCGTTAGCAGGAGCAGCCTCCTCCCAGTCCTAGTGGCAGAAGGGAACACAAAGAAATCGGTTTCTCCTCGTGCTGGTGAGCCCCAGGAACGGGAGCTTTCAGGGGACAGAGCGCACACGCTGCACTGATGCAGTTCTACACCTGCTGGAAATGTTTTGCTCTCAAACATAGGGCATTCGGTGCTGCCCAAAGCCCCCTGTCCCCCCCAGGCTGGCCCAGCCAGGCCCAGCGGATGCTGCCACCTGCGTCGGGCTGCGGGTCGGCGCGGCAGCGGGGCGGGATTGCAGCACAGCTCCTCAGGAACCAGGGGAGGGAGAGAAACGATGGCCACTGAAAGTTAAGTACTGCAGTAAATGGCAACTAGAACCTTTCACGGCAAAACCTTTGGTTTCGAGCAGGTTTCCATTGCTTTCCTGCTAAGAGACTTGTGGATGCAGTGGTTTGGACACCCCAGAGCACAAGCGTCGGGTGTCTGTGCTGGATGCTTCAAGGATCTTCCTCACCCCTGCCCCTTCTCCCCACCCTGCCCCTCCTGCAGAGGTTGAGGTGTGACCCTCCGAGGAAAGCTAACAGTCCCACCCCGTCTTGTTTTGCAGACTACATGAAGGAGTCTGTGTGCAGCTCCAGCACTTGTTCTCTGAACAGCAGTGAAAACCCATACGCCACCATTAAAGACCCCCCCATTTTAACATGCAAACACTCCGAGAGCAGCTACGTGGAAATGAAATCGCCTGGTCACAGGGAATCCCCATATTCAGAAATGCCCACTTCGTCCACAGCCAACAAAAACATCTACGAAGTTGGTAAGTGGGGGGCGCTACGTGGCGGCAGCAGCAAGGTGCTCAGCTCTGAGCTGTTCATTCCAACCCTTGGTGGTTTTACTGCAGACGATTTTTTTTCCTTTCCTGAGACAAGTGGTGTGGACTTGGCATGGCGCAGGGAGGCGCTGGCTTGGGGGTGCATTATTGGGTTGATTTGGGGAGCACAATGTTGGCAGGGACCTGTGCTGTGACCGTGGACGTGAGCGTGGGACCACACCAGAGAGCTCCTCCAGCCCCAGCAGTGAAGGGCTTCAGCCCCCTGCTCCTGTTTTCATTTTAAACTGCTGCAAAGTCCAGTTGCATGATTTTGCAGGAAGTATTGGACTTTGGAAGACGTTGCTTGTGGGACTTTGGGAGCTCCCTGCCTTGGAGCTGTTTGGTCTCTCCCATGCAATATCCATAAAGCTGCAACGGGAACAGAGGGTTTGGGAAGCTGCTGTTCTGTGCTTGTGCCAAAACGCATGAGTAGAGTAATTACAGCCCCAGGAGCGCTGCTGGGTGCCATAACACATTTTTCCTTGCTTTCCCAGAGCCCACCGTCAGCGTGGTCCAAGACGCCCGTGGCCGGAGTGCCAGTTACCTCCAAAACCCATACGACCTGCCTAGGAACAGTCACATTCCTAGTCACTACGACCTCCTCCCCGTGAGGCACAGCCCGACGCACGGGCCATCTTGGGACAAGCAGTCTTAAAGGGATGGACTTCACTGTGCTGTAACACAAACTTTGAGGAAGCAAAAGAGAAGACAATCCTTTTCTGTGCTGCAGGATGCTGACGTGACTGCAGACTTACGCAAGGACCTAACGTAATAAAACATCAGCTTGGGCCAGCTGCTGCTGCATGATGTTATTTAAAAAGACATTTTTTTATATGGGTCACAGGAACTAATAAGTACCTTCTCCAGGTGTCACTGGAGTGCGTCATGCCAGGAAAGTGTTCACATGCTCCAGGCAAAGGCTCTCCATGGTGTGTATTCTAACCCTGGCTTTGCTGTAAAATACAACACAAAAACACGCTAAGTAGAAGGACTTAGAGACGTACATTTCTACCAGCTGTATAAAAAAAAAAAAAAAAAGAACTTGTACTGTTAGGAACAAGGTGGCTAGGAATACGCTGAGATATATTTTACATCTTTGTCATGGAAATGGACATTGTTCCGAACGAAAGCAGGGAAGCTTCTCATTTCACTGTCTGGAAACCTCATTTACTGCCATCACCATACACATCCTGCACAGCTCATGCTTGGACCTTAGCGCTGAAACGTTCATCTTTACATTCAGTACCAGGCTATTTGAGTAGAGGAAACCTACATCCTGTGCAGGTTTTAAAAGGTAACAATGTCCAGTCGATGTCTTCAGTTTAAACAAAGAATCTCATACCCAGCTTACCACACTTTTAACAAGCTACACATACTTTGACCAGTACAGTGATGCTTTAATTCTCCTTATACAGCTTCAGTTTTCTTAGATAAATGCACTAGCTTTGTCAGGCAGCCTAAACTGCTGCACCTCCATTTACTTCCCTGGGACACTGCAGGTTTGCACAGGCTAACCCCTGGTTTGGTTTCCTTTCCTAATGCTAGGACACGTCGGCTTCTCTAGGCCATCTTTACAAACCACCCCATTGTGATTCACCTGACAGCATGCCATTTATGACACCCTTTAATTTGATGTGCATTACCATGTAGTGCAACTTTATTTGTTGATGATTCTACCTGAAACATCATTAAATTGAGCTGAAACTGGGTTTTCTTTTTCAGCAGCTGTTTGTGAAATAATTATCACGGGGTTGACTTATGGTAAAGCTTTGGACTAAGCCACAATGATTTTTTTATTTTATTTTTTGTGTGTGTGATCCTTATTGACCTAGAAAGTAGAATACTTGCCGTTAAGCAGTTCCTTGTAGATTTTGAGCATGAAGTAGTATTGATTCTAAGTATGTAATTTTATTAGGCAAACGTGGAAGTAGCAAGATGATTGCCTCTGAAATATAAAAAAAAAAAAATATTCTGTTGCACATTCACCAGTCTGATGGAAGCAGAAGAGAACGAAACCAACACCAAGCAGTTTGCTCAAAGCATGATCGCTCGCGCAGCTGCTGCTGCAGGGGACTCTCCGAGGAGCCTCCCAGCTCGGAGGCAGTGGCTGCAACTCAGCTCCAAGTCCAACGGGGCCACGGATCACTGGGAGTGCCCCAGGCCGGGTGGTGCTGAGCCCACACAGTGCCCCTGGATGCTCATCTCAGGGTGCAGGAGCCCTGGCACTGCTCTGCTGCAGGAGCTGGGACGCCGTGGGGTGGTCGGGTTGGCTCTGAACCCCTCTGTGCAAAGCAGGAGCTTGGCAGCGAGACAGCTGAGCTGAGCCCACAGATCCCCCCAGGCTTGCAGAGCAGCAGATTTTCAGTATTTACATGAATGCTGCATGTGTGCATGGGGGCGATGACTGATCAGCAATAGCAATTTTATTTTCCAGGAAAGCCTTATTTGAGATGTAACTAGACAATTATTTTGTAGAGCCAGTAGGGATATATTTTGCATACGTGTATGGAAAGACTTACCTCAAAAATAGCAAGGGAAAGGCAGTTTGATAAGGAATCCTCTGGTTAGAGACCTACCGTGACATCGAGCACAAACAGTCTCAGCTGCCAGCCTGACCAATGTCTGTGTGTGTGTTGCTGTAAAGTTTGGGATGAGAGAGCAGAGATGGGCTCAGATGTGTTTGTTTTTTTTCAAAGCTGGAGTTTCAAACCAAATGCAACAATGTGCATAGAGCTTCATAGGAGAAAGAAAACAACAAAAACAACAACAAAGCAAGTACCTTCTTGTATATTAGCATTAGCTTAGAAAATAGGCACCAAAATGGCAATACTTTTTTAAGGCAAGACAGATTTGTAATATATTTGTTCACTGTGCGAAGGTATTCTACCTTGTACAAAATAAATTGAATTTCTCTCAATGTGCATTTCTCAAACTTGCTCATTTTGCAGACCAAAACTTCCAACCCGTGCTCAGGCCCACGTTCTCCACACACCAGTGCTGCAAGGGGCTGTCCACTCCTGCAGGGAAAGCCCCAGAAGCATCAGCCTTCCACACCAGAGGCTGGTTGCTCTGTTGCAGGACTCCTCAGAAAGCCCCATGGTGTAATTTGGACTGCAGCTTTGAAGTCATTTTGAGTAAGGCTCAGCTTTAAAAAGAAAATAGCTGGAAAATCAGGCATCTTCTCACAATTCTGGTAGGGCTGCTTCCAGAGGTTAACCTTAGAAGGTCTGAGTGACACCGGGGTGATGCAGAGCTCACACACCTCCGGCGAGGCGAGTGCCAGCTGCAGGTCTCCCCACAACACGTCTCAGCGCTCAGTGACAGCAGTAGGATGCAGTGGGATGGGCACAGGAGGACACTGATCAGCAGTGACCCTGCTGCAGCCGGCAGCGATGAGACCGGGCACGCTGCAGCCACCTCAGCACCCAGCTGCTCCCGCCAAGCCTGATCAATAAACCATGAGCATGGATTTGCAGCTGAAACACCTTCAGAGCTGATGACTCCGAGGCAGTGCAGCAGACCGCTACACGTTGAAGCTTTTTCAATATTTGCGCTTCATATTTCTAAAAATCTTGTTAACTAAAGCCCAGCATGTAATCCTCTTACCTGACAAGCCACACTCAATAAGCTATTAAAGTCTGGAAACTCATCAGGTTTGAACTGATAGAAAAAGTAATTCTAGTTTAATAAAAATGTCTTTAAATCAGAACAATTCCATGTCCATTCTGCTTAAGAGTCAGAGCCTCAGCTCCCATCACGCAGGAGCCACCGACACCCACCAAGCAGCTTCAGGACAGGTAAGGCTGGGGCTTTCAAATATGTAAATGAGAGTAAAAGCTCTTGGCAAGTAAAGCCAATTTTGCACCATTACGCACAGCTCCCAGAAACTCAGAAAGCTCATTTCAGTGCCCAAAAGCAATATTAAAATCAGTCGCCTCCTATTAGCAGAGAAGAGACATTTCAGTACGTAAGTAATGCCAATTACAGCAGAGATGATTAACCAGCAGCTTAGCAGGAGCAATGCCTGGCAGGTCAGTGTCCAGACGGAGCAGCGCCTTGCCCTGTCTGCCCAAACACAAAGGCTTTACTAGGTAAGGAGCTGCATCTGAGTACGTGCTCAATTTAATTATACTTCAGAAGTCAATATATTGTTTATGAAGGCTTTACGAACAATTGAATGAAAACTTTGAATTCCACGTTGCAGCAGTTTGCAATTACAGAACCAGTTTTTGCAAGGCATTTCGAAGGATTTCTAATTGTAAAGTTCTAATGACAATAAAGAAGAGTTCTTACTTGGTCTATCAGCACGTCCAGCCACGTCACAGCTTCAGGACTTGAACGCAGCCCAGGCTGTCCCGAGGCAAGGAAGCACGAGCACGCACAGCGACACCGCGTGGGGCAGGGGCCTGCAGCTGGGGTCCGTGCTCCTCCAGGCTCCGCTGTGCTCGCGTTTACCGCAGGAGGAAGCGCCGTGCATAAAGCCATGTGAAATCCACGCCTGAGTCAGGCTGTCCGACGAAGTGAATGGGAAAGGGGAGCAAAGTGAACCTCACCCTACATTTCCAGTTGACAAATTTAGAAGCTGGCTGCCCTGGTAATTTGGTTAATTCCAAAACACCCTCCTGTCTGGCCAAAGAAAGTACTCTGAGAACAGTTCCCACAGCGAGCAGGGGCTCCATCTTACACCTCCAGCTCAGACTCCTGTGATAAATAAGAAGGCCCCAAAATTTCAGGCTGTTTCAGGCATCCCACCCCAGCCACACCAGCGCTGCCACACGCTCTGCAGGCGACTTCCCCCCAGGGCTGTGGGGGCACCGTGCACAGATGAGCTATATCAGCCACTCAAAACCACAGGCCTGCTTTGAGCAAAAGTAAATGTGTTACACGTGGTACATGGCTCTTACAGGTCCTTTTCTGGGAGCACTTCTGCTTCAGTGTCTTCTCATAGGCTGTTCCAAGAAGCTTACGAGATTCCGGTACGTAAAGCCCTTCAGGTCAAACCCCAGTTCTCCCAAAAAGCGCACCCAACACTGTACTGAGTCGTCCCCTGTAATTCTTTATTAGAATCATGGATGAATATATTTTAAATCAATCTAAAAAAATAATGAATCAAGTTACAGTACATGCATAAAATACAAAGTAATTTACAAACAGATCAAAAGAGCATCTTCAGAACTAATACCAGGAGGAGAAATGGATTAAATAAAACGAGTGACCGACTACAGCAATGCCTTCCGTGTGCCTTACACATCATGAGCACCGCAAGACAGAAAGGTTGGGTAAGAAATGCAGCTGGTAGTGCCTACCCAAATTTGGATGTTCCAAGTGGGTCATATCAGAGTTTGAGAAACGGCCCCTACAATTAGCTTCCCCTCATTGTATAAACAACTGCAGGCATTTATACAACAAACAGCTCTTAAATCCAGTAGAAATCCAGTGCCAAAAGCCCCCAAATCTTAATATTAATGGCATGTTTGGGAATAGCACAGCCTGTGTAATACGCAGTGGTTTCAGAGTGTAGCGACAGAAGGCACAGTTCATGTATCCCTGAACAAGCTAATTGAACGGATGATTTGTACTGAGCAGACTACAGAATGAATGCATCCAATGGGAAATAACTCCAGATGTTTTTTTGTTAAAGATCATGTACCAAGCCATTGGAATCATTGAAAAATACTGGATGAAACAGAACTGAAAACTAAGACCAGGTTGTAGAAGTTACTGATTCATCAACTCTAGCATTTGAATATATTAACATGTGTGGCATGTACTAATCTATGTGATATGCAGTGTGACAACACCCTTCAAGTCTGTGTGCCATGAAAGGAAAAAGGCATCCTCAAATCCTGATACCACCGGCACTGTGGAGGCCAAGTCTCAGGCAACACAAGATCACACTGCAGGTTCCAGTGTTAGAGCAACCCTCAGCCAGCCACACAGCTCGTGCTTTAGCTCGTGCTTTTCCTTACTTCACCGGAGGCACCTCACACGGAGTCCCACCAGCCTCTCCCTGGCCAGCCTCCAGCAGCTCTGCCTCACACCACAGCCTCCTTTGCAGCGGGTGCCAAACCACAAAAGCTCATTCACGGGTAGCAAGAACCCTGCTGCTTGTTTGCAAGAAATTCTCTTCCCCCCCATAATATTCTATAGAAAATCCTCAACTTGACAATCTGAAGATGTAGCCAAAAACATTTAGCTTTACATTAAAATTGCACTTCAGAGCAACAGGCATTTCATCAAGCTTTAGATGCAGTATACAACACCTTAAGACAAGGAAAGATCTCCTGCCCAGAGATATTTTCCTAGGTATCCTGACACTAATTGTTTTGCGAGGAGCAGAATAACATCTTCAAGTGCTCACTAAATGTGTCTGTGCTCTGTCTAGCAGGCATCACATTGGAAAGAGATCAGTTCGGTTCCCAACAACGTACTGAACCAAAACCGACAAGTCGGAGTTGGGAAAATACTGCAGCCACGTAGAAGCAAGAGATTTATAAACAACGAAATCAAAGTGGTTAAGACATGGAGAAATTCAGAAGTAAGCAGTAACTGAACACGAGAAAGTAACCACAAGAATTACAAATATATTTAAATCTTGGACCTGGGGAATATACACAGCCTTTTAGGAAAGAATGAACATTTCTTATATATTCTGACAGCACTGCATCTTTGGTTTGTTTTCAGTGGTTGGAGGGACATGAATGGGAACCACGTTGTTGCTTGGAGACATATCATTTTCACGTCTGTCAGACATTTGCTTCTGGGAAACAATACGATAGATCTCTGGAAGATGAGAAAGAGCTTGTCATTACGCATATGCAAAACAGCATCAGAAAGTTCATGTCTGGGGAAACCAAGCATCAAACAGAGCAAAGATTCCCCATACTTTTGGGACTATATAGGTAATGCATGGCAGCTTCCACAAGACGTTCATTATATCTTCTGTATTCATAAGTTAAAATATCTTTGTGAAACAAATTACTTCTTTCATAACTGCTTTATTCCCCTTGACATAAAAACAAACAAAAAAAAATTTGCTGGATTCTGTATATTTACTAAGAATCAGAAGCTATGCCATCAATTCCTTGTCATCATTCTTAAGGCTCTGAGGAGACTGTGTTAGAGCAGACCAGCTTTGGAACTGCAGAGGAGAAATATGGAGTCCAAAGAAATCCCAGCACAAATTAGAGAGCGCAGGAGAGGCACAGAAGTTTAACCTAACACGCTGCCAAGTCCACACCTGCACTGAAAGCCTTGCCCAGTTTCCTGGGATTAGTTAGTGGCCGATGGTGTGTGTTGAACATAAACTCAGAGTAGACACAAAACCACTCGCTTCAGCTGTGTATGAAAGCATGAGGTGCAAGCACTTCACCTCAGAAAGGAAATAAAGCACACCAGAAATAGAGCATGGGGAACTCACTTGCAAATTCAAGTTCTAAACCATTAAAAAAAAAAAAAATTGTTAAACCTCAGTTTAACAAAAAAGTTAAGTGTTTCAGTTTCAGGAAAAAAAAAAAAAAAAAAAGCCTACCCTGAAGTGACAACATCAGAGGAGCCCAAGAGAACAGCGCGCAGGCAGGAGACAGCAGCAGCGCCAAGAGGCTGAGCCCAGAGAGCGGGGCTGATGCCCACACCCTGTCTGCACGCTGCAGCTCCCTGCCCTGCTGGGACGCTCCAGATAAGCTCAGGTCGCTGAAGAAGAGGGTGCCTGCACTCCATCCCTGCTGCAGGGCACTGCTCACAAATAACCGGTGAAACACGGCAAAGGTTCGAGTTGGTTCGGAGGTCTGAGGTCCTTCATCAGCCGGGTAACGATGTCCCCAGCACCTTGTCTGGCCTCAGACCAAGAAAAGCTTCTTTCCCACCAGAAATTCACCATTAGTGAGTTGCCTTTGTTCCGAATTTTAATGAGCTGCTGCTTAGTGCACATCCTGACATCATTTCAGTACTGCAAATTGAGCAATCTCATGCAGAGAAGTGCTCCGCACTGCCAAGGGCTGGTCACAAGCTACTTGCTCGCCTGGATGGCAACGAAACCTGGTGGCACTGAGGAGCTAAAAAGGGTTCCTGACATACAAGGCTTGCAAACCTTGCCCTTGATGCAACAAACCCTGATTTAAGCTGCCGTTACAAACAGGCTGAGTGCTCCCCAGGAAGACTAAGAGCAGGGCTGCACACATCCATGCAGCTGCTCACCACGAAGTAATTTCTCACACAGAGCCTGCGCTGTATCTACGGGCTGTGCGAGGAGCTATAATCTTTGCAGGTAGTGCTGTGAGAGAACAGTCTGCTGCTTGGGCCTCCAAAGAGGCAGCTCGGACTCAGAACAGGACAGCATTCAGTTATGGTCAGGTCACAGATCAACCCAACAAGAGCTGCAAGTGTACAAGAGGATTTTCTGATGTCACTCTTGCTGATGTCCACTGTTCTTTCCAACAGTCTTCCACGTGAGCACCTTCACAGGCTGACCCTGGGGCATGTACGTGGTGGTGGAGGGAGCACAGCTGGCAGAGATCTGCTCTGCTTTCTGCAAGGTTTCTGCTCCACTTCACTGCCCCAGCTCAGGGTGAGCAGCCAGCTTACCCCCAGCAAAGCGCTGCCTGTTCCTATTCAACAGCAGGAGGGTTTTTCTGCCTGTGTTACTGGAAGCTCTCCAGTAGCACGTTCAGCAGCAGCAGTTCTGTTTTCCACAGAACTTCCTAAACAAGTTCATACCAGTCCCTAACATGAGCTGTCACACGCTTCCTCCACCCCTGTGAGCAATGACTCGCCACCAGGGTGTCCTCTGCGTAATACCCTCATCTTGAAGCAAAGATCTACAGGGCCGCTCACTGAAGTCTTAAAAATAATCTCAACAGCACTGATTTCTCTGCTGATAGAGCGTCCATTCCTTCTGACTGTGGGAATGTATTTCCAGCTGATCCCCGCTCCCTGACAGCCCTGCAAGGACGTTTAGCAGCAGCGCTGCTCAAATCAACTCGAAGCAGCCCCATTTATTTTTGTTGCTCACTGCCACCTCTCCCTCCTCTGTGGTTACAAACCTTTGTGCAGACACAGCGTGCTGCCCTAGATGAAAGCCTGAACGGCTAAATACTGCCTTGCCCTGGCTCAGCCGCACACTCTTTCACCACACATAGTTGTGTTGGTGTGATAGAGGAGGTGGGAACAGCTTCAACCTGCTCTTCCTGGGGCAAAATGCCCAGAGGCAAAGCCTCCACTCAAACTGGTCTGCACCAAGGAATGCCAGGCTAATGAAGACGTGCACTTTTTAATGAAGACACTACACTTTATGCTCTGCTCAGTAACTGAATGAGACCTTATTAAGAGCACATTCGGCAGAATGCATCACTGCATAATTGGTAACCATGTGAGACAGGCCTTGTGGTGTAAAAGCTGGGGAAAAAAAGGCACCGCTGTCTAGGAGGAGCTTGCCCAGTCCTCGGCTCCTCAAGCAGCCCTAGCGCTTCATTCATTTTCAGGTGTACAGAGCTAACGAGAGGAAATCCCTACATTTCTTACTGTTAACGCTCTGTGATGTTGTTTCCTTGGAGATGGGATTCCTTCGAGATGAAACCACGGCAGAACGCGCTGTGGGAACAGAGGCGGCACTGAGCGAGGCAGGGAGCGGAGGCTGCCTCGGGTTTACTTTAAGGATGCTTTATCCTGCTGTGAATGCTCAGAGGGGATGGGATTATAACACCAGTCTCTCTCGTTTGCCAGATAATACAAAGCAGCTTTGTGCACGCAGGAATCAGCCCCTGAAGTCTAGACATCTCACAAGAGAGGAACTTGGACAGGGACCATTACCCTAAGCCACAGAGGAAAAGGTCCCCAAAACCTCACATGGTATGCACAAATCTAGCGGGCTTCCTGTCTGAACAGATACACCACCTGCCAAGAATCCCTTATGACACAGCGAGAGGAAAGAAAAGCTTTCTTTCCCTGCTTCCACCCGTAGCAGACCACATACTCACTCAGGCTGTGCTAACTATGATGGATTCATGTTTCCTGCGCCCAGAACCATCTATTCAAGGTGGCTTCATGTGAGAATCTAGGCATGAATACGCTTAACAGGGACCTGCTACACCTCCAGGGGAAAGGACTCTAACAAGTTTCCCTCAGTGTCCCAACCAGACCAGCTTCACTAGGGCTGGAGAAGAAAGGAGTTTCACTACAGACCCCAGTCACACCACCCTGTCCGGGAAAGATGTAAGAGCTGTGTGAAAAGCATCACGAGCAGCCTAGGATGTCTCTGCAGTGCTGTTCCCACCAGGGCGAGTACTAGCAGAGCTGGTACAGCAGCATGCCCTGCCCCTTCTTCTGTCAACCTCCTCCACTTGCAGCCTGTGGCAAAGCCTGCTGCCTTTATCAACTTCCTTCTTCAAAGGAGAGCATTCCACCCTCCAGCACTACGCTTAGAGGCAACCTTGCCAAACACAGACAGGCTATCCATGATTCTGCAGGGTCACTCTGAAAACCACATTCCTCGGATGACTGCTCCCCTCTTTCCTTCAAAGCAAATCATTAACAGAAAAAGCCAGCTGTGAAGTGTTATCGAGAAGTTTACTGGCAGAACATTCGTCCTTTGCATGCCAGTCACAGCAGAGATGGAGGCAACCTGCTGCTAATGCATTATTTACTTCATCTTTATCTCCCTGAAACAGGAGCTGGTGTCTGGAGTGAGCCACATGCCCACTAATCAGCAGAAGCATTTCTTCCAGCGCAGTTGAACCAGCCCCTCCTGAACGAGGATTCTGTCCGCATGCCCAAGAGCTCTTTCCCCAAAACACTGTCACAGCAACACGCAGGGAGCACTGACGTTTGTGGAAAAGCAACAGCTCCAACAATCTGTCAGAGTCCGCTGAGGTCTAGTTTTAATCCCTTGCTCTCCCATTACAGCCTGCTCTCCCTTACAGAAAAATTAAACCAGAAAAAAATCAAACCTTGGCTAATTAGAATCCAAAATAACTTCTGGAATAAAAGGTGCCATTGGAAGCATGTGAGGAGAGATAAAGAAACAGCCTAGCCTGTGCCCAAGAGGTAAACTGCTTCCCCATGGCAACAGCAGTATGTCATATCTGAGTGTCACACAGCTCTGCAGAAATAAGGCAGCAGCCCAGGGCATGCAGCAAACTTCCCTCTTCTTCAGCCATCGCTGTTAGGGAACAGAGCAGTCCACGAGGAGACCGGGGGCAGTTGGATGATCAGTTTATATTGCATATGACAGCCTGACAGCCACCTTGGGAGGGGATAAATGTCTGATGTATTTCCAGATTTGTTTTTATTAGTGCTGGTGCTGAACAGGCATGAAAGTTAAATAACTAACCTTTACCCAAGAGCCCTGATCCCCCCTGAAAACTCTGAGAGCAGGCAGCAAGGCTGCTCTATGCTACACACGGCACATTTAGCCAGAACCTGACCTTACAGTTCAGTGTAGGTGCCCCTGAGAGGAGAGGGAGTAACAAGGATACGCTTAAAGAAAGAAGTTTGGGGCTTTAGCAGTTACAAGCAAGCAATAAAGATGTGCTTCTCCTGAAATATCCATGCCTAAATTCACAAGCAATTTTGACACAACTAACTTTACATACAGGAATAAAACAGTAAAACCATCAGGCATCACATTCAGCCACTCCTTTGTCGCCCACCCTCTTATGGCATCATTACTGAGTCATGAGGAAGTAAATGTATAAACATAACTGCTCTTTTTTCAGAAATTGTGCAAAGTTGAATTACAACCGAATGATTAGACTGAAGTTAAAAGGGAACCACATGGGTTGGCTAAAGAGGAAACTAACTCAAGCTAACTAAGGAAACTAACTTTCAAGCCACCACGGCGTGAAAGCAGTGAGATGACACATCCCTATGCACTGTTTGTCTGTCTGACATTGACACATTTACATTTTTTTTAGTATATAGCCAGAACACCACTGTTTAGGAACCCACTGTAAAAACAGAAAAGAACCAGAACCCTATTACAATTAAGGGTAGGGGAAAAAAACACAGATGGATACAGGAAGAAAGCATGTAGCAGGAAATACTCCAACTGCCTATGAATTCTCTCTCATCACTGCTGAAGAATTTCAGACAACTCAAAAAAAATGCTTTGTATTTTTATTACAGCAGTAACTTCCTAGCTGCCTCCTCCCCTGCATGTTCCATTATAGCTAACTAATTCGTTATGGTACGTTTTCAAAAGTCTCAATTACCTGCCAAAATGAAAAAAAAAAAAAACCACTAATCTAACTACATGAACAGAACTACAACACAACCAGGTGCCAATGCCACAGAAGGGAGATGTTTTGCCTATCAAATAAAGGGTTTAAAGAAAAAGGAAGTACTTGATCCACAGAGCATAAAGACCGTAGCACTCACTGCCATTGCATGCTACAAAGGTCGAAAGTCCATCCAGGACTATTAAACGCAGTGACAGTGACTATCCTGTGCTCAGGAGTCACAGACGAGCGGAGCTGCTCAAAGGAAGGACCAAATGGATTCCAAATGTAATGGTTGTGAAGGGTGATTAAATAAAATTTTAAACGTTTTATAGGCAAAAAAATGCCTATTTGCCTCACGTCTGAGCAGTGTTCTGCCCCTCCTCCTCAAAACAGAAAGCAACGGATGACTCACCTGTCAGAATAGTCTGGAAAGCTGCTTCCACATTTGTAGAGTCTAAAGCAGATGTCTCGATAAATGACAAACCATTCTTCTCTGTGTGGACAGAAACATTATAATTAGAGGAGTGCAGAACATTTATCTCCCATCTGGAAGAACTTCTGTACAAGCCAATGTGTGTGGTGTTGCTGATGAGATGCACGGATACCAAAAAAAGTAAAAGTTGTGGTGTTTTCCCCTTACGTGGTATGAGAGCAGCGCCACCCAACAGCAACAACAATTTAAACTCAGCCTCAAGCACAGGGATGAGTGCTGCACTGCTTTTAGGCATGTCCTGATGCATCACTGGAAGTGAGAATTTAGTGCACTTTCAAGAAATGTGCAGGGAAACTTCCTGGATGTTGTTTTAATCTCGTCAAGTTACTCCACCTCCCAGTATGTTGTGGCAGCTTATTTAGCAGGGCTAGCCGTATCGGGGGAACGGCAGTCCATACCTGCAGGCAGACATCCTCACTCACCCAGAAACTTATTTTGATTTCACCAACCTGCAAAAGCTCTGGCTTCATCTGTAGGGACTGCTCTCAGGTGGCGCAAGTCACTCTTGTTTCCCACGAGCATGATCACAATATTGCTGTCAGCGTGGTCTCTCAGCTCCTTCAGCCATCGCTCCACGTTCTCGTAGGTGAGGTGCTTCGCGATGTCGTACACCAGTAAGGCCCCTACAGCACCTCGATAGTACCTGCAGGCAAAGGGATGCATTAGAGAACCTGCAAAGAACATCATGATTAAAAGTGACAAGTTACTAATAGCTACATCCCCTTACTGCAAAGACAGCTATATAAAAATATCTAAGCATGATACGTGGGACTTGAAGCAGTGGAAGTAAAGCATCCTGATTAGGGTATGCCACAGAACCACCTGAGCAGCCAGGACAGCTCAGAGTCTGGTGGGGAACCCTGCACCCCATGCTTCTGGGGGGAACCCTGCACCCCAAAATGAAGCACTGGGATCTGCAAGGAGCTCCTATCACCTTCAGCCTCTGACCCACTCCTGGAAAAGTCCTCCCCACCCACCATTGTGGGTGCAGTACGGGCACAGCCCAGGGCGACAGGAAGACTTAAGAGTGACTCACAGGATCATAAAAACATCAGCCTGATCTAGTCCCTTTATGAATGGCCCCAGCTGGTCCGCTTTCAGACCAGAGAGGCACAGTTACACAGAAAAGAAGCAGGTTGTGTTCTCCCACCCCACAATTACCTCCAGCTTTGCTTAAATCCAGCTTTTGCTATGCTGTTTTTTCAATTAAATAAGCACGTAAAGCGAGCAGTATGTCTGGTCATAGGTTACCACTGATAAAACCTCCACAATTACAGCTGTTATTTTATCAATGGCTTGCATTTAAATTAACCTAGAATGCTTTCAGAGATTCAAAATGCCCCCAGTAACCTATCAGGGCAGCACTGAGAGGTAGATCAGCTTTGTGCAGAGCCCCGCTTCTGGACAGAAAAATATTCAAGCTTCCTTCCCCCACACGTTGTGGATATTACATGACAAAATAAAAACATTTGTATGTGTTTGAGGAATTAGAAGGGCCTAATGTCAACCCTTCTGAGCAAAAGCTTCTCTTCAGCTGCACAGGCTGCCACTTACGCAGATGTTATAGCGCGGTATCGCTCCTGCCCTGCTGTGTCCCATATCTGAGCCTTGATCGTCTTCCCATCAACTTGAATGCTTCTTGTTGCAAACTCTACTCCAATGGTGCTTTTGCTCTCCAAGTTAAACTCATTGCGAGTGAATCGAGACAGGAGGTTACTCTTGCCTACTCCAGAGTCTCCAATGAGCACAACTACAAGAAAGAAATGACATCAGAATTAGATTCCAGGGGTACACCATCTATTGACAATCACCTACAATGAGCACATTCATTTTCCAGAACAAAGAAAGAAGGAAGAAGAATAGCAAAGCCACCCCTCTTGTCACAGGTCTATTGTCCAAGCCCTGAGATTTCCAGAGAACCAGAGCTGCCACATTCACCAGCATGCTGAACAGACTTCAGACTTGACTTTTAGTAGTTACATTTCAATCTCCTTTGCATTGAATCATATACCTCCTCCAGGAGAACTACACATGGCAGTCAAAAAAAGTACAAAAGTCCCTTCCCAGCTGGCCTTGACTCATCACAGTGCTGAGTGAACTAAGAGGAAGGATGCAGCCATGCTTGACGAGAGATTGACAGAAGGTGTAAAGTCCAGTTGGGACAGGAAGAAAAGCATCACGAGGATTCCTCGCACCCATCCCACGGTGCTGAGCTGAAAGGGACGAGCTTGAGCCCGACCTGAAACCTGCTACCAAGACGCAGGAATTTCAGCCAGGCCCAAGCTGTGTCCCACCCTGAGTCACACCAGCAGCAGCTCCTCTGGGTGACCTTCAGATAAGGTACTGAGCAGATAACAGAAGGAAACGGAGGACAAAGAGGATGAGTAAGACCCTTGAGAAGCAGGGCTGATAACCTTTGTGCTCTGCAGTGCATCAGGCCAGCACAAGCAAAACAGTCGACACTTGGGTGACAAAAAAAAGAGCATGGAGGTGCTTGTTTTGAGAAAACAAACACTTGCTCAGTAACATACATCATTTAAACTTGCAACCCAGTGTTAAATATGCTGTGTGGTACAACAGAGGAATGAGTCCACTGATGTGAGTGAGCCTCAGTCTAGCAGCACAAACCCTCGCATCTTTTGCTGCATCACACAGCAGACACCACCTTCTATTTAAATAATGCACAACAGCTCTGACAAATGGGATTTTCCCTGACTGTAAGAGCCGAGAAGCACCTTTTAAAAAAACCCCCCTCCATAAAATGAAAACTGCAGCAAACGCTAGCTTCAAATAGTCTTTTAGAGAATACCTCATCAAAACAAACATCTTCCCAGCTTCCCCTGCCAGCTGACTCAGCAAGCCGCCAGCCAAGCTACAGAAGCTGCACAAAGCACAGCGGCCCTGTTAACCACTTCTGTTTACGAGGATCACAGGCAGGTAGGTGGCACGCACCTGGACCGAATGCAAGTAAGACTCCACTCTCCTAAAGGACAGGTCAGCACGGTTTGGTGGCAGCAAACAGCTTTGCTGGCACAGAGGATGCCAGGCGGTAATAAACTTTGTGCAGGGGACGAGACACCCAATTATATCATCACCGCCTGGCAAGCTGCCACAGTTTTCCCTCTTTTGCCAGCAAACAAGATCCTCAGAACTCCTGCGGCAGGTTCAGGTTTTAGATGACATCACGTTTGCAGTCGCTGGGACGCGTTACGAGCAGCAAGTTCCTGGGAGGCTCGAGTCGCTCAGTCCCACAGTCACCCCTGTTAGCTGTGCCAGGGGCTGAAAGCTTCTCTACACGAAGAAAGCGATCCACACACATCATCCCGTTTCTCCCAGCAGGCTGCATCATACGCCTGCTAAGTATTACCCTCAAGTATTTTCGTTGCTCAGTGCATATTTCAAAGCAGAGCTCTCAGACATTCAAAAATAGACTGGTCCTTTTAATTCCTCTACCAAGTTTTTTTTTTTTTCCTCACCTTGTCTGAATCCCACGCTGCTTATGTTCTGAACGGCTTCCAGCACCAGATTAATATGTCCCAATTAAAAGGGGGAAATATTTCACTTTCCTCCTTGAAGCCAGCTATTTCCTCTACTTAATTGGGCCACTGCAGCTCGTCTCTAGCACGGACACGGGAACAGCTTGCAGTGTCAGCGGGCTGCTAGGACTCCTCACACTTTCTGTATTTCTGCCAGTCCAGAGAACACCACTCTCTGAATATAATTATGAGCTGAAACAGCTTTAACAGTCACCCAAATTGTATTAGTTTTCATTTTGCTTTTCTTACCAAACCACCTCAGTCTGGTATTTCATACTGCACTGTATTCCCGTGTCTCATACTCTGAGCACAGCTATGCAGTAGGAGTGGCTGAGTCCCTCTCTGACCATCCCAGGCAAATAGTTCCTGGGAGTGAACCGACGGTATCTAGTTCCACCTTAAAGCTAATTGTTCCTGCACACACACTTTTACTGGGCTTCTCTTCCAGAAACTCACTCCTAATGGTTAGAAATTGCCTTCTAATTTTCAGAAGAAATTAGCGGTCAGCTGATAGCGGTGTTCATGTGCCAGCACTGTCCATTAGCTTATTAGTTTCTTCTCCCAGTGGTGTTTACACTGTTCTGGGTATTTACAGAAAGCAACCACATCTCCTCAGTCTTGTTCTACCACCTAAGCGAGCCAACCTCTCCAGTGTTTCCTTACAGACTGCCCATTTTCTCCAGACGCCCCCCATAAAAGTCCTTTAATTTCTCTCCCAAGCAGCAAGGACTGCATCCAGCGTTCTAGGTGAGATCTCATTGCTGACGCATACGAGGATTTTAATATTTCTGTCTCTAACAGAAACACCTTGCGCTGGAATTAACGCTTCCTGCGAGTCCCCAGGCACAAAACCTCACACTGTGAATCCTGTCCCACTGGGGGAACTGCTGTCCTTCCTCATCATCAAGCAGGTCTTCTAGTACCACATTCCAGCTTTCTTCCGTACCCCTCAGCTTTGCACCACCAGCACATTCCTTCTCCTTCACTACACCAGCACTGGAAGGACTTACTCTCTTCACCACGTGCAACAACGCACCTTAACACAATGCATTTAATGAGCTAACTCAGCACTGGAGAGGTTTAAGACGAGTATTTGGTGGACAAGAAGAACATCATGAAGTCCATGCAACTGCATGAATTTCATTCTGTAATTCCAGTTTTATTTCTGCAGAAGGCCAAAATAAGAACTCCACTTCGTAAGCTGCTTGAGAAGCAATTTATAGTCTTATTAATTTTTCACAAACATTCCAGCACTCTCAATTTTTATTTCTGATAAAACTCTAATTTAATTAAAGTGTTTTCTGAGAATTTCAACTAGTTCACGAAGTATGTAATTGACAATCTCATCAGGTTGAAAATAGAAATCCCAGCACTACCAGCTCGCATTGTGAAACAACCTTTACCGCAGACAAGTGGCACGTTACACAATTTAAGCCATGCAGACTAGCACTACGGGATTACTATGTCTGAAAACTCTTTTATCTGCACTGAACTCGGCTATAAAGCAGCATACAAATTAAGAGCCTGTACACATTTCCATGACACCCACAAGAACCTGCTGAACACCTCTTCCAGCCCACGTAAATTGGAGTTTAAAGGAAACGCGCAGAAGATGACCCGATTGCACATCTTCTAGGCAGCTGGCAACAAACCTAACATGACCATACCTAATATCCATCGCCCTCCTCACCTGCACCTTCTGCTTCATCCACCCATTTCGTGTCCCAGAGAACTTTGGGGTAGGGCTCATTCACCACCTGTACCTACTGCACACAACGCTCCAAGCACGACTGCAGTAACGGGGATAAGCAGGCGGGTTTGTTAGAGCACAAAAGGGTTCCACATCTGGCAGAGTGACAGGCATAAACCCGTACCTGCCATGCAACGGTTTTCTTTACTGATTTCTATAAACAAAGCACAAAGAAAAAAGGCATTGTCTGAAAGCCAGACCAACAGGTCTGCCCGGCTTCAGTTTCCTTTAGCAAAGGAAAAAGGTGGAGGAATGAACCTGACACAGAGCAGGAAGCTGAACGAGCAGTTTCTCTAACAGTCAGCTGAATGTCACTGCAAGGCAGGTCTGCGTTCGGAAACAAGGAGGCTGACCCCAAATCCAAAGTTCCAGATGGTCAGGGCACAAACCTAATCCCCTCGAGCTTTGTCCACAAAAAACACAGAAGACTTTTTCTACAAGCACAGGTTATTTTGTTAACTACTTATCAACTGTAAGTCAGTTTGCCACTTGAATTAAACGGAGCTAAAAGTTTCTGCATGTAAGCCAGGTTAAATTATTAAGTTACATCCTTATGTCACCATTATTTTTTCCTCCCATTAAAATTAGAGCAAGAGTCCCACAAAGGGGACTTCCAGACTTGCTGCTTCATGAAGTGCAGTTCTGGGAACAGTAGGCACTGCTCCCTCAGCTCAACCCCAAACGTACAGGGGAATACAAAGACATGCATAGCTGGACAAGAAGAATTCACCAGAAACTAGTTTTTTTTTTTTTAGGCTAGGCCTACCAGGCATTAACATACGCTAAAGCATTGCGTGGAGTCAGGCGAGGGGCAGCTTGTGACAGGCACCGAGACCCAACTGCTGCGATTCCAGCCGCCAGCAGATTTGGACACACCGCTGTTGGCAGTGGCTGACAGGACAAGAACAGGGGTCCCGCACAAACAGCCCAGCAGCAGTTTAGCTCAAGGGCAGTAAGAGGCAGCTGGACCAAAGAATACCGCCCTGTTACTTTAGAGCACCTCAAAGCCCTGGTGAACTCAGTCCCACCATGTCCCTCTAGGTCACGAACCCAGAAGAACTGGGACTGGATTAGGTGTCCAGACAGCCCAACACCCAGCCCAAGGGGCAGGACTGGTGCTGAGAAGCCCTGTGTGGAACAAAAGATCAGGGTGGCACTAAGCTTTGGCCCAGCAGCCCTCACCTCCAAATGAGGAAAATTAAAGCAATGAGCAATACGGGTAAATAGGGAAAGAACATCTATCGTTTGTTGTAGTTCCACATCAGCTCAGTAAAAGGGATGTGAGCCCATAAGATTTCTTCTGATTATTCAGGTGCCCTTTTGCATCTTTTTAATTCCACAATGTCCAATCAGAATGGGTACGCCTGTGCTGCCTACAGTTCCCCTCAGGAGGCTCAAACGTTGGCTTAGCATTCCCCTTGAGTTCTCATTTCTTCTTTCAAGAAGATTTTTTTTTGCCTTTTTTTTTTTTTAAACCTACCACTGGTGTTTTTGGACAGTGCCTGGTGACGAGACAGCTCAATACCACAACAATTCCCAGCTCATTCCAGAGCAAGGACGCTTTGTTTTAAACAACCTCCACTTTTGGACAGTTACAACTGTTACCACAATTTGTGCAACTCCGCATTTGCTGATGTTATTTCAGCTGCCAAATGAATCCCAGATCGGAGATGCTGCACAAACTTCCTGCGGTCTGCTTTAACTTTGGAAAACCTGAATCACTTCTATCTTCATGGCACCATTTCCCTAGCATCCTCTGTGCTCCCAACAGCTTCCATAAACTATTCTGCATGGTAAAAACCTTTCAGGGTGGCAGCCAATTAACCTAGCTTGGAATTTTTCTACACAAATGAATCCCAACTTTATTATTTCACAGTTATATACATAAGCAATCTAATAAAAAATGGCACCTCTCCCAAAAAGTTCCACATCACTGATATTTCCTCACAGCTAGAACAATAACTTACACAATCCTGTCAGGATATGGAATGTTTTTGATAATTTGCACACAGGCCTGTAAAAGAAGTTGTTTGATGTGACTGAATTTGCGATCAGCAGGGCCTTTGCCAATGCTGCAAGGTGAGAAATGAGGCATTTCTTGGTACCTCTTGACCTGATCCCAATACCAGTATAGAAAACTGATCTGTAGTTAGTAAAAACGCCAGTTTCCACATGGAAATTGGAGAAGACAGATGGCAAAAAATGTAATTCTTCAAAATCATAAAAAGAACTTAATGGTACCAAGAAGATCACTGCTGTTCTGTACGATCCCTGTTAGCAGCAGGCTCTCTTTTTTCTTTAAGAAGCATTTGGGCTGTGCTCCCAGTCAGCAGCCTGAATTTTTGGGTAGGCCTGTGTGGAGCCAGGCGTTGGGCTCCATGATCCTCGTGGGCGCTCACCAACTCGGGATATTCCACCATTCTAGTATATATGACGCAATATTTTTGATAATTTGCCCATAGGTGTGTAGAAGAAGTTGTGTGACGTGACTACATTCGCGACCAGCACGGCCTCCGCCAACGCCTCAAGACGACCAAATTCCTGGGTGCCTCCCGACCTGATCCCAACGCCACCACAAACGCCCGATCTGCGGTTAGCAACAACGCCATTTTCCACACGGAAAACCGAGGAATCGCGGTTTTTGATGCCTGTTTTCCTCAGGCCACAGCCCCACAGCCCCACACCCGCACCCCCCGCACCCCCACAGCCCCACAGCCGCCGGTACCACAGCGGGAGCCCCCCGGTCGAGGCAGGGGCCGTGCCGGGCGGTACCTTTGAAGAGGTAATCGTACTCGTCGTCGCGGGTGCCCATGGTGAGGACGCCGAAAGCCAGGGACGGGCAGCGGGAGCCGGGCCCCTCCCTGCAGCCTCTTCCGTGCCTCTGCGCCCTCCCACAGCCGGCTCCTTCCGGAGCAGCCCCGAGCACTTCCAGGCCGCTTCTCCCTGCCCCGCCCGGCTTGAAAGGGGCGCTGAGGGGAGCTGTGAGGTGGCACGGCTCGGCCCGGTTGTGGCAGGGCGCTGAGGGGCAGCCCCAGGCTCGCCTCACACCCGGGGGCAGCGGGAGGGAGCGGGTGGCGGGTGCTGGGGAAGAACTAAGGGGTAGCCCGCGCGGGGAGTCGCCACAGCGGTTCCATGGTGTAATGGTTAGCACTCTGGACTCTGAATCCAGCGATCCGAGTTCAAATCTCGGTGGAACCTGAGGTGTTCTTTTTTTTTTTTTCCTCCCCCTAGATTCTTTTGTGTGCCGTAACAATGGGCACGACGCTGCTTTCTCCGCTCGATTGTGGGCTTCTGAAGGAATGCACGCAGCTCATGACTTCTTGTGGTTGAATCTTTTACCCATCCAAAGCATGGGCGCTGTCCTCCCGCCATCATGGGCCAGTGGCAGCACCACAGGGGCGTCCTTCCACAGGGAGAAGGCCCCAGCGTGGTCTTCAGCCCCACCAAAACTGGGGTGGGTTAGCAGAGTCCTCCAGGTGTCACAGCTCTGTCCACACCCAGGGCAAGAGCAGCGTTCAAAGCCAACAGCACTCGATACGGAGGCATCTCTTGTGTATGAGGAATCA
This sequence comes from Aythya ferina, assembly GCF_964211825.1. Taxonomy (NCBI): domain Eukaryota; kingdom Metazoa; phylum Chordata; class Aves; order Anseriformes; family Anatidae; genus Aythya; species Aythya ferina. The sequence continues at coordinate 2,632,842 of NC_140307.1, forward strand.
GCAAGCTCGTTGGGTTCATGAGGCACGAAACATGGCCTCAGGGACCAGGCAGAGGTGGCAGCAGGTGAAGCACTGGTCTGAGACAACTGAAGAGGTAAGACTTGATGATTTGTCTGTGGCATGGTCAAAGGAGAACATGGAAAAATACAGCAAAGCTAACCTCTGAAGGAGGCGGAAGCAGAAAAAGACATATATAGACATATATCTGCGTTTAGGTGGGGAAAACGTTTTTCTCTTCATCTGAAGAGAAATCAGTTCTGCCCCAGGGCAACTTGAAGAGGGAGGGTTCACTCCCTCATGGTTTGCACCAGGATAGCCAGGTTTCTTCCCATTCCAGCACCCAGAGGAACAACAGGCCCCCAGCCCACCATGGCCTTGCTGCTCGCTGGCTTCTCCATCCTCAGAGCCAGTACCCCTCGTCTGCCCTGCGCCAGGAGAGATGTCAGCTTTGTTGTCGGCTTCCACTGGCACAGGCTGGAGGCCTAAATAGAAAGGATAAAAATAGCAGTGGTGCCCAGATGATTAAACCAAGGCCTTTAGACCTCACTCTGTTTCCAGCGGCTTGCCGCGAGCAGCGGCAGTATGTTAGCCATCTCGGCAGCCAGTGGCCACATTGTCATTTCTGTGTGAGGAAAGAAACCCCCAGGCACCCACGGCAGCGCTGTGCATCAGTTACCGTCTGCTGGGATGATAATGAGCCATAACCTGATCCTTTCCACTTAAAAATGCTTCACGCTGCCTCAGAGCTTCCGAGTGAAGAAAACAAGACACTCGTAACAAAGATACACAGGGTGCAACTGAATCCCCACTCAGACATCAGAGAACTTAGGAAGGAGCATCACGGACTGGGCTCACCCCATGTGCTACCACAGGCCTCCGGCGAGTCCCCAGCAGATCCTGAACGGCTTGGATCAATCCTTTTTATCTCCAGGTGAACTCCCCAAAAATAGAACACCCAAATCTGGTGAATACCCAAAATCTAGAGTCTGAAAGTGCTGCTCCTGCTTCTGCCACTTTCAGAGGTTACTCTACTGCACTGAGTTGTGCACTGAGATGTGTAAGGCTGGGGTATATTTATAGCTGTGTAGTTAAAGTTTCCATCTCACATCCTATTTGTGGTCCTCTATTGAACTTTGTCATTAACAAACATGACTTTTTCAAGCCTAGCTTCACCCTCCAGAAATGCTACTAGTTTCAAAAAAATATTTAAATAACACAGATTAAGTATTTTTAGTTACCCTTTTGTAAAAGTTGCTCTCACTTTTGTGTTTGGGGTTTTGTTTGTCATATGGGAGCTGGGAAACACCCTTTATTTAAGTTTTTCATATGTGTAAGTACTACTTCCTCTTGCACCAAATTGCAGATGTTCCTTAGCTGGAACATCTACATTCTGGCTGAACTGAAAATCACGGTCTCTACATTTCTCTACCGTTATCACTTGTTGAACTTAAGACATTAAGAAGCAGAGACATTTTTTTGCGCACCATGTAACACAGAAATTTCCACGGATTGCCATGTATATGAGCAGCAGCAGGGGCTATTTCCAGCTAAGACGGGTTAATGCATTTGATTGTTTTGATTAAATGTGTTCTTCACAGAGCTGAGAGGCAAAACTGAAACAGCAGAAGGAAATACAGATCCAAACAGCAGTCAGTTGACAGCAGTGCATGAGGTTAAAGGCTTATATTCTTCTGAGCCGTGGGTTAATTTTGTTCCTGCTCAGGCAAGCCCCAGATGAGAATATACAAACCCTCAGGAAATGTCATTGTCAGCAAAGACAGTTTCTGGCTGCTCTGCTCTTTCTTTGTGCCCCCCTCCTGAATCATGCTGCTGCTGTTATGGGATGGTCTGGGACACCTCCTGCGCAGCTGAAACATGGCCAAAAAGCAGAGGTCAGGCCTGAAATAACAGAGGACTGTGTGCTCTGGGACTGACAGCTTTTAATGTGAGAAAAGTCATTCAGCACTGGCATTTCTGCTGCATTAATTGCCATTAGTGTCATCCTTGCGGGAACACTAAATTCATTGCAAACCTTGAATTAGCGCTCTCTCATAATTCTTCAGTTTGTGCCTGGACACAACCATTTGTAGAGGCAGCACATTCCAAGGAACTGGAGCAGAGACAAGGAATGATAGTTGGATGCTCAATTTAACAAAAAGAAGCAGAGGTCATACTCATAACTGTGTATTTCCAGTTCTGTTCTGGAAATTCATAGAGCAGCTGCCAAAAAGTCCCAAGCTTTTGCCTCAGCAGCACCATTAACATGCAGATGTGTGCTGGGCTATCAACTCAGAGCTGCTCAGCCCCAGGCACTGAGCATCAGGATCCTTCCGTACAACCTCACTTCATCCTTCCATTTCTCTCCTGTAACCAGCTCCTGAGAGAAATCCTGGGTGAATAAAAGTAAGGCAAATCTAACCACCATCTTCAGTATTTGTAGCGTTCCCATGAGGTCATGGTTTCTCTGCAGGAAACACCAGCTGGATTTGCCATGGAAATAGAAGAAAAAGAAACAAGGATGGACAGCATTTGCTGCTGGTCCCATCTCTTCTGTCTCTGTCTTCCCCACATGCAGTTTGCAAAGCCCATCACTTTGCAAAGCACAGCGAAAGATTTGGAGTTGGAAGTTGCAATGTCTCAAACCTGTCCTTGAATGGCTGTTGACCCACATTCCCATTTCTCAGATGAAAGGAGCCACTGGCTTCCCAGGGCAGAAGGCAGGAAGGACAAAAGCAAAGCCCCACAACCTACTCAGTTCTATCAGAGGAGAAATATTTCCTGAGGGGAAAATCCAATCAATACTTTGCAATTTTCTAACAAGCCATGAATCATTGCAATTATTCAGAGATAATTCAAGCTTTCCAATCCAGCTGCTAAATTAGAGAAAAGCAGACTCTTAGCACTCACTACCCTTAGCTTGACATGTCAGTCTGAAAAACAAACTTCAAACGTAAAATAGATCAACAGAAGTAATAAGAAGAAAACTCTTTAAAAAAAACTCTGGACAAAATTAAAGGGTTTATGATGTACAAGGAGTTCTATTTTTCTATGCCAGCGGTAGTAGCAATAAAAATGTGTGGAGTTGATTTTTCTGACGATAATTACTTGAATTCCAGTACATGCTCTATTATTTTTTTATTTTTTTTTTTTGTAGTTCTACAGCTCATATTAATAGAAATAGACCAAATCAAAAATATTTCCTATAAGTCAGCCCTTTCTTTCCTAACCATGGAGTTGGAATAACAAAGGATCTGGAGCTGAATGTCAACCTATTCAATGTCAAACCTCATCCTGGTTTAGCTGTTCTCCAGGGGTCCATACGGCACTGAAGAAAGAGTGGGAAGGGAGCAGCTCTAGAAAAATTAACATTCTGGAAGCATTTTTTTGTTAGGCCAATATTACAGTAAGCAGAAGAGAAGGAATATCTTCTGCACCCTTGGGGAACAAGAATCGAACACAGGAGACTCAGTGACTTGGTGTTTCTTGTGATGACTGTCAGAATGAAGTCATCAGCTTCCTGCATCCATTTTGGACTCGATGCATATCTCCTTGTCTCTGTCTGTTGCCTCCAGAGACAAATTAGCAAGATAATACTGGCAGCTCCAAGGTAACTGCTGGCCAAGATATAATTTCTGAGACATGGCTCAAAATCTTAGTCTTACTGACCTGCGACAGGATTTTATTTCCTACCTAAGGCCAAAATCTTCTTGCTGTTTGTATATTTAATAGTATTGTCGCTACCAGACAAACACAATGTAGAGGACAGTAATGCAAGCATTATCACGCTGCCCATCACCTTCTAATTTGGATTCAAAGGGTCAGCCCTCGGGAAGGAAGGAGGCAGTCTGACTTCTGTGGCCAGTTCATTCACTGCTGAAATAACCAGCAGAGCTGGCTGGCTGTGCTCAGCATAGCGATGCTCGTTATGAAGCTCTACAAATTATCCAGGGAGCCAGGCTGAGGCTATAAAACTTTGCTCATTAAAATCATTAGAGAGCTGTCAGATGGAACAACTGGGATGCCTTTGATCTGGCAGAATACCCTTCCTCCTGCTCGCAGACTTTGGGAACCATCCAGTTCCCCATAATTATTTTTTTCAAGTCATTCAAACAATACTCATTGTTTTTTCATAGAGTGCAATAACTTCTTGAGGCAAACTGGAGGCTGTAACAGCTATAACAAGACTAATTCATTAAATGGAAACCCTGATATTTCAATGATTCCTCCATAAATATGTTCATAATTGGTTTTGCCAAGAAAGTGACAAAATGTTGCTCATAATCCCAAATATATCCCTTATAAATCCACTAGGTGTCCTACTGTTTTCAAGTAATTAGGCTCAATTCTATTTATTTATTTATTTATCTATTTCCTAATTTTGGGAGTGAGAAATTAGTTCGAGTTTTTGTGGAATTAGGTCTGGGTTTCCAGGCTGAAGCAACGTGTACGTACGGTTTATGCAACAGCAGGACATCTGGCTCACGGTGGCAGCTCTTTTGGCAAATGCCACTAACGTTTCCCACAGAGACCAACTCAAGGTTAGGGGCTGGAAAAGAAAAGGGAAAAGAATCTGCCTTCCTCTCCTGGGAATGCTAAACAATGTCCATCAGAGCCAAATCCTCTCCTAGGTCAACCTTGGGCTGCTATTTATAGGACTGCTAAAGTGAGCCCAATGCTGACCTTAAAGGTGGTAGCAAAATGTGTCCTTAATCACAGCCGCTCCGCTCAGGCTGCAATTTTGACATTCCTGGTCACCGTTCCAGTCCTTGATGGGCTCCTGCTGCCTGCCAGCACTCGCGCCTGTCTGCAAAGGCCAGCACAGCACCCGCTCACGAGGTGTCCTGTCACTGCAAACACGGAGGGCATGTCAAATATATGCCAAGAAAAGCAGGCTGTAAAACAGCCAAAGGATAATTTTCTCATCCCAGAAAATAGTTGAGGTGGAGCGCAGCCACCGTCAAGCTGCTTGGCTGCTCCTTCGTTGTGCAACCCAGAGCACATGCAGTGGGTGAAGTCATGCTGCTTGGGACATCCCTCAGCCACCCTGGGATCTGTTGCTCGCACTGAGTCTCACCACGGCAATCTTAACTTCCCTGAAACAGTCATCTCTGTAGACATATAGAAAGTATTTTTCATTTCACGTCTTTCAGTGCTCAGAAAGGGGTATTTGTAATTTTTCGGTGAGGGATGACGACAAGGTTATTTTCTAGGTCTTGTCGCAGAAGCACGAATCTCATACTGTATAAACCCTCTGTAGGCTTACCCTCTGCCAAGTGGTGATTGTTGCTTTTGCAAATTCCCCTCTCATTCACTCTAGATGCACAGGGGTGTCACATCTTGAACTTAACCCAAATCTACATGATGCAAGCGATGGCAAAATCAGGTTTATTTCCATTTAAAAAATGCCGGATAAAAAGATGCTCTCAAACAATGATTTTGTCTCCCAGGTGCTTCATGGGCAGAAATACTGCCCACAGCTATTGGCTTTGCAAATAGGCACCAGAGAAGTGTCAGCACCAGCTTAGTCACAGGCTGCAAGGGGAAATCAGAGGGGGATCAAGAGCCTCGTGTCCTTGGCCCATCAGGATTCCTTGCCATCAGGCGTTGCGCATCACGGGAAGTGCCGAGCATCTGTCCTCTGCCATGTGGTATATTACTGCCTCTATTTCTTGCTATTTGTTTTGAAGGTATGACAGTCATTTTCCTGACAACCTGCGAGAAGAAAAGATACTCCAATCTTCCGCCTGTATGTATATATAGATACCTGCTGCAGCACCATCCATATGCAGCCTGCACCATATGCTAGCTGTGACAGAGTGTAACCTGGTCCAGCGCGTGTGTTTGCTGTTGTACATAACAAATACCTCAAGCCTTGCCATGATTCAGTGCATTATGCATGGGAGCCATCTGGTCCTGTAGCTTAAGAAGCAAACTGCAAATTTGATAAAAGCACAAATGGTCGCAATGAGAGAGGCTGGAAAGATGTGTTGATATTCCAAGCAGGAGTCTCCTTCCGTTGGGGCTAATCTCATCACCTATTGCCTCTTTCCTGCTCCTTTCTCTGGAAAGCTGCCATCAGGCAGGTTGCACTCTCAGCTCTGAGAGTATGCGCACCTTTGGGATGCTAAAAATGTGTTTCATGTGCCTGAGCAAACCTCCTGGGACAAGATTTTTCTCACCAGCCAGCTGTGCAGTAAGCAAACTGTGCGAGATGTTTGGAGCACAGCACATTTTATGGAGCTTGGATTGATCAAGGATTCTGTCTGGTTTAAAATGCAGTATCAATTATGATTATTCATTAATATTGTGTCATCACTGTGCAGAATTATGCTTTATGGTTTTGACAGACTGAAAAGAGGTCCTTCTCAGCTTGTCTAGATGTGCTCAACTCTGGAGAGGAGATGTACTCCAGGGATACCTGGAGCAACAAGGAGCCCAGTGCAGTGGAGGGGGTAGAGTTGTGGATTGGCTTGGATTTGGTAAGAGTTTGTGAACAACTTGGCCAGGAGCCTGGGTTACTAAAACTGGCTTAATTAGATTTTGTAGCCAGGCCGGGTTTCCCCCATTCTGAGCCTGCTTTCTGGTGTTTGGAGGGCACAGCGAAGGCAGGCAGACAGAAGCTGCCTATTCTAGCAAATCTCTGCAGGGAATGCACCAGCTTCAGAGAGGTCCACATTTGTTTCCTCTGACACTGAATTAATGGGAATTGATGTATTGATTCTGCAATTCTCCTAAAGATTGCTTCACATTCTGGCACGTTTCCAAGCTGGTTAGACGCAATGTGCACACAGTTCAAGACAGATATTTAATTATTCTTATATGAATACAGTTGGAAAAAAGTCTGCTCTCTGTGAAATCCAGGAAATAATAACATTATGATAATGAAAATAGTGCAGCCGTTCCTGCTTTATATTGACTATTTTCATGTCCCAACGCTCCTTTTGTTTTAATACAACCAACCCCTCCAATATCACAGAAATCTGAAGACATTTGCTACTAGTAGAAATAAATTCAGTAGTTTTCATTTCATTTTCCTTTACCCATGTGAGTGTACACACTTCAGGGGAAATGTAATCTGGTGTTCTGTGTGTGTAGAATACACAGGGTTATGGTAGAGCTCTACCAAATTGAGCTACTACTACTACTGGTGGTAAGCAATAATAACCTGAGACAGTCATTTACCAGTCTCATGGGTTTAAATCAACAGTCTTTGTGGATTTTTCCTCATTTAACTATTTAAATATACTGCCTCATATGCTCTACTTGTAGACTGTCTGAACATCTCTGTGCCAAGCAAGCTCCTGGTCCTAGATATGAGACAGCATCTTGCATTAGGGGTGGAGTAACAGGCTTGTTTTCATGCTTTGATCACTGTGTTGCTGCTTTTATGATCTCACTAGGAAAGTTACTTGATGTTTCTTTATTTTGAGTGTCAGCACAGTTTCTGCAAATGTTTGAAGTCATCTTTGTATTTCATTTATTTTCTGGCAAAACAGCATCCATCTGCAGTTTGGGAATAGAACACGTAACAAACTGCATACAACTCCAAAGCACAGAACATGAAATTTCTGGGCAAAATTCTCCTCCATTTACATAACTCTGGAGTAGTGTCTTCATCTTTCCCATTGTTACTCTGAAACCCATTCTCATTTAGTTGCGTCAGACCCAAAGGATCTACCATGTATGGGTAAATAGGATTTCATCACAACTGTTGTAATTTCCTAGGGAAATTTACAATCTCAGAGGAAGTACGTAAAGATGCATTTACAGTACATGGGCCTCAGCACTCTAAGAAATACACCACTGTCACTTGTTCTCTGTTAGTAGTTTTCGGTAGAAATAAAAAGATGATGTAGGTGGAGAAGTGCCTGAATTATCTGGAGCAGAGACTTCCTCCGTATACACGAGTAGAGAATCTGCACTGTGTGGCTGAACTCATTTTTCAAAAAATATGTTCAATAGCTCTTTCGTTAAACAAAGAAAAAGCTTGCTGTGAGCTATTTGATATTTATTTGTATAACTCTGTTCCTTGGCTGTCCAGGCTCTAGAAGTGCTGTTCTGCCCCCAGAAGACAGATTGTCTGGGTTGGAAGCCCCAGCCCTGATTCAGGGAAGCACATGGTTTCCTTACAATGATTATGATGGTTATAATTACTATTCAGTATATGGTGCAATTGTTGTGGTGTTTAAAAGAGAACAAAACAAAACAAAGCAGTTTTGGAAAGGAAAACACAACATTATAAAAAAAATGTAAAATAGGAAGTGGTTGACCTTCAGGAGATAATTCTATCTGCAAGTGTCTGCTGTCCAGTGTTTCCAGTGATCAGAAAATGGAAAGAAAAAAATCCATTAAATATCCCAGTACTCCTACTAATGCACCTCCTTTTCTGTAGGTGTAATATTTTACATCTTCTATTCAACAGCTGTTGGTATCAAAGGCCAAGCACAATGTACGTCGAATACAGGGACCGAAGTTTTTCATCAGCTGCTGAAGGCAAAACCAACTAAAGCTGTAGCAGATGTTCACTTACTTCCTGTCTGCTTATCAGCCCTGCAAAGGCACTTCTTTTTTGTACTTGTTATGCCAAGTGTAACTATGGAGATCTAATACAAGCTGCGCAAGAGCGATACAGTGAATGGTTCCTTACGTATTTGGTTATGAATGATCAAGCAAAATATTATGGTTTCTAAGAACTCCCTCAAATTTTTCAGCATGTACATTAGTCATACCCCTCTTACAACAAGAAAACAGCAGTGTACAAAATACTTTAAGAAACAGTACATTACCATGGCTCTGTAAAGACTAAAATAAATACCATTACTGAACTGTTACTCATTAAACCTCCCATAAGATCCTCTTACATTAGGCCTGCCCTTCCAGCTGGGGCAGTTGTCAGAGAAGAGCCCATGCGATGCATTTAGGTTACACCAACTGAACAATAGTTGCCATGCTTGATGATAATTGCATTCTTTGGGTTAAAAAAAATAATAAATAGAATTAGCATCTGCTGGGATTCATTGACTTCAGTTCACGTCACTTGTGTAACGGCAGAGTGAAGATGTTATGTTTGGCTTCCATATGTTCAGATTTTGCATGTTTTTTCTAGTACACCAAGAAATGAGGAGCAGTGTATCCCAACCAACTGTATTCCTCCAAGGCCTTGAATATGCTATAGAACAGAGTTCTTAACAATCAGTTTAAAAAATAAGTAACATTAAACATTTTTTTCAGTAATACGGGTGCACATCAACTGCTTTAATTCCTGTTTTTATTAGTTATTAGCAACTGTAAACTATAACTTTAATACAAATTACTATATGCAAATGTTAAAACCGTATTCTGTCTAAACTTGGGCTTTGAGCTAGTTTAATAAGACTGATTTTCACACTGATGCATTTAAATTGATATGCATTCCCAGTACAGGCAAGACCTAGGGCAATTACGTTTATTGCTTAATAGACTATAGTTCTTCTTCCCTTATGAAATCCAAATAAAGAAATTTACTTTACATAAATCCAAGCACAGGTGGCTTTGCTTTAAGGTTTAAACATTAACAGTAACAGAAAAGGACAGTTTTGGAATGGTTCCTCTGGCCGTAGGAACTGGTGCAGCAGGAAATCAAAGTGACAGCTTTGGTCTACCGCTGGCAGACCTGGTTGTACATGGCCCTGTGGGAGACAAAAGGTTTCAGAGCCACAGTGGCTCTGCTGGCATTTGCCACGTTTCACATAATGCTCTCAAGGAAAAAGAGCTCTAGGTGACCCTTACCGCTGCTTTTAAAATGTTGACAGCATTGCAAATCTGTGGAGTCCACACAAGCAGAGTTGACATGGAAAATGCGAACACTGGGATTCCTCAAGCAGTCCTTCTGGTGCTGATAATTTGTATTACAGCAAAATACAGGGGGCCAAATCCTCCAAGGAGATGAAGCACTTTGGTACGACTGGTTCCAGGGGAGGCAGGCATGGTAATCCTTCTGAAAAAATGAGCTTCTAACAGAAAGCTGTAGACCTAAAATTCAGTCTTTTGCCTTTCCCCAGAGCCGAGCAAAGACAAGACAACATAAGAAGCAGAAGGGAGTTGTTGTTGAAGGTGAAGATATTGAGGGACTTCATGAAACACACAGATTTGCAGGCAAAATATGCATTTGATGAATCTTTTCTTTGAAGCATCTGGAAAAACACCACAACAGGTACAATGCTGAAAGGGGAAAAGGAGAAAAAATGGGACCAGGGGATTAAACTCGTATAAACTGGGGGCTGAGGTTGGGAATGGGGAGCAGGAGAGCACAATTCTTTGGGTTAGTTCCTGGAAAGAATGTGGTAAAGATATTCAAAAATCAAGATACTGCTACTGTGACTGGGTAAGTGGATTGTCAGCTGAAGCGTTTGAAAATAGAGATCAGTATTTAGAATTAGACTGTAAAGGATAACACAGTAGGAAGGGGGATGGATGAGATGGCTTAACAGGGTTTCATTGTAGTCAAATTAATTCAGTTTAAATAATTAATTCTCTTTTAAATTGACTCTAGTCTGCACGCTTGACATTTTGGAAGAGCTGCCATTCCCCAGCCTTCTGGTAAACGCTTTTGCATCTGTTTTCCATTGTTTCCTTCTTGAAAAAAATCCTTGTCACTAACAGGAACCATCAGCAGCATGGAACAAATTGACTTGCCAAGGACATTTCCTCCAACCTCATTATTTATACTGGAAGTATTCTTTTTTGTATTACGAGTCAGGCCGTGATTTAAAGAATTCGCCATACATTAAGTTAGTTTTATGCTGTCACTGTGAGTCAAATTCAAACTCAGTTAAGTGAATTACTCACATTACATCAACGTTTGACCATACTTTTTCAAGGAGGTGATCAAGCGGTTGCTAATGAATCCACAGTTATTTCTGCTGGCGTTCACATATAGAACTCATCACCGCTGCAGCAGAGTCTCCCCATGGTATGAAGGGTATGGATCAGATGTGTCACTTTCCCTCTTTTGCTGTTTTGACTTGTAAGTGGCTGAGATGGAGCAGACCCAATGTAAGACTTGGGGTAGCTTGGGTTAAACAAAGAGGTTTTGTTTTTTTTTTTTCTCAAGGTGCATTGGTTTGCGTTCAATCTCCTGTCCTTTGTCAGCTCCAGGCTGCAGACTGGGTGCTAAGAAAGTGTTCATCTCCTCTAAATGTTCATGTTGGAGGTGGCAGAACTGTTTTGGAAGATGGATACAAACATAAATACTGAAGAGAGTTCTGCTTGTGTGAGGGCTCTGTTGAGGTTAGGAGCAGATTTTTTTTTTTTTTTTTCTCCTTTAGGCAAGCTGGACCAAACCCTCAGCGAGCTCAGAAAATGGCAGAAACTCAATGTGACCTATATCTGTGGTGACTCACTGGTGAGATTTAATGTTGTTACTCTGTTTACCTCTGTTTCTGAGCAGTTGTTCACATTTTAAACTACATGCTTACCTAGCCCAATGGATAGATGAGGATAATTAAGGTCCAATATAATATGGCAAGTAGTTGTAATAACGTATGGGAACATTCCAAAGCAGTTAGAGAAGAGAAGAGTTTCAGATAATTAGGAGAGGAATTGGAGAGTGATGCAGATTTTAAAAGTACCCAAGATAAAATAACAGATACTAAAAATATCTATATTGAGATGAAATCCTCATGGCTCAGTACTTGAGCCAACCTCCATTCTTTAGGAATTTGTAAGACAATTGTCCAAATAGGGTTGGCTATGGTGTATTTCCTTATTCTGGTGGGCTTGCACTTACACTTCAAAGCATCTTATGCAGAAAAAAACATAGGTCTGTCTTAACAGTGCAATTACAATATTTTTAATATGTTCTGAAATAGCTGTAGCTTTTTAAAAATTAGTCTTATTTCTATGTAGCAAAAATACTAATAATGAAATTTCTGTATCTTGAAGGACAAAGTCAATGACAGCAGGGCCTGAGATGCATTTTTTCAGTCAGGACACATTTTTTAAATACCTGTGAACCTCTAGCTAATAGTCAAGGAATTATGAATCTAGCTTGCAAACGAAATACTGAAGTGCCATTTTTCCCTCTTTTCTGCATGATGTGTTTTCTGACTAGGTGCAAGATTTTGAAAGTATTGAAAGTACTGAAAGGATTGAAAGCATTTTGAAAGAAAAAATCATTTTGAAGTGCTATACAGTTTCAGAAAAGCAGTAGAGCTGTGTTATGAGAACATCAGCTACAATTTGGGTCAGATTTTCAGTGCAGATGTGTCAGATGCATTTCTTGGAAACCCTCCACGACAGTTAGGGAGAAGAGTGACCCAATGTTTTCGCACCGCACAAAACAACTGTTCTTTTTGCTGATGTCATTTGTATGAAGCACTGCTCATATTTCTAAAGCAGTGTCCTGTTGAAGCTTGTTCAGGAGCAGAGTTTTTCTCATGGAACGGTTTCAGACAGGGAGTGTAAAAAATCTCCTTGGTGCGTCTTGACAGATCTCAATCAGACTTGTCGGTTTTCTGAATTTTAATGATCTAGTTTTATTTCCAGATAATGGTTATTTATGTAAATGAGATGCCTTATAAATAAATATGGAAATTATTCCATAACGTTAATTATAGGCCTTATGGTTTAAATACTTGAAAAATTAAAGGCAAATGGTGTCATGGATTGTTTTTGAGTTTATTAACTTAATTATTTTGGTGGTTTGCTTTATTTTAACATGACTTCCATATGTGTTTCCTCAACTAAAGAAAACTATATTATGTGCCTGGGTATGTCAAAGGATAATAAAAATCAAAATGCGTCATACAGTAGAAGTAGTAATAGGAAACTGAGATTTCAGAATGTGTTTGTCTAAGAATCAAATAAATTAGTTTTTCTTGGAGAATCTCAGCTTAAGTGTTGTTATCCCATTACTCAAAAATTAAATAGTTTTAAATTAATTATAATACTTTGCACTTCTATAGCTGTTTCTCTTGAGAATCTCAATAATGTTCTACAAACATTAATTAAGCCTAATAGTACCCCTGAGAAGTGGTTAACAGATAGATATACTTCACTTAACCCATCGTGCTATGAGTGATCTTTGGAACAAAATACAAAAAATGTAAACAGCAGGACTACACAAGGGCCTGAACTAAGTAGTGGGGCGTGTTTAGATACATGGAATGGAATTATTTGGACTATATAAGTACAAAAACCAAGGAACCTAGATCTGTAAGTGACCAAAAGTGGTTGTATGTCTGGTGTGAGAGAAGGTACCCACAGCACCACAGCATCACACTGAGTGACTCTGGGTGATAAATTGGACTGATTCAGAGAAAAGACTGCTATTTGTGGAAATCATCTCCAGCTGGGCCAAAGAGCATGAGTCCAAATCAAACCTCTAAGGGTGATGCATGAACAGCAGCGATAACAGTTAAGTCCTTACTCTCACCCTTGAGGGTACAGGGGCTGCTGAAAATAGCAACAAAACAGCAGTATCAGTGCGTACGTTTACAGCCTGAGGCTGTTATTTTTGCTGGCAAATCTGCATGCATAATTTCCTTCCTGATATTGCTCCACAAAGAGAAGCTTTTTTTTTTTTTTTTCTTTTTACCTTGTTTTAATGATGAGAGCAATACTTAAAGTGGGTTAGTGCTGGACCAGGCAACAGGTTGTTTTCCTACATGTGTTAGGACTTGGACTATCCTCAAGCAACCTTTCTGCTGTCCCATTCTCAAAAAATCTCCTGCAAATGTTTGTTTCAGAGCTCCCAGTGTCTACAGGAAGAGCCACTCCAGAAATATTCCCCAGCTGTACATACAAATTTGCCTTCTAACAGGAGAAGAGGTTTGGCATCACTTGCTTGATACCCCTACACACAGAGACACATCCAAGCTCAGTGTTAATTGTTTTCTCACCAATTAATACCAATGGCCATCTGATGGGCTTCCTTCATTGGATATCTGATAGTAGCTGCATTGCTGCAATGCCTTGTGAACAGATTTAGCATTTGCTGAGGAAAACTTTATCTTGCACAGCTTTAAATCTTGAAATGTACACTTGGATACTCTGAGGAAGCAACACAGCACTGAAAAATGATAATAACTTTGCATACATTTTTTGTTTATAGAAATGACTCAGGAACATTTGGGTCTCCTCCCTTTGGGTAAGTTTTCCTTCGTTTTTGTTTCCCAGCATTTCTCTGCTTTTGGGACTACAAACTCCCACATAAATATTGGCAGTAAATCCTTGCTGAGAAAGTCTACCTGCTGGAGAAAAATCTGCTCATTTTATCTAAGTGGAATGCCTAGACACTACAATTAAACTTTATCCTTGCTCATATACAACAAAATTCTTTATTTACATTTTGTGGATTGCAAACCCTGACATACACAACTCCAATGCCTAATGAACCTCCCTGCAGTGCTTCCACTGAGCTCAGTGGCCTTTGGATCAGGCCCCATGTTTGCTTCGCTTCCCCATATTTTTAGCTGCTTCAGTAAGTTCTTTATCTAGAAAAGGGTCTGAGGCTTCTTTTTTGCATATATGCATGATATTCGATTGCCTCTTTTATAATTTATAGCCAGTAGTTTCCCTGGAGTGCAAAAGCTTTTCAGAAAGACTACAGTTGAAGCAGGAAAAGGAAGGGTAACTGCACCGCTGTATTGCTGCATCACAATATTTAAATACTTTCTTATTTCATAATCTGCCTTAGAATTTAATTATTCAAAGTAGGGACAGTCTTTTTATGTCAAAAGGGTTAAGTTCCAGATTTTCAAATATGCATGTTGTAAAAAAAAGAAAAACGAAAGAAAATGTTGCTTCATTTCCAGTGTGATTCCAGCTTGCCAAAGGCTCCATTTCATTGCATAAGCCTCCGGATATAGATCCATTACTGTATCATAAAGTGGGTTACTGGACAGGGTAAGGCCATCCATCCTCTGAAATGCAGAGTGTTGTTTTGCCAGTTACATGGGTTTATAATTATCCATTATCATTATCTTTACAGTTATTTTTACCAAGGTTACAGATATGTCATGTCTCTTCTGCTGAGTTCTTTTGGAGCCTCGTTCTTCCCCCAAAGAGACGTGGATGAGCAGTGCACAGAGCACTTAGCACATAGCACACATAGCACATAGCACAGCCAAATAAGTTCAAAAGGAATAAAATTGGTAAGAAAATGGCCAGATTAAGCCCCAGACTCATTACTTAAGAAACTAAAATAGTTTTCTCTGTGGAAGCCAGGAAATACTGGGAATAATGATAGCTTGCTTGCTTTCTTTCTTTCTTTCTTTCTTTCTTTCTTTCTTTCTTTCTTTCTTTTCTTTCTTTCTTTTATTTTTTTTTTTTCTTTTTGAGCACTGCTGATGTCTCGTCAATTATAAGTAGCCAAATCTCAGAATCCTGGGACAAAGTCTGTTTAAACCATGTCCTAGGACAGAGGAGTTCTCGACTCCATTCCTGGCACTGTCCCTGACCATCTGCCACTTGTTCTCTGCCTTGCTTCAGTTTACCCATGTGTAAAATGCACTGAAAATAAGTGAAACCATGCTTTGAAATTTACTTTAGTACCACAAACTAGAAATCCAGGGGTTGCAACATGGAAAAAAATGGTTCCGTGGTTGCCAGTCCTAGAAACCCTGGGAGTCTCCCTAGCCGCACTCCTGGGGAAGCTAAATCGGACTGACAGCGCTCCACCCTGCACTTGAGAGGCAGCAGAACACCACATTCAGTGTGCACGTTGCCTGCCCACCTGCAGCACACGCGTTTGTTGACTTGTTTTATTGACTTATGTGCTCCAACACTAACTGGAATTAATAGGAACACTTCTGTTGACTTAATGATCTTCGGGTCAGTCTTCACGTGCATGCAGAGATCGCTGCCTTGAGATCCCCAGTGTTTCCACCGAGGGAAAGGCTTTGTTGGACTGACACATAGGCACATTTCTGTGCAACGAGCCTGCAGGAGCTGTGCACACAGTGAATCTGTCTCTGCCTGTACAGTAACACTATTCACTGATGCTGCTCTTTATTCAGAAACAAATACAGCACTATAGTCATTATTGCTCAGAGACCCTTTCGCACATGGCTTTAGATGAGTCTTAATGTGGAAAATTGATGACAAGCTATGCAGGAAAGCTTTGCAGCTAGATATAAGTCAGGAAAGGTGGCTCGATAGAGGTGTTGACAAGCTAATAATGAAATGGAGCATTACAATTAAATGTGCTAGTGGGGACCTGGGGATGAAAGTGTGCCGCAGCCAACAGAGAGAGTAAACAGCAGGCAGGTCACAGGGAGAAAGTAGAAGAGGCTTGATGGAATAGGGTGAGAAGGAGGGGGAGATGGGAGAACGAGAAAGACGGGACAGAGATATGCGTGTGGGTAGCTGTGGTGGCAGCATTGGGCAGAAACTATTTTGTTTGATGTTTGTATCAGGACTTACACAGAGCTCTGCATCCCTGGCTGTGATTTGTTGACATTTACACAATATGTAATTAAATACAGATAAGTCCTAAGAGGACAGAATTGGTGAAGGGAAATAAATAGGTTGGGCTATAAATTAACAGCAAATCAAAGATATCTACATAAAGACTTGCATATTACGTGAGCTGAAAACTATGAAAACTGCCATGGAATGTTTAAGAATGGTGTTTCTGTAAATTAAAGTTTTCATTAGAAACAGGCATTCCGATGGAATCCAAACACCGACACATGAACTATTCATGCATCAGTGCAATGACTTCGCATCAGTTTACAGGCAGCCAAAACAATATTCAAGAGCTGAAACAATATCCTTATGGGCCTGTTCCTACCTAAGGATGGAACATAAAATCCATAAACCTTGAATGCAAACACCGAACACTTAAAAAATAAGTACGGAAAAAGAGCACAGAATAGTCTGCATTATCAAAATTATTTACACAAGCAGAAATATGGACTCTATTATTGCTAATTATTTGAAAACACTTCCAGGATTAAAATCCATCCAAAATTATCATAGGATTTAGAAAATACTCTACCAGAGCACTACAAAATTTCAGGACTCCCTACAGAACACAGACCATCTTGCTTTAAAATACTGAGGTCCTGAGTTCTTGATTTCTTTATTGACTCCACTGTATATTGTTGGGAGATAAAATATCCATATGGGTGTGGCAATAAATGCACTTTATGGAGAAATACAAGAAATGGGCAATGTTGTTCTTGTAGTCCCTGCTTGGGATAGAGGTCGACACATTCCTTAGTCAGTATGCTGCCTGTTGATCAAAAAAGAGTCAGACTCAGCTCACAAAAATCAAAGCTGGCAGCACAAAGCTGTGTCTGCGTGTGCAGGCTTGCACATGGGTGCCTCTGCCTGGGTCGAGGCTGGCTTGTGTCAGATGCTCTGTTTCCTACATGGGGGTAGGAGGAGCAACACTGCTGCTATAAGGAGTCTTGTTATTTTTAAAAGTGTGGGGAAAAAAGTAATATTGTGCATTTTTTGCTTTCATAGTCTCCTATTCAGTCATATTTTCAAGAGGGATGAGGTAAACCAATATAGTAGATTTGAACATTAAGCATTTACAGTCAAAATTTAGAACTATATCTGACTTTGCTGTCTTTATAGCAAGCCACATCAAAACCCTCGAGCCAAATATCCATAACTGAGGGGAGCTTGAATTCAAAGCCAAAATTGTATGGTTGGAGCCTATCCCTAAACATTATCTCAAAAATAGCAAATCGGTCTAAGATTTTGAAACACGGGGATTGCAGTACACGGGATGCCAGGAAAGTGGTGTTTCTGTGCATTAGTACAGGCAGCAGGGCTCTTTTTGTTGTGCTCAGCAACATCTTGACATGCTGCACTAATCTTAGCTGCACGCTCTTAAAAGATTATTTTTGTCTCGGCTTCTTTTATAGTCTTTGATGCAACAACCTGGCGTGTGTTGCATCAAGCCTGCAGAAAATCCCCCGCTTTCTCTTGTTTTTCCAGACATCCTGGGCCCAGCCGACAGGCACCGCAGGTGAGCGAGACTGGCCTATTTGGGCCGGAGATTAATTTCTGGCTAAATTAAAGGCGCTGGAGAGGGAGAAGCTGGAGGACAGAGCGGGGGAGGAGAGTCGAGCAAGCGGTCCGTCGTGGTTTAGGCTTGGACTGGAGGGGTTTTGTTTTCTGACCCGAGGGGTTTTGTTTTCCCCTCAGGCTGAAGGGAAGGAGCCGCCGGCGCCTCGCCGCTCCCTGAGGGGCGATGGAAGGGGCGCGAGGCTGGGGCCCCTTCTGGAGCCCACAGAGGGGAGCTGGACGCTGGGGCCTCCACATCACTGAGCCCGCTTGAAGAGCAGAGGGCAAGGAGAGGAGCAAATAAGGAAAATCAAAATAATAATAATAATAAAAATAAAAATCCTGACGCCGCCGCGATCACGAGTCGGCGCCCGCCATCCCCCCCCCGCCTCTACAGCCAAGATGGCGGCGGCAGGAGGCGGTGCGCAGGGGAGGGGGGATCCCGGCCGAGCCGCCCACACGGCGGGGCGGCGGTGAGCGCGGCCAGGGCGAGCGGGGCTCCGCTGCCATGCGATAAGGGCGAGAGGGGGACCCAGCGCCCTCCCTGCGCCTCTTCGCCCTCCCTCCCCGCTCCTCGGCGCCGGGGGGGCAGGAGGCGCCGCCGCCGGCTGCCGTTCCCCCTGCCCCCGGGGAGCGCGGCCCCCCGCCTGAGGTGAGGGCTGCGGGGCGCGGCGGGTGGTGGTGGTGGTGGTGGTGTGGGGGGGCTCGGCGGGCTGTCACCGGGCCGGGGAGCGCTGAGGAGGGTTTGAGGCGGCGGGGAAGGGCGAGGGGCCGCCGGCGTGGGCCTCGGCGGGGCTGCCCGGTGCTGCGAGCGGGCTCCGGGGCCGCCCCTCACGCGGGGCTGCGGCGGGAAGGGGGGAGCTGAGGAGGGCGGGCGGCCCTCGCCTCGCCGCCTCCTCCCCGCGCCGGTAACTTTCCGTTTGGCTGCGGTGGGAGCTGGGGGGAAACTTTGGGTTCTTCCCCGAGCCCTGAGGCGGTCACCGGGCTGGGCTGAGGGCCTGGAGCGGCGTGGGGAGGCTCCCCCCTCACGGCGCGGTCCCCTCAGCGCAGCCCCCTGCCATGTTCCTGCTCCTCCTCCTCCTCCCCGGGGAGAAACTTGCCGAGGTGCCCGTGCCCCAAAACGCCGGCTTTTCCAGGCGAGTCACGGTGGTGTTGAGTTCCCTGCGTGTTTTTTTTTTTTTTTTCTCGCAACTTTCCCCCTCAGCAGCTCGGGTGGCCAGCGGCGGGACCGAGCCCTGACATTGTCAGGCGGTTCCGTCATGGTGTCGGCGTGAGGCGTGAGCCTGTGGGCCGGGGGGTGCTGGCATTTAATAACTCCTCGGCCGTGGTTCTTATTTCGGGAGAAATTTTTTAAAGTGGGCTGCCCCTGAGAATGTCGATTTGCTAGAAATGAGGTCTCGGCACCCGGTTCTGAAGTTTATTTATTTATTTTTTTTAATGAACTGAATAGAAACGTGGTGTTCTGGACAGCTTTTTACTTTGTTTCACAATTATTTTTTTTCTGGAACTGTTGCTCAACTAGAGGTTTCTGTAAAGACTGTTACATTACGGTACGTAATCTTTCACTTTCTGAATGATTAAACTCCAATATTTAACCTTGGCGAGTATCTGTGGTGGTTTAGGAAAAGCGATTGGGTTAGTCTGGCCAAGAAAGGTCAAGGGGAGTAAATGGATTTTTTCTGGTTTCTGTGTTGAGTATACAAGTCTTACTTCGAGTAAGAAGAGAGTCTTCCGTTTTTCTTTTTATTAAAAAAAAAAAAAAAAAATCATATTTAAAGTATTGGTGAAACTCGATCCTGCTTTTACAGTACTGGGGAAGTCCATATGTGTGTTTAAAGTGAAGGTTGAAGTGGAACTGCGTCTCTGGTAAATGAAGCAACTTTTTCTTGGGGGTAATTGTGACTTGGCATTGAAACTGTTTAATTATCAAGAATAGGGCATTAGTTTTTGTGGTTAACTTTAGGGGAAGGAGAAAATTGCATGGAGCCTTAAAGATGGAACAAAAAAAAAAAAAAGACTGAGCTTCTCTACAGCCTTCAGAGCTTGCATAATGTGCATATTTTACTTATTCTAGAAGCATTAGGGTCCAGCTGGATGAGGAACTTTCCTCAAGTTTATGAGCAGCTTTTGCTCCTTTGGAACACGCTTTCCCAATGGTCTCATCCAAATAGCTCATTTACCAAAAGCTAGCACAAAAGATAAGATCTGGTTCTGTGAACGGTAAGGCAAAAGGCGCTATGACCATTTTTTAAAATACAGGCTTACTTAGAAGTGTTTTTCCAGTATGAAGTATTTGTTTTTCCATATATATGCTGGAGTTTTGGTACTCTTTGTGGCAATGTGGTTGCAGGTCCTTGTTTCTTGCGACCAGCTTGTTCTATATGCTTTTCCTGGATATTACACCCGTATGGAGCTTAATGGAATTTCTATATGTGTTAATGGCAATGTTAACTACTCTGTATTTACATAGCCAGAGTTAATTATTACTTAGTAAAAGCATAAATATTGACAGAGCCTGGCTTGTTCTATAGGGCGTACATGAGTGCAGCTGATCTCTGTGCAGCATTAGGAACAGCGTAAATAAATAAGTCTCATTTAAGATACATTTGAAAGAGAAAGTACCAAGCAGGAAAGTAGAGCCAAGCTGATGCCCAGTGAACTACTCAAAGGAGAGTGAGGTTGCATCAGGAAGGTAGCTGATAGCACGGTTCTGCATGGCCCTGACAAGGGGATTGTGGGCACCGCTGTTTAGAACTAAGTCTGGAAGTGTTTAATCTATGGGATTTTGTATTAGAGGATTTATTAATCTCTGGGTGAGTTCTGCTGAAGCGTGTGATAGCTGGAGAGAACTGTCTTGTGACTCCTCAATGGAGAAAGATAATATCTGGACCGAGCTGAATAATGAGAATCAGCTTTGTTAATCTTGAGATTCTGAAACAGGAAAAAGAAATTTGCAATGTCACTTAAGTAGTCAGCATCCCTTTTCAATTTCCATTTTATTTCCTAGCAACTGAATTAGAGTTAGTTTTGCAAGTCATAGTAGACTAAAAGGCTTTTTACGAGAGCATGTGTAGAAACGCTTGTACTCATGGTCAGTAAAATGCCAGCACATTGTGAAAAGTGAAGAGTAAAACAGTCAGAACCTTTCTGAATCTTAAATAGCTGCTGAAACAAACTTTTCATTCATTGTCCTTCCTTCAGTTTTGACCCTAGATTTTAAATATTTTGTCGGCATGACCAAAGAGTTGGAGACTGAAATGTTGCACAACTTGTGTTGGATGTAAAACAAAAACCTTGATGTAACCTTGTTCAAACATAGTGTTCTAGGTGTTGGTGATTTCCAAGTATCTCACTGTCTGACTGAGTTCCAGTAGCCCGGGTTTTGATACATCTCTAGCTGCGTGTTTGTTCTGAAGTTTTCTGGAAAGAATGCTCACACATTAAACGGAGGGGAAAATAAATAAAAATTGTTTGGGTGTCCCTTTTTGTTTGTTTTATTTCTGGTTAAGTGCCTTACATTGAGTTGGGCTTCGTTAGGTGGATCGATGCATTTCTGAGACCGTTCTCATGTTTGTTAAGGAGAAAGTACTTCAGTCAGGCTGCTGTCATGTAGCGAAATTTCACTACATATTAAATGCTGACTCAAAACACACACACCCCTATTAAGGTCTTTGAAGAGAGTTTGTGCTTGCACAGAAAGTAAGGGTGGAGGTGTGGTTTAGAGGTTGTACTTGTCCCTCATCCTTCTGTAGCCTCACTTAGTGGTCTCGGGCAAGAACACAGAAAGGGCCCTGCATCTGTTCCCCAATATATCAATTCTGTATGCAAACAAGCTTTGCCATTATGGGCACAAATCATGATAGAAGTTTTATGGCATACTAAACACAGCAAATGTGAGTTATGCCTTGCTTCAGTTGAAGATAGCTATCGGGTAGGAGGTGAATATGTATAAACAGTGACTGCATCTCCACTCCTCAGCTGCTTAAAATTTTAAAGAGTGGTATTGACCAAATAATTCCTTAAATTGAATGGGGTTCTTTGCTGTATTTCATAATAACCCTTAGATGTTTTCTGTTACGTTTCAGTTCAGCCTTAGTCTGTGCCTGATCTGGGAACTTGGTCTGTGATTTGGAAGTACTCTGCTGATGTATGTATGCTTATAAAGTGCCCCCAAAGACTATACGGTCAAAATTAAGATATACAGAGAAGACTATGTGAGGCAGTAATGTGGAGAGGTTTTGATCTATAGCAGTCATTTTAGTGGCGGTCTGTGGTGCAGAAATAGTCATCGGTGGTTCCCTAAAGAGCTTAAAAACAGCACTGGGAGGAGATTGTGGGGGAAGAAGTAGAAAGGAAAGGCTTCAGAAAGTGTTGGTCCTACTTCTTTAAATGGCATATTTTCCTCTTTTCAAAGTATACTTTCAAGTCTTAGATATAGAGCTACTGTAGAGGCTGAAATGGAGTGAAATTGAAGTAGGTAGTGACATGGGGGGGGTGAAAAAAGAAGAATGATCTAAAAATAGGGTGCGAGGAGTGAGGTGGAGAGTTAAAAGTTAGTTATCCAATTATAGCCTCAGTATTTATTCTGTACTTGAAATTTTACCTTTTTCTTTGGGTCAGAAAAAAGCATTAATGTAAATCGAAGTGTTTATATTAAACCATCTGAAATAAAAGTAGGCAAATAGCAGGTGCCTCGTATAAACTATATGTATATATACACAAATGAAGTCCCAAGAGAACTGCCTGTTTTGTATCTGTGTATGCAGGCATTATGCAAACAAACAGAAGGGGATTATAGACAGGACTCTGAGTTTGGTTTCATCTTGATCTTCAGAAGGAACTTGTGAACCTAAAGATTTATTCCCAGTTGTACTACTGAGTTCAGAAGCTGGTCCAGCTCTGGTAGCTTCTGTACGTCAGCAAGTTTGCCCATGTAATAGTTGGACTATAAAGTGACAGCGAGAGAGCCAATGCTGCTCAGATCCTGCAAGTACAAAAGTAATCAGACTCTGCACAGTGCTGTTACTGAAATCCCAGTACAGGAGCATTCATCTAACAACCAGAACGACTTCAGAGTTACCTTGTGTGCTGAACTCCTCTTCGGCATGGTGAAGAATTCCTTATGTAGAGCACTGGGACAGACCTTTCCGTGAGTACTGTGCTCATAATGTCTAGCACGTGGCAGCTCCCCCTGGCTCAGTACACCTCAGCCTTTCCTAAAAGGGCGTGATTATATAACGACTTTGGCCCAGGAGATGAGGAAGGGGTGTCAGGCTAAGTCTGTTCTGTGTTACAGAGAGGGCTGGCATTGGATCCTGAAGCAGTCGTTACGTTAGCATATCGCTGCCCTTCAGCTAACGCAGGGTGATGGCTGGGGGAATGCTACCCCGAGGTTGCCCCGTACAGCTCTGTTGTGCTACCTGGATACAGAGATTTACTAGATGTGGAGGGTGTTAGTCAGTGTTATCTCGCTGTTAAACCTTTCCAGTTGGGTGTAGATCATCTGCAAATGGCAGCTGCAGCCTATGCTTGCCCTCCTCTCCGTGTCTGTAATTTGTAGCGTGGCTGGGTCTGATTTTCATGCCTTACAAGACTTTTTTGCTGGTCAGGGGTGTGGGAAATAAAGGTCAAGTGATCTAAGTCATAATTAAAATGTATTTTAAAATGCAGCAAAAATATTAGAAACAATTCCCACATCTTCTGCCTGTTCCCCCATGAATTCAAAATTTGAATTTGGGTAGAGAAAGGTTCCGCAGCCGAACTGAAGTTGATGTGTATGTCCAAATGTGGCTGGCTGAAAGCAGAACTCTTCTGACTGTCTTGGTTGATGCACTTTGACATTTGCAGTTACAGCTTTTGGTTTTGAAGCTTGATATTGGAAATTTGCTGCTTTCATTTGCCTTTATCTCCCGTGCCAAGGAAAAGAGAACATTCTGTTTGGGGAACTTCTCCTTTTAAAAACTTGTTGTATAATAAGTAGTTGTACAAAAAACATGGACTGGCTGCCCTCCTGAACTGTGTTTTGGATGAAGTAATATTTGCATTTTATAGTGCTTACCTTGGCTTCTCTTCCATCTTATTTACTATATATATTGTAGTCTGCATCCCTCTTTTTAAACACAATGGTACTGCAGAAATTGTTTCCATTCTCTTTTTTTTTTTTTTTTTTTGGCTGTAAATACTGTAATTTAGAAAGAGAAATGGAAGTTTTTAAGTCCAGCTCTGTTAAGATCTGTCATGAATCTCGTGGGATGCTTGAGCATCACTTTTTTTGTTTTTTTGTAGCCAAGGTTAGATGCCATGGGACTTTGCTGTGGCACAGCTGTAATGAACTCCTAAGCAGCCTCTGCATTGTCAGACCCTCTCAATTACCCCTTTGATTTTTTTGAGAATAAAAATAGCAGTGAAGAACAAGGAAATGAAAGACTTCGTGAATGATAGTGGAGAGTATGGAAGATGTAGAAAAAGCCTCAGCATGAAGTCTGTTCCTTCCTGCCTCCTCTCTGCCAGTTATTCTGCTTCCTCCTCTAAGCTTTGGTACTCTAGATGGCTAGTTCTTGTTGGCTGGCTGCAGCAATCCCACTGAATCTAGATTAGCCTCTGAATTTAACCCTAATTTCTCTTTCTTCCTAAGCACTGCTGAACAAATCTTTGTCCTTCAGGTTTTGGCCAGCATTCCAATTTTGTGCTCCCAAACTCATTGTCTTGTGTTCTGTCCCTGCGCTCTTACCCAGCACTTTTCTGTTTCCCAGACACCTCTTAGAGATGCTTTGTTGCCAAGCTTTCTGCAGCTCCCTTGATCACCACTGTTTGGATCAGAGCATGTTAACCGTGAGTTGGTGCGGATGGTTGTGAACGGACCTGCAAAGAGCTTCCTGGCGATTCTCATCTAGTGATGTAGGGGCAGAACTTTTTACATTATTTTTGTTTTTCCATATACCAATATGTTTTTTAATTCCATAATACTGTTGATGCAGCATCGAAAGGAGTTGAGTGGCAGCAAGGGACTTGTTAATTACTGTGGTGCTCAGTGTTGCTGAGCACAGATGTACGCAGTACTGTCTTAAAGTAGTGCAAGTGTTCACTGTAACCCTACTTGTTAGGAGTTTTCTCTGTTGCTATCATTTGTTTAGGAGGTGGGAGGAAATGTGGAAAAAAAAAGCATAGGTAACATCCTACTGCAATAAAATGGTATGGAAGCCCTTGTTGTGCGGGGATCATTACATCCTTTGTACCTTGTTTCTCAAACTGAACAAGTAAATCCCTTATTTGATAGATGGAGGATGGCAACTACTTGTAAATGTGTGCTGCAGGTGCTTTGAGGCAAGGCTGCGTGTGTGCTGGCAGCAGTTTTCACTGTGTGATGCTAAAGTCTAGATTTTTCTTTTTATTTCCTTTAATTCTCCCTCTCGGTTATTCAGGCTAGTTGACTAGGAAATGTGATCTTCGAATTGTCCACAAGGCGATTATCCATGTGGTAAAGCTGCTTATTTCTTAGACTTTTTGCAGCTCTGCTTGAGACCTGTGGGTGAGCCTTAATTTTAAGTTTTATTTTGTGGTATTCCTGGAACTTCGTTATGGATCAAAAGATCATTGGACAAAATAAGCGATGCTGCTCTTCCAGGTTTTCCTATTTTGTAGTCTTGTGTAGAAGTGTTTAAAGGTGGTTGCTGGAATGTGGGTGCTGTATGGGTTAGAAAGACTTGCACCAGGGGCTGGATTCACTCCCTGGGCTGCAATCCCTGCTCCTTGCTGTAGGATTAATGACCTAAAAGTGTTGATTGCTTCTGCATGATCTGAAATTAATTGTGTTGTGCTTCGAAGTTATGAATAGAATCTTGAACTTTGTGTGCGCTCCCAAAAATACAACTTTGATAATTTAGCATAGTAAGTTTTTCCCACTATTTTATTTTATTATTTTTTTTTTTTAGCTTCTGGAATGGAAGCAAATCCCCTTCCATCTCATGGTTTGCAGAAACCCTCCTGAGATATGCGCTTCTTCCCAGCCTTGTTTATGTTGCACTTAGTTTTCTGAAGGCTTCTCACAGTAGTCTGCTAAGAGTGTACTTCCAGTCTTGGCAAACAGAAGCCTGGCTCTAGACAAAGCTTATTTTTGACTGCAACCTTGCTGATGCTAATGAGTAGTTCTGGGAGACTGAAGTCTGTGAGTGTCTCCAGTGAGGTGCTCTCCTCGGTCCCAGGGTGGAAACCTCTCGCTTCAAAATGCTTCGCTGGAGTGCAGGCTGCCTGGCTTGCATGTGCCTCGATGTAAAACACAAGCTCAAGTTGTTTATGGTCATACCAATATTTAAAAGTGCTTATACTAGAGTTTAGAAGCTGTGTAACACATCTGAAGAAGAACAGACAGTGGTTTATGACAGTAGCTGACAAGAAAGTTCAAACTGAAGCTGGGAAAATTGGGGATTTGGAATGAGGTGGCTGGATGGAAGAGTACAGGAGTATTGCTGGCTGTGGAGGGAGAAGCTCTGCTGGAGCATCAGCATCCTGCCAAGAAGAACAATGCTTTAAAGTAGAATTTGTAAGGTCATTGAGCTAGAGGAGCACTTGTGCAGTTGGCTAACAGCTTCTCCCATGAGACGTGCATGGAAACTAGTGGGAGACATCAACCATTCTTCAGTGTTTTTTTTTGTGCTTGCTTCCTTAGAACATTAAATGTATTATGGTGTTTACATTTAAAAAAAATCAACTCAGCATAAGACTTGATATTTTGTTTATGAAGTTTAAATCCTGGTGTCATATACAATTTGTTATTAGCTATGGGACAGGTAACCTTGCTTTAGCAAGCAAGTTATACAACGTTTACAATGTTCATTTACTGTGGCTAGGGCACTGGAGTGTGCAGTAAGCATAAGTTTTAACAAATGTGCACGTTGTTTAATTTCTGTTTTTACTGTTTCTGTAGGGAATGAAACTTTAACAAGAAGTCTGTGGTAAAGCCTGGCTAACAGCAAGAGAGGCAAGGTGTAGAAGAAATGCCTTGATGACAAGGTAGGGAAGACATTGAAAGATATTTTTAACAGGTTTCTGTTCTGATCTGGCAGAATTCCTGTCATACTTGAGGTGCTTCTGTTTTGTTCCCTGAGTTGTGTGCTTGCTAGAAGAAAATATCTGTGAACAAGGGCTTACCTCACTTTTGCTAGGTGACTTTGGGAATTTGGGGAAGGGATGAAGGGTTTTTTCCTGGATAATTGCAGTTATTCATATGTTCTCTAGACTGCTGAACTCTGATGTGATTTGTGCAGTGTCATGGCTGAGAAATGGTTCTGAGTAGCTGTAGTGGGACTGACTGATCCAGTTAACTTCATTTTGCTCTTACGTGATTGCTCTCCACATTTGTGTGTTGGCAGCCTACTTAGACAAGATAATGCAGCAGTGTACTCAGAAGTCTGAAATGCTAGGAGCTATTAGAACTTTACTGGCAATTTTTAAAAATTGGTCACTGATTTGTCTGTCCATTTGTCTACTCTGTGTGCCTCCAAAGGAAGGTAGGTCTTGTAATATGAGTATATGATGAATGATTTCAAAAATTGATTTCATCATTGTGTAATGAAATTTTGAGCTGCTTTAAGGAAAGGTGCATTGCAGTGGCCTTCAGTGGTTCCCAACCTATACTTGGAGATAGTCATTCCTTGTTTACAGACAGAATAATTCTGTGGAGTCAGGCTAACAAGGCAAAATGTCACCTGTTTTAGACAGCTAATGGATTTAAATAGTTTATTAATTTTAGTTTCTTAGTATTCTCGAAGGAAAATACTGGAAGGAATGGGAAGACAGGAAGATTAAAAGGTTACAAGGCAGTTGTTGCATCTGTCTGACAGAGGTAAGGTAGTGAAGTCTCTAATGGAGTGGCATGGTCCTTACTGCTGTCTTTTATGGGTTGTGTTCCTCTTGTGCATGCAGCAAGCATACAAGTAAGCCCTTTTTGCTCTCTGGGAAGACTGGCTCCTGGAAAGAATCCGGCAATGCCAGAGCCGTTCCTGTGGCCTGCAGCCCATTTACAAGTTATGTCCCCAAAAGTCTGTGGCTAGGAACAGGCTGGATGAATTGTCAGTTGTTTTTTTTTCCTTGGAAATAGTGTAGAGCATATATAGTAAACTTTGTCCTTCATCAAGTATCACGCCTGTGGCTGCAGCACAGATGGAATATGCAGCAGATCCGTGTTCAGTTCTCATCACGTGGTAGGGGAAAAAAGTTGAAATGTACTTCCCTCTTGTACTGTTTGAATGAGAAATGTGATCTGCTCAGAAATCCTGGTTGCTGATTTAGTTACACAAAAATGTGAGCTGGTATAAAATCATGCCTCTGAACTCACGTTTGCTTTATAATGAGAACTGTGGATAGCTTATAGCAAGTAGAAGAACTTTCTTGGAAGTAAAACAAGTTTGTGTGATCAAAGTCCCAGTGATATTCTTTTTAGCACAAAAGGGTTAGCCTTCTCTATCTAAACCTGATCGCCTTTCTTGCATTAGGAGACTGTTTTGCACTTTACAGCAGATTCATTCTCTTTTTAACAGCAGCATTAGACCTGCGGAGTTGGATCACAAAGCTATAATTTTTCACATTAATCTCTTCTCTGCAGTTCCTAAAATGCTGGAAGCTAAGAATTAAAACAGCTGTGATATTTAAGCAGCAAAAATTAATAATTAGTGCTTTGTGAATGTTTATGGAGAAATAGGATGATATTAAAAATTTAGATTGAATACACAGTGAAACTGAGTTTACCCTTTGTCTTTCAGCAAAGTAATCGAGCTAGTTCTGTGGATCTCTGGTAAGGTTATTTGGTTGTTTCTCCTGTTCCCAATCTTTAGAAATATTTTGTGAAAAATGCTCTGTTCTCCCACACTTATTTGGTCACAGTCTGCAAAGTCTGTGTTTTGTGATGTCCTTACAAGTCAGTTTGCTATTTGTAAAGATACTTTCCTTACTGTTATTGATGATGTTTAAATTACAGTGGTATAAATCTGATGAGCAGGGACTTTGGATAGAGGCTGTTAATGATCTCCTGGCATTCTCTTCAGAGTTTGTATGCCCTTTTGCAAAGGCAGGCATCGCCACTGCCATCCTCCTCCCCTGTTGTTTACTCTCACTCCAGATATGCAGCCGTCAGTCCCCGGATGACTGAAGCGCAGAGATGCGATAGCAGCTGCTTCTCAGGGTGTCACCACTAATGTCGTTGCATTTCACCTGGGAATTACATCAGGAAACACGTTTGTGCAGTGTGACTTTATTTCTGTGGGTGTTTTTGTTTTTTGTTTTTTGTTTTTTTCCCTGGAAGTTGACTTGCAATATTATGTGATGTATATAATGTGGTTTGGAATACTTTTAGGGTAAGAGTTTGTATTCAGATTCATCAGTTCTTGTGAAATTGCTTTTCACATCATGATTATTTGTCACTCTGAAGTACTTCATATTACATACCCTCTTTCTGTGGCCTGTTAACATAAAGTTTGCATAAATCTCCTCTCACAGTAAACAGATTTTGAAAATCAGAGTATCACAGCAGCTCCAGTGAAGTCTGAGTTAGCTTGAATGAAGCACCACTGAATTGTTTTGATCTTGCCTGCTTTTCATCCCATTTTTGGCTGTGAGGCTTTGTATCACAAATCAAAGATCTAAAGGGGTGATGCATCGTCAGCTAGGCCTTTTTTCTTCCCTTTTCTTAAAGTTGCATTAAATCCTGAAAGTCTTGCTGACTTGGGTATTGCTTGCTATATAACCTTAGGAAGCAAACGTGTGTGCTAGCAGGTGTTTGTATGTAGGGAATTCTAATTTTAACTGGTTATAAATGAGGAGAGCTTGCCCCAGTTTTTCTTATGTGCTTTTGGGAATGAATGTTTGAATCTGAGGCTTTTGCTATAAATTTAATCTGAAATAATTAAGCATGAGGCTTACATTTTGAGATAGGTATTATTCTTCAGCATTAAAGTATATACATCTTCCTGCTTGTTTACTTGTGATGCTGTTTTGGCTTTTGCCTCCAGAATACTGTGCTGCAAATGCACTGAAGCTGTAGGGCTTGCTCACAAATCACGGTTCATGTGATTATTTTTAAAGTAATAAAATATTTTATTTTTCAAGACATTGTGAAGCATTCTATAAATTGGTGTACTTTTGTGCAGTAGTGCTAATAAAGAAAGGAACAAAACCAATTTCTCCAAGGTGAAGTTAAGTTTTGTAGTGTTTGTGTTGCTTTGTACTGAGCCTGTGGTTACAGGAGTATTTTTTTTATACATAGCAATGTAAGGCATAATCAGCTTTAAGTCTACCTGCTGTCTTCTCAAGTCTTTTAATTCAGTGGAAAACTTCTTTTTCACCAGAGCTTATGATGGGGGAAGCATTGAGTTTAAATTGCCTGGTTGGTAGCTTTTAGCTAGCCAGCCCTTTCTTCCTGAGCGGTTCTTGAGGAATACTTTGTTATATGCATCTTCTGAACTGTCTTTGATGGTAGTTCCCTTCTGATCTGTGTTATAAAGTATTCCTTTTTGTTTTTAATGCATTTTTGATACATTCTCAAATGATACTGCTTTTTAAAAGCAACTGTTTAAGCTCTGATATAAATCTGTTTGTTCTCCTTCTCTCTCTGTTATTAAGAACAAATGATTGCCCAGTGCATTGTAGTTTTATAATACTGTTTTAGCTTATCTTTTGGTTTAGAGTGACTACTGCTTGATAAAGATAAAAAGCTGTCATGACTGTTAAAATGTAGTATACTGTAGGTAAGTTTCACAGGGAATTATGTTACAAAATATTGAGAATTTCAATTGCATTAGCTAAAAAGTGTTAGGGTTTGGTCTTGTGTTAGAATTAAATGATGCTTTGTGAAATTTCTGCAACTCTTTCTTGCGTTTGTTGCTTGCCTGTTCTGGGTTTGTTGGAGCCAGATGTCCAGTGAAATAATAGGCACGTGCAGGGGTTCAATTTGTATGTCTTTGGATATATTTGGATATATTTTCAAAGCAACTGAATTCAGGTGAAATTAAGCATAGTGGGAGCTACATTCTTCTCTCAGAAAACAATCTGAACAATTGTTTGCAAACCCTTGCAGTGCTGTATGTTGATGATTTGATCAAGAATCATGGTGGTATGAAGTTTTGATATAGCTTAGTACTTTTTAAGTAGACCAAAGAATAAGGAGAGCTAAAGCAACCAGGATGAAGGTGACGTGACAACTGAAGTCTTATACCAACCATTTACATTGTTTTGAATTCTGTTTGTGGAGTTAGTGAATGTTAGTAAGCTCTTCAAAGTGCTGTGTTGCAAGTTTCTCTTGCACTGACGTTTCTCACCCAGATAAAATTAATCCAACAAAAGTGTATCTTAAAAGCTTATCTGGTTTACAAACTTTAGAAGTTAATGACAATAAGTTCCGGAAGCTCCTTTAGCAAGGTTATAGCACATCTAGGGTTAGATTTAAATAAAGATTTCTAGCCCATTTCTCAATGCTCTGCAACAGGGTGGAAAGTATTTTCTTTATTTGCAAAATCATGCTATTAAATAAGATGCTGGGTTTATGAGACAGACAAAAATACTCAAAAGTCTATGGCAAAGAGGTAACTAAATCTCCTGATAGATTGTATGATCTATTGTTTTCAAGGCCATCTTTTCATCATAAAAATATTACTTTGCCTGCATTGACATTTATTTACAACACTAGTAGCAAACACTGAAAAAATAATAATAATAATACATATATATTTATACACACACAAAAAGCGTTTATATGTAAAGGAAGGAAAAATGTAATTTCCCAATACAATTTGGCTGGAACAGCAGGACTGTTCCTTCTCATTATGGAAAGCTTCATGTGGTCTTGAATATTATTCTTTCTCAGTGGTCTGTACTCCATCACACTTAGTTTAAATGATTTATTTAAAATATTTGGTATGTTGCTGGTGTATTGCTGCCTATGGATGGTTGCATATTGAGGATCTGAGTCCCAGAATTTTATGAAGTAACCTGGTATCAATGTCTAACATGCAAAATACTGTATGATCTGATGTTGGATCTCTAATTCTTTTGTACTATCCTATTGCATTTTCATTCCTTTTTGAAGGAAATTATAACAGATCAGAAATCATCAAATTATTCCTACTTTACAACAGAAAATTTCCAATAATATAACTATCTATATTTCTTTCCTACCAGTTCTATCATCTTGTAATGGAAGATGGAAGACAAAGGAGCTCGTGTTGCTGACTACTTTGTTGTCGCAGGATTAACAGATATTTCAAAACCACTAGAGGAAGAAATCCACTTCAATGATGCCTGCCATAAAATTGCTAAACCAAAAGAACCTATTACAGATGTAACAGTAATTATTAAATCCCTAGGGGAGGAAGTTCCTCAGGGATATAAATGCATAGATGTTACTCCCTCAGGACTGTCTGCAGATCTCAATAATGGCAGTCTTGTAGGACCGCAGATATACCTTTGTTATCGCCGGGGAAGGGATAAGCCCCCACTTACTGACTTGGGGTAAGTAGTTTTTCTGTTTACAGCAGGTGATTTTTGGCAATTTTATGTAAATAAAGCAGGTTTATTGAAATTTCATAACTTTTGATATAAGGCATGCTCTCAACAGAAAGATTGTTGTTGACTTGAGCATGCTGTAACACTGCCATGGAAATGATGTGTGATGGGTGACTTTCAGTAACAGCTGTGATCCTTTACATTTTGGAGTTTTCAAAGCAATTTATAATTTTCAGTGTATATGTTTTGTGTGGGAGAAATATTCATGTATGTATTACATACTGAAATGAAGTCAATTGTACGACATTCAATTCTTTGAAAAGACTCATTGCCTGGTCCTATGAAAATAACATTATTTTGCAGTAAACAAAACACTAAAAAGAAATTATACATGAGGAAAACTACTTTCATCACAAAGTTTTTCAGTTAGGAGTGCAGTTTGCTGTAATGCTGACTTAATTTGTCACTAAAATGTTTTGATGAGATGAGCTGCTGCTAGACTACTACTATTCAGTTATAATTCTGATGTATAGTATTAGCGTTTGAAATATTAAAAACCAAACCTGTGTGCATTCTGATCTTTGTTCGTCCCATTTTAATTAGGGTCTTATATGATGGGAAAGAAAGATTGAAGCAAGGCTGTGAAATAATTCAAGCTACTCCATATGGTCGGCCCGCCAATATTAGTGGCAATGCCTCGTCACAGAGAGTGTATGTCACTTACCGAAGAGCATCCGAAAACATGGCACAAAACACGCTGGCTGTTACGGATATATGTATAATCATACCAAGTAAAGGAGAAACCCCACCACATACGTTCTGCAAAGTTGACAAGAATCTTAATAATAGTATGGTAAGATTCAAAATCTGAATTTTGAACGCTCGCTGTGCAGTGATGTAATGTTTGTGGAATGTTTATGATGGTTTGCATCCGTACTCTCTAAATCTTGGAAGAGTTCAAGGTTTATATTACTTTTTTGTGCTTGGAACTAAGTCTTTCTGGAAGTTTTGGGTCAAACAGACCTTTTAGGGCTGACATACAAATGCTAATTTTGGATTAGTCCTAACACACAGTGATGCAACATGTTCTCTAACTGGAGAGTTCACAGGCTGATTTACTGTTGTGATGGGAATTCTGTATCTAACAGCTATATTTCTTGTTTTTAAACTCTCCCATTACCTGCAGCATTATTTCATGTAATTCTCTTCTGTCATTTCATAAGCTTTTTTCAGAAGAAAGATGCTTGTAAGCAATGTTGTATCCTGCTGACTGTAAGCCTGTTTAAAACCATATTAATGTTCCAAAGGTAGACCTAAAATACACAGGCATCACAGCACTTTGATTTGCAGAACTTAATGTTCAGGTATCTCCTCGTTGAACCTTCAACCCTATATGCTGGCTCTATAATGTGTACCTGTTTTTAAATAAATGTCTGTGGACATCAACAAATGGATTTTTCAGTTCTGCCAGCTCTTGTATTGACTGGGTTATGGGAGAGCTGTCTTATATAAATTATTTTCTTTCTGCCATCCCTAAAAGCTTTGTGTGTTCCTAAAGGGTGCACCTATTTTTCCAGTCTATGGCTTCCCCACTTTCTTTATTTTGGTGTCCAGAAATTGAGAATGTCAAAAAGATTTTAAAATGGGATCAGTGCCAAAAAGGAAATCATTGTTTAGAAGCTGAAAAAAACTACGTTGTTAGTGTTATATCACAGATGGAGTAAGAAATAAGGCTTAAACATGAGCATGTTTAAAATGCAGGCACAAAATAAAATTATTAAAAGTATTAACTTAAAGTAATTCACAGATATAGTTCATATCAGAAACACTGGTGTGGGTGTGTAAATAAAAAGTCTGCATGTATGAATGTGTATCTATCTATATACACGTTCAAGCAAGAAGTTTAACAAAATGGAGAAAGGTTTAAATATTTATATAGATGATGATTGTACTTGCAGTTCTGTAGTTGAGTTAACAAATGTTTTGCAGAAGAATTTATAGCTTTCATGCTTTGTTCAGACTGTAAACTAGTTTTGTTTTAGAGCTCAGACCGAGGCCTGCGCTGGGCTGGTTATCTCAAAGCTGACGTGGTACTTCCAAGTCACTTGTTTGTGGCCCTTGTCAGAGAGGATACTGCAACAGGCCACTGATTTCTGTATCTTAATGCGCTACACTTGTGTGTAGATTGTGGCTCTGTGAAAATGAGGAAGAGGTTGTCTTCCCTCCCTACTTTCTGTTATGTTCTCTTATTATATTCCGCTGTGTAATACAATTTTTTTTTTTACAGTGGGGCTCAGCTGTGTATTTGTGTTATAAAAAGTCTGTGGCAAAAACCAACACCATATCATATAAAGCTGGTATGTAGCTACTATTTACCATTTTTATCTTCAGAATGTGCAGGGTTATTTGTAATGTATTACTTTTCTTCTCTTTAGGAATTACTTGACATAGAGGCTGTCCTGATATTATCAAAAAGTGAATCTTTCCCTGAAGAATTCTCTTAAAATAATTTTCTGAAACAAGCCTTAGAATTATGTCTCATGACTCTCTTGTCTTAAAATGTGCTTTTAATTGGAAGCTCAGTTGTGTTTTGATAGGTTTCTAGAAGCCTGTGTGTCTCCCATCTGTATTTTTGTTGCTGATGACTGTCTTTAGAGGATAAGTGTGTGTGTGTGCGTATCTATGCATAGGACAGTATCTCAAAAAATATTTAATGTATTTTCATGATTGCTTTCTTTAAGAAACATTTTGAAGAATAATGCAAAGCTCCAAACTGCCTTAGACATCAGTGGAATTGAACTCTTTAAGCATTTTTGGATTGTGTATCATCTTTACTTTCCTATTTATAAGACAGAATTAGATTTGCTATGTCTCTGATGAAATTTATTGTTGTTTTTTTAAAACCCTTAATTTCATTTAAGTGTAGGCCACAAGCATGATTCATGTTTAAGCTTTAGTGCGCTTCTATCCCCTCGAGACGCTGCTGTCTGTAAACAATAGTAGTTTAGGTCTGACTAAAAGGTGCATAATAAATTAGTTAATACAAATTTTAAAAAGACACAATATCTGGTAGTAGCTTGCACAAAACTTTGCTTTGGGGACAGAGAACAGACAGACATAGCATGGGGCACAAGCAGACCACTTTTTTGATTATCAGATTTTACTGTTGACTAGTATTTCTCTGTATAATATAAAAGAATGTGTAGGGATTATATTTTCCGATATAGAAAAATCTCTTCCCATAATATTCTCAGTTTGCTGTCCCCTGGGTTGTCAATAAGAAGAGATAGCTACAGCCATATGATGTAACTGAAGACTTGTGTGTTAAGAGCCTCTCCTTCAGAACTGTGTTTTACAGCTATACTTAAAGCTAAGTCTAAATGCATTAGTTTGATAGTACGTCCACCAAAGCCTCAGATGAGGTGGATCAGCATAGTTTGTTAGCTCAGTTCTGGAGATAGCATCGTCTTCTGTTTCTACTATTTGCCATCTAATGTTTCCATTACCAGGTTTTCCTGGAGACCTTTGTTAGCAATAAATAACTATTTTCCCTGAAAAATTGAAAGCATTAGTGTTCTTTCTCAGTTGTTCACGTTACCCTTTTTAAAATAAATTAAAAACTATCATGAGTAAGAATTTTAAACTATTATTATAATAATAGCTAAGGTGTCCATAACCTGTAAACAGAAAATGAGAAATGAGAATAGTTCCTAGAGCAGTAACTAAGTAGGACTTCGGTAGTCCAGGTGATTTCTCCTTAGGCCTTGGGAGTACGCTGTCTCTTTCCAGCTGCATGCTATACCTCATTATTTCCAGCTCTCCTTTCCTGCCTTCCTGAAGTTACTATATGCTCATATGCAGTTTTTATGGGCATGTTTTTATGGCGTGAGCTACTGTAAACTTTTCCACTATTACTTATGTAACTGCCTCTTTACAAATTGCCTTTAAAGGTTTAATATGCAGATATCCTGAAGAGGATTATGAATCATTCCCATTACCAGAATCTGTGCCTCTTTTTTGCCTACCTATGGGTGCAACGATTGAATGTTGGCCATCTAACAGTAAATACCCTCTCCCAGTTTTTTCTACATTTGTACTAACTGGAGCTTCTGCGGAAAAGGTAATTTGAGTTAAAGATTTGGTAGTATGTCTGTTCACATTGATGATAATGGATATTTTGGTAGACAAACTTGAATCTATTCATTTGGATTTAATTCAAAGCCTCCTTTAAAAAGTGTTTTTTATTTCATTATTTTTCATTTATTTCACTGATGGACTGTTGATAATATAAACCTGTCGTTTGCTTTTCTGTCTTGTTAACTTGTGAAACTACAGAGCTATAAAAATTTTGAGTGAATATACATGCAAATACACTATTTTGTTGCCAGCATATAAAACTTCGTGTGTATGTACTTGTCCTATAAAGTAAATAGGGTGTCAGAGGAATACTGTTCTGAGCTGTTCATTAAAGGATTCTTAAAATAGCTTAAAAGGTAATTGTATGAACAGTTGACTGTAGCTGTATAATCTTTTTCCCCTCACACTTAAATTGTTTCCTAGATTAATCTTTTTCATATGACATCAAGAGTTTAAATAATAGACAGTCTGGATTTTCAAAGCCCTAAGAATATTCCAGAATAAATTACTTCAAAAGAAGATGCATTAATGTAACTTTTCAATCAGTAACGTAAATTTGATTTCCTTATGCGTTTGCTTTGAAGACTTCGGCAAATATATTGACTTCAAATCAACTGCATTGTTTACAGGTATATGGTGCTGCTGTTCAGTTCTATGAATCGTATCCAGAAGAGAATCTTACAGAGAAACAAAAATCTCAACTGGGATTAACAGCTGCTGTCGAGGGAAAGTCAGATGCATGCAGAACAGTTCAAACAAACAAGTGCATTTGTCTGCTCTCTCACTGGCCTTTTTTTGATGCTTTCAAGAAGTTTCTTACCTTCCTGTATCGTTACTCCATTTCTGGTCCTCATGTCCTGCCCATTGAGAAGTAAGTAACTCCAAAAACCCATAATAGTTATTTCAGCTGATGCGAGCACTTCTGTTGCATATAACTTTCCTATAATATCCTTTTGGTCTTAGTCATCAAACATCATTTGTAATGATTACACTAGATCAAGCAGCTCTGCTCTGTTGATTAAATGTAACTGTTTGTACATCATGAAAAAGTAGAGATTTTTATTTTTAAGTGCCTGCAAAGGTGTGTGTATCTGTAACTTCTTTTTTTATCCTTTAAGGGTTTGAGTCCTTAAGCATATTGATTAGAAGTAAGATTATAATTTTCTTAGTATTACATATATCACTCTCCTATCTTTGCAGTTTTGCATTTTTTTCAGATACCAATTTATGGTGCAATAAGGTAATAGATTGAGTTTGAATTGTTGTACCTTAATTATCTTCCACTATTTGTTATAAATAACCTCACTTCCTTCTTATATGAAGGATCTTGCATTTTTAAATGCAGAGTAAATCCTTCTATCCAAGGAGGGATTGATACCTGTAATTAGTGTGTAATACCATTTAACGCTTCTAGGCTAAAAAGAAACTTTGTACATCAGATTTCAAATGCAGTATTTGTTTTTTATATTACACTTCAGTGTTTTTTTCTAATTGAACTTCGATCTTTTATGACATTTTGATTAAGTATTTTTGTGATTGTTTATCCATTTCATTGTTCTTCTTTGTAACTATTATACTACTTTTAGAATTCTGGTGATGCCTTGAGGTCCCTTCCAACCCCTAAAATTCTGTGATTCTGCAATTTTTATATTACTAGTAGTAATTTTGTCTTGCGGTAAAGTGGTTTAAGCTTATTATTTCTACTAAATCTTTTTTTTCTTCTAGACACATTTCTCATTTCATGCATAAAGTTCCTTTTCCATCCCCTCAGAGGCCAAGAATTCTAGTGCAGGTAAGTGTAAAACTTTTCCTAAAAGCTATGTCTTAAGTGAAGGCAAAATAGCTGTTGAACAGATTAGTTAATGGAAACTGTAATAGGTATGTTCAAACTTTTTTTAATGTTCAGGACTTCTTTTCCTAATTTCAGACACTTAAAAGCTTTACAGATGTCTTATGGTCTGTTTCCAGCTTAGTTTAGGACTCCAGTGAAGTATTACAATATACCAAGAAGATTACAAGAAGATTTAGTGACCTTGGAATTTTTTTTTTTCTTTGAGTATATACAGAAATTCATGTAAAGCTACCCAAAGTTGGCATCTGGTTTGACTTTTTTTTTTTTTTGCAATAGCTTTTGAAATATTTTCTTGCCCCTCTATGAAAACTGCATGTAAAATAAAGAGGTCTAATAAAATTAAAACCCCATGTGAAGAGTATATTCACAGTTACCTTTTTAGCCAAAGGGCTTCATGCTGTCCTCTATGTAATGAGTAGTTATTAGTGAAAACTGTGAGGGCCATGCACATTCAACAAAGGTACAGTTTATCAAATGTGACTCTTATTCTGATCTGCCTCCAAGATCTAAACATACTTTACTATGTGTGAGGTTACCTGTTACTTTAAATTATATCCATGGACACTGTTTGTAGGAGAGAGGGGAAGTCTCTATTTTAGACTTCTCAAGTGTAATTTAAATCTTTCCTCTTCTTCCTAAGAGGCAAAGTGGGTAGAGACATTAAAACTTTATTGCTGAGGAAAAGACATCTCTTTTTTGACTGTAGTTATTCAGCCAGCCATGTGTTTTTGAATGAGTTGTTACAAAAACAATGTTACTCTGTGTTATTTCCTGTAGAAAAATAAAATACGGAGTGCCTTGTGCAGTTTTCAGTTTTAATGCCATAACCTGTATGCTAGAGAAGTCTTTCAGAGTGAATGAAATCTCAGGTTGTGTCTTTATGTATTAAATATTAAAAATACTCCATAATGCACTTGTGTTTTCTAGAGAACTGACAAATATTACTCTTCTAGTAAAAGGGGTATGAGAACAACTACATTGAAGCTGTATCTGATGTTTCTGTCACTTCTATTATGATTTGGAAGTTCCATTCAAAACCCAGTCTGTTGACATTGTTTTTCTGTGTATACTCCTTCAATAAAATATTTACAGTAGGGAACGCTAAACACATGCTTCCAGGAAACTGAGTGAGTTTAGAGGAAAACATTGGATTTTTTTTTTCAGCCTAAATTTTTAGGGAACTGTATCCAAGTATAGACGGGTGTGTATCCTGGAACAAAAGTTGAGGACGTGGGTGAGCGATGTGAGATTGTCTGTGACACCTTGCTGTTTTCAAAACACTGGATGTATCAAGTTAATACAACTCTAGTAGCTGATACCACAGATATAGCTTTTAACAGTAAGCAGGAGATGTTGTCTGTGAGTATCTACTTCCTTCAAGCTGTTTCCAAGGACTGACTTGAGTTGTTCGATACTGCACTGAAAAAAAATCACAGGTGGTAGTATCAAAGATGTTTTCCCAAAAATCGTGTGATCAGTGGTTGTGTTTTTGAAGATTACAGGTTTCAAGGTTTCTATTTTTGAAGAAATTTCTCTCTGTAATTTAACTTAAAAGACTAATTTTTTTGCTAAGTAACTAGTATAGCAAATCATTCTGAATGCATGTTACTGTTAAATGTCTTGCCTATATGCTTTCTGAAAGGGAGACTTGATATATTTTTAATAGCTGCCTGTATACCAGTCTGGATGTGTTGACCCATTCTTAGATCCTTCTTAACATCTGTTATAAGTCAGAGAGAACATGGCACGTGTCTGACTTATATTGATGGTTATAATTACTTCAGAAATTAAGCATTCAGGAATGTTGCTGATTGCCTGTTTCCAGCTGCTATTGTTGATAGGCTGTTTCTGATCTGCTAGACCTCATTCTCCATGGCTGACAC
This sequence comes from Aythya ferina, assembly GCF_964211825.1. NCBI lineage: Eukaryota > Metazoa > Chordata > Aves > Anseriformes > Anatidae > Aythya > Aythya ferina. The sequence continues at coordinate 2,673,207 of NC_140307.1, forward strand.
CCCCTTATTACCCAGATGTTGCTCTTCTAATGATGTATTCACAGCCTGCAAACTTCAAGTGCATTGAGTAATACTTTTCTCCCCTTGAAGAATAGGGGCAGAAAGTGCCTCTTCTGCCTGAGGGAGGTGTGCGCTTTGAATAGGCGCTTGGTTGTGTTTATGTGCTTGTGATGAAACACAAAAGTCATAGGACATTAGGCTGATGCTTCCTTTCTGGGAATAGTTTATGCAGGTTACCTCAGGCTGAAAAAATGAGTTCTTTGAATTCTTTCACTGAGCAAGTTAATGGTGGTAGTTGTCACAAGATGACTTACTGGAGAACAAAGCTAGCATGTACAGCAGTGTGGTCATCCTGATTTGTCAATGAAGCTAAATGGAGCATTGGCCTTCCAAAGTTCCGTTGTATGAAATACGAAAGGATGTAGCACTGCAGAGAATCTTTTTATTGTATGCTTTGTGTGGCTGACAGTCCAGGCACAGCATTAGGTAACTTGATGCTTCAGCATTTGAACTACTACTTCATCTCATGTTTCTGATTACTATTGTCCAGTCACTTGCAGGGGAGTGTAAGGTGAAACATACTCAAAAATGAAATGCTACTAAAAGATGCTTGATCATATGTGTTACTGTGACCTGCTGAATTGCTACTGCTGTTTGTATCTGTGCTTTTATGCAGTAGATAGACAATGCATGACTTAGCAACGAGGATTAAGCTAACTGGTATCTTGGTACCTTTGGTTTACTAGACTGAAAACCCATCAGATGAGTTGTGATAAACTGATTGCATATCTGTACTCTTGTACTCATTTAATTCTTCCATTCATGTTAAATATATGAATGGTTTCTCCTGTCACCATTAGAATATTGCCATTTTGTCCTATCAGCATAAGACCTTCATCTTGGATCCTTGACCAGTGTGAATTTCGGTCTATACCAGATTTGAGCTGAGCAATTTCTACCAGCTAAAAGCCTAATTCTCGTGAATTCTCGTGTCTTCTGAAGGAAATACTACTTCATAATACAGTCTGCCACCTGTCTCCTTAATTTCTGTCCGTCTCCTTCCCGCTCAATCTAAAAAGAATCCTCCCTGAAAGCTGTGTATGAACTATGGGTCATCGCTTCTCTGAAGGTTTAGAAGGGTTTACTTTCAGCAGTTAATATATTCACTTTTTAGTGTATTAGCTAGTTTAAATTCCTTTTTTTATGGATATACAATGTGCTCAGTTCTGACTGAGAAAGGAAGGGAATGCTTTGCCTGCTTTTCATTAAAAGATACTGATGCATAGCACTGCACTCTGCTTTCCATAGTACCCTACAACTGGATTATGTAAGGTTTGGCATAGTTTAAATTTTATCTCTCTGTTCTGTGCTATTGTTATATAGCTTCTGATAAATAAGTTCAGAATAAAACCAATGTATTTTAAAATCTTTTTCCAGCTATCTCCACATGATAACCTGATTCTTAGCCAACCTGTATCATCACCCCTTCCACTGAGGCAAGTAGCAGTATCTTCTGTTTAAACATGAAATGTGTTCTGACTTATACTGAAAAGTTTCAATGCTTTGAGCTGTAATGGTGCCAATTTAAGTCTTGTCCTGGTGCCTTTTGTAGTTAATGTATCCGAAATTTATTTATGAGATTAGACCTATGCCCTGTCAAAGAGACATACTTAATTAATAATATCTGTGCTTGTTTTTTGTTGTTGTTCTGGTTTTCTTTTGGTTTTAAATAATTTTGGTGGTTCTTGAGGCAGAAGATAGATAGATGGCCCTTGTAGGAATTGGCACCCGGGCTCCCAAGATAGCACAACTTCGGTATTGTGGGTTAATTAAAGTAGTTCTGTGCCTGTCTTAACTTTCATGTCTGTGCAGGAGAATGATTAAAGAAATACCTGTAGTTTCCCTGTAAAGTGCTACTCAAAAAGAAAAATCATTGTGCATGTGTCCTAAAAAGAAGTCTAGTCTCATGGCATCATGGTTACTGTTGGAAAATAACTGTTCTTCACTGGACAATGAAATATACCAAGTAGTCTATTTTGCTGTCTTATTTGAAAGAAATATTTGTAGATTTAAGTTTATAAAATCTTTTTCTAATATCTTGTTTTCTATTTTATTATTGATTGTTTTTTTCTGGTCACTTATAACTCACCAGTGTGTTTATATTTTTGAACAGTGGGGGCAAATTTTCTACACTACTTCAGAACCTAGGACCTGAAAATGCGGTAACTCTACTTGTGTTTGCTGTGACGGAACATAAAATTCTCATCCATTCATTACGACCTTCTGTCCTTACTAGTGTGACAGAGGCATTAGTCTCTGTAAGTAATGTTATTTTAATCGTGCACTTGTACGTGGAAAGAATAATATTTTTAAGATAAAATCTAAAATTAGTAGTAATGTTGTTAGGCTTAGAGAGAACTTAAAAAATAGAATACAATTTAAGATCTTTAGCAACATAATTCTTCATCTGTAATGATGTTCCATGAAGACCACAGAGAAGATAGCTACTGTTGGCTTTTTGTGTGTAAATATCATGATTATGTTTGGTCATCACAGTGCAGTGACCCCAAATTCAGTGATTTCCTGTTTTTTCCCAAGTAGTACTGAATTCTATCTTTTAGAAGAAAGGAAAATAATATGCATTTAACATTCTCAATCAGTTTCACTCAATGAAACTCATTGTTTCACTACCTCTACCGTAAGCAGTCTGTTACACTGAAGAGCTCTTTTTCTACAGATTAAACAAACTGAAATTTAGAGAAATGAACCCACTTTATTAAATAAAATGCCTCTAGAATTACAGTAAAGTACTCTATTACCTGTCACGTCAAATATTTTTGAAGTGGGGATTAGTCAAGTGTGTTTTATAATTGAATAGGCTATTATACATATTTAACCTATGTTTTTATCTCTGCATGTTTTCAAAGATGATATTTCCCTTCCACTGGCCTTGCCCATATATTCCTCTCTGTCCCTTGGCACTGGCAGATGTATTAAGTGCACCATGCCCGTTCATAGTGGGAATTGATTCAAGATACTTTGATCTCTATGACCCTCCACCAGATGTTAGCTGTGTTGACCTAGATACCAATACCATTTCTCAGTAAGTATTTATTAACAATTTTTCTTTCATGTTAACTTTATTTTACTCCCCCTTTTCAAAGGAAAACTTGCCTTATTTTTTTTGGCAGTGAAACTTGAGTGGCTTTTTTGTTTGTTTGCTTTAAACCTCTGAAATTTCTAATACATAATCTTTTTCAAAATGAGGATGCTAGAAATAGCTATTTCTTGTTCAGCATGGTAGAGCGGAGGCACAGTCCTCATGCAGCATTACTGCCTCTTACTCCAGTACATTGAAATCCTTCTGCACGCATTAGCACATTTCCTGGATTAACCATATTATGTTTTGTTTCATTGGTTCCCTAGAGGAGAATAATCATCTTAGTTTTTCCTGATTGGCTGTCTTAGTGTTAAAGAAATTTTAATGTCTTCAGATGGACATCTGCTTGAAAACTGTATCAATGAAATTATAGCCCATATTAATGTACGGTATAGGAACTTGATACTGAGAATTAGAGATGCAAACTTTTCATGAATTAGAGTCTTAATTGAGACTTAAAATAATTCCATCATTAACAAAATCAATGTATTAGTATTTCTCCTCCAGATCTGTGTAGAGCCTGACATTTTTCTATCATACTAATTATCTAGCATTTGAAATATTAGTAAGGGATAGCAGTGCTCTGTTAAAACCATTGGGAAATGGTATCAATAGCCAACATACAGAAACTATAGTAGCACAGGGAAGACACAAGTAGCTTTTGTCCAGAATTTTTGCCCAAAGGCAAGACTGGAATGAAACCACAAACACAGATCATCTGTTTTGGCTTCTGAGTAGGTATTTCCATCTCAGTATTGTTACGATAATCAAAGTATTATTTATTTTCATGTGATGATGTGATACAGAAATAGTCTTTTCTACAGAAAAGAGGGTAAGACTTATAAGTCAGATTTAAAAAAAAAAAAAAAAAAAAAGTAGCCTGTACATGTATTTCAGATTTACTCTTGCATTTCAGTAGAATGCTTAATATATTCGGTGTATACTTAATGCAACTTCATTCTCAAAGTCTTTGGTCAGTGTTCTTTATTATCCTTTTGTTGGCAGCAGTCTTTCAGCATTATTATGCCTAACTAAAAACTTAGGACCTTTTTCTTTTAAACTTTCTTGCTTATAGGCTCGGTTTCAGTAGTTCTGTGTAGATTTCAAGAAGACTGTATACATTAAGCATCCATAAATAGGATTTACGGATTTTATGCTGATATCAAGCTTGTACAGTAGTTCTACTCTGAAGCTTTTAGGAACTGGTTCAAACTAGACTGCAGTAACGTTTTGTTTAGGTTAAGAGGAAAACATTTGTACATTTCCTTTGTTACTTGTCTAATTAGATACATATTCATTAATGGCAATAGTTTCTTATTTGCAATTATTTCTGTTTCCATTTTACCTTTAACTGATTTTCTGTATGTTTTCTTAGGACACAATAGAACTAACTTGTTTTTACAGGAAAAAAGTGTCAAACATGCTGACGGTTTTTCCAACTTTGGTAGGGTCTCGAGGCTTGCTGGTGCCCTCTGGTGACAAATTGTATTTTTTTCATTGCGATAACAATGTAGTTAAGTCTGTATCTCTGTGCACTAAATGCAAAGCAGTTATGTCAAGTTTATTTCAGGATATTATCAGCATTCTAGTCATTATCCTAGTTTAAATAACTGCAATTTAGAATGTAGCATGTGTAGTGGTTAAATGTGTGATGGCAAGTGCTTAATTCTGTTAATCCATTCATCTTTCTTGAATTCTATGTGGATCGATTTCAGTGCTAAACTGTGTCTCCACAATGATTATCCTGAAATAATAGGTGTTGGTTGAATGTCTGTAATCAAATCTCCATACAGTAAATCAAGTTTGACTTTGTTAGTTGGTTTTCAGTCATTCTCAGCACTGTTCCAGTGGAGCAAATTGTATATGCTCTACCGTTACTATGGTGGGATAGAAAAATCTGGATACAAATCTATACACAAACATATTTCCAGTGTATACTCATACTTTTTTTCCCTTTGTTTTTCCAGGACTGGAGATAAGAAAGCTATTGCCTGGAAGATCTTACCAAAGAAACCTTGCAAAAATCTGATGAACACTTTAAATAATTTATATCAGCAACTGGCAGAATGTGAGTGGGGAAGTAGAAAATGATTGACATCGGATACAGTGTGCCACAGTAACAGATAAATATAGCTAGTTAAATGTGTTCTTAAGTCACCCATTATACTAAACGTAATTACAGAATGATGTTTTCATACAGAACACCACAATTTGTGCTTTAAGTCCAAAGATTAGAACCCACATGGGGGCTTTTGAGATGGAGATTTGCATATATACAATGTGGAGCTCAATAGATATTACATTGTATTAACTGTTATCCTTGTACAAGAAAAAAGTCCTTATGAAAAGGGAATAATAAAGCAAAGAGTAGGTCAGGAGCTAATAATCTTCAGTTTTGTCATCAAGGCTGGCTCAAGTCTGCTGATATTTTGACAATTGAGCTAGCTTTTACAGTCAAGCTGATAATACTTTTGTTCTGATTCTGTGTTGATTTATTCATGTAAATAATTTTATGCAATATATGTTTCCAGCCTTTACATTCAGGAAACAACCAAAAAGTAATTCTAGGCCTTTTATTAGCTGCAAGTTTATTTCAAAGATATCTAAACGTGATTGACTGAGGAGAAAAAGTACCTGAAACTTTAAGGTGGGGGAAAAGATTCAAGTTTTAAGATGGAAGCTTTCTAGAAACATTGAGGTTTTAACTGTACAGCAGTATTCTGTTTTGAAGTAAATGTTTTTAAGGAAAACATTGTTGATAGAATCCTCAAATACTGCAGAATAAGGTGTATTGAACCTTCATCTAAATATCTAGAAAACTGGATAGAGATAATGTTAATGAAATTATTTAAAACAAAACATTTGGAAATGTTAGGTGGCCTCAAGTATATTTATGTACTTGAGTATCATAGCTAAACGGCTTTGTGAAGTGGGAAAGAATTTGGCCAGCACTCTGACATACCTGTCTGCTTACAAGGTTCTTTCCATAGACGTTAGTGAGAGTCTGAGGAGCAATCATGCAAGGCGGTTGTAACATCAAGTAGCTGTGGTGATTGCTGTCACTAGAATGTAGTTGTCCTGCATGGAATGTATTGAAACAGAAATTTACTTAAACACTTTTTGTGCAGCATGCTACGTGATGCAAACTTTCAATTGCTTCAAAACTTTGATGTATTTTATGAAGTCTTTCTAGAAAAAAATTAAAACCATATGTTCCCTGTAGTCTATATTTTAAAAGTACTGATCATAAGCTCGTATTACAGATGAAGCCACTTAAATGTGTTATCAGAGTAAGGCTGCCTATAATATGATGTGGAAAGACAGTACTGAAAAAATCCGTTCCTAGTTTTGAGACGTTATTAGAATGTTACCATAGTTTGAGTTTGTAGTATTGAAATCTTAGCTAGAGTTCTGATGGCTTTAGAAAATGTTGATAAAAGTGTGTCCTTTAAGAGCAGAGGTTTTACTAGATAATTTACAAAAATGACTGCTTTCTCTCTGCATCTTTCTATTGCATTATGTTATGTTTTGATGGCTCCAGTTTGTATTTGACTGGTGTTTCTTCTGTTTATATAAGTGTTTAACGTGCATAGTCCACTTTTTGAGAACACTGAGATGAAAGGCTCTGTAAAAGAATATATATATCCCTTCTATGTCTTTGTTCTTAAAATATGCTTATTTAAGCAGCTCTTGTATAAATTTTCACGTTTATATAGGCAAATTTGAGTTTTTTTTAAGCTCTGTCCATATTGGTTTCATCTGTTGCTGTAGTAACTAAGGTACTGAAAAGGTAAATTTATCTTGCTTTTAGTATTATCCAGACATTCATAATTTGTATAAGGTCAAGCTGAATCCATTGTCACGTATCATGATTGACTTTAATAGCTCAGTAGTAAATGAATCTAGTAGGGTAAAGAAAATTTTTTGGTCAATACTGAAGAAAATCAATGCAAAGCATTATAATGTTTTTGTTGTTCACAGTGCAGCAAAGACCAAGAGAAGATGCATTAATGGAACTAGCAATGAATGACTATGATTTTAATTCTGGGAAGAAATTACATCTGTTAGATCTGGAGATCCAGGAAGCGTTTCTGTGTTTCATGGCCTCAATACTAAAAGGTTATAGGTCCTACCTGAGGCCAATAACAGAGGCACCCTCTGAAACAGCCACAGATGCAAGTTCTCTCTTTGAACTACAAGGTAAAGTGTCATAAGCTTTTGTTATATATATATAACTTGTTATTTCAGATTCTTACTCAAAGAATAAAAATGTTTGCAGCGTTAGTACTGTGAATGATGGTAAAAAATCAAGTGCAGAAGAAATTTCATAGTAGTGGCAGAGATCACAGAAAGTTTATTGCTCCTTAGTGTAAAATGTGGTGACTTCTAGTGAGGACTTTTTTTTTCTAGGCATTCTTACATGCTTCCAATCTTGTTTTACAGGTTTCCTCAAAAGTAGAGATCGCTCACATCAGAAGTTCTATACGTTGATGACCAAAACTCAGATGTTTATTCGCTTCATTGAAGAATGTTCTTTTGTCAGTGATAAGGATGCAAGCCTTGCATTTTTTGATGACTGCGTAGATAAAGTAAGCAAATTTTCATATGCGTTGTGTTGTTTTTTAATGTCTCCAGTTGCTTATATTATCTGATGTACTACGTGGCAGAATATATTTGAAATGTAAACTTATTTCAGTCTTTACTTCTTTTTTTCATAGTTTCCTACTGGAGCTTTCCATTTTCCTTTTTTTTTTTTTTTTTAGGCTTCATTTCAGACTCTTGAAAGTCTAAATGTATTATGAGAACAAATCAGCATTGCTGACTTTCATATGTATATAAGCTTTGAAATACCGGCCTATAGTAAGAAGGGAAGTATTCTGACTGCAAAGTAGCAACTTAAAGGCTCTTTATCAGAGAACTATATTCCTTAAATATAACTGAGAGCATTTATTTTTATAAATGTATAATATTTTATGCAGCAGTTCAGGACTGAGGTTGATGAGCAGCACAGTAGCTGATATGAGGCAGTCTCATATTTTAATTATTTTGAATAGAGCGTTACTTTTTTTTTTTCCTTTTTCAAACATGCTGGCCAGTCCTTTCTAATAATAATTCTCCGGTTACTGTTAAAGTCTTAGGATTGTACTGAAACTGAATAATTAAAACAAATCTTTCTCAATCATCCTTTCATTCATACTGCAGCTACTTCCTACCCTCAATTTCAAACCAGTTTGCTGATGTAAATACCTTAAATACAGTGTTTGTATTAATAGTCATCTTCTCTTAGATGAGTGTTTTCTAATAATACATGTATTACCATCATTTATCGATGGATATGAAAGGTATGGATTTCTTAAATAAGCAAGATGCAGTATTGTGTCTCATACAAGCTTTGCATAAGCTGTTTGTTTTTTTCTGAGTGCCGTTAATCTACCATCATATTTTGTTGCAGTAATGTAATACTTTGCTCTCTGTTGCTCTGTCGTTTGTAATGAGAAGGATGGGTGATTGTTAAGGATATAGTGGCCAGGAGTGTGAAAATGCAACATGATCACAATTGGTGTTTTTCATGACATAAGTTCAGACCTTTTCCTTGATTGGTGCTCACAGTAGTAGATGGTAGAATGTTGGATTTCCCAAATCAGAGTGGATTGATTTTTTTTCAGTCTTTCATGGAAGTATCACTCCAATTTTTAAAAATCCTATGTTGTTTACAAGGAAGGTCCACATTAGGATTATTGAGTACTGTGAGAAACTCGTTCTCTCCAAAGTACATTAACTTCTGAAAAATCATCACCTTTCTGAAGAGGATCCACATAACTGTTTTGATTCTACTTGAAAATTCCTAAAAATATTATTTTTTTGTGTTCAGAAAAACAACTGAAACCTGCAGTCTTATTTCTGTTTGCTTCTACTATAACACAAAAGAAGTCATGAATATTTTAAGAAATTCTACACCTACTTGTCTTCATACTGGCTACCTGTAACATTCTATTCTAGGACACTAATGTTTAAGTAATGCACATGTTGTCTACGATTTCCTGTGAAGTAGGTCACCAGCTGTTTATTCCATAATACTGAAGACTATGTAAATTGCTATTTTGCAGAAAAGACACAGTGCAAAAGAGCTAAAAATGAATCGACATTTGAAAAACAAATCTGAATTCAGTTAAGCTTAAGTTTGAGATGAATGTAAAAGTATGCTATCATGATATTAAATATTCTTTATAGCTTTTGCTAGTCTGAATATTTTATTAGTAGTGGTTCTCAAAAGTGTGCTTCACAGTTTTACAGCATGTGTTTGCAGGCATTTGTAGGTTGGAAATTGATTTAAATACAAATATTTATGTAATGTTCACTCTGATTATGCTAAAGTTCAGTTAAAAGGTCTACAGCGTGTAGCGCGTGCTCTCCTGTTTGTCAGTTAGTGTTTAAAAATGGGAGGTATCATAAACAGGAATATACAAACGTGACTAAATACTTCTGGACACTACTAAGTCTTCATTGTGTTGCAGGTTCTCTCTTACTAATGTTAAATAGAAGCTGACACTCACATAGTAACTGCATTTTGAATAAACACCCCTATCTGTTCTGTTTCATTTGTGGAATGGTTTATGAGGGCACTGGAATTGGTGTCCTAGCTAATGTTATTTTACCTTGAAATTCAAATAGGTCTCCTGAAAGAGTAGTTCTTAGGCTGGTGATGCCACTGGGAAGATTGCAACTAATCTGTTGGAGCTTTCACCTTTTCTTAAAGGTTAAGTAGGTGCTTGCACAGCTGAAGCTGAGGCTCATATGTTCTAATGCCAGCCATTCTGCTAACTGATGCTGTTGACAGCTTCTTTCCAGTATGAAAATGCTCATAACAGTGTCACGAGAATAAACCTTACATAATACACTTGTAGTTCTCCAACTTGTATTTCTGGCAGTGATGAGTTCTTTGTTTTGAGGGGACAACTACCTCTGTTCCTGAGCTAATTGTGGGGGAATTGACACATTGGAAATACTGTGTGTAGGATTTGCCATGGTTTTAGAATTTGCTTGCAAAGCTAGGTTTTCATTGGCATGAGGAAGGCGGTTCCCATGTAAGATCTCGTTAAACAATGGTATGTTTCCTTCATCTTCTCCTGATTCTTCCTGATTTTTTTTTTTTTTTTTTTTTTACGGTGCTTACAGTAAAGAAAGTCAAGATATTAAAGTGCACCAAGTAGTGCTGTAGGAACTAGAGTTTTAGGCAGGGTGTTTCATCTTTATGACCAGATATCAAACTTGAATGATTTCATTTGAGTGAATATTTTCTTACATATTGTCTTTCACTAGGTGAACCAGTACATGAAAGGGTATACGTGAAAGAGTGATGTCATGGATTGAATAATGATAGAACACTTTTTCATAGGTAGTTACAAACCACCGGGTTGAGACAAATCTTATGTACCATGAAATTAGCTATCCATAAAATATTACTTAAGCCCTGCCTCAAATCATTTACAAGAATATTTTAAGCTGAAGAATAATCTGTTCTACATGTTATTTTATCCTAGGCAGCAGACAAAATGGGTAATTAAGAATCTCTTCTGCTGGTGAGAGGCATTGGCTAATTGTCTCAAGTTTTCATTTTCCCATGAACTCAAAAATTACTTCAATTTGGAACATATTTAAGCTACTGACTTTATTGTATTTCACTGCTGAAACTTGTAGCTCTGGGTTTTTTACATCTTTAGAAGATTTCATTTTTGTCTATGTTTCAGGAGCCATATGTTCTTGCTACTTGGCTGATTAGATCTGCTAATACTTTCCATCTGTCTCATGCAGTAAAATGTGTAATTAAGAGCACCTCTTTGTATGTTTATCAAATTTGAAATGTTTAAGAATTTTATTGAAACTACTTGATATATTTCCACCTCTCTGGAGGGAGAGAAATGTAGAAGATGTCATTTTTTGCATGAATCTTCTGTTGCTAAACTTCTATGGCATGAAGAACCATAGATCTTTGGGTTCCGCTGGCTGCTTATTAGCTTCATTGAAGTAATGTACCATTTGGCTGTAATTTGATTTCCATTTAAACCATTTAAATAACGGCTGTAAGTGTAAACTGTGACAGTATTTGAACTGAACGCTGGGACTATCAGTATCTGAATGAAAAGCACATTCTGTGTGCTGGGAAGTAAACAGTTTTTGATAGTGCCAACTCTTTGAGATGGAGGCATCTCATCCCGCAAGCAGAAGCAGCACTTATGAGGTATTGGAGCAGACGGAATTGGTCACAGACGATCTGAGACAAAGCAATACAAATACCAGCAGAAATATTAACTGAAGGCTTGCATGTGGAATGTAATGCACATTATATTAGCTCTGTTCTTAGTGGTTTCTGTAATGTGAACAGTAGCAACAGGAAGCTTGTAGTACTTTGTTAAAGACTCTTCATCTTTTTCTTAAAGGGAGGCAGTTCATAATTTCCCAGAGTCTTGTTTGGAGTGGCTGAATGTTGCTTTGGTTCTTTATTTTTATTATCACAAACAACGAAATAAAATGCCTTCAGTTAATCGTTGGACAGCTTTTCTGCCACTTGATCCTGCAGTTTGCTGCTTTGAAATTTGCCTGGAGCATGCTGCTGTTGATAAAGCAGGGGAATTAATTTGCAGAGAAAGCTACCTTTGAAACTCTTACCAGCCCTGCAGTTTACTAGGGACTCTTGACTGAAGGTAGCATTGCTGTGATCAACCTCTTTCTCTCAACAACAGCCAGGCTAACAGAACAAAGACATATGGTCAAATTACCAGTTACAAAGATGAAAACAAAACAAGTGTGGATGAAATTTATGCTTTCTGATAATATTGCAAGTTGCCTTTCTTAGCCATGAAGTGCATTGCTGTCCTAGCTATGAGAGAACAGGGCCACCTGATGTCTGCTCTATTTTCATACATATAACTGAGATGTCTGAAAGAAGGGAAAAAAAAGTCTTGAAGCTGTCCTTCACCATTCGGGTGAATTTTTCTTTTTAGAAAGCCCAAGCTACTTCTACCCCCTTTAGGTCAAGTGACTTTTTATTCCATTATTTCTTTGAAGGTGTGTGTATTTCTATCATCTCTGCAAGCACCTGAAATTTCTTGATAGTGTTGTCTGTAGATTCTTTATAGGTTAGATGATTGAATAGTTCGTTACTATTTACAATGCTTGAAATGGAGGTGAAAGAAGCTCTAATTTTTCATGTTTCAAAATAAGGTAAAAGTTACTGCTGCAGTTGCAAACATTTACAGAAATGTTCTTATGCAGAATGATCAGCCTCTTTGTACAACTGCTTACAATAATTACAATAATCACCTGAAAACAGGCAAATCAGAGTGTTTCATTGAGTGTTGACTATTGGTTTGGTAAAGTTTACAAAAAAGATACAACACTTATTGTTCTCACTATAATTTCACAAGGCATCCTTACTCTTAAAATACAGTCCTTTGATGCTGATATAGACTCGGCATTGCTTGATCATATGGCTGTAATAGCAGAAAATACCATAACACTAGGAAACACCAGTAAATACTTCTTCTAATTTCTCTAGGTAGATATGGACAAAACTGGGGAAACACGGCTTATAGAGCTGGATGAGTCATACAAGAGTGAGCATACAGTTTTCATAACACCGCCGGAGATCCCTCATCTGCCAAATGGTGAAGAGCACCCTCTACAATACAGGTGACTTAAAAACACAGTAGGATACTGGCCAAAATCATAACAGTGGCCCTTTTGTTGTTTGTTTCTATGTTCTTGTATTAGCCATGAAGTACAGATTTTTTCCTGTTGCTTTTTATTCTGCTGAAGTAAAAACATGTAAATGAAATGCCTAGTATACCAACTCTTTAGAAGTTTTAATGGTTTTGTGCATGTCTCCACGTACACAGAAGCAGTAATACCTAATGAAGATGACTGTATTTTCACATTACATTGTGCTAGCTATTGACGTTTTCTAAAGTTAAAAGTAAAATTAATAGACTCAGTCTGTTGGCGTGCTGCTACTACTGATGATACAATCTGAAAATACTATTTTTGAAAGAGTGCCTTGCAGAGAATCACTGAAAATTGGTGTTACTAATTTAGTAATTATGTCAAATGAGTTTGTCTATTGGTTTCTTCGTTAATTCACAAAATCATTTTTAAATCTAATTTAATCTTTTAGATAGTTTGATATTGTTTATATTGATTTTTATAAGCCTCTGTGATATGATGCTTGCTGGGAACTAAGACAGATTTTTGGATTAACTGGAATCAATACATACTAATACATTTGACACATTAATTAAAGGAAATGTTATTAAAGCAAATGTAGCTAACAATTTAAGTTGCTTACACTGAAATAACATGTTGAGGGACTGTTTCTGTGCAGACTTATGCTCATGAAATCATGCAGATGGTTTAGTAAACCACTTTGTCAATGGTGTCTTTTGAGGTTTTAATCCTGTATTTTCTGTTTCCTCTGTAGCTTCTAGTGCAACTGTGTAATTTTGTTTGCTGTTCTATAGTGTGTTTACTTTGGAACCGCCTTGCGGGAGTTAAGTGACACATTTCTTTTTACAGCTATAATGGGTTTCCAGTATTAAAACTAGATTTGTTTGAACGACCTGAAGGATTTCTTACAACACCTAGTAACAAACTGTCCTCAAAAACCAGTAGTCCCAACAGCCCGTCACCGATGTTCAGAAGAACTAAGCAGGTACTTGCAGGTATTCTTATAGTGTGAGCTACTTTAGAAAATACCGGATTGCTGCATTCATTTTCTGTTCAGCTGTAAAGACTGACATTGAAGAGGCTGCAGCCTAATGATTCTTTGCTGATGTGGAGAATATAAGATAGCAATGCTAATTTTTCTTTGAATGTTTACTTGTACTTACTGTTTTTGCTTATAATGAATTGTACAGGGTTCCTGGGCACAGATGGCCACTTGCTGTGCTGTCTCCACTCCTTCAGTGTTCTTTATCCTGTTCTCCATGAGCATAAAGGCCAGGTTGGATGGGGCTTTGAGCGATGGAAGGTGTCACTGCCCATGGCAGGGGGTCTGGAACTAGATGTTCATTAAATTCCCTTCCAGCCCAAACCATTCTGTGATAAACTGCTGGGCTTCCACATCCACTTCTTGTTTGTTTTTTCACTACCTGAGATTTCAAGACAGGCTCTAACCTTCTCATATGTTACAAAAATACGTACACAGAATAATAAGCTCATGTTTCTTGAAATTTAGGATGGGAGTACTGCACAGCAACTGTATTGTAATCCCTCAGTTTGCTTTCATTTTCTTTTCAACTTCAGCATGAACAACATACTCAATCATGTAGTTCCTGTAGATAAAAATGATGCATATTTGGTTTTAACATTTCTATTTGTGTAATGTCTGTGTAAATACACAAATAATGTTTTTTGATTCTTTACAGGAAATTAAATCTGCACATAAAATTGCTAAGAAGTACTCATCTATACCACAGATGTGGTCCAAGTGTTTGTTACGTCACTGCTATGGTCTTTGGTTTATCTGCCTTCCTGCATATGTGAAAGTGTGCCATTCAAAAGTTAGGGCTCTGAGAACTGCATATGATGTCCTACAAAAAATGCATACGAAAAAAATAGATCCGCCTGATGAGGTAAAATAAGCCAACCCCAGAACTTCAGAAATAGCCCGCAGTTTTAATGAATGGAGTATGTATTTGACTGTAAAAGGACAATACTAAATGTGTGTATTTTCAGGTGTGCTACCGAGTACTTATGCAACTGTGTGGACAGTATGGTCAGCCTGTGCTAGCAGTGAGAGTACTTTTTGAAATGCAAAAAGCTGGCGTTGACCCTAATGCCATTACTTACGGCTATTACAATAAGGTAAGTATTTTCAAAGGGTGCGTGTGTGTGAGCATTTTTATCAAGGCGAATAGAAGCAATCAAAATAAGCTTCAGTTCAGGTGTAATTCTATCATTTCAAGTAATCAGAAGAAATTCAAGACAGAATAATTGTTGTCTTCACCTTTGTAGGTTTAGAAGTCTACTTTTATAACTGCCAATGTAACCCAGTTTGAAATGAAGTTAATGATTCACACCTGACTGTTCCTTTGGATGACTTTATTTGACTTTGATATTTCCAAAATAGGCCGTTTTAGAAAGTACATGGCCTTCAAGCAATCGAGGTGGCTATTTCCTATGGATGAAGATAAGAAACGTTGTTTTAGGAATAGCACAGTTCAAGAGAGCATTGAAAAAACTGCCAGCAAGCACATCACATACGGCCGTTCCTGGTAGAGTATTCAAATATTTTTCTTTATCTCAATGCTGAGAAATTATTTCAAATAGCTTTCTGTTGTATATTTCAAATAGCTTTCTGCTAAATAACATAATCATCATTATCCTGTTGTTCGCTTTTTTATGATAGGGGGACTTTCAGACTTCAGCAACAACACATCATGCAAAGAAGAAATCAGGCAAGGGAAAACTTGTCTTCAAGATATACAAGAACAAAAAGAAGACAAGAGAGAGAGTGACTCCAGTTCTTGTATGTATCTTGTGAATACAGATACCTAGTTCACTGTGGATATATGGGGATTTCAGCAGAGCTATGTGGGGCAGTTGACTATTTTACAGTGAATGTGTGTGATAATGCCATAATGCCAGTTTATGCTCATGCCTGAAGTTCTTTTTTCTAAGTGCAACTAACTTAGATTTTAAAATTGCATTTTTTTTCCCCTCCTCAGTTTCAATAAGTTATGATAATAGAAAAGACAAATGATAAGTACAGCGTAATGGTTTTGTCTTTAAAAAAAAAAAAAAAAAAAAAATTGCTTTAAAGGCCTAATCAACCAGAAGGCCTCTTCTACCAGTCTGTTTTCTTCCTAAATCCCGTAAGAGGAGAATGACTGAGTATTTGCAGGTCTGTGAGATCAGGTCTAAATTATTCATCTCCCTAGAATTTCTCTAAATCAAGGAGATCAAAATGAGAATGGCTTTCAATTTGCTGTGGACTTCCTTTAGGTTTCTGCTCATGATTTCCTTAACTGCAGTTGGGAAGCATAATCTCTTTATGAAAATGTGTAACAATCAGATTTATAATAGCCATACATTTGTACTATACAGTTCCCCATACACAACTCATTGAAAATACTCTTCATAATAAAAGTTGTCCCTTGTAATATAATTATTTTAAAATTTTCAGTGTATTTTCCCTACAGCTGTTGTAAAAGTCATGTTGACAATGAAATATCCATAGATCAGTTCTAGCTTGAAAATCTTTGCACAACTAAATATCGACCTATGTATTATGGGATATATGCAACAAGCTGTCATTTTAATCCTGCTTGAAATGTCTAATAGGTAATGAAAACTTGTTTTAAGTTAATTTCTTTGATTCTGAAGAACTGTCTTTTTCTGTACACAGTGTCCGAAGTGGAGAGTGCAAAAGGGAGTGGTGACTGTCTACCTAAGCTAAATTATCATAACTCAAGTAACGCCAAAGCTGCTTCTAGCATAGTGCGGCTCAATGGTACTGTTGACAATACGACAGCAGAAGCTAGCACTGGTAAGTGGAAAAGAAAATAAATTTGGATTCTTGTGTAGTTTTTTCTTATGTATTTCATTTTCAGTAAGACCTCTATGTAGCATGCCTTGAGGTCATTTGTCCCCGTAACTTGCAGTATTTTATTGGTGTAACAGCAATGGCCAATTAATATTTGTGTGAGTGAGTTTAGGTTATAGGCTGCATATGCTATTTCAAGATTTCTGAATAGTTTGCATTTCCAGATTTATTTCTCTTTTCTTTTTTGCTGTACTTTACATCTGCTTACAAAATCCTGAGTCTTCTGTTTTGTTCTTATAAACTCCAGCAGCTCATAATCCTTTCAGTATACTTAAAAGAAACTTCTAATTGCTTTCACGTGTAACAAGTGATGACAAATCTGGCTGCTGTAACACTGTTATCTGGGCTTGAAATACTGTAATGTTGTCTTTTAAACTCTGTATCCTTATGCCCTGATAAAAACAACAGAAATTTCTATGACGAGCTCCTATTGTAGGCTCTATTTCTAATACATCAGGTTAGAAAGCATTGCTTTTTTGCTATTTTCTAGATATCTTTGCTATCCTATCCATAGCTTTCAAACCTCTTAATAATACTTCTCCAAAAGAACTGTATTGACTCCCTTTTAAATGTTTTATCATCTGACCATTTGATGGGCAAGTAATACAGAGGTTAGTTTTTTAAGCTTATTTTTTTAAAAAAAAAAAAAGCTATGATCGTGGTCATCTCAACTTTTTGATCACTAGTACAATACATAGCTAATTTCATCTCTTAGTGTTGTAATCTGAAAGATGAACCAAACTTGTATTCTTTTATAATTTTGTTTAGTTTTCTTGCATACTAAGAAGTAAAGTATCTTATCTCATCTGTTTTCCAGAGAGTTCTGCAGGATTGCTGTTTACATCATCTTTTGAGGATGCCAATGAAGCAGAAGTTATAAAAAGTAAATCCTTAAGAAAGAGACATAAAAGTGCAGTAGAACCTGACTTGAGGGAGATACCATGGGAAAGCAGGAACCGCAATCTGAGTGGAGATGGCTTAGTGGGACTCATGATCAATAGAATAAATCAGGAAGCAAACCCTGGAGAAATAGTTGAAAAACTAGGAGCTGATGCCAAAATCCTATCTAGTGCATTACAGAAAAGCATAAGGCCAAAAACTCTTAATATCAGAACTTCCTCCTTAGGATCTAAGAGAGAAAGTCTGGAGAAAGAATCTAGTGATGAAGATGCAGGTTTTGATTGCAGTTTTACAGATAAAACAGAGTCTCCAGTTATCTTTGATTTGGAAGACTTGGATGCTGAACCTGAAACATCTACAACAGTGAAGTCCTCCAGTGAAAAACCTAAAAGGCTGCAACGAAAGAGCAGCTTTCCAGTAAAGCCAGTTGAAAAGACAGATGTTGAGACTGGATTTGATCCACTGTCCCTGCTAGTTGCTGAGACAGAACAGCAGAAAGAGGATGAGGAAGAGGATGATGACAGAAGTGTTTCAACCCCATCTGCAAGGCGAGATTTAGCTGAAGAAATAGTCATGTATATGAACAACATGAGCAGCCCTTTGTCAAGTCGTGCCCCAAGCATTGAGTTACAAAAACCCTTTGATGACAGAAGTGCTAATAAAAAGAGCCCAACAGTCATCCAACCATGTAGGAGGTCCAGCCTTCCCCCAAACTCCCCAAGGCCTTCCAGTCTTATCAAATCCAAGAGTTATCACATGAAAACTGAAGAAAAGTCGAGAGATAGGCTTTGGTCCTCGCCAGCATATTCCCCAAACAGTCCAGCAAAGGAACATCCACAGGAGGCAACTAGTGCATTAACACTTGTGTCTTCACCATCGTTCAACCTGGATACACTGTTAACACCTAAGTTCGATGTTCTAAAAAGCAGCATGTTTTCTGCTGGAAAAGGGGTTGCAGAGAAGGCTAGCAAGTGGTACTCAAAATTTACAATGTATGCTGCATCCTCAAAGGTAATTTTCTGTCATTCCTTGTTTTAGGTACTGTGTAAAACAAAAACAAATTTTTTTACAAAAGTTTTTCCTTTATTTATATTTAATCACTGGCTCCTATGTGGTGAATCCCCAATTTGAATGACGTGCATGGGGGTAAACAGTTTAAATTGTTTTAATCATGTTTGAATTGCCAGGGCCTTAATTTTATTGTCCTGAATGGAACAGTGATTCTATAGAAAGCATCAATGGATTTTCCTTAAAGTAGTTGCATATTGTAGAAGTTTTGGCCATGCATGGGTTTAGAGTATACTTAATGGAAGAACGTAAGTATGCTGTAGCGTGTTGACAGGATGGAGAAGACTGCTCTGTCTTTTTGTCAGAAAAAAAAAAAACTTACTTAACTAAACAAAAAATATTAAAATGAAAAATAAAGTTCAATCCTTTACAGCTTTTGCGAAAGAAGGGAAAAATGGTTGTATTAATTAATAAAGTGGCTGAAGAGTAGTTCTGTAGTGAGGTCATTTGGTTGGATTGTTTTTTTCCTGTGATGAACTCAAACCAAAACTCATTTATTCCTAAACCTTGGGAATGAAAACAGATGCAGTTTGCTGTTGGTGCTACCACCGTATGGTCTTGATGTGGCTAAAACCAATCAGAATAATTAAAGAGTCGATGATGTCTTGTCTATTCTATGTGTGTTCCTACAAGTGCTCTTATAGCAATAAGTAAAAAGTTGTAGGGTTAGAATGTTTGTCTTCTAACAGAAAGATCTAAATTAAAAATCTTTACGAAAAGAATCTTCATGTAGCTATTTAGGTGAGTGAAACTCACCTTGTTTCATGTTGGTTCAGAATACAGATCTGAGCTGAGTGACTTTCCAAGGAGGTAAATTCATGCCTTGAACTTTTAGTGACACAAAGAAAGTTGCCTCTTATTTTCTGGAATATTTTTGTTCTCTTTTTCTCAGTGGAATTTGCTTTCTTGTCTCAGGATCAAAATTCAGACCGAGCAAGTGTTTCATCTCTTGGAGCTCTAGATTCAGAGTCTACTTCGTTAACTGATGAAGATGTCTGCAATGACTTTGAAAGTGCTTCTCCTCAGGAGAATACCACGTCAGAAATTAAGGGAATTGGCCTAAGCAGAACAAGCCTAGAAAGCTCAGCTTCCCATGATGGCTCATCAAAGCAATTTGACCAGTGTGGTAAGAGACAGCTTTTGTGTTGCATTCATCGATCTGAACAAAGTATTTATATTTTTGGAAGTTCTTTCATAATTCTTGGGTTGGGATCATCTTAGACAGTAATCCTTTATGTGGGGGGAGGAAAAAGTGCATTTTTTTTCCTTTTCCTACTTGCAAACTCTTATTCATGCAGGTAGGTCTGTACCTATGGACATTTTTATTTTAGAAACTTGTTTTGGGTGTTATTTCTTGTGGAATAGCTTGCAGAGTAACATCCTGCGCCTAAATAACTTTCTGGGTGAGGCAGCACCTCTTACCCTTCCTTACTTTTTGTCCGGACAGAAAGTGTGGATATGAATTACCTGATCTGTAAAAATTGTTTCCAAGCTGCCAACTGTTGGAAAAGAAGAAAACTGGACATATGGAAATTCTGTGTTGGATTTTCATTTTCAGATTGCATTTTCACTGGTGTTGGTGCTGGGCAGATGGCAGCTTCACACTCCAGTTTTGCAATTCTTCCTCTCTGAAGTGTATCTGATTTGCTGCATCTTCCATCACACGTTTTTTAACTGCAGAATTGTTTGACCAGAAAGACAGTTTCTGGAATATGCAATTTCAGTGTCATTAATATTTTGGGTTTCTTTTTTTTTATTGTTGTTAATAGGTTCTATTTCCAAGTTTCCCTTACCTGACAAATCCGAGTTGATATCTTCTTGCAGTACAAGTAGTACCAGCGTGTTTCAGAACTACGCTATGGAGGTACAGAATGATTTACTGATACTTAATTGATATGCTAGAAGTTTGTCTTGAAATGTAAAATCTAAATCACAATTTAAAATTCAAGCTTAAAACTAACCCACTGGAAGATAAATATTTCTATAGCAGGGTCGGTTTTGGTTTATTTCATGAGGATAGGACCTGATGCCAGTCTACTTGTTACAAATAAACCAAGACCTTCCAAATTTATTTTTGCATTTAATACTTTTTCAGTGTTCATTCTAGTCATTTTCCATATAACTTGCCTGCTATTACAATTTGGATTTAAGATCTAATTAATTAATTTGGATTTAATTGTTCCAACCAAAGCAAGAAAATGAACATGTGGCCAAATTTGTATATAGGTGGTGAGCAATATTCATCTAAGGGCAGAGATTTTTTGGCCTATAGTTCTGTTTAAGTGCTTTGTAAAAGAAAAGTAATTTTGAGAATGTGTAATGGTGGGATTCTGTCATCTGCTGTATGCAGGTCCTTATCTCAAGCTGTTCGCGGTGCCGAACTTGTGACTGTTTGGTTCACGATGAAGAAATTATGGCAGGTTGGACAGCAGATGATTCAAATCTCAATACTACATGTCCTTTCTGCGGCAATTTATTTCTGCCTTTTTTAAGCATAGAAATTAGAGATCTTCGGCGACCTGGAAGGTAATAACGCATTATTTGAATTTTCCTCAGTTTTGAATGCTCATTTTTGTGATTTTTTTTTTGTATTTTTTATAAAGATAATGTTAAGCTTTTGTTTCCCATGCAGGTATTTTCTGAAGTCCAGCCCATCTACAGAAAACATGCAGTTCCCACCGCTTTCTTCAAATCAAAGTGGGAAGTTCTGTAATACGGCAGCTACTGTTGGCCTTGCTACATCTCTAATGTCTGTTCAAGAAGATTTAAATTCAGATAGGTAAACATGCAAATTCTGGTTCTGTTTACATGGAAATTACTTTATTCTTTGTGGATGTGCACTTATTCCTTATTAAATTTCATATGATACTTAGGTTCTCTGAAGAGAACTTGATTTAAGAGAGTATCTCCTTACTGCCTCTTTATCTCTAAATTGGCCGCATTGTGCTCTTTCAACACGGTGTTCAGCTTCATCCATGATAAAATACTTGCAGAATTACAGGTGTCTATATGAAGTTTTGTGTACTCTTTTAGGATGTTTGTGTCCATTACCAGTGCAAGGGGAGATAAGACTTTATCTGTAGCATGAGTGTGGTGGCTGACAAGGTAGAATTGGCAGTTTCAGGTCTATTCTACGGGACTTCTAGTTTGTTTCTGCCTGTTTGTGTACATGTTTGAGCACTCAGAGAGAAACAGAATGCTGACATTCTTAACTTTTTATTTTCCCCTAGCAAATCTAAGCAGCATGACAGTATTTGTGCCAGAAGTATCCAGATCCCCTCGGGAAGAAGACAAAATGCCTCTGGGTCAGAATGTACGAGTCACCCTGTAGCAAGGAGTATCAGTACTTTTGGTCCACTGGAAGAGGACGAGAAGGAAAACCAGAAGATCAGCCATATCATTCCTACTGGTAGCCTGCCTGCTACTTTGCAAGGACCAACAGTGTGTAGTTTTTCTACCTTAAATGTCACTGTTTCAAGTGTGCAATAGATTCAGAAAATGTGTAAACATTAATTAGGAAAACAGATTTAACTATCCGGAGTTACCAGAAATAGTAGGTTGTATTATTTATACTAAGATTTGTTGCTTTTAGATGTTGGTATCTCCCAAAAAGCATTCATAAGATGTTATAAAGATAGTTACATTCCAATTAACAGCATTTTTAATTTTTTTTATCATAGGATCCCTTGGGCTTAGAATGGCGCTTACCTAGTCCTGATCCTATAACGGTTCCTTACCTCAGTCCTCTAGTGGTATGGAAAGAGCTTGAGAGCTTACTTGAAAATGAAGGAGATCATGCAATAACAGTGGCGGACTTTGTAGACCATCATCCTATTGTATTCTGGAATTTGGTGTGGTATTTCAGACGCTTGGACTTGCCTAGCAACTTACCAGGATTAATTCTTTCTTCTGAGCACTGTAATAAAAACTCAAAGGTATGGAATCAGATAAGAAATTATTAGTTATTTCAATAACTCTCAGGAATGTGTCATACAATGTATTGGGCCCAGTCCTGAACTGATAAAAAAAAAAAAAAAAGTGTCAACTGCAGGGAAATAGTGTAAATCTAGAATCTGGGCTCAGCAGTACTTGTGTGGGGTAAGTGTTTAGCTCTTACTAGTCACACTGTGGTTTGTGTCTTCAGTTACAAAGGCAGTAAGTTTCTGATTGGTTTTATTGCCGCTTGATGGCAAGTTGAGCAGTAGGAGGAGGAGAAGGAGGTTATGATTTTAGAAGTGTAGGAGGATGCACAAAATACTTGCTACATGTCACTGACATTCTGTTCAGTTTTGGCTTTCTCTGTGAACAACCTGGTTTTCCAGCAGTTTAACATTAAAAGCTTTTTACTATGTGACCTGTAGATTTGAAGATATATTTTAAATATGAAAGTTTTCATTACTTTGTAATAAAATACCTTTATGTATGCGTTTTCCTGTTCAGATTCCACGAAACTGTATGTCAGAGGACAGTAAATATGTTCTTATTCAGATGCTATGGGACAATATGAAATTGCATCAGGATCCAAGGCAGCCTCTGTATATTTTGTGGAATGCTCAGAGTAAGCTTTGTTTCTTGTGGTTTCCTTTTTTGGTACAGATTTTTATTGTTGTTTTAGATTGTTTTTCTGTGTTAGAATAACTTTGAGCAACTTCGTTTGAGCAACTGAAGAATGTGTTTTGGAAAAATATTATTTTTTTGTGTGGATAGATCACACAAGATACATGACTGAATTTTGATCATACTACTTTTTGTCTTGCAGGTCAAAATCGCACTCTTTTGTTTGAGAGTGAGTGTTAAGTTTGGTGTTGCTATTGTGACATGTTTTGGGAGGGAGGGTGGCTGTATGCTTAGCAGTAAAGTGCTTGAACAACTTTAGTTTTCCAGCATATCTGTTTCAAATCATTGACCAGTATTTCCAATGGCTTTTTCATCATTGTGAAGGGGCGAATAAGAGGGAATATGTTTGTGATGTACTGAACTTACATTGACGATTTATCCATTTAGCTTGTTTTCTTATTTTTGGAGTCTGCTTACTGAGAATTTTGTTGCCACTGTTAGATCATATGCCTGGAAATACGCCTCATGACCCATTACAGCTGTTCAGTTTTCTCCTATATGCTTTTTGTTTCTTTACATTGGTATTATTTTGGTTGGATGTTTATTGTTCTTTGCTCGCTACATATATGCCATTTTTCACAGTTTTGTAGCATCCCACTTTGTTAACAACTTTTTACGTGTTATTCAAAGAATGTCTTTATTCTTACAGCTTTTCTTATGTTTTTCAGCCCAGAAGTACCCAATGGTCCATTTATTGCAAAAAGATGATGATTCTTTTAATCAGGAAATCCTGAAAAGTATGGTAAAAAGTATTAAGATGAATGATGTGTATGGACCAATGAGCCAAATATTGGAAAGACTGAACAAATGGCCACATGTTAAAAGACAGAGGTAAGAATACAAACATGCCAATCTAGAGCAAGCTTGAACAGCAATAAGGCTATTGTAATACGAACAATATTTTCATAGTGTTTTTTAACAAAGATTCATTTTTCCAGCAGCGTTCTTAAGCTTATCACTCAGTCGGGTAAATATTTTTCTTATTTTTTTTCCTCTTCATGCTACAGCCACCTCTGAATGATGGCAAATCAAGTATGGAGTGTGTATATGTGTATTTTGCTACTAAATATAACATACTTATAGATTATAGCACAAACTTAAAAAACAAAAGCAAGAAAAAACCCACATCCCTTATTCCTAGTGTGTATTCAGGGAGTAAGAGGTGTTAAGTTTGCAGTAACAAAAAAGAAGGGAAGCTAAGAAGAGAGGCTAAGTCCTGTATTATTTAGCAAATTATTTTCATTAGCAGTGGAGTTACTCAGAATTATTTTTCTATTAACGTCTTTCCTGCCTGGATTTAATTTTTACTTATTGTAGGGTATATAGCAGCCTTTTCAACAGCTGGAGCTTTGCCAAGATGTTTATTTGGTTGGATGCCCTCTTCATGATAATGTAGAAATGCAGAAAAGCAGACCCTTTACCTGTTTGTTACATTTGGTGGAATTTCCACACAGATAAGCTACTTGTTGACCTAGGGGAGAGAATGTAATTAAATAGCTTTGTTCCTTTATGAAACCAGGATAAGAATTGCCAAATGTGTATATATAATTATATATAATATTAAAAAAAGGCTTATGATAGCATTCCAATTCTGTCCTCTTTCCTTGAGAGGAGAGACTAATGAGTAGAGTGAATGGCAGAAGTTGAATGCTTCCTTCTTAAGTTGGTGTTCTTTCAGTTGCGGGTTGAATCACTGGCATGTTGAGTGCTTTAAGTGCATGCTTCACTATGGGTCCTGTTATAATATCCACTGGTGTGGTGGAAGTTGTCTCAAGGACCTGCCATAAGTGATCTCCATATCTCAGAAGTCCAGAGCATTCTCCAGAGGTCAAAGCTGACAACATTTTAGAGGTGATGATAGGGAATTATGTTCAAGGTGCCATTTCTTATCTTTAAGTGATTCAGTCTCTTCTTAAGAGTAGTTGTGTTCTGTTTTTTTTTTTTTTTTGTGGTATTTAGCATATAAATTGATGCTGTTTTGTTTTTTCTACAATTTCAGGAGCCTTTATAGAGAAATATTATTTCTTTCACTTGTTGCCCTAGGAAGAGATAACATAGATATAGGTAAGTTTTATTACATGTGTTTATGTGAATAATTTATGAATGTATGCAAACTATTTCCAGACTCCTCCCTCCCCCCCAAAAAAAAAAAAAAAAACAACAAAAAACTATAGTCGCGTGTGTAATTCTACAGTAAGTGCTGAATAAAATGACTTCACACTGTGCTGTGTTTTTTACTGCTGGTAAATGTACTAGCTGTCGTTATTTTTGGGTCATTGTTTCAAGCATGGTACATAACGGTTGTCTTTTTATTTCTACAGATGCTTTTGACAGAGAATACAAAATGGCCTATGATCGTCTCACAGCTAATCAAGTGAAGAATACTCATAATTGTGATAGACCACCAAGTACTGGAGTGATGGAATGCAGAAAGATTTTTGGAGAACCATATCTTTAAATATACCTAGATAAAGAGGGGATATCTATGGTGTATACCTGTGTAAAATAACCACTTCAGTCACAAGGAACATCTCAGTCTTCAGTGTTCAAGAACGTATGTACGAGTGTACCGTGGTAGACGGCCTTGGAAAAATTGGGCCTATCTACAGTTGTGGAAATGGACAGAGTGAAACATGGGCCAAATATTATTTCCCTGTCCTTTGCCCATAGTGCAAACCAATGTATAGAAAGGAAGATTGTAAACAAAATGAGTTTTCTAACTTGGGACAACATAATACAGTTCCCTTATTTAAAAATAAAAAAAAAATAAAATAAAAATGATAAAACAGGTGGACAGAAACAATGCACTGAAACTAACATGAGCAAAGCAAATTTTTCGAAATCTATTGTTTACATAGAATATTCATGATGTTATGAAGAGCATACAAAGTTGTATTATACATATTTTAAATTGTTTATAGTAAGTTGATATTTTTTTATTTTTTTTAAATTACTGGAGTGAATTTTAAATGGACTTGCTGAATAAGCAATACAGTGCTTATTTGTTTTGCAGGACACTGCTATTTATAGTAACTTGTCCAGTTACTTTTGAAGAGTGATTTTTTTTTTTAAAGCAGAACAGAAAATGTAAACCTTCACCTAGACAGTACTATAGATACAGGATTTCTGTCATGCACACATGGAAAACGTGTTACCACAGCAATCAGCAGGAAGGAATGGTGAATTTCTGTAGAACTCTACTAACAACACACTGATATCTCTGTAAAACAATTCTGTAGGAATATCTTTCTCTCCTGTTTCCCTCGCTCCCCAGTAAAGAGAGAGTCTGTAGCATATTGAAGAGTCCTACAGATGATTTTATGGCATCAGTACATCTCAGCAGTTGATATTTGCTAACGTGACCTCATTACAGACATGATACAAAGCAAATAACAGCATGCAAGAAGTTCTTCATAAAAATGCAGTGTTCAGAGTCTTGGTGGATGTGTTTGAAACACACTAAATATGGCGCATATATAATGCTAATCCAAAGCTTTTAACTACAGTAGATAAAGCAACCTTGCTACAGGGAATATATAGGGAATGTAACTTATTGTGGCATATTGTGAATAGTTAAATGTACTTGGAATGTCTAGTCTTTCTTTCACAGGCAAAACTTTTTCTTTTCTGTGAAGAATAATGCTATGTCAGTCCTTGTGGTGGAGTCATGGCTTTTTGAATTATGTTTTCTTGTTCTAGAGATTTCAAAAAAAAAAAAAGAAGTGTTCTCCATCACATAGCAACTTCACACCAGAAGGCAGGCTTACAGAGAAAATATCAGAAGTCTTGTATGGAGGTGGGAAAAGAGCCACTGAATTGTACAAAATGCCCTAAACAAATTAAGCTAGACTTTAACAAATACCTTTATTTTTTTCTTTAATGATTCTCCAGTTGTAATTTCTTTTAGTTGTTGTTGTAATACATGTAATTCTAAATATTCATCTGTTCCTGTAGGTCTTGTATGTTGGTCTGCTTACCAGCAGGTATTTTTTTAAATATCTTTAGTTTGCAAGCATGATAATACAGCAATATTTAGGTAGCCTGAAAGGACGTAAACTTTAAAGCTCACGTTTACTTTACTAAATGAAATAGTGAGCCTCTTAGCAGCACTACTTCTCATTTAAGCCTCTATGATGGTCTATGTAACTTCTTCCCAGTCCACTCTAAAGTAGTAAGAAGCTGCTGCCCTAAGGAGAACAGACTTAAAATTTGTAGAGCTGCAGGTAATTGCATCTTGAAGTAAATGCAGTCTTGCTGGATACAACTTTTGTTGGGTATTGAATGCCTCTTCTCTAGCCTGCTGTTAATTACGTAGCTGAGTTTTTGGTTTATTTTTTTTTTTGAAGTTTCCCCCACTCTGAGGTGGAGCTGGCAATGTTACACTTACCAACGTTTTTCACGTTTAATTTATTTTAACAATTTGTGATGCTCTCGTTTGTACTGCCACACTTGTAAAGTATTCCTCATGCATGAGCTATACCTACTTTTTCACCTAGGTACATTGTTCACTGTCAGTGTAGGGTGAACACGTACCCACTTCATTCTTCCAAGGTATTGTGAAAAATACCAGATTATTTTTTAACATTCATTGTAAATACCTTAGTGTGCATGTACGCTCTGCTCTGTACAGTATCTACACTGTATTTACCAAGTAAAAGCTGCATACAGTAATTGCTGTGTATATAAACTCATCCCTATTTGTGCTGTGTACAGTGTAGTGCTCCCAGCTCTCTGCAGTTTTGTTTCCCACATCATTTACCACTTGGGGCAGCCGCTGTTTTATAGCACCTTCAAGCCATGAAGGAAGGCAAATGCTTTTTCCAGAGCTGCTGTGGTGTGTTAGAGGTACTGAGCTATGAAGCAAGCTTCACACGCTCTATTTTAGTCTGACAGAAGCAACTGAGCCTTGTCTCTAACCGCCTCTCGTTTACTAGGACATTACACTGTAACTGTGTGCTAGCACAAGAATAGATGCAACACTTGTAATTTGGCCCGCTTCCACCATTCTAGTCCCGACTTAGCTGTAAGTACTTCCAACTGTCTTCGTATTTATAATGCCAAGTTTGCCACTTCATTCAGATATCAACAGTCCTGTCAGTATTATCAGAAGAGTATATGCTGTATCATGGAAAGGATTTGTGTACACATCATTAAGATAAACAATCTCGCATCCTCAGAGTTGCACTCCTGAAGCATTGCTGATGTTCATTTGGGTGTGCTTTTAAATTAGTATCATGTAGTAGTTCATCGAGTGAAATCATTATACTTAATGAATTGTTTTATAAAGTCTGTTGCAAGTCAGTCCACTGTACAAATATTATAAAAGATGTAGTTGGAATAGTTATACTTTAAGTGGGAAATTTTCCTCATTCATATCACGATGTTCAAAATGTAGGTCCTGGGTGGATAATTTTTAAGCATCATACAGTTCAATGTTGAAACAGTTTTCAAATCTCACTGTCCTTTATTAGTAAAGCGATTTGAGTATATTTTCCAGTACCGCAAAGATGGATAAATATTTGAGACATATTTTCAATTTAAAATTTTGTATGAACTGAATTTTCTCCTTTTGTGTACTAAATAATGCTTCTGTCAAAAACCTTAAAGGTTATACATTTGCAGTGCAATATATATTTTGCTTTACTTATGGTTCCACTGGAATAATTATTGGAGATGAAATAGTGAAATGTGAATAGAAATCGTGCTGTTTCTCTGACACTGCTATTTCCCATTTTGAGGTTTGCTGTTGGTACAGTTACAGCCTGATGGATTAGATTTCCACTGACTAGTTAAGCGATTTGTACCCCCAAGAAAAAGGCAATTCCTGCACGTAAAATCTTTGTATAACAAATGGGAGATGCAAATAGTAATAATAGAGAAGGGTATTTCTGGAAATTATCTCATTGCAATTTAAAAATGGTACTTTGTTAGTCTGCAAGCAGCACTTTTTAAATGAATGGTTGTAGATTTGTAAATATGTAATGTTTAAATTTTATTTACCAAAAATACAGTATGTTGGATGTTTGCTTTGGTTTGTAGTTCCTTTAAAATATGCAAGTCAGTGTTCACAATGTTAAATTTTTTTTTGTCTCATCCAAAAAAGTTTTACAGTGAGTCAATAAAAAGCTTAAAATCCTTCTGGTTATTTTCATTAACACTTTATTAGCTGGATTAGAGTGACAGGAATGTCTGCAGCTCAACTACATTGTATGCTCACAAGAGACGTCGTTAACAATAAACCTTTCAGGTTTGTTGATAGTTGATGCTAGTGGCATTTTTCATAGTGGTTAGATAGAAGACAGCACTAACAACAAGAGTTAGTGCTGGGAACAAGGATCTGTAAACTTCAGAGATCAGTGTCAGGATGAAAACAGAACTCAACTCTTTCAGCTTCCTCTTGTTGTAGTATGTCTGATTCCTGGTTTTAGCTTCTACTAGCAGTAATGTGATATTCTAACCCAGATCTGTTTGGTCTCTTTAACGTAAGATGTCAATTCATATAATATCACTCTGTTGGTAGCACTTACCGTAACTTTTAGGGGATTGTATTGCATCTGATCACAATTTAAAAGAAGCCATATGGATAGCTTCCATGGTTGCTGTGCAATTCTCGAATCCTATGTTCTTCTGCATGCTTTTCTTTGTACACTTTTTGTATATTCTGTGTACAGTTTCTTGGACATAGGTGAAGAATATTGATTATAGATGCTTTATAGTGGCTTTCACCTGAAAGGATGAAAACTGCCTCTGTGTAGGGAAGTCATGGCAAACTAGCTACAACACAAACCTCTGGAACTGGTGTGCTCATTGCTTTAATGCAATATGAGGGATTTCATTTCTGAGATGCAGAACGTGTGTCTACACAGGGCTTCTGAGCAGTGTAGTTCTGTAAGGGCAAACCATAAAGGTCTGATTCTCTTCCCATTAAGTAAAAGATCATTGATTTTGAGTTTAAGCAGCTCATTAGATAAAAGTGTGATTCTGAAAATATCATTTTAATGAGTAAACATTCTATGCTGAAAATCAGTTCCATTACCTTAAGGGGGTTCAGCCACACCCAAAACCTGATGCATCAATATCATAACAGCCTTTACAGGAGTGCCTAAACTTGTACATTATTTGGTACTGGTCATTTTATTACCTGGTCTTTTTCTAATACTAAAGAAAAACAATAGAGGCAGACAAACCACACAAGATTTTTTTTTTAGTATGTTAAAGATATTTTAATCTCAGTAAATTTGTTATAATTCAGGTTGGTTTGATTCAGTAGAACAATAGCTACCTTGAACCCCTTTTGATTTTTAAATGTATGCTTACACACATTGGAGCGTCCAGATGTCATACAGATACTGGGCAGGATATTATCCTGTCTTCTAACATCACGCTGATGATTAAAAACACAAAGTAAAGAGCAAACATAGTGAGCCCGAGTATTTTGTTCATTTTCCACCTACACGCAGCAATTGAGATGATCACAAATAGGAGCATCAGAAAAAGGAGAACAATTGCACAAAACAAACCATTGCTACTAACTGCAACTGGACCGAATCCGTTGAAGACTGAATAAAGAAACCAAGGAACTGGCAAACTGCAAGTAAAGGAAAAGTAATTGAAATAAGTGTTTGAAGATAGCTTGTTTTCTGCATTATAAATAAACAATTTTTCTAAAGTTTTACAGGGGAAAAACAATGCATGATTGCATTTGGTATAACTCGGCATGAATCTGATGATGTTGGCATGGAAAAATTGCATTTGGATAATGCATACACTATCATAATGCAATCCAAGTATCTAAAAGGGTTTTTAAAATAATAACTGTGAACTTAGTGTCTCTGTGTGCTCTCATGAAAGAGTAAGTCCTGATGTGTTATTGATGGAAGATACAGGCACGGATCCAGTCTTGATGCTTTATTGATGAAAGGGGCACAGATACCAAGCCTTGATTGCATAGAAACTGAATGTCTCTGAGTGACTGGATGGGTATCCTGCCTGTAAATCTTTGACATTAGCCAAAGATCAGTTGTATTTTGTCCTGAAAGATCAGTAATTTGCTGATTCAGAGTTTGGTGAAAATGGTAGTGCTATTTCAAACTAAATAACATTATTTTAAGCTGTAGAACAATGACCTAAACTATCTGCAAATTTAATATTCACTCTGCAGCAAGTTACAAAAACCTATCTTTCCTGGCTTGGTTAGGTTTTCAAAAAGTAAAAATAAATACATGAACTAATACTCACCCAACAGTGATATCGAAGATATTGCTGCCTACAGAGCTGGAGACAGCCATGTCACCTAAGCCTTTCCGTGCAACAATGACACTGGTGATAAGGTCAGGGATTGATGTTCCTGCTGCCAGTATGGTTAACCCCATAATTTCCTCTGATATTCCAATTGTTTCACCAACCTAACAGGACAGTGACAGAGTACAGCTGTTAGTGTTGGAAGGCAGAATTTAATTGCTCTGTTCAGCCTTCTAGGTTTTGTGCCATATACTTCTCATCCCCTTAACCATGGTAATATTTTTCTGTTTTATAGGATAAAAAGTTAGATTTTATAATGCATGTTGATCTCTATTTTGCGCTATACTATAGATCACAGTGATCATCTGATCACACTGTTGCCAAGACTGAGGAAGTTGAAGTTAGTTACAGTGCAGCATGATCCTCTGTCCTAAACTTGCCTCTTCTGGATGTATTCTACCTTTCCTACTCCAAATTTAACATTGGTTATGTATGATCCGAGAGCTTTGGGAAATGATGGTCTTTGGATTTATGGGTTGATCAACTCTGCGTTGAATGTGCAATAGATCATTTAATACAAATTGAATCTACAAGATATAAAAATCTGTTTTCCAGAACAACAGGTGAATATTAAGGCAATAGGAGTTGAGATAACTTAACAGCCTTCAGAATCAGAAGCTGTATTACCCTAGAATTTTAATTAAGTAAGGGATAATTTTGTTCTGCACAAATGCATTCATCAAATAGGAAGTATTAAGATAAATCTTGGTGGCACTTTTCCTTTCACTGATGCACAAATTCCCTTGGAAGCTCTTGAAAAAGAACTGTCAAATCAAAAAGAATGAAACTGAAAATTCCCTTTTGGGTTTTGACAAATTTTCTACTGTTTTAATGGATGACTGCAGCCCTAATTCATCAGATAAAATGCCACAGTGACACACTGTTCCGTATCTTTCCATCTACTTGTTTTGAAATGGTCTTGTTTGCAGACAGAAAATAAACCCCTCACCTGATGAGCCCACCACACCATAAGGTAAGAGAATACTGCAATCCAGATGATGGATCCGAAAAACGTGATGACAAAGAATTTCTTTGAATCCTGTTAAAACCAAGTTTGAAAAGAAAAACACAGAAGTTTCAGAAAAGTTAACAATCCTCAATTAAAACTGATCACCTGAACTACTTCAGTGCAATCAATTGTTTTAATGTGGACCCTCGTCTCTGTATTTGTTGTGTTGTTTTTTGTTTGTTTGTTTTTCTGTCAACTTGATTAGATGACTGATAGTTGCTAGTCACTTGTGGATTATTAAATTAAGTATCTGGAACTCTGCTGTGCTGCATCCGGGGCTCCTGCCCCACCCTCTGCAGCATTAACAGCAATTCAAGTATACAAAGACTCTTGACAGAAAAATAGAACTGAGGGGTCCTTCTGAGAGGAAATCTATAGTTTGGTTAATGAATCCAGCAGCAGAAGTATGATAGACTCTTACCGGATTTCTAACATCAGGCATAGTGCTCCAGAGAGGGAAGACAATGGGAAAGAGGAAAAGGTAAATTGCTTGTTTTTTCCTAGTTTCTGGCCATTCAAGAGATAATGGCTCATCGTTTTCTTCATCGTCTGTGCTGTCGTCATCACTGTCATCCTCGCTCTCAGAGCTGCTGTCTTCTGAGTTATCGCTCTCTGAAGAGGGCTGTAGGTTGGGGGGAAAAAAAAGCCAATATGCTTTCACACTACCAAGGAGCTGCACAGCATTTATTCACCATAGCCTTGCCATGGCAGAGGTCATGTTTGTAACGTGGCTGATGGCAACCACAGCCCACATCTTGTTGTTGTGGGACAATATCCAGGTATAGCCTGTCTGGGTGGAGATGCTTCTAGGTGATGAGAGGACTTGTGATTGTTAACTATTTTGTGTAAGTCAACTAGAATGAACTTTCAGGCAGGATTTTGGCACAAGTGGAACATTTGCTGTCTGTTTGAAAATCTTTCCTCATCAGAACAGCCAAATTTCCTCAATTGAAAGGAATGATTAGGGAAACGAAACACAAAGTCATGCTGATGTACACAATACAGGCAGTTATTGATCTTGCCTTATCTTGGAGTAGCCCTCTGACCTCAGAGGAGTCAACTGAGGAGAAAATGCTATATACATGTAGGAGCAGTTGGTGTCATGTTTTAGACCTGATTTGTCTTTGGTCCTAAACTTAAATGTATAAACCAACTCCTCGCTAATTATGGGAAATGCATTGGTTTGTATTCCAAAAGCTCAAGAGAGAGAGAAAGAAAAGTGTCTATGTGAAGTTTGGTGTGGACCGAGCTCTTATTGCCTGTGATCCTTCAAATACCTGCCCATCCTGTGGTGCGTCTGCCTTCTGTTTGTCTTTGCTGGGTTCAGAGTCACTGGCAGGAGTTACCTGAACGGTCTTTGGTGCCTGCTTGTCCTCTTCTGCTAAAGGTGACAAGAAGGAATAACATTTTCAGTCATGGTAGCATCAGGTGATCACCTCCTGTGTCAGCAGGTGGGTTCATGTTTACTACAAAAATCTGTGGTATTTCATGTTCAACCTAGTCTGGTGGCTTATGCTTTCTGCTCTCTGTCTACTGTGAATTGTCATTTGTAAAAGCAGGGCAGAATCTGGCCAACCTGGTACAGAAAGTCATAGGAGCATCAATGTAGTGCTCTGAAGCTACTGCACAAGGCACACATATAACAACAAGGAAATGCTAATTATCTGATCTCCATCTGAACAGTGTTCCTTGGTTTCAGTCTGGATTCTAAAGACTATCAGAGCCATCCTTACAAGTCAGAAAGATGTAAAGCTTTGTTTCCCCTTTTCTCAGTTAGAGCATGGCGTTCTCTGAGGAACTGATGCTGTCTGATGCTTCTGAGAAATGACTGTTACGTGCTACCCGACTTCAGTCCCTGATCACTTGGTACATATTCAAGTACCAATAGAAAAGTGCTGACACATACAAGGAAATAAATGCAACATCCTCTGTGCTGTTCCTCTCTTAACCTGCAAAGCCAAGAGGAATGCAGAAACCACAGAGAGCAGTACAGATACACAGATCACACACAGCAGAGGTGAGAGGGAGGGCCTGACTCTGACATGTGATCCAATGGAATTGATGCGGTGCTGAAAACTTGCACCAAGAATTTGTTTTGTTTCTTTTCTTGTTTGTTCTCGTTCACATGGGTGATGCCCAGTGTTGTTAGGTACACAGGTGACTCTTGTATTGCAGCAGTGAGCTTCTGGAGGTGGACCTCCCCCACAGAATTTTGGTTATTTTTCTAAATATCCATCCTCGTTAACAGTACAGATCCATATTGTAGCATAGGCCAGCTCTTGCCTAATCATCTCAGAAAGTGCTGTATCAGTAGTGAAATAGAAAAAGGAAGAACTATCTGAAGTCAGGATGCACAGACCCTTAGAACTGCTTTAGGCAGTCAGCATGGTTTTTCTCTGTGGAAGAGTCTTCTGTGCTCTTCTGTGCTTTTCTGCAAGCGTGCCTTATTTCCAGGCTAGAATGAAAGTATTTTGTATTAAAGAACACCTCATTTGCAGGGTCTGCCAAAAATCAGCAGCACAGCAACACCCAAATGCTGTCTACAGTGGGCTGATTTCCCCTCGTCCACCCTTCTGGTTGCAGTTTACACTACATCCTCACAGTGTTTTTTGTTTGGAACCTATCTCCCTAGCCAGTCCTGTGGGGATGGCTTTTATTGTCCACTGTTAGTGTACATCACTTGATTTCTGCTGCATTATTACAGCAGCCACCTGTGATCAGTAATAAAATCTGTCATACTGTAGCGTTTCTTTGCCGGCCATTGGATGTTGAGAGCTGGGAATGTGTGGGATTACAGTGCAATAAGGCAAGCAGCACTGACTTTTCTTGCACTCACCTTCTGATTTTGATCCTTGCCCAGCCAGAGAGTCCACCTTGGCCTTAGCTATGTTGCTCAGGATGTCAACCTTATCTTTAAATTTTGCTGTGAATGAGAAAGATGCATTTGTCAGCAGCTGACGACTATGCAAGCCCCTCTTTACCTGCCTCCCCACCGCCAACATACCCTTATTCTTGCCTTGTTCCTCATACATGGTTTGCAGTCAACATTGATTTTGAGTTACCTTTCTAGCTGTGCCCCTAAGGTTTTGACCACTGCTAGTTGACTGTGTTTTATTTAAATGCTTAGTACTACAGTAATTATGCCAAAGATTTGATATGTAACTAATACCCTTGTATTTAAAAGAGGATCTAGAGGGAAGATGAAATCCTTTTCAATTCAGTAATACGAGGGGATATCTGCACTTTTCAGGGAGCAAATACAGAGGGAGCAGGAGGAATTTCAATGCAATATAATTTTGTTCCCAAAGGGCTGATGACTTTGTTCAGGCTAGATTATGTACAAGCTAAAAATGACACCTTCCTTCTGCCATGTGGCTTCTGAAGAGGCTTTGCTGTGCTGCTTGCAGCCCGGCAACCTGATGGTAAGGGGAAAAAAAACTTTTTTATGTTCCAGTTTTTGGAAAATGCCATTTCAAAGTATATGCAAATGACTCCCCTGTCAGAGAGACACTTGAAGCTTAACCTGAGCTCCTGGTATCCAGTTTCAATATGGCTCAGGCTGTCCTGCAAAGGATTACCCAGGAGATCATTTTCACCCGTGCAGTGTCCAGTCCTGTGTTTCTGAAACTGCTGAGGACTTCTTTTATTAAAAAGAATGCTCTGCTCAGCTGAGCTGCTTTGTTATTATTTTGTAGAAAACTCTGAAGCTGTGTTTCTCCATAGTTAGATGTTGCATTCAAATGTCTTAACTCCTACTCTCATTGAAAGTGAGCAAGTCACCGGCTCAGAGCAAAGCCTCACTTTGCTCTAAGCTTTATCCTCTGCTGAGCTGCCTACCCTGTGACTGAGCTGAGGGTCACAGAGCTTGTACATGGAGAGGCACAAGAAGTTATGCCTGGCTTGTGGGGGGGGCTGCAAATTAACTCAGTGTGATAAAACTTTCAGAGGAAAATAATCTCCTGTGCTGTTGACTGTGCAACCAGAATGTGGTGTTGTCATTTACCTCAAGGGCATGGCCCTGTCATTTTATTCACTGCCATGATACTGAGTTAATAGAAGTAGCAGGTCCAAGCCATGCGGGAAGATCTACGGTTCTGAACCGAAACTCATGAAAATCAGGGGATTTTGGACGTGTCCAGGATCTGTCATGGTCTCTGACATTGAGGCCGCTGGGGATGAGTCCTATTCTGGTGTGATTCCCTGACAGAAACACTTTTCACCAGCTTGGATTTCCAACAAAAATTTGAATGGTTGGAGAGGTAAAAGGATGAGCTCCTTTGAAAGGTTGGCTGGGACCAAGAAGCCCAACTCTCTGCTTCCATTTGCTATTGAAGCATAACAGAAGGAATATGAAGCGTTTTGGTTCATTCTCACTCTCAGCTGCTGCTAAGCACAAGCTATGAGAGGCAACGAAGAGGTGACCTTCTGCTCCCAGTCTCCTCCAGCCACTGGAAAACACTCTTCCTCTGTTCAGCTTCTCCCAGAAGCTGTCACAAAAGCTTCTGTCAGCAGGGTCAGGGCAGTCAGGCCCAGTCTGAAAACGATTACATAAATTCAAGCTCCTGGCTCTCTGCCCTCACCTGGGCCGCAGGCTGTGAGCACTGACCTGAGCGGAGCCTGTGAGCAGCATCCCTCTGTCAGGATAAACAGCTTAGGCCCAGGGCACTATCCAGTTCGCGTGAGATCAGCCTCATTTAAAAAGGTGTTAATTCCTCTGACACACTTTCTGTGCAGGATGTACTGAGATTGGAGGAAGAGTTGGCTATAAGCTGGCCAGATCTGCAGGTCAGCATGGGGAGGAAGGATATCTGTCAGCTCAGCCCCTGCTAGCTCTGGGGATTAGCCCGGCTCTGCCAAGCAGGCAGCGTGCTCGCTGTTTCAGCAGCCAGGGACCTCAGCCTGCTGGTGCAGCCACAGGTCCTGTCATGGCCAAGCATTTTGAGGGCACTGCCAGTGTTCATGGTGCTGTGGTGTGTGTGCCAGGCTGCCCTCTCAATGACAGGGCAGTCCCCAGGTGTGATTTCCTCACCGGGGAGGTGCTGACTGGGTGCTATCAGCTTCCAGGAGCTGGTGTACAGGGAGATCTCTCTTCAAGCTCCATCAGGTTCATGCTGTGTGCTTCAAAGTCCGCTCAGCTGCTGCACTGGTGGGTCTCCAGCTGCCTTTTGGTGCTGCTTTTTAAGTATTTGTTCTGCTGGTAACTGTGCCACCTGGTCCGAGAGCCTGTCACACAAGGCATGCCTACATCCAGGAGCCCTGAGATGGCCTCCAGGCAGGTTTCTGCCCTATGGATTGCCAGCCTGTACTTGGGGTTGCAGCTGCACTTCTGCCTTGAATTTGGCTCTTGTATTTAATTCTTTGGCTCTAATATTTAATCCAACAGAACTAACTTACACCATGGATGATGGGGAGGACTTTTTATTTAAAATTTGGCACAAATCTGGTGCAGGTAACCTAAAAGTGCAGGTAAAAAAATATGTTTAATCTCATGATTTTTTTTGGCCCTTTCTATCATGTTTCTCTCCCTTAAAACAAGTGATTGAATGCTAAAGAAGCAAGAAAAAACTGTAGCTGCCTTCAGTTTTTGAGCTCAACACTGCCTGCTGCTTTATTCTAGTCTAATTTCCCAAACTATTAGCTCTTTAAGTGGGACATACTGGGAGTTAGGCAGCTCTAACAACACTGCTGCTGAATCCTTTGCCTTCATCCAAAAGTAAAAGCAGGTTTCTGTCGTCGTCTCTGACTGTAGTGTGTACAGGACAATCTGATAGTAAGTCTGGAGGTTTGGAAATGAGAGGGTCCCTCCGTGTTTCGAAAATCCTTGTTCCCTTTTGTTCCTCAACAGTTCCCTCTGGTGTCTAGCCAGGAGATCTTGAAAAGAACTCAAGCTCTGCTTCTACACACTTTCAGAGAAAGTAGGGAAAAGACCAAAGTTGCTAGAAATTACTAATTTTAAAAGTGGTACTTTTAAAATATAAACTTCTGTCAAAAATATAGTTCAGAATGCAATGTAAATGTTAAAACTTCTAAAGCAAAACACCTGATCTTCTGTAGGCAGAGAAAAGGACTTAAATAATGATCTTTTCCTAATACAAAAAGAAATAACAAACATTCTGAACTTAATCCATTGTTCAAATGAGAAATTCTGTTTTGCAGGGGGTTTTGCATTAGAAACAGTGAAACAAAGTTTGTATCCTTTGCCTCTGGAAGTTGTTTTTGGAGGCCCAGTGCTGTCAGTTTAACACTTTTTAATTCTTGCTGCTCTGAGACAGCTTCTGTGCTGCCCAAGTAAAATGCAACAGCAGCATAAGGAAGGAAGCCCTAGAGAGATCCTACTTGCAGTAGGTTAAGGTAGGAACTGCTGAGAAATAGTCGGCAACCTTTTTGTTTTGTGGAGTGTTCTTTACCACAGCCTCTATTTGCTGATGCTACAGGCTTTGGCAAGAAGGAACAAGGACCCTTGAGGACAGATAGATGGCTTTGGGATCATCTTTTATACTGGAACCTAATTACAGAAATGTGTCTGGTACAGACTGTTCCGTACGTGCTGCAAAGAGAGGAACTTTATGGGTGATCAATGGGAACCAGGCACCCAGCTGTCCTGAGGGCACCGAAGGGCTGCAGTAATATTAACACAAAGGCTGTGCTCGCAGTCATGAAACACCTTGGCAGGGTCAAATCCTTTTCAGAATCACCCTGGGGGAGTCGCTTCATCTTTTTGGCAAAGGCTGAAGGC
Organism: Aythya ferina; assembly: GCF_964211825.1. Taxonomy (NCBI): domain Eukaryota; kingdom Metazoa; phylum Chordata; class Aves; order Anseriformes; family Anatidae; genus Aythya; species Aythya ferina. The sequence goes on from NC_140307.1 coordinate 2,712,598, forward strand.
ACTTAGGTGGCTCAGTTTATTCAGAAATGATTCTTTTTCTCTGGATTATCTTTTCTTTAGGTATGAATTTACCAGAGCAAGGAGTGTCTCCTACAAGATACATAGTACCTGGGACACTGGCCCCTTGATTCTGAGAGCTGTGCTGTTGTAATATTGGTAACTTTCTTTATCATTACCTTTTCTTTATCATTACCTTTTCTGTTTCAGCAGTGTTGAGTGGAACAGGTATGCACCTGGGGCAGAGGTTAACTTGGTGGCATTATAATAGCAGAGTCTAAGGAAAAACAGCCTTTTGGAGGGACTGCAGCCCATCCTCGCTGCTCTGATGAGAGTTGCTGAGGTACATAAGGTCACGCTACCATCTAGTGGCTGCAGCACATAGAGACAGTAACTCAAGGTCTGCCTGGCTGAAATGAGAGGGGAAGTTTTCTTTCAGAGGGAAAATCCAAACCACCCCCCAGTCCCAGTTATTCAATCTTCACAAGTCACGGCACTGCAGCCGTTGAAAAGCCTGGCTTTTCGATGAAAATCTGGCTGGGGCAGTGCTGTAGCACTTTCCTTGTCCTGGGCTAGCACTTTTGGGTCCCTGCAACTCCTGCTGAGGTCCAAGGGTTTCACCCAGCTGAGGACACCAGCCTCAGTCAGAAAGCCAAGTGTGTGCAGGCCTGAGGCTGCACAAACGCATGTAGAGGTGCAGGAAAGTTAAGGTGTTGGCGGGTCTCTGAGTAGCAGCAGTCCCTCAGGTCTAGCACTTTCTGATGCTAAATCAAATGGCATGTCCTCTCATAGGTTTTTGGTTTTATCCCTGTGCTGTTCACTCCACCTTTTGCAGGGAGCAGAATGGGGGGGCAGTACAGCAAACCCTGATGAGTCTGGCTCTTGTTAGGCTATGATTAGTAATTTTATAGGTGCCTTCACTAAAATCTGTCAAAACGGACACTTTTCTTTCTTGTTGTCCTTATAAAGCCTCCTTTGTTCCCTCTGTCAGTTCATGCTGCTGCGATTTTGATCTGGAGAGTCCTTTTTGTAACCTCACTGATAGACATGAGAGACATTTATCTGCTTAGCTTCAATCTCTCTTTGAATGGACAGCAGATAATCTCTTTAGAACAAGTAGGGCAAGGGAGGGGAGGGACAAGGCATATGCTAAGCTAGGAAAGAAAACCTAAAAAATGCCTTTTTTAACATTCTTTAGCATTTCTTGGAAAATGAACCCTCACCCTGCGTTTGGATTAAAATTGATACAAGGCAGCATGTTTAAGATTTGTGTAGCAAGACTCTGAGTATGTCTGGAGATGTGGCTCCTCTGCACCCTGGGCAATTTAAAAGGTGTCTCTTAGTCCTGAGCTTATCAGCTCTTGGGTCGTGGGCAGTTGGCCCATTGCCTGCAAAGTGCTGTGGGTAGAATCATAGAATGGTTTGGGTTAGAAAGGACCTTAAAGATCATCTAGTTCCATCCTTCAAGGGCAGGGAAACCTTTCTCTTCACCTTTGGTCAAACACTGGAACAGGCTTCTTAGAGAGGTGGTTGACACCCCATGCCTGTTCTAGAGACATGACTGCTTGGGGTGTACGGGGAAATATGATGAGACAAAAATTACAGGCCTAGCCTTCAGTTATTTCACTGTTTTATGCTTAGTGGTGCTTCTACCAGCAAAAGACATGCCCCCAGGTTAAACTCTGTGATCAGGGATGCAAAATGAAGTCCCTCGGGTGTGGAGCACGCACTCACCTCCTGCCAGGGGGTCCAGGGTGTGGATCATGAGTTGGAAGATGGTGCTGCGCATTTGAGAGTTGTGCAGGGAGGCTGAGCTGCTGCCTCGCTGTAAGGCCGACCCAGGCTACGGAAAGGTACAACGCAGCAGTCAGTAGCAGTTTCCTCCTCAAAACATCTTAACTCTTGGCTTTGCTCTGTGCAGGGGATGCATTTATGCAGAGGCTGATCTCCCAACCCTAGGAACAGTAGGAACCCTTCAGTACTTGCTGTGGGAAAGGACAGATGCTACCAGCCTCTGCTCTGGGAGCCCAGGAGGAAAATCAGCCACAAAACCAGGTCGGAAAAGTTATGCTCTGATTTCCTCTATGCCTGTTTTACCCTGTTTAAAGTGTAGAACTAATAGCACTCTGCTAGTCAAATCCACTCGGGCAACCTGAGATGTCTCTTAGTTTTTTTTTTAATTCCTTTGAGGACACAACTCAGCCAGGTGTTCTCTTAATTAATTAAGCTGAGAATACAGTGCCAAATGTGGCTGGATCTTTGCATGAAGTGGGATCTGGTCCAGGTTTTTTTGATACAGAAAGTGACACCTTTATTCACAACCTAACACGGGGAGGGGCTCAAAATATGGCTTCCTTTCCCAGCTAAGTTACCTAGACCTACCTGCAGCTTCTTCACATCTGCTGGCTTCTTTGTTCCATCATCTGCAACTGCCCCACTGCTTTTCTGCATGCAAACAAGAAGAGAAAGGACTGAATGCCGTTACCGCTTCACCTGCAGGAATCTAATCTAATTCACCTTACAGGATCTAATGGCAGTTCTTCAGGCCAGTGTCTGTGAGAAAGTGGAGACCCTCACAGCCATGTGGCCACTAAGGGAGGCAGGATTCTGCCTACAGCTCCTTGGTGAGGATGCGGAGATGGTCCCAAAAGGCCTCTACCTTCTGATTCCTGGAGATGTACACAGCCCCAGACTTCATCCCCAAACACCTATATCCTGACTCATTTTCCAGCTGAGGCAGACTGAAGGTGCAAAGGGATGCCTTTTTCCTGTGATCAGCATTACCTTCCGTGTAAGTAATTAATTTTTCCCAAGGGCTAGCCCCAGCAGCTCCATGTCATGGTACTCTATGCTAGTGTGAATTCTCTGTAAACTTAAATTACAAGAGTTTGTTTCCTTGAGTCTGAAGGGCTGGTAATTTCTGGTAATCTGTGATACGCGTATGTATGGCTGCAGTATTTTGCACGTGCATCCCAGTGGAATATAACACATGAACTCTCAGGACTCCCAGCCACGAACCCTGGCCAAAAGCCAGATCAGGAGGAGGAAAGAAAGGCACTTTCCCTGTTCTGCACGCCTTCAGCTATCCTCACCACTCTCCATTCCATTCCTTTAATTATGTGAAGGGAGTGTCAAGACCAGAAGGGACAAAACAGAACAGGCTTGAGCGCCATCACTGAGGCATGCATCTGCCTGGTGAACCATGCCAATGCCAGAGGACAGTGTGAAATCTAGCAGTCTGTGCTCCACAGCTGGCAGTAGCACCAGTCAAGAGGACAAAGATGCAACAGGAGTAGGAGCAGGGGGAATGGACAGAGGAGAAGTGTACAGGCAGACTCAAGGGAGTCTGTTCTGTTTGAGTATGCACTTTGTCAAGGAGATGCAGATTTTCATTGTGTTTTATGACAGAATGAATTATTTCCAACTTGCCCTTTGAACAGTAAGGACACCAACCTTCCGCATATGCTCTGCTGATGCTGCCTGCACAGCACTTAGCTTCTTGTTCAGCTCCTGCTTCACCCATTGTTCTAGGTACACGTTGTATTTCATAGTGAACACATATGTGGCATAGGCAGTCAGTAAAAGGAGGCTTTCCCACCAATCAATGACACTGTCTAGGAAAAACAGGATGAGCATCATTAAGTCTACAATGTAGAATGAGATGTCTCTAAATAAAGGCCACCATGTCAGGTGTAGTATCTCCCTTGAGAAGAGGGCACAGGTGCCAATGACAAAGAGGATATTAAACACCGCTGAGCCCACAATGGTACCGATGCCCACATTGCTGTGTGAGATGAAGACACCTATGAGGGAGGTGAAGAGTTCTGGTGCTGATCCACCTGCTGCCATGAAGGTGGCTCCAGCCACATCTTCAGAGATCTGCAACTTGTCTGTGATCACTCCCAAAGCAGGGACAAAATACTCATCACACACTATGGCCAAGGCCACAAATACATACATCATGCCAAAGATGTGAAGTACAACCCACCCTTGCCTGCGTTCTTCCACACTGAATAGGTCCTGGGGATATTCTCCTTTGGACTCGTATGCTGGCTTTTCATCCGGGTAGCTTTCACTGGCATTTTCTCGCTGTGGTGTTGTTCCCACTGATGTAGTGGTGGGCACAGTTGGCTCAGCATCCACATATACACAGTGCCTTATTTTGGGTGCTGCTGTGACATTGCCTGTTGTGACAGTTTTGTTGCTGGAGAGGTCCCTGGAGGTCACTTTCACAGGGTCCTTGGGTTGGGGTGCTGTGTGCAGTGCTGGAAGGGCAGAGGGGCTGAACTGGAGCTGGTAGACAGAGAGGAGCAACACTATGGCAAGCAAGAAAAAGATTCGGTTCCGTTGTAGCCGCCTTCTCCGTGGTAAATGCATTTCCTAAAGGTTCAAAAATCAGGTCTGTGTCCAGAAGCCACTGAAGACTTCTCTTGATCAGCAACTTGCGCTTATATCCACCATTGGAGCTGCTAACTGATCTTAGGCATCAGGAGTGAAACTGCATGACACAAAGTGCAGAATCCTGCAAAAGAAGACCTAGTGTGAAAAAGAAAGTAGTGCAACCTCCTACCATATGGGTAACATTCATTCAGTGAGTGCTTTTCTATGTTTCAATAAATACAAATGGACCTAAACAGGTAAAGTCAGATCTAAATTCAAGTTTCTACCTTTATATTTTTTTACTGCTGGAGGCTATGCTGATTAATAATCATAGGTCTAGCTTAATAAAGACAGGAATTGTCTGAGATGGTCCAATCTGAGCTGAATTCTGATCCACTCAATGCTCACATCGAGGAGCTATTAAGGTTTGTGTTTTCACTGGAGTCCATTAGTTATTTTGCTATATTAATAACTGGGCCAGCATTCTGCAGGAGGGAGGATATGGCTTCTATCAAGGAGCCTACTAGCACTCTAAACTGCTAGAAAAGAAGCTCTGAAGAAAAACACATGCTGTTAAAACCTCCCTTGAAACACACCAGTTATTCACTTAGGTAACCTCAACAGGTGTATGAAAACTGTTTGATAGTTCCCAACTATGCTGCTCTGTGGCTCTCCAGCCTTGACTCCCACAGAATACAAGCCAAGCAAATGGTGAGCTTTTACTTCTAGTTTGAGAAAAGCAAAAGGAAGGCTCAGTTCTAGTAACACTTGGGGTGCTGAGCTTCCATTTGTTTCTATGACTACATCTTTTCCAGCCGTTCTGTAGAAGACAGAGCTGGCAAAGTAGAACTGTAATCATACCTTTTATTAGGGGATAATTAGCATATCTTGCATAATTATTTGAGCAGCATTTTGAAAGAGACACAAATGATAAATGCTAGAGCAATAGAGCTTACATCTGTGACAGTACGGAGACAGTGACTAGGGGCTGGACAGAATTTACCCTTCAGCACTGCTTGGATGTTTTACCGTAGAATATCACTCTTCATGGATTCTCTCTCTTTTTTTTTTTCTCTATTCTTGAGCTGGATGTGAATCACAGTTTTGTAAGCCATTCTCAGATAAGCTCTTCATGCAAGTTAGCACACTTACCCTCTTGCATAACACCCAGTGAAGTAATCAGCCTAAATTTCTTGCAAGACAGGCATTATTATCTTCTTTTAAATAGTTGGGAGGATCACTAAGGCAACAGTAATAGAGGGTCATGGGAGTACCTAGATAAATAGATGGTATAAGCTTTGCTTTTGATATGCAAAAAGTACATGAACATGCATATGGCAGAACTGAATAATGCAATACCACAAATTGCACGTTAACAGAGAATAACCCTTGCTAATAAAAATGAAAACGTGAAAAGAAAGACACACAGGGAACAGAAGACATGTGAACACATCCCCCTATTTAAATGCTCAGTTTTACTCCTCTCAGGAATAAGCTGCTTAAATAGACCTTTTGCAAGAACTATAACCAAAGCTAGGATGAACTGTTACGAGCGCTCCAGCCTTTCAGCAATACCTGACCATCAGCCCCTTTGTTTCCTCTAGTTTTGTAACTTCAGCACTTCTTTTCCAGAGAATATTATATCTTACAAGTCAGCTCCTGATCAGCTCCTTTCTCACTGGCTGGACTGTCTCAGTCAAAAGCGATCTCAAGCAATCATGCAAACCTCCACAGCTTACCTTACAAAGATGCTGTCCAAAAGGATGAGGAATACCAGCGGTTGAACGTAGTGCTGGAAATTTCTTTGATACTTAACAGCCGTTTGGGAGATGCTGGTGCAGGGAGAGGCAGATGAAAATGATCCCATTTTCACTATGCCTCTGCAACAGAGTTCTAATACAAGAGAGGGTCAGTTGTGAAGGACATATTACTGAAGGAATAGCCAATCCAGTTTAATACCTGCAACCCTAAGAAGATTATACAGTATTGTATAGATTTGGGTCTATCTCTGAAGCCAATACCTTTGTCTGCTACTACAGATTATTCTCAGTATGAGGGCAGGAGATAATTTCCAGTAAAAACTACAATATAAAAGCACCAAATCTGAGACACCTACCATCAGCTATGGAAGAGCTGTCCACTGCTGGGGTAAATCACCTTGCTTCTCCGTGTGGTGCAGTGGTCACTTCAACTCACTTCAACAGAAGAACAAGAAGATTCTGAATTGATAACTTTAAAACAAACTTGTCTGAATGGAAGTGGTACGCTCAAGCTTTGCAGCTGAGCTCACCGACACCCCTCATGCTCACCCCCATGTTTACTGAGGTGGGAGAAGGAGGTCCCTCAGCCAACTGGGATGCTTTTTCGTAACCTTTTTTCTATATACAGCTGTCTTTGTTGATTGTTGCAGTACTTTTCCAGAGTACTGGCATTAAATTAGATTGCTTCAGCTTTACTGATAACACTGTTTTTCCAGTTGTGTAAGATGCAGGTGAGAACGATGCAGGTCAGCCACTTTACGCGTATCAGAAATCAGGCAACTTACTGGGCTCCTGGTGACCACTTTTCTATGGCTATTACTTTTCCCATGGTTATTTTCTCCTCTTATGCACTTCTGTGAGGAAGAATTAATGTTTATTGGAAAATTCTTGAGTTTTTCCCTTTCTCAAATAGCCTCTCTGTCCTCTTGGGTTTTGCCAATGCTCATGGACCTTCCCCAGACAGCAGCAAAAAAAAAACCTCTTGGCCAGTTTTTCTGTTTGTTTGTTTGTTTTGATACGAGTGTGCTTCCACACAGAAGGGGAGCCCAAGTTCTTCCTCATACCAAGCTGCAAAAAGCTCAACCAGGCACCAAGGCCTTATATTCCGTACCTCAAACACCTCACACTTTGCTCTATGCACTGAACTAATTCGCCTGTTTTCTGAAAGGGGCTATTTACATTTTAAACAACACTGCATGCTCTGCACCGCAGAAATACCCCACAGCTGCAGGTTATGGGCTGAAATCAACATTTTGAGGCGTTTTGAGGTCCCGCGCTCAGCATATGGAGAGGTGGGGTGGGGGCTGAGACCCCACCGGGCGCTGCCGGGCCCAGTGCGGCCGCTTGTGAGGGGGCTGTGGGGCCGATATCTGTAGGGAGCGGGACTGGGGGATGGCCCCGGTACCGACCCCGGTAGCAGCCCCGTCCTTTCCGATAACCCTGGCCCAGCCCGGCCCCTTCCAGCCGCGGCCGCATCGTTCCGGGGAACGCTTTGTGCGGCGGACCCATGGCGGCCGGGCGGGCTGGGGGTGAGCGCGGCGGAGGCTCCGTTCCCCCTTCCCCGGGCACCTCCACTATCATCTCCTCCGCCTCCAGCACCACCGGGGCCGCAGGAACGGGAATCCACCAACCCCCCCGAGCCGTCCCCGGGGGGAGCGGGGAAGGCTCCGTGGAGAGGGGCCGCTGAGGAGGGGGCTCCCTCCCCCGCTGGGGTTCCCGTGCTTCTCGGGGGGTCCCTGCGGCTCCTCTGCTCTCTGAGGCTCGTCCCAGGCCGGGCATGCTGCTGCCAGGCATTCCCAGCACCCCAGGAGCAGATCTTGCACTTTTGGTTTATTTTCTGACATAATCTGTGCTAAAAACCCAGTTTTGGGCATAAAACTTAATTGTGGCTTCCCCCTTCTGCAGAGGGCAAGGGCTGGTGTGGGGCGAGCCTCACAGGGTCAGGGCAAGACGTGTTGCCCCTTAGCTGTTGTTTAATAATCATTTATGGCCTTTTTTTGCTGTCATGCAGTGGATCTTCATTCTTTGCTGAGGTAGCTGAGAGGAGCAGCTCATCATGCCGACGGTGGTGGTGATGGACGTGTCGCTCTCCATGACACGGCCGGTGTCGGTGGAGGGCTCCGAGGAGTACCAGCGGAAACACCTGGCGGTGCACGGCCTGACCATGCTCTTCGAGCACATGGCGACCAACTACAAGCTGGAGTTCACGGCCTTGGTGGTGTTTTCGTCGCTCTGGGAGCTGATGGTGCCGTTTACAAGAGATTACAACACGCTGCAGGTAGGGTGCACGAAACCTCAGAGCAGTCACTTGTCAATAAATAAAAAAAAAAAGTTACGTGGTTTTATGTTGTCCTGTACACGGTGTCTTCAGCACGGCATTTTATCCTTATTTTAAAGACAGGTGAAATCAATGCATGCGGAGTGTTCCACTACTTAACAAATCATACCTTTGCAGGTGACCTCTGAAGCATTGTTAATTAAGTTAAAAGTAGGGAGTGAGAAAACCAAGAGGAGAGGGTTGAAGTTTTTGTGACACGCTTTTTTCTGTAGTTGTTGATTTACTCTTTGATAAATGGTGAGGCGGACAGGAGTGTTTAGAAAGGTTTTGAGTCTAGTGATTTGGTAGAGAGAAGATGCTTTTAACAGTGCATACCAGTTGAAACAGGGTAAGAATGAGAATGAAGGGGTTTTAGGCCTTGCAGATGTGATGGAAAGTGGAAAGACCGTGGAAAGGGTAGAGTCTGAGAGAGAAATTTGATATGAATGCTGTAAGGCACTGAAAGTCTCAGTCCAATAAAAATTGTACATGTGTATCTGGTTGTCATATATACTATTAAGAAAGAATGATATGTCACTGTCATAGGTCACAACGTATTCATAAAGTTTTCAGTTGTGCAACAGATTTTACAAGATGCTCTCTGTTAGGTTTTTATTTTACTGTTTGAATGCCAGTACATTCTCTTTGGTTAATTTTTCCCTCCTCAGGGAATTTCTGAAAGCCAAGAATCCAAGCGAGCTCCCCTAGCATGTTAGTTTTACAGCTGCACCCTTCTTACTATGTGGTGTTAAGTGTGAAGTTTTCATTCTAAGAAGAAAAGCTGGTTTACGGTTATAGAAACAGGATATGAGTTTTGGATTCTCTTACTCTCTGCCGAAGTGTTTTCGTGAGACAATCTCCTTGTGGCCTACTTTCTGAATCTGTGAGAAGTTGGAGTTATTCTGACACCTGGGAGGATTTTCTAAGCTAAAATCCATTGAGCTGCATTGTGAGGCCACTAAACCTGGCACTCTGAGGTGTCACGTCTTCACGGTCTTTTCAGTGGGCCTTGATGGAGGAAAGAAATATGATTCACTTTGAGCAATGAGGTGGTGGTTTGCAGTACGTTTGGAGCTCTTTGGCTGGAATGTTCAGGAATGCAAAATGTTGTTAATGCTCATATATTACAGAGTAGGATTGGAAATTAATACTTCAAGTTAGACATTGATTCAGTTTTTTACTTTCCTCTTTTTCTCTGAGACATGCAAATACTAGGTAGTAGAGTTCCTTCAAAACTATCTGTTGTAGTTGTCTCATGATGCTGTTCACAATTTCTTCTCTCTCTGTTTTAATCTTTGCAGTTCATATGTAAGCATATAGCCTGTTGTATTGTGTTGCAATGCAGTTGTGCTACAAAGCAAACATACTGGCTTACCACAGAACTGTGAATACTCTATGTTTGCTGGTAGTGATATTTCACCCAGCAATAACTGTGGTGTTTGTTTTTACAGGAAGCTCTAAGTAACATGGATGATTACGACAAAACCTGTTTAGAGTCAGCACTGCTTGGGGTTTGCAATATTGTCCAGCAAGAATGGGGTGCAGCAATTCCTTGCCAGGTATGTTTTCACTGTTGTGAGGATGTAGCATATCCTCAGTACTCCTTGTAAGCTGCAGAAGGACATACACACCTTAAAACTGTAAAATTTGGCTCAAAAGTACTCTTTTGAAGGCTTAGCATTTGATCTGGAGGTGGTGTTCTTTCCCAGGAGCCTTGGTCAGCTTGGAAGGAGTGTAGTCACACCTACAGTAACCTTTCTGCTCTGGTACCTGATGGTTTCCAGGGCTTGTCACAGTTCCAAGTCTCAGACAACAGCACAGAGTACAGCTGAGTGTGTTTTGATCTGTCTTCTCTCCCTACTGAGTCATTCAGCGTGCATCTGCTCACACATTCCATCCAGCCTTTGCAGCTCTCAGCCTTCTGAATTTGCTGTCTCTTATGGCAGAGACTGCTTTTAGCCCTCAATTTTCCGAGATACTATGAGCCTGTTGCTCTTTGGGTTAGGATATAAATTCAGTAATTTTGCAGCTCAGTGAGCTAGGTACAACTCACGAGCAATATTCCTTTCGGAGAAAGAGGGTAGAAGTTGATTGTCTAGACAATGCTTTGTAATCTAACCAGGATAAAAGGCACCTTGGAAAAGCAGTTATTCAACACAAAGAACTAGAAAGATGTAAAAGCCAAGCATAGATTAGATCTCAACAATTTTGTCTCTCATTTGTGTCATGATTTGCTGTACTGGAACTTTGGGTTATTGGGTGATGAAAGGGAGCGGGGAATGTACTGTGCAGAATTTTCTAATAGTAAAAAGCATTGCTGCTGAGCAACAGTTCAGATGGTTAGTGGGGAGATTGAGGATTAAGAGAGAGTAAAAATCTGGCTGTAACAGATGCCTGCTGGGTTCCAGTTGGATTTGATTTTCCTTACCTTTCAGCCAAAAAATAATGCCTGGTGTAGCTGTGCAATGCTGAAAGAGCAGTTATTTTACTCCTCTGGAAATAACTGGGTCTCAGCTGAGTGTGTAGAGTTCCATTATTCAAGGTAACCTATTAGGACAGGTTTCTACAAGAAGTGACAGTAGACTTGCAATTAAGTGGAAAAATGTCTATTTCAAGCTTTCATAGTTCTGCTGCAAAATGTGAGCATGCTGCAGCTGTATTTGTTAGCAAAGAATTACAGTAATTAATACTACCTTTTGTCTGGCTTCTGTGGCCTGTAGTGGAACTTGGGTTGTCCTCCAGCTGCTGCAAAGAAATGATCATAGTTGGCCTTTATCTTCCATCTGAAGGGAAACCTGAAGTTCCCAAATCTGCTAGCAGCAGACTGCTTTTTTGGCTGTATAATCACGGTAGTTCTAGTGTACATTTAAAACTGGGAATGTTCCTGCACAGCGTGGTGTGTTTCTAGCCATAGAATTCAATTTTCAGTGCAACTGCCTAATTGCAATGAAACGTATATTTATCATGCACGTAATTTAATTGCAGTGCTTAAACCTATAATTTCTCATTTATGTACCTGGTTCTGGAAACTTTACTCACAATTCTTTAGTCAGGGTTTTCAGTATAGAAGAGCATGCTGCTAGGAAGACTCCTGAAGTTTTGTCCTCCACAGGTAGAAACATGTCTCTAATTGGAAATGCTAATCTATCCTCTCTCCTTTAAGGTTGTTCTTGTCACTGATGGCTGCTTGGGGATTGGCAGAGGCTCCCTACGACACTCACTAGCTACTCACAACCAGAGGAGTGAAAGCAACCGATTTCCACTGCCTTTCCCATTCCCGTCCAAGTTGTATGTCATGTGCATGGCAAATCTTGAAGAGGTAATGCTGTTAACATATGATTTTTTTCATCATTACAGTGGATAATTATTGTTCTTATCTGATCTAATGATCATATCAGCACAAAACACACTTTTGTATTCTTTTCCTCTTAAAAATTAAATTGTCTTGAAGGAGCTGGAAACTTAGAATTACAAATAAAGCACTAATATTTAAGGTATTCCGGTGCTCTTAAAGACCGAGAGCTTCTGTAGTTATTGGTTGCTTTTTGAAGCAGAACCTAATATGAAAAAGCAATGTATTTTATGTTTCTGGATCAAATACTGCATTTGCTATAATATAAATGCAACATAAGGAATACATTTCCTGGGAGACAAAGAATATTGGTTTATGCAGAAAGGAGTAAGATAAAATTTTACTGTATTGTGTATATTTTCTGAAAACACACTGGTAAAGAAAAAGAGTAAAAAAGCTTAACAAAAACATTTCACTTTATGCTTGTACAGCTTCAGAGCACGGATTCCTTAGACTGCCTGGAACGGCTCATAGATTTAAACAACGGGGAAGGGCAAATCTTTACCATTGATGGACCACTTTGCCTGAAGAATGTCCAGTCTATGTTTGGGTTAGTAGACTTTTAGATAAAATGCCTTTGGAAGCTTTCCAGTTAGTAAAGGAAAACAAACATAACAAAAATCTGATGATATGAGATGTTCTATTTTTTTTTTTTCTTTTAGTGTATGATCTTGTTAACTAAACTTTAATCCTGACCTTTGTTGTTCAAGGTCAGTATTTATTTTAATCATTCTGTAACCAAACCATAAAATCTATTATGATTGGCAGGTAGAAGATACTAATTTCCAGACTTGTTAATTTGCCATCAATATGATAATGTGCTGCTTTGTTTCATAATTTGGCAATGCCAGAACTGACTAGTCACACACACAAACATTTTGGGAGCTTAGTTAGCATGCTTTAGACAAACTATTTTCATTTGATATGTATTATTTTTTCCTTAATGATAACTGATCATGTTCTAGAAAGCTAATAGACCTGGCTTATACACCATTCCATGCTGTTCTCAAGTGTGGCCACTTAACATCTGATGTGCAAGTATTTCCCAGACCAGAACCTTTCATTATAGATGAGGAAATAGACCCCATTCCTAAAGCAATTAATACAGGTAACATTTTTTTTATTGCTTTTTACATAAATCTGTTTGATTTCTACCTTTTCATTACCATCTTTTTTCCTGTATAGTTACTGTTGCACGCGCTTTCTCTCTGAAGATCAATCACTGATCATGTAATTTCTTGGTATATGCTGCTTCAGGGGACGAAAACCTCATCCTGTTTCAGATGTGTACCTGCTGAAAGGGCTGGAGTAGAGCAGAGGCACTTTTAAAACTTAGCATGCCAATTTCTAGGGATAGGGATTGTGGAAGACAGCCACAGACTGCTTTCCACAAATACCTTCATAAGATTAACAGAGGATTAAAGTAGTGTGTTGGAGAAGGGTCTGTATTTTTATATTAGAGTTGCCATTATCAAAAAGATCCCTTATTCTCAGATGAGACAAACTAACATCTTTCTGGAGACCTCTTCAGGGAGTCCACTAGGAGTTAAATTGGGAAGAGTTAGCAAGACAGACGCTTTATAAATCTCAAAGTGTGATTGCACTGTCTTTATTGTTTGTCCTCCTAGCATTTCTCACCAACAGATTATTTTTAAAAACAATTTTGCAAAGAAAACCTTTCTCAGCTCTGCTGTTACTGAACACTGCACCCATGAACGGCAGGTAGTCTGTAGCTAGTCCGTGCCTGTGACTTGTGAACGGATAGGTGCGCACCCCTTGGAGAGAACACTGAGCTTCACTGCTTTGCTTCAAGAGTGAAGTTTCCATTGTAGCATCAAAATTGCTCATGTATTCATATAGGTATGAATGGTTGTGTCATATTAATACCTAGAGACTCCAGTCAAGGTCAGGATTCTGTTGTGCTACCTTAGTCACTGCTTCAGAAACAGTGGTGTAAGAAGTGGTGATGTTAAAATGACTGAATACATTCAATTTCTAATTAGGCTTAAACCTGTTTTCTCCCCACAGATCTAGAAATTGTTGGTTTTGTAGATATAGCTGACATTTCTAGCCCTCCTGTCTTATCCAGACACTTGGTGCTGCCTATTGCACTTAACAGAGGTAAGCAAATTCTTTTTGTTGTAGCAAAAACTGCTTTAAGCTTTTCCTGTAATGGCCATTGTGGTTTCAATTAGAAGCAAAAGCTTCATGTTTTATCAGAGTGCTACATGTTTCTGAGAACACATTTTCATGGTTACATTAAAATTAAAACCTTGAACATAAGCTCTGTCTTTTTTTTTTTTTTTTTTTTTTTTGAATAGCGTGCTCTTTAGGCAATTCGCATGTACACAAAGAAGTGAATTAGTAGAGGGATCGGTGTCCTTATACCATCATTATTAAGAGAGCATACTGAACTAAAAACTACAGATAGTTATGGGTCGTGAAGTAAGTGGTGCAAGATGAAGACTTAATGCCTGTTTCTAATTGCTTCTTGGAATGATTTGTTGTGAAAAATCTGATCTTAACAAGATTGCTCAGTAGTGCTTGAGCATTAATTACCATTCACTGGGTCTGAGTACATATGTATCTTGTGTAGGCTGCAAGGATGGTTAAGCATATCACTGACTTGCAGCTACTTGTCTGCATCAGTGTGTGCTAAGAAAGGTTTCCAATGTCCTTTTGTCATGGCCTTGGAGTGGAGTTAAAAGAAAGTGAGATTTTTCCTGGTAAAGAAGAATGAAAGCACCAGATGTGCTTTCATGTCTTTTAGTGCTTTTAGCCCGCTAGGCCTTTCACCTTAGGAGATATTAAGAGTTAAATCACAGCTGTATTCCAGCTGCTAAAACGTTGTAAGTTTCTCACAATTACCACAAATTGCATAGGGGAGGTGGACTTGAGATTCAGGATCCTTTTGTTTCAGAAGCAGCAATGCTATCCATTGCCAGACTTTTGGTACTTTTGGGTTTCACTTCTCATTTCTTTGAAGTTGAGATTTTGTTTTTGAGTTATTTATTAACGTTGTAAATTTTCATGAATAGAATGTGATAGAAGTAATTATCTAACTTTATAGAGTTATATAACTTTAACATTTGTCTCAACAGTTAACAGCTGTATATTCTATGGGAGTATTAATTAAAGGTTCACTTGTCCAGCAGGCCTGTTTTGATTCAGTCTCATCCAGCTGCAGCAGAAGAATTTGCCAGTCACTGCCACTTCTACCTGCCTTTTATTGCTCCTTTACCTAGAATTACATGCCCTCACCCCAGTTTGCTTCCATGCTGGGAATGAGTTGGGTAACTTAAATGTAAAGCGAGTCTTTGTTAGCCAAACTGATTTTGACTGATACAAGGTAGGGAGTAATTGTACAAAGAGCTCTGTGAGTGGATCAGTGGATCAGGTAGCTGTAAGGTTAGAAAGCGATAGTCTTTTCAGTCTTTGCTGCTGTGAGGGGTGCTGGTGGTTGTGTTCAGAAAGTCTAATATTAAAATACAATCAGTTCTCACAATAGCATGGGTGTGGGGAGAACAAGAGCCTTTCTTAAGAAAGAAAAACACACAAGCAGTTAACAAGTAGCTTCATAGAATTGTGCAATTGTGTTGAAGATGCTTCATGGCAGAGGATACAGGGTGGTAAGCATCGTGGAAATACACTAATGGGACTGAATTTATTTTCATGTCATCTCTTTGTTTGCTTTCTTTTCTCAGAAGGTGATGAGGTGGGACCTGGGATCACAGATGACACCGAAGATGAAAATTCAGCTAATCAGATTGCTGGGAAAATCCCCAACTTCTGTGTTTTGTTGCATGGGAGCCTGAAAGTGGAAGGCATGGTGGCTGTCGTCCAGTTGGGGTATGGAGCTGGATGTCTTCCTGAAAAATCTCTCTTACCTTGCTTATTTATGCTTTACTCTGTAGAGAATTCTCCATTACTAGGTAAAGCTGTGGATTTTTAATGGTAGATCTCTTTCTGCCAGTATAAATTACAAATACACACAGTGGAAGGGAGACAAATTCTGGGTTAAGAGGGATATAAAGTGTTTTTTTCAGCCTTTGGGATTTGCTCTTTTCAATAGGCCAGAGTGGTATGGAATGCTCTATTCACAAGCTGATAGCAAGAAGAAATCAAACCTCATGATGTCACTCTTTGAACCTGGTCCTGAGCCCCTTCCATGGCTAGGGAAGATGGCACAGCTTGGACCTATTTCAGGTACTGGTTACACTCCTTTGAATAACTCTTGTGCATTCAGTATTTTCTTGTGAGAATGACCAGGGCAGATATTACTCACTAAGTCTTTTTCCTTTTTTCTTCCAGATGCAAAAGAAAATCCATACGGAGATGATGACAATAAGAGCCCTTTTCCCTTGCAACCCAAGAACAAGCGCAGTTATGCACAGAATGTTACTGTATGGATTAAACCAAGTGGCCTCCAGGTAATGATACAGGTTTTGGACTTGGTGCTTTACTATGAACAGCGGTAGCTAGCTAAGCAGAAAGTTGGAGTCCGTGTGTTGTCCATTTAATGTAATGGCTTTGTTGTTTTTTTTTTTTATAAACTCTTTAAAATGTCATGATTAAAATGCAACCAGAAAGCTTATGATGTTTAATGAAAGCCGCATCTCCAGTGTAGCATCTGGCTTAGTTTATTAGATTTAGTATAATTACCATTTATGTTTCAGTCTTTGTGAGCTGCAGTCTTGTCAATGGTCAGGATTATTTATCAATATAGTTGAGGATTTTTTTTTCTGCAGCTGCCAAGATTTTTTCTATTTTTTTCTGCAGACTGATGTACAGAAGATCTTGAGAAATGCAAGAAAACTCCCTGAAAAAACTCAAACCTTCTATAAAGTGAGTAATATTACTGGTCTGCCCAAATTTGATCTATAGTGATAGTGGTGCATCTGACAGAAGAGCACGTGCTGTCAGTTGTCTGTGGGATGTTCTGTGCAGGGCTTATAGGGCTCTGCAGAAATGCACATTGTTCTGTAGAGTCATTGTGGGTCCATTTTACGGATTAGTGAAGGTGAGACACCGGAGTCTGGTTTCCTGACATTGCATTCTGTCAGGGTGATGCAGAATATCATGTTTACAGGTGCCCCTCATGATCCCTGCTACCTCAATGGTGAACTTTTATGCAGATTTTATGCTGTTGTCCAGGCAGAAATAGACTGAGGGATCAGAGAGGAATAAGAACACATGTCATTCTGAATCTCAAAATATCTCCTACAATTTCTTCTGCAAGTGAAGCAGAAAAACACAAAATTCCAGGCACTCTTAGTCATATCGTAACAGTCTGTAATCTAGACTGTATCTGGAAGTAATTGTTGGTCCTCTTGTAAGCGAAGTACTGAAGCAGTTTATTATTGTAGCCCCAGAGACTTCAAGAATGAATACACTGACTAAATGCACACAAGCACTCATCACAGTTTACAGTGAAGAAAAATCAATATATACATGTTTATACATTTTGCTGGATGCTATGGTTAGAGGCAGCAGTCAGTGAAGCCCAACTTGGAAGCCACTCTCAGCATGCACACAGGGGGAATAGGCAGGCACAACAGCTGAACGCACAGAAGGGTGAAGGAAGAAGTAAAGAGTTTCTAAGAAGGGATGAAGGGAAAACCAGCTATTTAGCTGTGCCACTATAATCCTCAGCCCTGAAACATTTTTCATGTCATGAGCAGGTGGGCAGCTGCCAGCAGTTCTACTAACTATTCAGGTTATTTTCCTTATAGTGAATAAGCTTACCTTTAAAAACAAAAAAAAAGTAAAACATTTTATATGAAGGGTCACAGCGGCTTTACAAGGAGTTTTTGTTCTTTGCAGGAACTGAACCGTTTACGAAAGGCAGCTCTGGCCTTTGGCTTTTTGGACCTCTTGAAAGGTGTGGCAGACATGCTGGAGCGGGAGTGCACACTGCTGCCTGACACAGCTCATCCCGATGCAGCGTTTCAGCTCACGCATGCTGCTCAGCAGCTTAAAGTGGCAAGTACTGGGGCTTCTGAATACGCTGCCTACGATCATAACATTGCTCCACTGCAGACAGACTTTCCCAGTACTGGCACTGAAAGAATGTGAAGTCTCCAGTTTGGGAACTTCTACAGATTAAGACTCAAATTGCTCAAATTTTCTTGTCCTGTTTACTTTCTGGGGCCGCTTTAATTACTGGCTGGAGAACTCCCTATTCAAACAGGGGCCCTTTACTTGCATCGATGCTTTCTTAAGTGTAACTAATCTGTGGTGGCTTCAGTCAGGCCTGGAAACTAGAAAGTGTCCCAGAGTCGCTTCCTTAGTACATGTGAGGAGAGAAAGAAAATGCCATCACAGGCCTCACTCCTTGTGGCTTTTGGCCTCCCAAGAATGTGGTTACTAGATAACAGAAATCACTGGCAAAAGCATCCTAAAAGGCAGCTACTATTATTTTATACATGG
Organism: Aythya ferina; assembly: GCF_964211825.1. Lineage (NCBI taxonomy): Eukaryota > Metazoa > Chordata > Aves > Anseriformes > Anatidae > Aythya > Aythya ferina. The sequence goes on from NC_140307.1 coordinate 2,730,833, forward strand.
AATTGATCAGTCCAAAGAAAACATGCGAGAATCACTCTGCAAAATCAGATACAGAGCTAATTTCAGGGTATTGTCACTAATTGTGTGCCCACCGTGAAAGCTAGCCTGTACCGCAGTAATGAACATTATCACTGGCATTGCAGTGCTGATACTTGTAAAAGTAACTTAATCTTTTGAGACAATTTTTTTTATTTGTGTAATATTAATAAAGAGTAATTCTTCAGGAAAACTCAAGTTGGTTTCGCTCCATTTTCATAGCAACCTTACTGGGTGCATGCTTAGGCATGCACAGGCCTAAAACATCGACCTGGTGATGGTTGGATGTCAGCTCTTTATCATGAGCAGTCAGCTCTTTATCATTGAGTAGTAAATTATACAACTTAATGCATTCAGGGAAAAGAGCAAATAACTGAACTCAAAGCAAAATCTGGTTGTAAATCTTTATTAATAGAAACACATTCTTTCTGAAGGACTAAAACTCAGTAGTGTAAGATCCATTACAGCTCGCACTAGGTACCACAGTTTCACTGAGAAATATCATGTATGAGTACATATGGATTTTATAACAGAAGTTTAAATGCCCAGTAATTAAAGTATGAAAGTGATCTTTGCTGTTCCAAGTCAGCTAGTTCAGTCCTTTGACATACTTCAAACATATGTACAGTGTGTGCTGTAGTGAAAGTGTGTAAATAACGCCCAGCTCTTCTGAGAAAGTTACCTGCACTCTTCTTTGCAACTGAGCCTCAAGTATCTCTAAAGATAAATTGCATCATGCCTCTTGTTGACAAAACACAATTGTGAAATGCAGTGTGGAGCTTGTACCAGCTCTTTTTTTATAATCTCTTTACAACGTTATTTTCTTTCCTTTACAGTAGCAATCACTGGGGCCGTGTCACAAATAGTAAGCTGTTTGTTATCTTTAAGTATAGAAAATAACTTTCTGGAGGATTCACGTCATTTTACAGTAGAAAAAGATAATGCAAGTAGTAAAATGGCACGATGCTAATCTCAGCTTCAGTGCCTGATCTGGATTGCTGGCTTTGCTTTGCTTTGCATTGCCCTGGGGGAAGCAGCAGTTGTGAAGCAACCTGTTTATAGCCACAACATGGTTTTAGAGCACACCTGCAGTATACTCCCTAAACTTCATTGAATGGGCCAGAGGGGTCTGGAATCGATTGGAGGAGGCTAGGTGTCAGAAGGGCATGCTGAAATGAAGCCAGCTGAAATGAAGGTTTCCAGGTGAGAGACAGCATGTCCTGGAATGGAAGGGGAACAGATCTTGTTTTTATTTAAAGCAAGCACAGAGGAAATAGGGCCCCTTTTCCCTTTTTACTAAGTTTTAAGTAGAAAAGCAGTTGTTGTTGCCTTTCCAAAGGCTATAAATGCAGGAGCTACAGCTGTGGCAGGAACAATCAGAGGTGTTCGGTATTTCCATTTCTATGACAGGGAGGGAGGTGTTCTGGCTTTCACATGCTAGGAGAAAGCTGGTACCCGTGTTTCCTTGTTTCCTTATTTTTCAGTGCTTGCATTATCAGGAAAGCATTTCTGACCATGGGACAGAGCTGCAGCTTCCTTTTCCTACTGACTACTACAGGTATATGGGTGTTGCTATGCTCCATACAATGCCCCTATTTTGTTCAGACTAAACTAGAGACGGATTAAAGGGGTATGTAGCATTTAAATTGACATCAGCCAGCTACTTCTGGTTTTAATTCTGCAACATCAGTATACTGCCCAAAAAAGGGGGGCGTGAGGGCAGAGCAAGTTTACCCCTACCGTTAATATACACCCAAACATTGTTCACAGTGGTCTCAGACTGTGCTCCTCGTGCCACCACAAAGCCCCCCAGGAACAGCATGGGCCAGCCAGCAGTATATCCCAACATCAGAAGCCTTATCTGCATGCAATATTGAAAGAGCAAATACCCAATTAAAAGATAAACGCTATTTCTATTTAGTGCTGCTCCACTGTTTAAAAGCATATTATATGCAGATAATTGCAGATAATAGGGTTTCTTTCTAACATGGCAGTTCATAGGATACAAGTTTAAATGTAACCGTTCAGTGGTAAATGTCATGCATATGTATGATTGAAAGGGAACAAAATACAGTATATGGGAATGTTACCTGAATTCACTATGAAATCATGAAATAGAGTATGATCATTTAATTTTACAAAATTCTTTAAATTACAGTGGCTAAAACCATAAGAATTAGAGGCTTATCTTTTCATTAAGTTAAATAAGAAAGCAGTGCAGTCCTCCTTTACTTCATCTTTCTCTTCTTTGGTCCAAGGTGCTGTTTCCTTTGCTTGTAGAGATAACGGAAGTTTACAAATACCCCTGAAAAAGAATGAAGTGCTTAGGTTGGATGCTATTGCATCACTTCAAAGCTAAATGGCTGTACCAAATTAAAAAAAAAATAGTAATAAACACACAAGGGTTTAGGAGCATACATAGCATTGATAGCTAATGCTTGTATTTTCTTGTTGGATTAGGTGGGAGTTCCTGCACAGGTTGCTTGGTACTGAGGCTGCTCATTCAGAGGCTTGGTTTGTCACTTTTACAAAGCTGCCAACACCAGCTGTGCAGAGCTGAGAAAGGATCAAACAAGTGTTTCAGACTGAATCTCTCCTGAAGGTATTCTTTAGGCAATGTTTGCAATAGGGAGAAATCTAGTGAAAGTTCAGTTCAAAATTCTAGGTGAAATTCATCCTTCCTGACTAAAGAGAAGTCTGGCTGTGCAGACATACTGAGTGTGCATATGATGTTATCTTACGTTTAGAAATGTAACACAAGAAACCACATAAGGTCGATGCACTGTTCTTCTTTAAATATACTACTACTTAAAAAGCCTTCTATAAGCAGTTTTAATTTGGCATTATGTTTAGATTTCCACTAAATCATTCTGAAGCTCAAATAACATGTAACAGGGTGAAACTAAGCAATAGTGAGATTATAAGTAACATGTAAAAAGTTCACTTTTAACCTGAGTCAGCTGTAGATAATCCTGCTAACCTGTTACTAAGGTCTCCTCCTTAGGGGCTAACCAGTGCTAATTGTAGGTGTGTTCCCCTTATCTTTGACAACTTATATAAAACAAGAAACAGGACAGTGCTTAGTCTCAAACAATTTTTTGCTGCATGATCCCAGAAATACAGAAATTTAACTTTTCTAGGAGAAATATACTTAGTAAGAGAAATTTGGCTTTTTAATTTCAGTAGTGAGAAATACAATTAAGTATCTTACCTAAAAACAAGGCTATAAGGTATAACTGAAGCAAGAATGAAAACTGGATTGTGACATTCAGTGGATTTGGCAATCCCAGACTAAATTTCCCTGTTTCACTGAAGATTGGAATGGACTGAATGAGACAGACAGCTGAAAACAGAAAGATGTGGTTATCATACAAGTAGGATATACGGTTGCCTAGCCCCCACCGACTTTGTAAAGATGTTCCCTTATTTACTAGCTCTCATTATTTTGTGTTACTTCTGAACCCATTTTAAAGCTAACTTTAGACATGCAGTATGATGGTAAGCAGGTAGCTCAGGCAGTAGTTTAGCCATAAAAGTCTCACCACGATAAACTTGCCTGGTGAGACACTTCTTGTACACAACTACTTGGCTGGCTGAGCTTTCACCAGCAGTATTTACCGTGCAGCAATGCCCACAGCAATGAAACAGACATAGTCTTTCCTGTACCTGGGGTTGGGCAATGCACTGCCTACTCCTGGCTCATAGAAACAGGCTCTGACAGGTAATGATTACAACACATTTCCTACATCTAGAAGCTGAGCAGTGATATGCATATTAAAAATTTTAAAAGAAGAAAATCCAGACCCGTTAAGACAGCAGAGTTTGCTGTGAAGCCCCCTCCCCTCTAGAGGAGGGGCAACAAGAAGATTAGGGGCCCACCTCTCCGTGGAGCTGGCGCTCTCAGAGCAAGCAGCAAGGGAGCAGAGCCCCATCAGGCAAGCACCGTGCCTGTCTCAGAAACAGGCTGTGCTGCTTTCAGGGGAACAATCAGCCCCTGCCTGTCCTGTGCAATGATTTACAAGATAACATCAAAATTGGTAAGCTGGTGTGAACCCAAGCTAGACTGACCAAGTCAGGTCTAGCAGACAAAAGCAAATACAGTGCCTCGGATCAGCAGAGGGAAGCGAGCGTTGTCTTCCTGTAACGCTTGCATGGTCTGCAGCGCACGCTTGGTCACTTTGTTCCGCTAACCTTTTGTTGCCTTTACTTTCCTCTCCAGTGCCCAAAACGATGACTTCTGTTCACATTAAATTGAGAAAATGTTTGGTTCAGTAAGAAAGATAAAAACGCTTACATTTGGTTCAGCTCAAAGCAAAGGGCTATTTATCTGTTATTCTATTCTATTAATTTTTAGTCCAGCAGCCAAACCAAAAATGGAATTATTTGCCCAGCCTTAATCTTGATTATTACAGGTTTTTTTAAATACCTTCAGCCAAGCCTCCTAAAGGGTAGAGAGGGATCCAGGTGGTGTAACGGAGCCAGGTAAGTGGTTTCCATTCAATACCAATGCATGAAAGCATGTAATATGGATACCTAAAGCCAATTCAGTGTTAGAAGAAACAGCATTTAAAATGCAAGCTGCTAATAGAATTAGTCTTACACGTATCTGCAGTGTAGAATAGTCAATATAATTCCCAAGCAGCACAAGAATATTTTAAAAATGTACCTGTTGCTTATGATGGACGCTTTTTCTTTGGACACCATTATTTGGTAGTTTACAGAATGCTGTTACTCTAATCATACGGATGAATTTAACTGCCTCACTTGCCTAACAAACCTTTAAAATACTTTACTTTTTAAAGAGAAACAGAGCACAGTGCACCTCATTTAATCCTTAAAGTAAGTAAAGGATTAAGGAAGTAATCATTCAATTTAAGAATACTTCTAGAGGGCTGAATTTCCCAAGGGAAAGCAACAGGTTATCCTTAACTCAGGGTAGTATTATCTTCTATGCTCCCATCTCATCCCAACTTCTGGCAGATTGAGTAACCTAGGGAAGGCTACAGAATTCTTGCGAAGAGCTAGATGGTTCTGCCCACACCTGCTAATGGAAAAATCCCACAAACCTGAACAGCTCAATGATACTCCAGAAATAAAACACGAAGAACACCACAGCTTTGCTCTGCATTTCCTCTAAGCTTCCCAGGACAACAAACAAAATGAAGTTTCTTCCAAATACCTGTTTAAGAAAAACAAATTAAGGAATACTCACACCCTCCACCCTCTGTCAAGAGAAAGCAAGACCTTGCTGTCAGCAGCATGCAGGTTATCTACTATTCCAGTGCGAAACAGGTCCGTGCTCAGCACATAACCAGGCAGCTGAGCTGTCACCTGCTTTTTTGAGCACACCTTTTTAACTCTCTATTTAGGTCCATGGTACCTATTCGTAAGTCATCTAGCTTCATTTTTTATTCACAACTACCACAGTCAGGATAAAAAGGGCACTGGAACCAAATCAGAATCATGTAGTTTTTGTCAGCTACTTCTTGCTTTCGTTGTCCCAAAGTACTCTACACAGGTGTTAGAAGAGAGCCTGCCACAACTAAGGCTGGGAAACTTGGATTTCTACCTCTGGGGTAACATTCTCTAGTTCAGTGCCAGAGAGGTTGTACCACTTATCTTAGGAGAGTCAAGACAGTGAAGTAAAATACAGATTTACTTTAAACATGGGAGGAACAAGGAGAAGAATTCTAAAATATTACCTGGATTATAGCAGGTATCAGCGGTGATCTGACTAGCCCTATTAGTGAGTTCACGACTTCCATTAATGCCAGGGTCTGACAGAAATACATCATGTCAGAAATAGTGTGAAATGTATCATAGAAGGAATCTGTAAGACAGAAAACCATTTTAAAGACAAATGAATTTCAACGTTCAGAAAGCTGGGGCAGCAGCATAGCTTCTGATAACAGGAATCTATTTATATTTGAAGCAGCATTATGCGTAATTACACTTCACAGACCTTACCTTGAAGTCCCAGCAGTTAGGCCAGAAGCACTGCTCAAGTGCTCTGTTTCACACACAAAGGGATCAAGAGCTATTACAGTAATTACTACCAAAAAAAAAGTGATAGCACTGTACTGCAACAGAACGTAGGATTCTCACTTCAAAATATTTTGCCCGGGTCATTTTCAAAAAGACTGGCACTGCAGTTAAGCGAGATGTTCTCTTTCAACTGAATTCTTCAGTTGTAATCTTGGCAGAGTACAAGCATCATTCATCAGAATACACAACTGTCATTTCAGCGTCTTCCTATCCCTGACACTGTGATGGTTTTTGAGAGGCTTTTGTTGTGCACTTCAGTGGTGCATTTACTGTTTCATTTCCTACATGTGTCTTCCTTTAGACTTAACTATTTAGGAAGTGTTAAAAGCAACACTAGAAACAGAACAATCCCCTGCAATGTGAATAAAACAGTGCTTATTACTTGCCTTTTCCTAAGATGAAGAGTCGTACTGTCATGTTCACAAAAATCCAAGAGAATCCCAAAAACTGCACGAGATTATACATGATTAAGTATCCTTTCTTCAGGTGTTTGAAAGCTAAAATCAATAAACACATCAGATGAGCAGAGTACAATGGTAACGCTCCTGCAAAGATTAGAGCTGCAAACCAGGCTTTCTGTGAGAACCCAGAATACAAGAAGGGGAATTATTGATTTTGATACGACGATAGCTGTGTGCATTGTGGGCTCTGCCTGCTTTTACCATCAACTACTAGAAATGAAGCCTTGCTAGTCAGATTTTTAAATTTTACTGCATTTTTACTGAATTTCTAAATGGTGTAATACAAAGATCCCCCTCCAAGATGCACCAAGCCAGTCAAAATTGCTCCGTGAGAGTTGAGGCTCACGTGTCTGAGCAACAGAAGCTTTCTAACCCCCAGCTTACTAGAAAGGTACGGTTACTTACGGTCTTTTGGGACTCTGGATTCTATTTTCATTTTGCTAATCTTTTCTTCTTCCTTAAGATGAAGGATAAGGTTTTAGCAAGTGTTACTGTAATTAGCAACTGATTTGATAACTATCCTACTGCAAAGCTAGCGGGTTTAAACCTCAGCTAAGCAGCCACTTGCTAGAAGGTTTAAATGTTCACCTGCATAAAACAGAGCACGTTTCTCACCCAGAAAGAAAGCAGAGGGTGTTAACTGGTTATCCTGCTTTCACTAGGTATTATGTTAGGTGCTTTTGCTGAAAAGACAGCTGTTTTCTGTGTTAATTCTTAATTACTGCTGCTTCTTAGAACTGTTCCTTAAGACATTTCATGACCCACTAGAGACCTGATGGAAACAGCATCGAGCCCTGGCTCTGTGTGTGCCCTGCACTGCTGCTTTCTGCTTTCTGGCATTGCAGCAGCCCTTTCTCCTCAGTGGCTGTGAAGGGGAACAGGGCAGTGTTTGTTTTAAAAGTTAGCAGAAATGTGCTCTGTTCAAGTGCTTTCCAAGATGGGCTTTCACTTCCCTGCTGTATTAAGCTGCTCGAGGTAACCACATGGTGGGAACGCACGGTCAGGGCCAGCCCAGCAGCTCAGGAAACAGCACACACAGAAACTGAAAGCTCTGCTTTTCAGACAAGCCACATCCAGGACTGGTGTCTCTGGGCTTCACGTGTCCCACTGACATAAATGGATCGGGACATGGGACTGCTAGGGCGTAGGGCAGGAGGTGCAAGCCTTCAGGTGCAGGCTCAGCCGGCGCTGACCTGGTGTGCAGCCAACAGTTCAGATTCAAACTGCTGCTCCTCTTAGCCAGAAGTGTGCCTTTTTCTGAATTCCTGCTAAAATCTGAGCTGCTTAACCAATTCTACCTGGCACCTGTATGAAAAAGCATCAGCAGCAAGCACACCAGACAACTGCAGCTAAACAAAAGCTCACATGCAGGTGAACAGCTATCCTTGCTCTGAAGCTGGCTGCACAAGCCCCACGTGCCCGCAGCACTGACCTTCTCCCTCAGTTCCATTTCAGCATCCGATTCATCTAACCAGCGGTCGAAGTCAGGAGCTAGGAAGAGCGGGCGCTTCTCCTGCTTGGTGAGCCTCTCCCACCAGTTACTCTCCTTCTTCTGCACGGTGATGTTCAGCTGCCTTTGAGTCACCCTGCACACGGGCTGAGGGCAGACACAAGAGCAGACATCAACAAAAGCCCTAAGAAACAAGCTCTGGGACTGAAACCATAAGGTAAGGGACTTGTGATTCGATCGTAACCGGCTGGGAAGCCTGCTCAGCACCACTGCATCCCACCACACAGAGCAGGACCCTGGCACTAGCCACCCGTACTGCCACCGTCAGATCCCTCTGCACCTCCAGCCCACACCAGGGTGCTCTGCCCGAAACTGCTTCTTAAACGCAGTTGAAACTGATGCAGGAGAGCCATGACCTGCGTTCTTAACTGAGCATGTTCTTTGGAGCTCCTGTCAAGGCTGTCTGGATGCTCCCAGGACATCTGAAGGCTGCAGCTGTAACTCACAGCTGCTAACGCCTGCTCCGTGCCCAGCAGAGGCTCCATCTCTCACTGGTGGCCAGCTCGGTGCCAGCGAGCAGCACTCAAGGTGCACACCAAAGCTAGAAGAGAAAACCCTGGAGAAAACCCTATGCCCTGGTCCCCACCATATGTAGTCACCCAGATTTCAGAGTTGACCCTCCTGCAGGCACCCAGCTCCTTCCAAGGTGACTCGGGGTGACTACTAGACTTTTGGAAGGATGCTGCAGAGGCAAGGGCTTGCTGTCCTGGCTCACAGCACCGCTGGGACAAACACGGGTGGCAGCGGTGCCTCTCCCCACGCCATGCACCTGCTGCTTCCCAGGACAGGTGACAAACAGGCGAGTGGATCCTGGAAGCCAGGCACGTTATCTGTAGCTCCCACCAGGTATCCAATAGCAGACAGGAGAAACCTGCCTGCTGACCACTCGTTTCAGGAGACAAAACGAGTTCAGACCCCAGAAATTCACCCTCTGGCCCTCGGCTCTGTTGCACAGAGGGAATGATCCCTTCCTTGCCGAAGCAGCAGAGCCAAACCACGGCTCCTAGCGTGACTGCTGGCAGCCAGGAATAAGCAGCACAAATCCTCCGCCGGGAGCAGAGCCCAGAGTTTCCCTGTGCCCCTGATGGCTTTGAGAGGTGAAGCCAGACTTCACAGCCACCTGCAAAGGCTTGCCCTCCCAGCCACGCTCTCTATCAGACTACAACAGCAATTAAAACAACATTTTGCAATAGGACCTGCAGTATCTGTACTGGCAACCTAAGGAATTTGCACAAGTCAAAAGCAACAGTTCCCATGACTTTCCTTTGGAAAAGCAGCCAGGAAACATCACACTGACACTGTACCACGGTGTTCCCCTCCTCTCCAAGGCAAGGTTGCATCAGGAAAATCATTGCCAGATTCTCCCATTCTTTTGCTGCTTTAAATCCCTATTAGAAAATACAACTACCGTGTAACAGCCATGGTAAATGTAAGACTCTGTTTCTATTAAAATTTACCCATGCGAGAGCTAGCTCCAGTGAGATTTGCACTAAGGCAGAACAGTGGCTGAGCACAGGGACCGAGGACTGCCACAGACAGCATTTAGGCTGTTGGCAGTTACAGTCATCAAGAAAATCTAACAGCACATTGTAGACTTCATGCAAAGCCATTTTCCTTCCATATTTCTCAATAAGTTATCTCCCATTTACAATAGTTAGAAAAGAGAAAAAAAAAATACCTACTTTAGGCTCGACTGGTTCTAGGAACTCGATCTGAAATTCGTAGATGTTGTCCCCTTTGGCACCATGACCCTGTGCTAAAAAACAAAAATTAACGATCAGCACCAAGGGCCTAGCAAGATCCACATTCCTTGTCTGCAGAGGACACTTTCCACACAGAAACATTCAACTTTTATTTTTAACAGTGCCTTCCCCTGCCTTGCTGGGAGGGAGGATGAAGCCCCAAAGCGAGGAGCCGCTCAGAGGCGCAGCAGCTGGGCTCAGCACCTCTGCACAGTGCTGGGAAAGCACCTGCAGCGCAAAGCCTGCAGAAGAGGAGCCCAAAAGGCTGCCTGGGCACGGTGTGAGCCCAGCTGAAAAGCTGCCGTGCTGCGTGACCAGGGCGAGCGGTCACCGGTGGGAGTGAAACTCGCACTCCAAGTTTCCTTTCCACCCCTGCGTGCTGTAAACTGATCCCGAAGTGAACAGATGTGCAGCCATACCCTATCGAATGGCTCACCAAGGAGGCTGCATTTAGCAGATTTCGGAGAAAACGACCAAATAAACGACCAAACCCCAATAAAAGCACGTCCCCAGCAGCACCCTGACGAGCCACAGCAGCCCCTGTGGCTGCCAGACTGAAACAAAACGGCCTTTGGGGCAGGGATCTGCTTTACCTTCCAAATCGCACGCCAGTTCCTGGAGCAGCCCTTTGATAACGCTCACAAACGAGGTCTTTATGAAAGGAAAAGGGCTGCGCTGCTGGGGCTGGGGTGAGGCAGAGATGCGGGGAAATATCCCTGCCATTTAAATGCGGGGTGGGATGTTTTCCCTATTAGATAAGATAGGGCCGGTGGTGAAATGCAGGGGGCTGCGTGTGGGCGTGCTTTGAGCCCTGTGGTCTGTGCCTGGCACGTGGGGAATTGCAGGCGAGGGCCGGCCACCTACCTCTGAAGTGGAGCACGTTGTCGGTGATGGTGATGTCCGGGTTCTGGGGAGAGAGGAGAGCCTTGGAGGGGGCCTTGGCGGGCAGCGTGCCCCGTTACCGTGCCCTGTCCCACCCCTCTGTGCCCAGCCGGTACCGAGAGGAGAGTGCGGTGCCTCGGGGGGACACCGGGACTGCTGCTGCTGCTCCTGCCCCGCTCACCCTCACCCTGATCCCAAGCTCACCCCCACAGTGATCCTACCGCCAACCTCGCCCCAATCCCATCATCACCCTCACCCCAATCCTGTCATCACCTTGATCCCACTGTCAGTGATCCCACCACCTCCCTCACCCAATCCCATCCTAATCCCACCCCTCTCATCCAATCCCAACCTAATCCCACCCCAATCCCACTTCCCTCACCCCAATCCCACCTCCCTCACCTTAATCTCACCCCCCTCACCCCAATCCCACCTCCCTCACGCCAATCTCACCCCAATCCCACCCCCCTCCCCCCAGCCCCCCTTTAATCCCACCTCCCTCACCCCAATCTCACCTTAATCCCACCTCCCTCACCCCAATCTCACCCCAATCCCACCCCAATCTCCCTTTAATCCCACCTCCCTCACCCCAATCCCACCTCCCTCACCCCAATCTCACCCCAATCTCTCCCCAGTCCCCCCTTGGTCCCCCCCTCACCCCAATCCCACCCCTCACCGCCCCCCTCACCCCAACCCCAACCCCCCTCCCCCGCCCTCCCCCGAGCAGCGGCCACCCCGGGTGCCGGTGCCGGTGCGTGTGGCGGTGCGGGGCGGGTACCCGCACGTCGCTGAGCTCCACCCGCAGGTACAGCTCCCGGTGCCGCTGCGCCCAGTGCACATGCGGCCGCAGGCTGGGCCCCGCCATGGCGCCCCCCCCTCCCCCGCCCGCCGCGGGCCCGGCACCAAGCGGCGGCGGCGGCTCCCGGTGCGCCTGCGCCCGGGGCGGGAGGGCGGTAGTGCGCATGCGCGCTGCGCTGAGGGAGGCAGGGAGGGAGGAGGGGCTGTGGGAGAGGGAGGGTGTTGTGGTGGCTCCGCGCCGCTTTATGGCCGGTTCACCCCTCTGAGGTGGTTTTGGGATGGGGAGCTGCCCCCGGCTGTGTTTTGATGTGTCGGGGCTCGGCTTCGTCTCACGGAGCTGCCTGTGGTTGGGTTGGGAGAGAGGCTGGCTGTGGGAATTGGGGTGTAATCGCTGTGGGGTGTGGGGGTCCTGCTGCACTGTGCCCCGTTTGGGGGCGCTGATCCCGCCGAGAAACCCCAAAACTGTGCGGCACCAGGACAAACTGCCCGGGGGGGTCATCTGCAGCGACAGGGCCTTGGTGGCGGTCAGAGGGACATGCACCTACAGAGCAGCGGCTCTGCTTTACGGGGGAAAGCAAATTTATATTCTATATCTGGTGTATAATAGATAAATTTATGTTATCTATCTGTGCTGCAGCCTAAGGGTGCTTTGGGCTCAACGCGTGTGTCAGCCCCAGTGTTGTGCATGGGGTTGTTGCACACCCCAACATCACTCACGGTGTTGTTGCACACCCCAGCGTTGAACACACAGTAGTTGCATGCCCTGGGATTGTCCACAGGGTTGTTGCACACCCTAGCATCACACATGGGGTATTGCACACCCTGATGTCACTCACAGGGCTGTTGCACACCCCAGTTTTGTGCACAGGGCTGTTGCACACCCAGCGTTACACACGAGGCTGTTGAACTCCCGAGCACCACGCATGAAGCTGTTGCACACCCTGCCATTACACAGGGGGCTGTTGCACACCCCGCTGTCACTCACTGGGTTGTTACACACCTAGCGTTGTACGCGGAGCTCTTGCACACCCAGCCTCACGCCCAGGCCTGTCACAAACCCGGCAGGCGGCGCCCACAGCTCCCCAGCTCCTCCCGGCTCCGCTTCCTCCAGGCCGGCGGAGGGCGCCCGGTTGGGCCCGGCCCGGTGCAGCCCAGCCCGGCCCGGCCCGGCCCGGCCCGGCCCCGTGCTGGAGGAAGCGGAAGAGGCAGCGGCGGGGCCGCATCGCCGCCGGGCAGCGCCGTGAGTGGGGCCGGGGGTGGAGGGGGGGCTGTGGGGATTGGGGTTTGGGTGGGGGGCGTCCCGGTGTCGGGGTTGTGCTGAGGGGTCCCCTCTGAAATCCTCTCCCCCCCTGCTGGATCCGGGGCGCTGGGCCTGCTGCCGGGTGCCTGAAATTGTGATTAATTTTACGCAGAGGTGGCTGAAATGCTGCTCCCTTCGTGTTTGGCAAAGGGGGTGAGGGAAATGCCTGCTGTGCGTTTGCAGAGTGGGGCCAAGCCTTGGGCTGAGCCTTGCCCTGCTGTTCTTTTAGCCCTCTGTGTGTTAAAAGGGGCTTGATCCGAGCCTACACGCCCTCACTCCTCCTATAAGAGGTTTCTCTGCTGCTGTGCAGAGCCCCAGGAGGAGCTGGGCCTGCAGGGAGCTGTACCCCAGGTGGCTGTGCTGAGCCAGCCCCTGTGTGCAGGGTGGACACATCCTGCTCCATCTATTTCCCATTAGTGTTTTTGGCAGGCTCTGCCTGTGCCCGAGCAGCGTGCCAAGCAGGCGTGCAGCCTTTCCACTTTATATACAGAAAAAGGACTTGAGGGTTGACGATCCTCACACCTTGGAGGGAATTCATTACCTCTGGTAATGAATTATGTGGTGGGAGTTTGTAGCTGGGATCCTTTTAGGTTTGCGCTCAGATCTGGGATTTGCAGTAGGAAGATTTCAGTTCCTGTTGCAGGACTTCTGGGCTGTTTTGTCTCAGATAAAACCCAGCTAACCGCAGGAAGAAATATCTGGTAACTTAACCTGTTCAGGAGGGTAGCACTTGTGCTGCAGATAAATCGTTTTCCAAAATATTCTTTTCCCTGTGTCACCTTCTGGTGTTGCCTGACGCTTCTGGAAGGGTCTCATCCATACAGCATTTATAATCACATGCCTGGGATGATATAATAGTGATGGACGTTGCAGACCCTTCAGAGATTAGTTTGAAAGGAAAGAAACACAAACCCAAGAAATTATAGGGGAGTAATGGTTGCCCAGGCCTGTTGGGTATGGCCAAGTGGTTCCAAATCAGCTGCTAATGATGTTTCCTCCGAGTAGCTTCTTGTCCCTGTTCTTCATGAACATAATTGATATATGGTGGGGGAAAAAGGCAAACAGCAATAAATCTGTGTGGGTCTGTGGAGTCATTAGTCTCGTTCTGAAAGGCTAAGTGATGGCAGCCTTTTTTGTTGCACTGTGATTTGGGAATCTGAAGTGATCATTAGCTGAAAGGCAATGCTCAACCTCCAGTATTTTTTTTTTCTTCCAGAACCATGCAACATGGCAGCAGCCATGGAAACTGAACAGCCGGGCCTTGAAATCTTTGAAACTGCGGGCCGTGAGGAGCAGGAGCAGAGAGAGGAACAGCCAAAACTGGAACCTTACTATGTAGAGAGACATTCCTGGAGCCAGCTCAGGAAACTGCTCACGGATACGCGGAAGTATCATGGGTATATGATGGCAAAAGCCCCGCACGACTTCACGTTTGTTAAGAAAAATGATCCTGAAGGACCTCATTCTGATAGGATCTACTATCTGGGTAAGCTTGCTGGGACAGCCTGTGTCTTGACTAAACTGTCACTGCAGAGGCTGTTGGGGTTTGACTTCAGCTGTGCTTGAACTGATTTGGCACTGTAAATGGCACTGTGAGCAAACTTCTTGGAGCAGGTCCTGTGGTAGAGGAGTGCTTGTATTAAAAGCTGCACTAGCTGAACATAAGTCCACGAAAATCTGAGTCTGGGTAAGAAGCAATGGCTAGAACAAAGGACTGGAAGCCAGAACCGTGTTCTAGCCCCATTGCTTGCTGCTTAGGCTAGTTGTTTTAGCTCTGATTTGTGGTTTAGATTCTAGATGTGCTGTCACAAAGCTGCTGATTCATCTCTGTTCCATTTTTCAGAGAATGGGGGTCGTAATCTTTAAATAAAGTTGAGTTCAAGCACGTTGAAGGTGATGGGCTAAGGCTGGCAGGGCTAATCCCCCTGGGATGAGCTCTGGCTTCCTGAGCTGAAGGTTAGGCTTGGCCTTCCTCAGTGCATGTCTGGCTCCCTCTGGGCTGATCCCCACATGCCCTGGCAGGAGTTATCAGAAATCTGAACAGCACTGAGGGAGATGAGCAGGAAAGAGACATTCAAACCTTCCTAAAGATGCATTATCTTTGAAACACAAGCTGCATTGTGCGGCGTTTCAGCCAAGGGAAAGAGCAGAATGGATCTTCTTGAATTTAAAAGCTTATAAAATAAGACCTCCAAGAAGGAGATATGCTTCAGGCAGCATGTGGTAAGTGTAGGGATAGTTCCTTGTTCTCTTCCTTCTTTGTGATTTACCTTTCTGTGAAACAGGGAATTCCTGGTGCGAGGCTGCAGTGCAGAGACTGTCAGTACTTCCTCTGGTAGGCAGGACCTGCGAAACTGTTCCTGAGCATCTTATGAGAGTGTTTGGATTATTATCAGAAAGCTAATATATTTATTTTTTTTTCTTCTCACTTCGACTATAGCCATGTCTGGGGAGAACAGGGAGAACACGCTCTTCTACTCTGAAATTCCCAAAACCATAAACAAAGCTGCCGTCCTGTTGCTTTCCTGGAAGCCTCTCCTGGATCTTTTTCCGGTGGGTCCTGATTTCTTTCTTGCTCTTTAGCCGCATAGCAAGTAGGCAGGCTTTGAGGTTGCACCCGTAAGCCATCATTATGGTCTGAAATCTTTGAAGGTTCTCCTTGTACTTGGCTAACTCTGCAGCCATCTCGAAAACAAGCCCGGCTTTCTCATCAGGCTTTGGAGCTGCAGCCTTTGTGCATCATGAAAAAATGTGTGTGCTGCTTGATTTCTCCTTTGCCAGCAGAGATTGCAAGTGCTAATTTGCACCAGATTCTCTGCTGTGAGATCCTGGGGACTGCGGAAGGAGCCTGTAGTCTCCGATAATCGCTGTCTTGCAGGGGGAAGTGATGAGTCCCCCTGAGGATCTGTCAGTGGCTCCGTGACTCATGCTGAAGCAGAGGATCTCTTTCCCACTCTCTGGGACGCGTGTCCCCTTCTCACCTCTGTGCAAAGCAAGCCTGCACTGGTCCCCCATGCACCGTGGCAGGTTGGAGGAGGCGGGACAAACCCCGCGTGGAATTAGGTGTGTTGTTTCCCCGTGCTTTTTCCTGAGGCTGCCAGCCAGCCATAAAATTCATGCTGTGCTCTCCTCCCACCCGACCAGTCACTGTGTATCTTTGCAAAAGTTAGCAGAGACCGTCCTACTTGTTCTAGAAATAACAGGCCTTCAGCCTGATCTTTCTCAAACCAGCGTGCGTTGGAAATAGTGCCAGTCGCGCTAAGGGAGAAGTGGCTCTCGGGTTCACAGATGTGTGGGATCGAGTTATGGCCTGCACCTACGAGTGCTGATGGCAGAGGCAGAAGCAGGAGTGGGCTCCTGGCTGCCAGCAGGATTCTGGAGGAGGAGGAGGGTGTCTGCACAGCCATCTGGTCCTGGAAGCTTGGCATGCCGAGATGCTCTGTCAGTATAGTAAGGAATGCAGAGCAGGGGTGTTGATTGTGCTTCTCTGCCCGTATTCAGGCCATCCTGGACTATGGGATGTACTCTCGTGAGGAGGAGTTGCTTCGAGAGAGGAAGCGAATTGGCACCGTCGGGATTGCCTCCTATGATTACCACCGAGAAAGCGGCACCTTTCTGTTTCAGGCTGGGAGTGGAATTTATCACGTAAAGGACGGAGGTCCTCATGGATTCACTGTGAGTTTACTCAGCTCTCTTGTTCTACCACAGTACTTCTATCCTTTAAACTAGAAGCAAAGATCATGAGCATGAGTTCTTGCTGTGCAAGTAGCCTTGACAACAGTTGAGACATGGAGAAATCCCCCTTAGGGGTGCATTTCCATGGTTGTAGAAACATAGATGGAGAATTAATAAGAAATGTTATAAGCTGTGGTGGCAAGGCATGACACCAGATTTCGCTGATTTTTTTTGTAAGTAGGAGTGCCAATAAAAGGCAACACAATGGTTGGGATACTTTGTGCTCTTTCACGTAGTGAGAAGTCACGTCAGAGGCAACTTTTCTTCACTAGCTGTGGTTTAGAGGTCACTGCTCAGCAGTCAGTGCTGTGTTAGAAGATTTGGCCATATAACGTTTGGAACAGCCAGGCTTTACTCTTTGCATGTGCTGAAGACGGGCTTCAAAGCCGAAACCATTTCATATTATAACAAATGCTTGTTGTCTGTCTGACTCTGTCAGGTGGAATTTTCTGTATCTGGAGTTGTTTTTGGAGCACCAGATTATTATATGCCCTACCTGTCTGTTTTTAGGGTGCTGTTCAGATTTCTGATTCAGATTTCTGATCTGTCTGATTTGTGTGAACTTTTTATTTTATTTTTTTTTAATCCTCAGCACTGGTGAAAGAGATCCTGGTGGGATCTGTGCAACCATGATAGAAGCACATTTATCCCTAAAAAATATCTGCATAGCATTTCCCTGCGTTGAAAACGGATTGCTCTCGTGTAAACCTCTGTATCTGAAGTCAGCATCCACACTGCTGTGATCTTAGAGACCTGATAATCCAGTTCAGTTCCTGTATGTTTTTTTTGTTTGTTTGTTTTTAATTGCTTATTATTCTCTTTTTCCTCTTTCAAACAGCAACAGCCTTTAAGACCCATTCTGGTAGAGACCAGTTGTCCGAATATCCGGATGGATCCCAAGCTTTGTCCAGCTGATCCAAATTGGATTGCCTTTATCCACAGCAATGACATCTGGATATCTAATATAGAAACCAGAGAAGAGAGGAGGCTAACGTTTGTGCACAATGGTAATGAATCCTGAATTAAAATCTCTGTACCTCCTCTGCACTTGTTCTTGCTATGCTGAATTAAGCAATGGCACCTGGGGTTCTTCTGAAATCTGAGGGAACGGCCACCATCCACTTCACGTGGGATTTGATTATTTGTCATGTTCTACATGTTTCTTCCATGGCAAATATTGTAGGATGGTTCTTTTCCCTGTGGAACTAGGAAAACCAGAATCTGTCAAAATGAGTTATTTGTTGAATACATATGGAAGGGCTGTTCTCCTGAAATGCTGCTTTTTTTTTTTTTTTATAATACTGGAACAGTCTTTTTTTGTGTGAAGGAGCTGTGGGTGGATTAGAACTGGAGGAAAGTTTCTGTCAGTGAAGTCAGGCTTTTTAGAAACAATATAGACAGTTTATGAATAGCACTGTGCCTTCTGCTGGTGCCCTCAGACTCAGTAACTTAGGTCTTTGCTTCCTAACCTTCTCCAACTCCCTTTTAGACACGTATCCTGGAGGAAGGAAAGTGGAAAATTGTGAATAAACCAATGCCTAAAAATCCATTGTGTTTTGCAATTTAATCACACTTCATGTATTTAAACTATATCATTTAATTTTTAGCTAAATTAAAATTTCTAACACTTCATAATAATGCTTTAGCTTATTTAAATGTTAGATATTAAAATATTATGTAAGTACATTAAAAATAAACCGTAGCAATGACTCCTTCTCAGATGATAATTATTTATGGAGCGCTGCTAAGTTACCTCCAGGGTAACAGGAAAAATATTGAAGCCCTATGGATATGTCATCATGTTGAGATGTTATGTAAGTGTGTTACTTTTGGTCTGTACAGTGAATGAAGTGCTGATAATTTTGTTTTTCTGAATGTTGGTGTTCTCAGTGTCAGTTGGTTTTTTTCTTCTTTGATTTTCTTAAAAGTTGTGAGCTCAGGTAGAATGTGTTCTCTCTTGGATGAGTACATGGAAAACTGAGAGACTAATTGAGTAGGAGTAAGGAGGGGAGATGGCTTTCCTTTCCTAAAAGAAGCTGCAGTGTCAGAGAGGATTAGATCTTTCCCAAATAAATCAACAGAGCAGGGTGGAAGCAGAAAGCAAATCTGCTGAGAAGCCAGATTTATTATCATGTAATTGTTCCCCAGGGGTTGAACTTGGGCCATGTTTGGGATAACGCAGAACTGGTTTGATTCTGCAGTACATCATGAACTAATTCTTCTGTGTCTTTTTTTAGAACTGGCCAATGTTGAGGAGGATCCAAAATCTGCTGGCGTGGCTACTTTTGTGCTGCAGGAGGAGTTTGACAGATACACTGGCTACTGGTGGAGCCCAAAGGCACAGCCAAGTAAGTGTGTTGGATCCTGTGTGTCTGACAGGCAGAAGTAGTGGCCCCCAAGCTGTGCTGTCCAGGGCAGAGTTCATTTTTCTGTCACTTGTCTTTATCCAGGATAGGAATCTTATAGTTCAAAAGGAGTTAGGAGTATCTGTGATGGTGGGTGTGGTACAGGAGCCTCGTTTGCACGAGTTACTGGAGAAAGAGCCTTTCCTTCTCACGATAGTGATAAGAGTTGTGAGAGTCTTGGGGTGTTTTGCTTAGTGAAGCATGAATCACAGACTTCTCTTCATCCTTCCCACCTGATTTTTCTGTTGGGAGAATGCTGGTTTCTGCAGTACCAATTACGAGATCTGCTCTGACCAGGAAATCTTAATTCATTTGCAGCACTGAATGGGGGTAAAGTTCTTCAAATTCTTTATGAAGAAAACGATGAGTCAGAGGTGGAAATTATTCACGTCACATCACCAATGTTGGAGACAAGAAGAACAGATTCCTTCCGGTACCCCAAAACTGGTGAGAGCCTGATGACCTTGTGTGGCTGTTCTAGGAGATGCACATTTTATTCCAGGTGCCTTAGGCCAGGGACTCTCCTAGCTTAGAGCAGGGGGCTAGAGACATGTTGTATAGTCCTTAAATGAGTGTCCAAGTGGTGGAAATTTGGAAAAACTGCTGCTGTGGAGGTTAGCTTAGTCACTGGTGGCTGTGCTGGTTTTCCAGCTGTGTGGTTACTAAGAGCTCTGAGTCCAGGTCTTGCAGGAGCTGGCAGAAACCCTACCTGATCATCGCTATTTTGGAGCTGCTCTCTCAGATCCTGGCACAGAGAAGTTGTTTCTCGTTACAGCCTTGTGTCTCTGAGGGAATAGCTGCAAAATGATACTGCTTTGTTTTTTTGGAGGGGAGGGTTTCTGTTTAGCTGCTGGTAAGCTGGTGCCCTGGTAGCTCAAGTTTTGAAGTGCTCTGACCTCTGCGATTGCTGTTGGGCTTTGAAAATTCTGCGTGCTTGCAGCCTGCCAGAAAAAAACACCCTGTCATATTTTCAAACAGTAAATGATATGAAAGCCTCAACAATAAAGGAGTGAAGGCAGGCATAAAGAAGAGCAGGTGGAGTGCTGCTGGAAGTGGACAAGTGAAACCCGTGCGGCCCTGCTGAGGGCCACCTCACTGCCATGTGTCAGGTGTATAGGGCCGGTTTGAACAGCCTGACCTTTGCTCTTCTGAGCTTTCACTGCTGTGTCAGCAGGGCATAGTGACCACTGACCATCCCCAGCTGCAGAATTACATGTAGCTTCAGGTCTTGTAGATTCCCTGATCCACTGGTAAAAGTTTTCTGTTTATGATCCTGATTTACCACTTGTTTTGAGGAACGAGAAAGGCTGTGTCAGCCTGGGAAGCAAGAGATGGTTGCTCGTGTTTTCTCAGTGCTAGTGTACACCTAGATTTCTGAGGGTGTTTCGTCAGAGTTTTATTCAGCGTTGAGTCTCAGCAGTTTAGGAAAATTGGACAACCAAAGCCTAAATGCTTTTAAAACAATTAAAGTTTTAATCTCTGGCTTCAGTTTCCAATCTGAGCCACAGGGGCCATAGCACTGTTCTGCACGTTGTTACGAGGGCAAAACTTGAGTCAGCATCTTACCAGAGGGAAGATAAGTACTTAAATAGGACAACGCTGTGGCCCAAAGCAAATCACTTCACCTCAGTGCATCAGTTTGTGTGTAGAACTGGGTCGATGAAGTGGGAGTACCTTGCAGTAGCACTGAGAATGCTCAGAGTACGTGGAAGTGACCACATATGGCTTCTTGTGGATTGACTGGCAGCAGCTTTTTTCTTTATTCTTCACATTTGCTGCAGACCAGGTCCCAGCCTTTTGCACTTCAGGTGCTGTACAGCTGCTTTGGGCAGGCTTTCTGGAGAGAGGTAGTTGGGTTTTCAGTGTTCAATACAGATAAGTAGTTTTTTTTTTTTAATCTTAACTTTGCTAGTCATGGCAATAGATTTATAAGAATGCAGAAAGAAAGTCTTTGGTTCCAGAATGAGTTGCTTTTTTTTTTTTTTAAGACGCTCAGTAGCATTGGATCACTTTTTGCACACTGCTTTCTATTGAACAATAACAACCAAAATAATCCAAAGCTTGCTTTGATACCCTGATTGCTCCTGTGCATTTACTTCCAGCTAGTATGTGCATCCTTTGACTGTGGGAGGGAAGACTGTGACAGTAGCATGGCTCTTGATCAGATCTGCTTGCAGAACTACATCACTGAGTCTGCTTCATGTCTGCAGTCTCTTTTTTTTCCATGCCTGATTCTTTGCTCTCTCTCGTGTATGCAAGTAGGCTGTTTGATCAAAGAGCATTGTGCTCTTTCCCTGTTCCATTTCAGTATGAATAACGCCACGATAATCCATCAGTTCAAGTCTATCCTATTAAATTGGTGCCTGACTGCTAACATCTGTTTTTATAGGTACAGCAAATCCAAAGGTCACCTTCAAGATATCTGAAGTGACAATCAATGCAGAAGGAAGAGTAAGTTCCATGTTCTGCTTGTTTTTTAAATAAATCCTATTTCTGTGGATCTTTTTGGTAAAATTCATTTCAGTATAAGTAAACTTTCTTTGTTGTGTTAGCTTAATGGCTTCTCTGGAGGCAGTGCACGTGGCTTGTTCCTCTGCAGATACTTGGTGTCTGTGTACAGCTGTATTTCTCAAGGCTGTCCTTTTCTTCCCCACCATTGGTTTATGAACTTGGCTGCAGAGCAGAATGTTTTAGGTGAGGACGGTTAGACTTTCTTGTGTGACAGATCTCCTTATTGGCTGCAGATACGGGGAAAATTTGATTGCAGAGAGAATATATCACCTTATAAAAGCACGAACATGTGAGCGATGAACTTTCGTTTCACTCCAGGATTTTTTAACAAACACAGAAATTTCCATAGCCCAGTCCAAGATCTCCAGACAGCTGGGAAATTAATAATCTTATCAAACAGACACAGTAACAGCCATGCATTGTTGGGATCCTCTACTCAGCTACTTCAGCCATCACCACTGACCTGCTGGGGTAGCAATGCTGACATCAGCCAGCAACATCAGGGAAAGCCATCAGGTCCTGTGGGGTACCAGTGCCTCGTCCCAACAAGGACAGACTGCAGAACTGCCCATCATGATTTAGACCCACATTGATAACTGGATGCTATGCAGGATGTTCAAAAACTCAGTGAAAACACCTTACAAAACAGCCCGGTACAAATCCCCTCCTCCCTTCCTTTGTATTTTACACGGGGAAACTGATTGTTCAAGTGACTTGTCCAAGACAAATGATGGATTTGTGAGCAGAATCCAGATTTCTCAAGTCTTAGCTCTGGCTGCTCTGGTGTCTGGCTACAGATGGGGTGAAGCCCCTGTGTTGAAAAGGCTGAACAATCTGAATGGAGTGAGCTGCACAGAAGAAGTCTTCTGTGTCCAGGCTCTCATTGTGCATGAAAACTGGTTGTGCGGGTTCATCTCAGTGTCACTGAATTGCTGCTTTGTCAACAGATTGCAGATGTTGTGGATAAAGAGCTAGTTCAGCCCTTCGAGATCCTCTTTGAAGGAGTAGAGTACATTGCTAGAGCTGGGTGGACGCCAGAAGGAAAATAGTGCGTATGTTAATCCTGTCTCTGCTTAGAGGGTTTGGGGCAACACAGTTAGAAGCAGAATGTAGTGGTCCCTGTCTCCAAGCTTAAGCCTGCTTTCATTTTTGCATTGCTATAAACGTGTTTGTGTGAAGGGGGTGATTTTTCCCAAACCCAAACAGTCCCCGTTGTCTTTCCCTGGTACCTGGCCCTACTGCTTTGGCATTGGGCACTCACGGCCTTTGATGTGTGTGTCCTCTCAGCATCCCTGTGAGAGAGAGTGCAGTGCTATTATCCCCATTTTACAGATGGGGAACTGAGGCCCAGAGAGGCTAAGTGACTTGCCATAGTCGCTCAGGAAGTCTGTGGCTGAGGAGAGAAATGAGCCCAGGTCCCCCAGGCCCTAGGCTAGCACCCTAACCACTGGACCATCCTTGCTGACCAGGCTTACTGATCAGAAAACCTGCTGTAAGTGCTACTTACATTTGCATGTCATTTTTAACCCTGTAGATGATGTAGTACAGTGTCTCTAACTCACCAGAAGCTTCTCTGGAAGTGCACTTCTCCAGCTCTTGAATCTAAAGCTGACTTTCACCTTTTCGTGTTTTTTTTTTTTCTTTTTCAAACGTGGAAGAAGTGAAGGGACACATTTACTCCATTGTCTTGCTTTTTGCAGGATTATTTTTAGAGCTACATGTAAAGTCAGAAGCATGGCAGGGTCTCCTGCCAGTTCATTTGGCAGGGTCAGCCTGCCAGTGTTCTCCGCCAGGTATAGATTTAAATTAATATTTTCACAAGTATCCTGGAACATCAGTTAATTTTTTTCTGCTTCATTAGTCCCTCTGATTTTTTTTTTCTCTTTCTCCCTTAAAGCACAATCCAATTCTGGGGGAATAGAATTAATTAAACTTTTCAACCTGCAGTGCTTATGCAATATTGAAATGAAGTGAAATAGGTTCCTAAGTTATTGAAGAGGTTTGTTTTCGTGGGTGAGATTTTACATGTGGCTTTTTTGCTTAATCTGGAATTGAACATTCTTGACTCCCCTGAGATGCTTAGTGGTAATAGGTGTATTTTGAGGTTTTTCAGATCTGTCTAACACTCATGGTTGCATGTTATTTTCTCTAATATCTGTCTCCTCAACAGTGTCTGGTCCATCTTACTGGATCGCTCCCAAACTCGACTTCAGATAGTCTTGATCCCTCCTGCATTATTCATCCCAGTAGAAGATGATGCAATGGAGAGACAGAAACTCATCGATACCGTACCAGATTCTGTTACGCCTTTCATAATTTATGAAGAAACAACAGACATCTGGATAAATGTAAGAATTTCAACTTTAGCACTGCCTGACAGCTTGTTGTTCAAGACCCTATCAGTAACACTTGAGCGATGTTGGTGTTGCTGTGCTGCCTAGGAGACTATTCCTGTTGTGCAAGTTCTGTGCCTCTTCCTGCTGTAAAGAACTCACAATGTAGAGAGAACAAAAAGATCTGGGGTGTGAAAGTAGAGCTGCTTTGCTTGAGGCTGCTTGGTGATCAGAGAGCTAGGAACAGAGCCCAGGACTCTGATGTTCCAGGCAGCCCCTTTACCCACCGACACCCTCCAGCTCATTTGTGCAGTTGTTCACCAGCAGCAGTCCCAGCAGGTGAAGTATTCTTCAACCAGTGAAGATGTTTCCAGGCGATATTTGGGGAACAAGTCTCAAAAGTCTGTTAATAATCACTGAAAACCCTCCTTGACCACGTACATTCTGGTGAAATAGATTCCTGTGTAATGCTCTTGGAGGTGTGTTGTAGGGTGACGCTGTGTGACAGCGGATGCTGGCGTGCTAGGCTAACACTTTGAAGGAGTGCTGCTCACAGTTCTGCAGGTTAAAATCAGTGTCTCTAAAGCAACATCCTGTTGGAGGTGCCCCAGGGTGCAGGACAGCCTGAGAGCTGCAGTCACTGGGGTGTAGTTGCACCTTCCAGCAGAGAGCACGGTCACAAAGCCTTCCAGTGATTGGTCTCTATACTCTAAGTACCGTCTATAATATTATTTTATTTTTAGTAGTAGTGTACGTGGTTTCAGGATGGTGCAGTGAGTTGTCCTGTCTCCATTATCTTTACTGGCTGGACTTGTTTTTTACTGACACCTCGTACCGTGCAGATAAATGCTTCTGAATTCCTCAAAAGATTGTCCCCTGATGGAAGAGCTGGCATCTTCATGAGTGGGAAGATGATGACAGCTCATCTTTCTCTAAATAACCCTTCCCTTCTGGGTTTCTAGATAGCACTGGACAGAGGAGGCCACTGAGTTCTGGCATCTTTGGGTGGCTCTCATATGCTGTCTGCAGACCTGGACCCATCTCTGTATCTGAGCCAGAAAGGCAGGTGCATAAAAACTTACTCAATTCCTTCTGTGGTCAGCATTTAGAATTAGATGAGCCAGGATCTGTGCAGCATGTGGCTGTTGTTTGCAGACACCCCCAACTCATAAGCATTTTTAGGTCTCCCAGTAAGGGACAGAGTGCCACAACCTCCTAGTGTGAGCTGTGTCAGAGGAACTTAGATTCGACTTCAGTGCCAGCCTCCTGCTGATAACACCAGTCCACTGTTCTGTCTCCCCAGATCCATGATATCTTCTATGTTTTCCCTCAAACCCATGAAGACGAGATAGAGTTCATTTTTGCTTCTGAATGTAAAACAGGATTCCGGCACCTATACAAAGTCACCTCGGTTTTGAAGGAGAGCAAGTATAAGCGGTCATCTGGAGGTCTCCCTGCTCCAAGTAAGTGAAATTATTCTCTTTCACCGGGTGTTTGCTGCTGGCTAGTGGGGAAATGAATGTCTTTCCAGGTGGCAGGAATCATTGTCTCGTTGGAAACTCCTCTTGTTGCCCCAGAAAGCACTTTGCTGTACAGTCATTCCACTTGAAATTGTACAGGGGTTGTTCTGTATTCAGCGTGCCTTAGCTTCAACCTTGATTCTTCCTTGTTGACTACAGGGAAAAGTTTCACAAAATCAGATACGAAATGAGCCGTGATGGTGTAAAATGCCCTCAGCTTACTTAGTTGACAGTGGTGGGGTTGTTTGTTTGCTCAGTGCTGTAGGTTAATCATTACAGCAATAACGTGGCTTTCTCTGTGCAGGGTCCAATGTATCCGGTAGATACACATTGGTTCAAGAGTTGTGTTTGGAAGTAAAACCAACACAGTCCCTGTCAGCCTTTACAAGCAGATTGTAGCAGAGAGGCTGACAAAGAACAGTTTGAACATATTGCAAAAGGGTCCATAGAGGGCCTCCCTGTCTGAGGGGGCCCACTTGTTAGTCCCTTTAAAATGAACATATGTGCTTGGCAGCAAAACCTATGATATGACAACTATTCAGAGAATTCCTATCTGCTCTTAAAAACAATCATGGTATTGCTGTATAGACAGAGATGTTAGTAGGAGAAAATTACTGGCAGCTGTTGCAAGTGGAAATTGAGGAAGAGTAATTTCAAGCAAAAAAATTCGAGGACCATGTGCTTCCAAGCTGCAGTCAAAGTTTGGCCTTGCTCAAATACATGGTATAACTGTGTGCAAAGCTCCTGGAATGTTTTTTCCACAGTATGTGTTCTTTCATTTACAGTTTCATGCTGTGATACTTAATTTACTTGTTGTGTGTTGAAGGCACTTGCTGAGCTCTGCATGCAGAAAAAATACACCTTATTTTACGAGAGGTCCTAGTTGTATGCAGTTGTGTTGTTGTTTCTTTCCAGAAAGCATTATATTGGGTTCATTAGATTTCTGTGAATGTATACAACTTCTTTTTCTTGCTAAATCTCCCTCATTCCAAGGGAAATGAAGCCATCTTATAAAAGCAGAGCTGCTTCCCACCCCAAAGCAAAAGTCTCCACTTTTGACACCTGAGACTCACTTTCCAACTTTTTCAGGATAAAACCTCATTTCTGTGCAAATGACAAAATGTTTTAAATAAATAAGCAAGAAGCAACCTAGCCCAGGCCTCAGGTTGAGAGCACCTGTGAATCCTCTGATACGTAGTTCAGAGTGCAAAATGTACGAGCCCTAACACTTGTCTCAGGAGCTGGCAGAGGTGTGGGTCTTCTGTAAAGCCACATTCTCTTGGGTTCAGTGTAGCAAAAAAGTTTGGAAAGAAAAAATATTGTGACTGTGTGGTATGTAAAATCTCTGTATGTGTTGTTTTTTTTTGTTTGTTTGGTTTTTGCAGGTGACTTCAAGTGCCCCATCAAAGAGGAGATAGCCATTACTAGTGGGGAATGGGAAGTGCTTGGGAGACATGGGTCAAATGT
This sequence comes from Aythya ferina, assembly GCF_964211825.1. Classification (NCBI taxonomy): domain Eukaryota; kingdom Metazoa; phylum Chordata; class Aves; order Anseriformes; family Anatidae; genus Aythya; species Aythya ferina. The sequence goes on from NC_140307.1 coordinate 2,757,578, forward strand.
AAGTATCTGCTCTTGCTGTATGATATCTTGCAAGCAACACACATGTGCTGGAGGACAGCAGTGCAGAGAAATGGTCTCAGGGACCTCACAGATAAGTACATGTTGCATTAGCAAGGCTCTGCTCCTTTTTGGCAGTAAAGGAGAGCATCACAGGCAACATTAGATGTTTATCTTCCTAACAAGTTTTTCCCTCTAAGTTTAAGCCTTAAAGAGAAGGAAGCAAAAATACTTTAAAGCATTACCGAGGAAATTCCATGTGTTCCATGAGAACCAAAATGTTGTGATGATGTCCAGCTGCTGTCCTGGAGCCAGGAGATACCTGTTGGAGGGGTCAGAATAAATCTATTAGCCATGTCTCTCCTTAGCCAGAATGCACAATGTTTGTGTACCATGTAGCCTCTGGACAAGGAGGTAGGGAATGCTCCCAAACTGCTGCTCTTCTAGCTCTAAGTTGGCCAAATTTTATGACCATTTGAATGAAACAGCAGCTCAAGGAGGACTGTTGGATTGATACGGAGTTTGTAAAGGTCTGTGATAAAATCCTTTCTAAATGGTAGTTGGAAATGGGGCTAGAGGACAAAGTGTGCAAGTAGAGCTGCCTTTGAATCTGTTCTGTTGTCTGCTCAGAAAGAAGGGGCAACAGATGTTTGTAACTGGCAGAGTTCAGGACAGCTAGAACAGTCGTTTGGCTTGTTCTTTACAATTTGCTGGACTATAACTCCAAATTATGGAAGCGGTGGGGAGAAGACTCAATGGGGATAGAAGACCTGGGCTTTTCTTTCAAGAACTCAGTATTGAGGGATGTGTTGTTTTGGTTTTGACAGATCTATGTAGACGAAGCCAAAAAACTGGTGTATTTTCAAGGCACAAAAGACTCGCCCTTGGAGCATCACTTGTACGTCGTTAACTACGAGAATCCTGGAGAAGTGAAGCGGCTGACAGAGCGTGGTTACTCTCATGCCTGCTGTGTCAGCCAGGTACCATTCGTTTGTGAGGCCCTGGGTAGGCAGGGCTGGCTGTGTGTCCTGCTTTCTCAACCAACCTGGTCCTTCATCAATCAATGGACAAGCTTGTATTTAAATGCCACTGTTGATTTTGCAGGTGTTCTCTGGATTTTGGGATGTTAGTATCCGAATCCAGCTGAGGATTGTAGCTTCTCAGATTGTGTCCTGGTCGGGGTCTGCTATAGACCGCCGAACCAGGATGAGGAGACGGATGAGGAATTCTACAGGCAGCTGACAGAGGTTGCAAAATCATCAGCTCTTGTACTCGTGGGGGACTTCAACTTCCCTGACATATCCTGGAAGCACAACACAGCCCTGAGAAAGCAGTCTAGGAGGTTTCTGGAGAGCGTGGAAGATAGCTTCCTGACGCAGCTGGTTAGTGAGCCTACCAGGGGAGGTGCCCCGCTAGACCTTCTCTTCGCGAACAGAGAAGGACTGGTGGAGGACGTGATCGTCGGGAGCTGTCTAGGGCAGAGTGACCACGCAATGGTGGAGTTCACTATTCTTGGCGAGGCCAGGAAGGGGACCAGTAAAACCGCTGTATTGGACTTTCGGAGGGCTGACTTTGAGCTGCTCAGGACATTGGTTGGTGGAGTCCCTTGGGAGGCGGTTCTGAAGGGCAGAGGGGTCCAGGAAGGCTGGGCGCTCTTCAAGAGGGAAGTCTTAATGGCGCAGGAACGGTCTGTTCCCACGTGCCCAAAGACGAGCTGGCGGGGAAGAAGACCGGCCTGGCTCAACAGAGAATTGTGGCTTGATCTTAGGAGGAAAAAGAGGGTTTATAAGCTTTGGAAAAGTGGGCAGGCCACTAAGGAGGACTTTAAAGAAGTAGCGAGGCTGTGCAGGGACAAAATTAGGAAGGCCAAAGCTCATCTGGAGCTCAATCTGGCTACTGCCGTTAAAGATAACAAAAAACGTTTCTATAAATACATCAACACAAAAAGGAGGACTAAGGAGAATCTCCATCCTTTACTGGATGCGGGGGGAAACTTAGTTACAAGAGATGAGGAAAAGGCGGAGGTGCTCAATGCCTTCTTTGCCTCAGTCTTTAGCGGCAATACCGGATGTTCTCTGGATACCCAGTACCCTGAGCTGGTGGAAGGGGATGGGGAGCAGGATGTGGCCCTCATTATCCATGAAGAACTGGTTGGTGACCTACTACGGCACTTAGATGTGCACAAGTCGATGGGGCCAGATGGGATCCACCCAAGGGTACTGAGGGAACTGGCAGAGGAGCTGGCCAAGCCGCTGTCCATCATTTATCAACAGTCCTGGCTATCGGGGGAGGTCCCAATCGACTGGCGGCTAGCAAACGTGACGCCCATCTACAAGAAGGGCCGGAGGGCAGACCCAGGAAACTACAGGCCTGTCAGTTTGACCTCAGTGCCAGGAAAGCTCATGGAGCAGATCCTCCTGAGAGTCATCATGCAGCACTTGAAGGGGAAGCAGGCGATCAGGCCCAGTCAGCATGGCTTTATGAAAGGCAGGTCATGCCTGACGAACCTGATCTCCTTCTATGACAGAGTGACGCGCTGGGTGGATGAGGGAAAGGCTGTGGATGTGGTCTACCTTGACTTCAGCAAGGCTTTTGACACCGTCTCCCACAGCATTCTCCTCAAGAAACTGGCTGCTCTTGGCTTGGACTGGCGCACGCTTCGTTGGGTTAGAAACTGGCTGGATAGCCGGGCCCAAAGAGTCGTGGTGAATGGAGCCAAGTCCAGTTGGAGGCCAGTCACTAGTGGCGTCCCCCAGGGCTCGGTGCTGGGGCCGGTCCTCTTTAATATCTTCATCGATGATCTGGACGAGGGCATCGAGTGCACCCTCAGTAAGTTCGCAGATGACACCAAGTTAGGTGCGTGTGTCGATCTGCTTGAGGGTAGGAAAGCTCTGCAGGAGGATCTGGATAGGCTGCACCGATGGGCTGAGGTCAACTGCATGAAGTTTAACAAGGCCAAGTGCCGGGTCCTGCACCTGGGGCGCAATAACCCCAAGCAGAGCTACAGGCTGGGAGAGGAATGGTTGGAAAGCTGCCAGGCAGAGAAGGACCTGGGAGTGATGGTGGACAGTCGGCTGAATATGAGCCAGCAGTGTGCTCAGGTGGCCAAGAAGGCCAACGGCATCCTGGCTTGTATTAGGAACAGCGTGACCAGCAGGGCTAGGGAGGTGATCGTCCCCCTGTACTCAGCTCTGGTGAGGCCGCACCTCGAGTACTGTGTTCAGTTTTGGGCCCCTCGCTACAAGAAGGACATCGAGGTGCTTGAGCGGGTGCAGAGAAGGGCGACGAAGCTGGTGAGGGGCCTGGAGAACAAGTCCTACGAGGAGCGGCTGAGGGAGCTGGGCTTGTTCAGCCTGGAGAAGAGGAGGCTCAGGGGTGACCTTATTGCTCTTTACAGATACCTTAAAGGAGGCTGTAGAGAGGTGGGGGTTGGCCTGTTCTCCCACGTGCCTGGTGACAGGACGAGGGGGAATGGGCTTAAGTTGAGCCAGGGGAGTTTTAGGCTAGATGTTAGGAAGAACTTCTTTACAGAAAGGGTTGTGAGGCATTGGAACAGGCTGCCCAGGGAAGTGGTGGAGTCACCATCCCTGGAAGTCTTCAAAAGACGCTTAGATGTAGAGCTTAGGGATATGGTTTAGTGGAGGGCTGTTAGCGTTAGGTTGGAGGTTGGACTCGATGACCTTGAGGTCTCTTCCAACCTAGAAAATTCTGTGATTCTGTGATTCTGTGATTCTCAGAGCCTATCTGCTCTTATCACCAAAGAGCCCAGACTTCCTGGGTTGATTTGGTTTCTAAACATCTGAAAGATCAAAATGCAGAAAGAACTTATCCCTTTTGCTTATACTGAGGAATTCACAATAATGTTCTTTTTCTCTCTAGGATTGTGACATGTTCATCACCAAGTACAGCAACCAGAAGAACCCACACTGTGTGTCACTTTACCGGCTGACAGGACCTGAAGATGATGCAGCTCACAGGACAAAGGAGTTCTGGGCTACCATTTTAGATTCAGCAGGTAACAGCTTTGTTAAGGAACTGCCAAAGGGCAACCAGGATCACAGAGCGAAACATTTCCCAGAATATGCTCATTTTGGCTTTGCTTCTTGTGGGTAACTCTTGGCTTCTCTGTGAAGCTCATGCTCGTGTGAGAAGTTCTTAGATGAAGTTCTTAAAGGAGTGACTTGGAAACAAATGGGTATAAATTGGCTGTGAAGGAATTCAGAGTGGAAATTATTAAGTTCCTATTGCCAGAGCCAGTAGAAAGATTAGAAAGCAAGTTTTATCATTAGCAGGGGTGGGTTTAAGTGAGTTTATTTACTCTTTTACTAAATGTGCGTTATTGAGCATGCTTCTGGGCCTCTGGGGAGGGCCACTCACTCCTTAAATAGTTCCATGCTGCAGTCTGCTCATGTCTTTGCGAGCTGGCTCTTAGGCTTTTATTTTTCCACTGTGATTCTGTTACTTTTCATCTTTCCTTCCCTGAGGCATAGACCAAATCCTGTGCTTTCCATGTATTAATGCAGCGAATCCTAAATGGAGTGTATTAATGCAGCGAATCCTAAACAGGAATGGGAACGTGACAGGGCTGAGAAAGCTCTTCTAGGGCCTGGGCATTCCCAATCTCTGCCTTGTCCCAGCCACATCCATTGGAAGCACGGGAGAGCTGCGTTATCTGGGATGCACCAGGAGTGGTGTTGGGGCAGGGCTGGAGCAGAGCTGCATTATTCATCCATTCCCTGTTAATCCAGGCTTTGTTCCTTCCCATGGCAGGCCCTCTACCTGATTACATTCCCCCAGAAGTGTTCTCCTTTGAGAGCTCCACGGGGTTTACACTCTACGGGATGATGTACAAACCTCACAATCTGCAGCCTGGAAAGAAGTACCCCACTGTGCTTTTCATCTACGGAGGGCCTCAGGTGAGTGCAGTCTGTGGGCAGTGGGTTGGCCTGGATCACTTCATTCCCAGCTCTCCTGTGTGCACAGCTCCTGCTCTGTGCTGGGGATAGCCTACTAAGCCAATTTCAGATTTTATTTACTGTAAATGTTTTACACATTTTTACAGTGTAAATCTTTCAAGATCCCTGCTGTAGGATTCCCTCTCTTTGCTTGTGGTCTGCTACGAAATTGGCTTAGTAGGTATCCTCTGAATTTCTTTACATGAATGCTTATATCATTGTTCTTCTATTCTAGGTACAGCTAGTGAACAACCGGTTTAAAGGAATCAAATATTTCCGTTTGAACACCTTGGCCTCTTTAGGCTACGTTGTTGTTGTCATTGATAACCGGGGATCCTGCCACCGAGGACTGAAGTTTGAGGGAGCCTTTAAATACAAAATGGTAAGTGCAGCTCCGAATCAGGTTCTTCGTTTTCAACCAGAGACAGGTTTGAGTGCTGTTTTTATCTGAACTGAAGCACCAGTTTGGCACAGATGCCCAGCATCGCTTGTGTAACACTGCCTAAGTTTGGGTGGGAAACCACTTGTAGTCGAGTGGAGTGGATGTGAGGGAGGAAAGACGCTCGGTGTGGAAAGTGTAGTGTCAAGTTTTGAGCTTGCAAGCTTGTCAGGTGTCAGGGAGTGTGATTTGTAAGGGGATCTCTGATGCTCTGAGCAGAAATGCTTTGCTCTCACGATGCAGGATAGTTTCTTCCATAGCATGGGTTACAACTCAGAGCAGTTCCTGTGTCAGGCTGGAAAGGGGAAAAATGTTTGGCCATGTGTACTGGCAGGGACAGCCTGTGCCAGGCTCTCGCTGTGGGGAAGAGCATTTTCATGCCTGGAGCTGGAATTCTGCCTTGCCTTTGTACAGCAAAAAGTAAAAACACTGAGAAATCTTCCTTGTCCATAGGTAAGGAGGTAAAAAAAAGAAAAATATAGTTACTAGGTAGCTTAGCATGTATTTATTGTCTTAGGAAAGGGGTCGTCTTTCTGTAACATGCCCAGTGCAATGGAGTGCTGGTGTCTGGACGGGTGCTGTGCAGCCTTTGGGAATCCTGAGAATTTAACTTTTGTCTGGAACTAACAACTTACCTTTTCTCTCCCTTCCCAGGGACAAATTGAAATCGATGACCAAGTGGAAGGGCTGCAGTACTTAGCATCCCAGTATGACTTTATTGATTTGGACCGTGTTGGCATTCATGGCTGGTCCTACGGAGGCTACCTCTCTCTTATGGCTTTAATGCAGAGGTCAGATATCTTCAGGGTATGTTCGTACATTGAGTACTTCTTCTGGTGGTGCAGACAGAATTTTTCCTTTAATCGTGTGACTTCCCTCAGGTGTTCACAGCACAAAGATTTTTGAGCTAGCTCTAGACAAGTGGGGACACAGTGCTCTGCGTGTTTCCTTCAAGAATCTTCTAGTTGAGTGAGTTCAGATGAAAGTTGCTTTTCCGGTATACATTCCTTCCACAGTATTTCTAATTAGGCTTCCAGGCTTTGGTTATCCTTTTTATATTTCTCAGACAACAGATCTGAGAATCTATTCACTCTTTAAAGCTAGTGCTTGCTAGCAAGCCACAGCGCCTTTTTAAACCAGCATTCATTGGGTACTGTGAGAGCTGTTATAAGTTGTTCTGTGATCTTAGGTTGTCTCTTCAGTTTTCTGCTCTTGTGTTTCTGTCTGGAGTGTGGGGATGAGATGCTCTCCCTCTGTAAACATGCTGTCACTGCTGGGCTCTGAGAGGTGTTTGGGACTGGCACGCACATTGGGTCTGTACTGGGAGAGCTGTGTGATTCAGCTTTTCAAACAGAGACAGTGATACCTGGGCAGCCTGTATAACACGAATAGAGATGTCTTAAATCAGCAAATGATATTTGTGCTGCTCTTTCCCACCTCTCCACACAAGTTTGCAGCCTTCATCCTCAGGGGAGCGTGGTGTGACTGCACCATCACTCTGCCTGCTTGCTTCCCGCAGCTCTCCAGATGAGCCAGACATAATCCTGACCTGACAGGAAGGTGCTGTGTTGTCTGTGAGGCTATCCACATTGATGCAGGCAGGGTCTTTTGGGCAGAGCACACTCGTGTCCAGAAAACCAGGCATGTAAGAGGAGTGTGGAGTAGTTCAAGTAGATCAGTTTTACTCCGAGAGTTTGTTCTTGTGAGCTGGGGTGAGGAGGAACAACAGTTTGCCCCGTTCAGCTGAATGCAGAAGGATATTCCCTCTAGAACTGCATAAAAGAGCTTTCTTTAAACTGATTGACTGTCGAGCTTGCAATAACTGTGCTGGTGTAGCTCCACCAACCTGAGGTCACGTGCTGAAGGTGCCTCATATAGTCTCAGCTGTTGCCTGCTTTGTGCCAGCTGAGCTCTTTGTGCTGTGAACCAACCAAGGGAAACAATCCTGCTGAAAAACAACACCACCGTCTCTTCCTCCTCCGGTCTGACCTATTCCCAGATCAAATTTGTAGCAGTGTGCTGCACAGGGCAACCTGGCAGTGGGGAGAGGTGCCAGAAAGAGGTGCTTGTGATTACATGACTTGAGACCACTATAGCAAATGGTCAGGCTGTTGGTGGGCAAATGTTGGAGGCAGCGATGTGCTAAGAGCTGAATATTGCCTCAGGACGTATTTTGTTCTTTGGGGGTCTTCTTGCTTTGTGCAAGTCCAACCTCAATATTCCTGGGAGGTTTAATCATTATTTTTCTAAAGTCATGGAAAATCTTTGAATTATTACTTTAAAAAATACCTGACCAAGGAAGAGTCTTTGGTTTGTTTTTGGCTGGTCTTTTTTCACAAGCCTCTCTGCAAGCTTGTGGTAGGTATCCAAGGGGAAATGCTGAGTCCTGGGGAGCTTTCAATGCCAATTTCTGTTAGACATTTATGTAAATGAAGGTTCTGTGACCCACAGCAGAACACTGCATTTTGAACAAAATCCACTTACCTCCAGCAGGACTTGCAGGTGGTATCTTTAGTGTTGCTTCTGATTTGTCTGTAGGATCTTTCTGGTTTTCAGCAGCTGCCTGATTTTCAGTACACGCAGTCTGTAGTTGAACTCTGCTCATATATATATATATTGACATATGTATATATATATATATATAAATAAAAGTTGCATTTGCAGGTTGCTGTTGCCGGAGCACCCGTCACGCTGTGGATTTTCTATGACACTGGTTACACAGAGCGCTACATGGGCCACCCGGATCACAACGAGCAGGGATATTACCTAGGTTCGGTGGCCATGCAAGCTGAGAAGTTTCCTTCTGAGTAAGTTTGCTTCTGGCTTTTCCTTTCTATTCCTGTCAGGAAAGTTCAGGCCCCACAGACATGTATTTATCTCCCTTTTCTTGGCAATTAAATCCTGGAATCATAAATGCTAGTATTAAAACAAAAACAGCACTAATAAACTTAATAGACTTGAATGAACATTTGCATAATTACAGACTATTCCAAGTAAGCCCTTTTATTCTAGCTGTAATTAAAGACCATCTTTTATGTCTAAAGAAATGACAAACACATCCCCAATTATATGATTAGCACTTCAGAGTTGAGTTAAGCTAGACAAAAAACAGTCAATCAGGATGCTTTCTGCATGCTCTCAGTCTGTATCAGCACGGTGTTGTCTGCAGAGCAGGCTGAGATCATGGGCTTTCTGGCCAAAGAGCTGAAAACCAGCAGTGATTCTGAGCAAGTGTTAAGCCATTGTGTTGTCCAAGCTAGGAAATGCTTCTGAAAATAATGATGTGCAGATGAAAGGTCTGACCATGATGTGCATATGCAGGAAGAACTTGTAGAGGAGGAAAGGAATGATTTGGGACCAGCTGCTGGTCCATTCAGAGCGATTCACAATAGCGAAGTCACTCTTCAATGCTAATGTTTTTACTGTCGAGTGTTTTTGGAGGGGTGTTTGTGGACTGTGAATGACTGGCAGATTCTGGGATACTATTTAGAAATGTTTGTTTCTTGCTTTTCTCAGACCAAACCGTTTGCTGCTGCTACATGGGTTCTTGGATGAGAATGTTCACTTTGCACACACTAGTATTTTGCTCAGCTTTTTAGTGAGAGCTGGGAAACCGTATGACTTACAGGTAAGGCTGGAACCAAGATGTGAAAATGTTATGGCTGTCTTTGAGGAGTACAAAATTCCAGCTTGTAACATGGCAGCTTGGAATTCTAGGATAAAACTCAATTTTATTTATTTTTTTTTAAGTGGGAAACTTTATGAGTAAACCAAAACATTATTAGGCAAATGAGCAGTTAAGGCTGCTCCCAAGGAGCTCTGCAGTTTGGAAGCAGTACAGCAGTGTTTGTGCAGCGTGGAGCAGGTTTATGTATTTAATTAAACCCTGCTGGTTCTGTGCAGATGCAGCCCAGGTTATCTTACGCTGTGCTGCAGAACTGGAAGCATGCTGATTTACATGATGGCTCTGAACAGGATCTGCCTCTGTTCAGCCATGCTGATCGCCTCCAGCTAAGTACTAGCTGCATTACAGGGTGCAACGGGTTGTCTCCAGGTTCAGGCAATGGAAGAAGGAAATGTATTAGCTCGAGTGCACACAGAGCTAGTAGCTAGTGCAGGGAGTTTACATGCACGTTTTGAACCTGTCTCTGGGGCCCGAAACCTTTGTGGATACTCATGACTCTATTTTATATTTTAGATCTACCCTCAGGAGAGACACAGTATAAGGGTACCCGAGTCGGGAGAGCACTATGAACTCCACCTACTGTATTACCTGCAGGAGAATCTGGGCTCCCACATTGCTGCCCTGAAGGCGATGTAACTGACCTCTGCAGAACTCTGCTCAACTGGCTGCTTTACTGAATGAGGAGATGCAGGAAACTAGAGAAAATAGGATGGAACACTGCATTTTGGTGCCTGCCATGTGTACACACACACACACACACACACACACGGAGACACTTTTTTTTTAAAGTAAATTTGGTGCCATACAGGAAATTAAAGGACGGTGGCCTAATAACTTTAAAGCTTAAGATGTAAATAAAATCAAATGTCTGTGGTGTAATGCAGTACCATGGGTGTTCTCTTGGGGGAGGAGCTGAAACTGAAAATAACATACTTCTACAGCACCAGAACTTCACATTTTAAAAGCATTCTGATCTAATTGATGTATTTTTACAGTGTGTTCCTAGGTATCTTATTACATAATACTAGAAGGTGTACTACGCAGCAGAAATTCACCTGGATGGTTACAACTTAAATTACATTTTAAATGTTATCATATAGTTTTTATGCTTCACGAGGGGGATGTGTCTCACTTCTGAGAAGTCAGTCACAAGTTAGACACATCTCCTGTCTAGATGCCAGTTGTTTTTTAAAAAAAAAAAAACACTTTTAACTGCTTCCTAAATATTTTAAATTTTGGATTCAGTTGAGTTGATGCCATGTTCTTTTCAATTATTTCTTCTCTCCCCAGGATAAATCCTGCCCTTTTATTTTTTTTTCTTTTCAGCAGCTTGATACCCTGTCCTAATTGTACTTGATTTCACCTGGGGAAGTGAAGCGATGTTTTACTGTAATGTGGGCATAACAATCTTTTATTCTGAGATGCAAACTAATTTAAGACAAAGAACTGAAACTTTGTGGATTTTAAAACAAGCTTAAAAGTGTAGCCCATTTCTTGTTGACATTTTTCCCTGCTGTTCATTCTGGAGCTGTTTTTGCAGTACTGTTTTCTGACTGTCACATCAGCATGATATAGGTATTTAAATCCTGTTACAATTTTAATATACAATACTCTAATTCAAAGGTCTGCGGAGAATTTGGTGAGGAGAGACCTTATGAACACTACATGTGAGGCAATGTGAACTGTTGTCGTGAATTTCCTACTTTATTCAAGGGATTATTTCTCAGACTCGCACTCTTTTCAGTCCTCCATTCCTGGGTCATTTCTAGCACTGCTGCCTAGCATGATTATGATGCTGTATTTGAGAACCCCCTCCCTCTGTGTAGCTTAAGGTAACCCACTAAGCCTAAAAGATCTGCAATCCCAGTTGTGTTTTTGTTAGTGAGGTTTTAACTAAGCAGCAGGCTTGGCTAAAAAGCATCGCGTGTGAAGTCTCTTTTAACTTGCAACAAGTCGTTTAAGATAGAAATCCATAGCAAAATGATTCTCTTTAATCCAGGAAATTCTCCCCTTGGGGCCTGCCTCTGAGACTCCTATAAGTTTTAATGGTTTTCTTAGAAACCTAAGAACTTCCTTTTCTTTCTGTTTTGGTGCTGGAGAGAAGCAGAGCATGATTTTTCTTTTCATCTTTTAAAAATCTGGAATCACTCTCAGTGTTTACGCTCTTAGTACTCCACATGTCGTAACCTCGTATTTTACTCGCTTTTGTACTGTTCAGCTTGACCCCAAAGCTCCGGGATTTAACACAATCTGGTTGTGTTGTATCAAACCGCATCATTTTTCAGTGAGGCTGCTGGACATATGCACCAAAGCAATCGGGGCTGGTGCAGTTACACGGCTGTAAAACTGCTGTGTGAGAACAGGATCTGTTTTTTGGGTTATGCAAAAGATAGCCAAAGCAAACAGGCATCCAGTAAGTGTAAATTTCCTCTGACGTGGGAGTGTTTGGTTTGGGATGTTTTCTGTTTTTCAGATCACAGGGGTTTTTAAGTGGATCAGATAAAATGCTACTAGCAGGTCAATTACAGCCTTACCGTTTTGATTTGGGGAAGGGCATAGCGTGGGAAGAGCCCAGCTCCTTATAATGTCTTCTACTTGAGTAATTAATTTTTGTGACTGAAGCTGGGCTATCTGGAGTGTGCTATAGTCAGTACTGAGAGAGGAATAAGTGTGCTGATGCACTTGAACTGGAGCATGGCAGTGAGTAGAGAAAAGTATAAGCTGTTACTATTGAATTCCTTTTTGTTCCTTAAGTGTTCGAGCTGTATTATATATACATATATCTATATCTGTTCATATATACATATATGTATAGAATTACACGTGGATAGTATCACCTTTTCCAAGGTTGTTTATATTTTGTTCAATATTTAATTAACTTGTTTTTTGGGGACGTTTTTGCTCTTTTTCTAGAGGTGATTACCCTTGAATGTAAATGTATATGATTTTTAAGATAAAATGGATCCTTTTGTTTAAAAAATGAAAAAACAAAAATGGCCTTCATCAAATAGTGCTTTTTTGGCAACTGAAGAACTAAATGTTATGCAAGCAAACTGGGCTAGGTTTTGGTTTAGCACAGGATGTGATTTTAAGAGCTGACATATAACTTCTAAATAATGCATCCTTTCTTTGTTTTAAATATATATATATTGAAAAGCTATTAAAGTACAAAGTACTGTACTCTATTTTGCAACATAAATTATGTATTTCTTTCTTTCCTACAATAGTTTTTTTTTCTTTTCACAGCAGTCAAGCACTTTAAGACCCCATACTCTCTTATCCTGCAGTAATGCTGTGAGGATTTGTCATCAGAGTTTTTGTGGTTCTCGCAAAAGACGCCTGCTTGTAGTTGAAGGTGTCAGAGCTGCCTTGTATGAGGTTCGAGACTGATGAGGTAGGGAGATGCTGAGGACTCCCAAAACAGAGATTAGTGCATCCCTGTGGGGGATCTGCCATCAGCAGAGTGCTCTGTGACCAGCAGGACACCTGAGCTGAGCAGTAGCAGGATTTGAGCCTTCATTGCGTGGTGGATATTGGTTTCTTCCCCGCAGTTGCACTGATATCTCTGAGATGATTGTTTTAATTTCATATCATGAAGTCAAGTCTGTGAAACCTGGGGACCTGAGCAATGAGAGGCTGGAGTTGAGTGGTGATGCCAGCAGTTTTCTTGTTCGTGGTGCTTGGGATTTGTTGAGGTTGTTTCTGTTGGGGCAAGTTCTTTGGCCCCTTTTTAAGGCCAGTTTCCAGTAATTCCTTCAAGTTGGGTTTCACCCTTCATATAAGATTTGTATTCCCTACCCCACCCTGTTGTTTTCAATGATCTCCTTTTATTCAGAACAAAATATAACTGGTAATTACCCAGAGCCACTTAATTTTCATAAACTCTACTTAACTTCAAAATGTTTGTTAATGAAATAATGAATTCAAAGCACCACATAAAGCTTTGAAAATCAGCTAACTTCATTACGTTACAATGGAAAATGCATTCCCTAGTTGTTAGTGCTGTTTGGGAATAAGTTACGGAAACCCTTTTTGAGCAGAGAGGTGGAATAATGCTTTGACCCCGGAGCAGCGTACATGGAGCCTGTATGGCAAAAGGTGGGGAATTCACCAACTGAGCACGGGGTCCCTGCACTTCCTCCGTGTGGGCTGTGTGTCCGTGAGGAAGGCAGGCTGTTTTGCTGCTGGCATGATGCTCAACTTCTGGCAAGGCAATAATAAGAGAATAAATAAATAAAATAATCAGCCAGATGAGGACACTGCCTTGAATTGCCTGTTTACTTGAGTACCAGAGCCCTGTAAAGACTTTTGTGTACCCCTCGCAGGTCTTTGGGCCAGTCCTTTTGAAGGGGAAGAGAGAAGTTCATGTGTTTTTTACTTGGATGTTCTGCACAGTAGAAGATCAGGTGTTTAATTTTAGAACATGAAGTGCCTGCTGTTTGCGTTAACAAACTTGCATGTCTCACCCCGGTGGGTTTGCTGGTCTCCCTCCCTCCCTCCCCACCTCTCTAGCTACCCAGCTTTTAATCATGTAAAGTGGAGACATTAGTTTTGCTGCGTTTTATTACAAAACCTTTGTTGCAATAAAGATGCTGCTAAATAAATTGAATTAAATGTCCCCTTCCCCCCCTCCCTACCCCATTTACAACCGTCTCTCTCCTTGATTTAGTAGAGTTTGTGCATAATTAGATCTGTTCCCTCATTGTGCTGCGGAGAGCGGCAGTGATGGAGAGCGCGCGTGTGCATTTTATACGCTTGTTGGGTGTTTAGCGAAAGCATCTGTGATTTTTCCTGTCCCTTGTGATTAGGTAATTGGTCTAAACAGGGAAATTGGGCCTTCGCTTGGCCTAACGATGCTCCAGCTCCTTCATGTTTCCGTGTGCTGTGAGGGCAGCCACCAGCTGGAGCTGCGGCACCGCCTGCGGCCTACCCGCAGCTTGAGGCCTGTGGGGGCCGGGGGCCAAGCACCACGGTGCCTGTGGGGTCCCTGGGGGGCAAGGTGGAAGGGAACACCATGTGTGTCACCCCTCCTGTCCTGCTAAGCTTTAGGTACCCCTAAAGTGGCTGGTGAAGGCCCCAGGGTGGTCATGTTGAGGTGCAAGCCCCTCAGGGATGGGGCAGCCTGTTCCTGTGCCTCACCACCCTCAGAGGAAAGAATTTCTTCCTCATATCTAAACTAGAAGCACCCCCTGTTTTGGTGGCTCGGAGGCGAGCTGGTACCCAGCAGTGCGATGATGCATCGTGTCTCCCTGAGCTGCTGCAAAACGTTCTGGGTGGTGGTGATTTTATTCCGTCGTGATGAATAAATTATGAAGTTGCTTCCGTGACTAATTGCTACCACTTGGACTTACTGTCCCTCTGGGTATGCAACGGGAGCAAGCATTTCTCTTTAAAATCCACTTGCTGTGGATACTTGAGTTGGGCAAAGCAAAACACGTTCCTGGAGATGAGGAGGTTGCAGTGGGGGGTGAACCTCAAGCAGTGTCCCAGCTGGGCTGAGGCTTTGCAGAAATCTTTCAGGCTTTTGCTGCCACAGCCACAGTGTGAGCACTGCATGCTGGAGGCTGCTGTAACGCCCTGCTTGGGTCTTGGTTAGGTGCACGGGGCTTTGTGAACATGTGGAGATACTTTCATCTGAGTTTGTGTGTCGGGTTTGCTTCTGAATGGGTGTAGGCTGGAAAGCGATGTGCTGCAGGATCCCTGCTTCAGGTAGGAAAGCAGCTGGGGTCAGTGCTTCCTGTGCAGACCTGTGGAAGGAGGGGATGGTGTCAGGGAAAATGGTCAAGCCTGAAGCGTTGTGCACTGCTGGCTGCATTACTGGCTCTGCTGGGGAGTGCCTGCATGACCTGGTTCACTCCTCAGTCCTTGCCTTGGGATCCCCTTTTACCAAACTACGCTTCTGGTTAGAGCTTGGCTCAGCAGGGCCTGAGCCTGGCCTCTTGCTTTTGGTGCAATCATAAATCTAAGAGCAAGCTGCCGCAGCATTCACACCTCCATAACGGGAACCGATTGCCGAGGCGAGGCCAGGGGTCGCCAACACAGGCTGGTGGCTGTGGCACTGGGCTCCTGCAGCGGGCGGAGGCGCTGGGTCGGGAATGATGAATTGGCAGCTCCCACGTTCCCACATCACGCCAGCAAACAAGCGCTTTGTGCCGTCCCTCTGATTCTAAATGACTTGGGAAAACAAGCAGCGGTCTTTCAAGCAGCCATTTATCAACCCGTGTTCGCAAAAGAGGAGGAAACCAATTCCATGAGCCATTAGGCAGTCCCGCTCGCTGCCCTAATGCAGCAGCCTGTGTGTTCAGCTCTGCAGACCGGAGCAGGCTTTACAGCAGGTGAGCCGAGCATCCCAATTTGGGTGGCAATTATTTCCTAGTGATGATGCTGCCATGTGCAGGAGGCCGAACCCTGCATCAGATGTTCTGCGTGAGCATTGCAAAGCTTCGATTTGGAAGTGGGGGAGTAGCCCCATGTCAGGGTGAGAGCAGCCCAACTTTCTGCCCCAAGCACCCTCCACATGGTGCTGGGACACTTCTGGCTGCATTTCCAGGCCTACGAGAAGGAGTTGGTGTCCCTGGGAGTTGGTGTTTGCAGAAGGCATTTAACAGGAAAAGAGCAAGAACCCCTTTGACTGTACCAGCCCAGGAAGTTTTAAGTTAAATTTGTGACTTTTCTGGCTGTGAGCTCTATGTGTCCTGTGTTTGCCGCCTCCAATGCAGACACAAATACTGACCCATCCTAGCTTTCACCAGCATCACTTTCAGGGTCCTCAGCTTGCCCATGGCCTCCCCAAATGCTGCGCAGCGCCAAGAGGAGCACACGTGCAAGTGCAGTGGGGAAGAGCTCATCCTGCTGCAAGCACCAGGCTCCGGGATGCCAACAGAGCCCTTTCCAACCTTCAGTTGTTTTCCTCTGAAATTCTGGGAATCTTTTTTTTGTTTTGTTTTGTTTTCCTATTTTTTAGAAGAGGGAAACCCGTGGCTGTGAGGTGTGGGGTCCTGCCTTTCCCTGGGCACCCCCATCTATCTGCTGGCATCCCTGGAGGCTGTGGGCAGCAGCAGGGCACCCGCTCACTCCCTGTCCCACCGTCACCATGGGTGAGAAACCCTGGGAGCAGACAGCCGTGGTGCTGCACACTACGCTTCAGCCACTGATGCTCTGTAAACCCTTTGGGCTTTTCAGCCCCAATTTCTACCCCGTCCCCAGCACACCGTCAGACGTGGCGTGTTCTGAGTCCTCTCGCTCGGCTGTTGGAGATGAATAACCAACCCCGCAGTTCCCATGGAGACTCATCCCTCCCGCGGCATCACCGCAGCACTTCACAGCCTTTTCAGGCTGCGACAAAACATGTTTTCCAGCATGATTTTAAAGGGGGGGAGGTGGTATTTGCAATGGGATGAGCTGGCGGGCATGTGCGAGCCTCCTGCTACTGGCTGCTGGAGGGAGCTGGACATCGTCCTGCAGGCCAGGGGGATGCTCTGCTTCACTTCACCAGCTTCAGATGGATGAGGGCTCTGCCATCGGGCTTCACATGGCCACAGTACCCCTAAATCCTCTCCCCAGGGGACATGGGCATGCTGCTGGGGTGTCCCGTATGTGAAGCAATGCTCAGAATTTGTCCTCGGTGTGTAAGAGCATCACGGCTCTCTCTGCAGGGCATCCTGGTTGGCACAGGGTGGATCCATCTGTGTGAAAGCACCACAGATCCTGGTTTGGGGTTCACGATGCTGAGTTGTTGCTCCATAAGAGCTGCTCCCCCTCCAGCCTCTCTTTTTGGGCATCGCCCCCTGCGCTGGTCCTGCCCCAGCCCTGTCCTGCACAAGGGGCACAGCTTCACTGCTGGAAGTGCCTTCCCAACATCCATGCTCTGAGAGAAGGGAGCAAGCATCCGGAGGAGGAATTTGTCCTTTGGGGCTGAAGTCATGGTTTATTTTTAACGTTTGGGCTTCATAGTGCCGGCCTGGGACAGCGCAAGGGAAAGATCTTTCCTGGAAGGCCTTACAGCAGGCAAAACCAACCCTCCGCGCACCTGACGGGATTGAGAACGAAACTGCAAATGGCAGCGGGGAGTAAATAGCTGCATCTTCCTCCCCAGAGTCTCTCTCTCTTTTTTTTTTTTCTTTTTTTTCTTTTTTTTTTTTTTCAGGCTGAGCCAACAGACGGAGGGACACCGGGAGCTGCCGCTGAGGCTGCCTGGGAGGCGCGCAGCCTCGCGTGCTGGCCCCGCGCTTGCTTCCCACGCGGCGTAGCCGGGGCTGGCCGGGAGCCAGGCTGTGCATTTCGCAGGGAGCTCGTGATTTCAATATTTCCTTGCGTCTGAAGCGGATCAAAAACAAACAGCGAAGGATAGCTCTGGCAAGCGAAATGCGGGAGAGAAAAAAAAAAAAAAAACAACGAGCCCTTTCGCTTTGAATTAAGCCTTTTACGCTTGTGTCTGACGGTGTTTTAGTTAAAACCTCAAAACCGGTTTGAAATGGAAAGGCAAATTTGCAGGAACAGAGTGTTTTTGACCTCCTGGAAACTTTCTTCAGGTCATCTTGCAGGCAAATCTCTGTCAAAATAGAGGTGGCAGCGTACAGCTTGACCCAAATTTTGCCATATCTGAGTTCGCTGATGGGGGAAATGTTCCTAGATGTGAAGCAAAGCTCACCTCGTGGATGGTTTGCCCTAAAGCATTTCCATGCTGTGCCCATTAGAAGCTCTTCCAACAGCTGCAAGGATCTGTCTGTGAATGTCAAGGTGATTTTTGCTGGAAATTAGCTTCAAACCCAAAGGAAGGACAGGCAAAATGCACAGACAGGGCAGAGGGCAAAATGCCACCCAGCCAGGGAGCGTCCAAGCAGCAAGCAAAGAGCAGCAGTGTCTGGGGGCCTACAAAGCGTGTGCCTTGATAGGGCAGGGCATCATCCTCACCAGGCGCCCCATCTCCTTGCGTAGAGGGAATTTGGGGTGGTTTTGGGGCACTTTGGCAGCCACTGGGTGGGGTTTTTGTACAGCAGAGCGCTCCCGCTCCAGCTGGCAAGGAGTGATCTGTCTGTCTGTCCGTCTGGGCGCCCCGTCCTGGCCCTCCTCCCATGGCAGCCACAACTCCCGGCTCCTCCAGACCTGCGAGCCCTCTCTCCTTTCCTATTCTACTTCAAATTTCACGAGAAATAGATGAGTAAACACCGCGTACGTTTGCGTGGGTGCAGCGGCGGCTTGCAGCTTTACGATCCCCCCCCCCAGCTGTGATTCATTGCTTTTTACATTTTTTAATCTATTCCCCCGCTCCCCCCTCCCGCTCTCCCTCGCAGCCCAGCAGCTGTCGTTATCAGTGAAGGGACTCGGCGGTATTTTTGCCATACTCTGCTTCTATTCATCGATTTGTTGAATGAAAACTATTTCTCCGGGGCTGTCGCGCGACTGGAGCCTTCGGAGAAGCAGCAGCTCGGGGGGCGTTTTGCTCCGCATTGAAACAACCTCATGCCACGACGGCACTCGTTCCTCGTCCTAAATCCCAATTTCTGCAGCTTCCCCTTCCCTGCCACCCCACTGGGGTCTGGGGTCCTGCTGGAGGCAAACCTGGGGCTCCTTTGGGACGTGTGGGCATGGGGGACACCAGGAGGCAGAGGCCGTTCCCTTTTGCACGATGCAGTGCTGGAGCAGCATCTGGGTGTGCTCCTTCATCTTTAAGTCTTTTATGTTTTATTTTATTTGTTGTTTTCTTTTATTATTATTATTATTATTATTATTATTATTATTATTATTATTATTATTATTTTAAATAAAATCACGGCAGTCACTGGCTAAATACCTGCAATGACAGGCGCTGGTTTCCTGCCAGCACTACTAAAAAAAAAAAAAATCCCAGTCTTGGGCTCCATCAATACCAGGGCACGGCTTGAAGGGCAGGTTTTGCCTGGGGAATGGGCTGTTGTCCCAGGGCTTCAGGAGCCCTTTTTCCCACCCAGCAATGGGGCCTTTCTTCCGGGCACAATGAGCCCTCTCGCTGCCTTTCTCGCCTTTTCTTCCCCGGCTTTCCCACATTCTGTTCACACCTTCATGAATATTCAGAGGCCATCGGCCATATGAAGCTATTGAGAGCTCTTGTTAACACTCCTGCTAATGACATGCACCTTCAATGGCAAACAAAAACACAGATAAGAGCTTGTTAGCGGAGACCCTTGTTCCCCACCTAACAAGGTTTCCATTGACTCGGCCACTTGTGGTGACACATTGCTTGCTCTCACTGTTGCCTCTTTTGATTCGCGACTGGCTTTTACGGAGGGGTTTTTCTCCACCCCCCCTCCCCATTTTGTATTTATTTATTTATTTTTTATTGTGCGGTTTTAAGCTAATTAAGGAAAAGGTCAGGGCTCCCCTACCAGTGCCTGGCGGTGCAGGCAGGAGATGCTCGGCCACGGCGCGTGGGAACACGGGGCCAGGAGCGGCATCGCTCAGCCTCGGCCCCAAATCCAAAGTCCCCAAGGGTTCCCTGCCTGGACAGATGTCCCCCTAGGCCAAAATGCTGTCCCCAAGGTGATGAGGTGGCTCCAAAATGCTACCAGGCTCCTGCACCATGCTCTCGGGATGCTCCTGGGAAACGCTGCTCCCAATTTCTGGCTCTACAAAGAGAGTGAAGCCTCTGTGATGCTGCGGCTCTGCTCCATCGTCTGGCTGTGTGTCCCTTTCCCCCGGTCACTGCTGACATCCGTGAGGCTTTCATTAGGCTGGACCCACCCATTCGATCCTGCAAGATGCCTGCTTGGGGTTTTTTTTTGGCCACACCTCATTATTTCTGCTATTATTAGGCCCTTGCCGCGTTGTTTGTCATCTTGCCGAGGCCCCTCGGTTTCTATGGATACTGCCTCCTCAGTGGCCAGGCTATCAATTAAAGACAGCTTCAGCTCCCAACTCTTCCCGAGGACTTCGTGAGGATCCAGAGATAATTCCCCCAAAAAGCTTTGTTCAGCACGGTGTCGCCTTTTTGGTACCGGCCGCTCGGTTGCAGCTCAGCTTGTTCGGGTTTTCGAGGTGTCACCAGCTCGAGCACAGGCTGACCTGCCAGGGGAATGAAATTGGGTAGCTGCTAGGAGGGATTAATCCTAAAACACATGTACGTGATGTATAAACAGTAAGGAGATAACCATCATAGTGATGTAAGAGGCATCAGTGAAAAAATCTCTGCCTTGGAATTGAAGGACATTTCTTTTCTTGTCCTCTGCTGTGAATGCACAAGGAGGGAAGGCCCGAGGCTTTTTTCTGCTTAACGCCCAGCTTCAGGACAGAAAAAATATGCGATGCTGAGAGGAGGCTGAGCCTCTTCTGGCAATGAGACTGCTTGAAATTGTCTGTCTCCTGCTGAGTGGGACTGGGCTTGTCTGTGGAGACCTCACCTGTGCTCATGTGGGCATTGCAAGGCTTCTCGGGATGGTTTTGGGGATGAGAAACCCTGACCAGAGCTAGAGAGGAGATGCTGGTCCCATTCACCAGCTCTCAGATAGCTGCTTATTTTTTCCTTGCCTTTCTGCAACCATAAATTGTAGATATTTAATGATTTATCAGAAATCTCAGGAGGCTTCATCCGGCCCAAAAACCCGAGCGCTGTTTGCATTCACTCTCCGGGGAGAAATCGTGTCCCAGGGGCAGGAGGCAGCAGGAAAAAGGCTTTGATTCTGATTCGAGTTCTGGCTGGTGATTACAATTCTTTATATGCTCTAAACCAGTTTATCTATCCCCAGGTAGATGCGTGCTGCCAGCAGAGCTGCAATATCCATCGAGGGCCGCCCAGAGGTATGAGGAATAAACTCGCGCATTATTAGCTAATAGAGGAAAGTGATTCGATATGGGTCTCAGAAGCTGGAGTAGATAAATAGGATGATAAATGTTGGCATTAGCAGACGTGACCGACTCCTCTGTCTCTGTGATTTGGTAGTGCCCAGTAATTAAATAGTTGGAGCCTAATGTATTTTAAACTAGAGCCGCAGCCCGTAAATCACGCAGATTATGCTCTTCCCTGCTGTGCGCTCTGGCTCGGGAGGAATTCCCATTCCCGTGGTGCAGCTGCCGCCAGCCCCGCTTAAACTACACATCCATCGGGGCCGGGGATGGCAGCGCCGGTCCCGTTGATGCTCCCGGCCAGAAAACCCATCCCGGAGCCCTGAAGCTCCAGCAAGAAGCAGGCATGGCTCATTTCCAACTCAGGAGGGCTGCCCCCCATGGCCTTTCCAGCTCAGGGTGTCTCATTTTGGTTGGGGCAGCTTCACGCCCACCTGCATGTGAAAACACACCTGAGATAAGTAACGACCCTAAAAAACACCAGCTGAAAAACAGCACAGGGAGAAGAGGTGCTTGTGAAACCCATGGTGTGATGCTGCCAGAGCATCCCCATCGGGACCCCTCTGCACACCCAGAAAGGGCAGTGGCACCTCCCGGAGATCAGCAGGACACAAAAAGAATTTTGTAGACTTTATGGATTTTGTTCTAGTTGTAGCAGAGCAATCATTTTTTTCAGTGATCCCGATTTCATCTGTGTATTTACACCGAGCTTTAGTTTCCTCTGCAGCTGGATGACTACCTTGCACTAAATAACATGTTTTTGTCATACTTTTACATGGGTTGTCCAAGAAGGAAACCCAACAATTTCTAATGCAACATGAAGCTGCATCAAGGTAAGAGTTATTTTTTATCTTTACACAAAATTAGCCTCCATCTCTAATCCTTCTGTTGGCCAGACATTATCCTTCTGCAGGAGGTAGGACGTATTATGTGGAGTTTCTCCATTAACATTTAGCAAAGGCCAGATTTAAACATTTCCGTGCCATCCAGCCATTTTATGCCTTTTAGCAACGTTCCTGGATGAGCTCGGGCTTTCATTTGAAAATGTCTCTGCGATACCTGGCATTCACAGGCGCCGGTTTGCAAGAGCGCTGTCACGCTGCCCCTGCCCACACGCGACGCTGCCTGGAACCACAGCGTGATAAAACCTCTCCTCGCTCTTCCTGGAGGTAATTATTTCTAATAAAATCTATTTGTGCCTCAAATTCTTTCCTCTTCCAGCTCATGCATTTTTAAATAAAACGGGTAATTCTGCCGTATCGGTGCGAGTTATGGCCACTGAGGTCTTCCTGCTGTTCTGCACATGAAGACCAGGAGAAACTTTTCTCTGATGGGAAGTCTGAAGTCTTCCTGCCAACTACATGCTCTGCATGGGTTTTAATTCTTAAAAATAGCTTTAAATCCTTGTCTTCTTTCTTTGCCAGCCCCATTGTCCAGCTAGGGGCTGCATCAGGCTGTGTCACAGCAAACCTTTTATGTAGGTTGTCCATGAAGGGAACACAACAATTTCCAGCAGAGTTTGAAGCTGCATCCAAGTAAGAGTTATTTTTTCTTTATCTTTATAGAGAGCTAATTCTTGCCTGGCTGCTCACAGGTGTGAAAACCCACACCATTTGCGTACAGAAGGGCTTCAGGGACCTCTTGGCTTGGATCGTGTTTGAGAACTGACCTTGTTTTTCTCTCCCTCCCCCTGTCCAATGCACTTCTCAAGCACAGCGAGAGAGAAGGGGGAAAAAAGGAGAGCTTTTCCCAGCAAGGAGATAAAACTTCCATCAAATTGGCCATGTCACTAGAGACCCCAAACTAATAAGTCAATCCTACAACTGTATAATAAACTCATTTATTAGGTTTTTATTTTAAGAGTTGGTGGTATTAATTAGATTGATATGGCCCATAAATCACTTGATTTGGCTGAGCCCTCAGATACTTGTAATTTAAATTAATACAAGTGCAGCTTAATTAATCTGATTAAATCCTGGGCCCAGCAAAGCACTCTTTGCAGCATCCAGGAGCACAGTGGTGGGGAAAACGAGTATTTTAAGGTAACTCAGTGTCCTCAGCAGAGGGTCAGGTGGCGTTGCTGGTGAATTGAGGGGCAGAGCTGCAGAAAAGGCAACACGTGAAAACTGTGTGATGAGTGAGGTAAGAGGCTAGGTGTGCAAACCCAGGCTTGAACATGAGCTGGGAGAGAGTGTAAGCCATGGCTTGACCTCGTCTGTGGGCATCAGGTAAATTTTTCTCTCCCTCCAGAGCAGGTTGGTGTGGAGGGAGGATGCCCTGACCCACTCCTCAACCCTCCTCCCAGTAAAAGCATTCTCTGATGATGTTTCTGGACACTGATACATCCTCTGGTGGTGTTTCTGGATGCAGGATCACATTAGTGATCCTTTCTCTCTTGCTGAAGGCACCCAGAGCCCCTCTGCTTCCCAGCTTGGAGGGTGCCAGCCCCTGGCTGGGTGAATAGCACCAGCTAACTGCCCGGTGTTTCCTTCTCTTTTCTTCCAGAATGCTCTGGGTTGACAGCTCTCAAGATTGATGTCCCCTGTCTGTACAGCCCAGACAGCTGCTGTGCAGCTTTCCCCATGCTATTTTGCCTTAATCCTGACTTTAAGCGAGCTCCCCCATGGATAAGAGCAGAATTCAGTTCCCCTTGTCTGCCCCAGCCTCGGTTTCTCTGCCGAGTGGTGGCACAAGTCTGATATTACCATTGTTTTGCCAAAAGCTGGACAAAAATCCCTTCCAAGGAGACTTCTGAGGAACCACAGCATGGCCAGCAGCACAGCACCAGCCCGGGGCTTGTGCAGCCACAGGTTGTGTCCGTGAGGGTACACAAAAATGTTTTCTTTTAAAAGCAGGAGATAACACCAGTATAGCAGCTGCATTAATCTAATATTCTCCTTCATCACCAAAAGGGAATTGCCTAAACAGCCAGGGAGAGGCACGTTTTATGAGTTCTTCTTACAGGCTATCAATCAAACATCCCAAGAAAGGCACTGATGCCCTTTTTGCTCGCCGGAGGGAAATCAGCTTCCCCACGGCTTTGCTTTCAGCCCGTGTAGCCCCGCAGGATAATAGCTGTGTTTCGGACGTTTTGGCCAAGTTTTCCTTCAACCAATCTGGAGGAAAAACCCACACGGAAGAAACCTGTCAGAAGAGAGGGAAAAGAGCCCAATTAGAGGCAGCGATGTCTTAGCTCTCTGCCCTCTCTCCCCCGTGGACGAAGCAGATGTAAAACAATAGCTGGAGTTGTGGGGAATTTAATTGGGGACTTCAAAGGAAGCGGCGGCAGCTCCTTTGATCTTTCAGTGTGTCTGAATGTCGCGTTGCAACGGTGCCTGCTGGTCACGGCAGTGACCTCTTGTGTTAATTAGTGTTTATCTGAAATCGAATTAGCTCACAACTGGGAGAAAGCAGAGCGAAAATCAGAGGATAATCATAGATTTGTGCGATTCTCAATTAGAGGTAAAAGCGGGTCTTTGGCTGCAGAAGTTGACATTAAAATAACTCCGGGAACAGCACGTTTTGGCTTTGTTTTCCTAATGCTCTTCGTCCGCTGGTACTATTTCTCTTACTAATGCCCCGCGCTGCTTTCATCTTTGCTGAGTCTGCTGCTCCGCGGTGCTCGTTGGAACTTAAACCATAAACCAACAGCGAACAATGATGCATTATTTATAGCAGAGCGAGTGCTGTAAGGCTGACAATGGGGCAAAGCTTCTCTTTCTTGTGGTCAGTAATCCATAAATAAATACATCATCTACGGAGGGGTGCGGGCTGGTGTGATGGGTGGGAATAGCCTGCGCTGTCCAGTGAGGGCACCGAGGATGATGTGGAAGCCAGTGCCTGGTTTTGGTGCAAATTGGCCGTTTCTGAGCACTGGTGTTAAAAATCTTCACCTGTACAGAGGTGTGTGAGCTGCCCAGCCACCTTCCCAATGCCCTTCTGTGGGGCTGAGAGGAAAGAGGAGGGCAGCGAGGGTTCGTGGTGCAGGGAGATAAATGCGTTAAAAAGTCAGGTTCTCTGTCTCAGTGTGAAATATCAGAAAAAGACAGGATTTTGGAGCTCAAACTATCTCAAGAGGCCAGTATACAGTCCCAGTGCCTGAGCAGAGAGTAGCTGGAGACGTAGAAGTCAAACATCTGTCCACCAGGAACATCTGCAGAGCTTCAGCGTGTCGGACTGGAATGAAATCCCATCCTCAGGCCAGATCCAGGTCCCAAAGTCTCCGACGTGCAGGAGTGCTTTTAGCCAAACCTTCCCTTTTGCTTGGGAGCCAGATTAGGGCACTGCCAGCTACAAGGTGGCCACTGCCGTGTGCTGATGCGTCCTGCTCCACATCAGGCAGCAAGGTGCTCCAGAAACACCCCGCTGGCACGGCCCCGCATCCCTGGGTGCTGGCTGCTCCATTTTCTGGGGTCAGCCACAAGAGGGTGGCATGATGATGCTCACCACGCAGCCTCCCTGCTTGCCGCCGCTTTGCTTCGAGCGTGGCATTTTACAGCCAGCTCTGGAGACGTAATAAAACTTCGGAGCAGGTCTTTCCTTTTGGCACATGAACACGTTTCCCACTACAAAGGAGCCTGAGGGGTGTTTCTGACGGCAGCGCTGACGGTGAAGCAAGCCTTGATGTTACACGTGTTCCTTATGCCTAAACCCAACCTCGGTTAGCAGGTAGCTCAGCAGCGGATAAAATTCAGCCTATTGAGGGATCCAAACTTTTATTGGCCCTGCTGACTGCTGTTAGGAGAAGCCCACAAGTGTTCTTTATGAGCAAATATTATTTTTCATAGTCTTGTCTGTTTACAAGGCGGTGATGTTCCGTGCAATGCTTTGTAACGCGTCGGGATGTTTCTCGCAGACCTTTATTTGATTATAGCTTGTGGTGAACAAGCTGGTTAACAAATATACATGCACAAAAAAAGACTCGTGACAGCAAGGGAGACTAACTTGAATGAAACATTCATCTCATGAAAATCTGCCCAATCTGGGCTGTCTCAGTATGTTTTTCTAAAGCAGACTTTCAGTAACCCAACCCAAGCCACTCATCTTGAATAATGAATCAGTGGATGGGGCTCTGTGCAAGGCAAGTTAGCATTTCATTTTGCAAATCCTTGCTTGGGAGACAAGTCCCAGTAATCAAAGAACAGGGCACAGAGGATGTCCAGGTAGCAATATGAGTCGAAGAGACAGAAAAACAAGCAAACAAAAACACCAAGTTTTATTTGCACAGCTTTGTGAGCGCTGGGATATTTTTAGGTTGCTTTAACCTGATGGTTTTCCATGTGCAGGCAGGTGATGTTGATATTCAGAACACACTTTTGCCTCTCTGCGAGTTGTTTCGGAGCCTGGCATTCATCTAAAAGCAAAATCCCCCAGCCTGGATCCATGCAGGATCCTGCAGGGTGTGCCTCTCTGCACACTCGTGGTCCTGCCTGTAGGACCAGGGCCCACGTTTGCAGAAACCCCTTTTACCACAAACCCATTTTAAATACGAGCTTCCGAATCTCATTACCTGCTGGCTTTCCCTCTTCCATTTGTTTTTCTCCTAACAATGCACCTGCCAATATCTGCCCCAGAGCCCCATTTTAAGTGGCATTTTCCATCGTTAATGTCACACTCCTGCTCCCTATCTGTCTTTGGCAAGTGCTGACTGCCTGCAGCAGGACCAGGGAAGAGGGAAAACCCTCTCTGGGCATAGCAATAACACAACACCCATTCCTGGAAGAATGATGAGATAGCCCATGCAATAAATATTTATAAGAGCAAGCGTAATGAAATGAATGTGTAGTAGACTGAGGCTCCCTTAGGGTTTGGTCATCACATGTTTTTTTCCTCTTTTCTTTCTTCTCTGTTATACAGAATTGTCCTGATGTCCCCGGGTTGTCGAGCAAATTGCTTATTGTGTTGCTCACTTACACAATGCATGTTATTATGTGCAACCAGCTGCTCCTGTTTGGCATTGCTCGCACATACGGAGCAGGAGGCTACCGTCACTTCTCTCGTCTGGAAGTCAACGCTCCCTCTCGTGCTGAAGTTGCTGCCGGGCAAGGAGAAATCTGGCCTCGGAGTGAGTCCTGGTGGTAAAGGTCCCCAAGGGACTCCTTTTCAGGGAGGAGTGAGGTGCAGTTCTGTGATGAGTTTGAGCTGATCCAGCTTTGTGCTGCATTGAAAGCTTCCTCGTGCCTCTGCCTGTACGTTCCCGTTGCTTCCCTGGTGCTGGCACTGACCCTCGGGTGACTGCGTGGGCAGCTGGAGCAGAGGGTTGCTCTTGTTGTTTTTGCTCTTGCCAGTGAAGTTTCCAGCTCCGTCCCTTCCCCTGCCCGGCTCCACACTCCTAAAAGCACAAATGCCAGCACAAAGGAAAGAGCAGCCACCTTTTCTGGCAATTAGAGCAGCTTACATCCCTCTCAAAACATCAGCCTCAGTGTTGGAGGGCTGGCTGTGGTCAAAGGTGGTCAGCTATTCCATTTAAAATCTGTTTCTCCCTTAATTTTGAATTTACTTCCATGTCTTTAATTTGCTTTACCTTCTCTGATGCTGGACCACATGTTCTCCAGGCTCTGAACCCCCACAGGAGGCAGGCAGAGAGCATTTTTAGCTGTAGGACCCGGACTGAACCTGGGTTAATATTGCACTGCCTAATTAACAAACCCATGCAATGCGCTGTGAACCTTCTTGTTCCTCAGTGCTTCCTCTGTGTGTGTGTGTGTGTTTTGGGAGCAGGGGTTGTTCTTTCCCTTGTTTGTGTTACCGTGTCTTACACAACTGGTTCCTGCTAGCCTGAAGCCAGCAGCAGCCATCTGGGAGTGGACATGGGCTGCTCAGTGTGGGTTTGGGTTCGAAGCCTGGCAAAACTTTGCTTCAGGTACCTCTGCAACACGTGCTACAAATTTGGGGTCTCTTCCATCTATACCAGAGGCAGGAGAGGGCACCTTCCAAAATCGCTGTCCCCCCTGGACTACAAGCTGACTGCATGGGTAAAGCTCCTGATGAGCTGGATAAATCTGAAGCAGCTTTAGCTGGATTTCCCTAACGACCTCTTAATTGCTGGGATCTTATACTGACCGAGAGATGTGTATGACCCACCCTCCATACACCTGACTCACCAAAGATTAGTGTCTCCCTAGCAGGGAGCAGAGGGCTCAAACACCTGCCTCTTGCTGCTGCTGCTCTTTGCCATTCACACTTTCTCAGCTCAAAATATCGGAGGTTTGCAGCTATTGTGAGGCAGAATGAAACTCCTTGCTAACAGGGGCAGGAACACTGGGGAGCCTGCAGCACATGAATGGGGTTTTTTACTTGCCATAAGCATTGGGGCAGAACTGTCCTTATCTGGGAAGGAACATCCCTCCTGTTGGCAGAGTCTGCCGTCACTTTGTCCTTTATGGTTTTACGGCCAGGGGGTTGTCTGATCCATCCCAAATGTACAAAGTGGCTCTCTCCCAGGCTCTCCTTCCTCTGCAGACACTGCGAGGAGTCATTTCACACCACACAGGACATCCCTGCGGGCTGCTGAAGGGGCTCATGCCTACCCAGGAGGTGTGACACCAGGAATGCCTGCCTGGATACGTGGGGCTGGGTCCTGTGAAGGTAAAGGAGTTGTCCTATGGGGACATCACTCATCGTGAGCTTGCTTTGTCCCTGCTGGTGCAGGTGACAAGGGGGACGGAGGGGACTTGGTGTTGCTCTCGCAGGGTATGTGAGTTGTATGTGTGACTGGAGCTGGTGCTCCAGGTCATGTTACAGCCATTTGCACAGTTCAAGGCTGTTTGCTAAACTCCCCCATCCTTTTTTTTTTTTTTTTTTCTTTTAAATTTTATTTTTCTCTCATTGAGAGGGGAAACATATCTGCTGCAAGCTTGGTGTTGTTAAAATGCTGCTTTAATTCCTGCTCCCACTGACCTGCAGAAGACAGAGAGAGGTGACAGAGAGGTCTTAAATAACGCTGTAAAGTCAGGCAGGAAGCAAAGATGAGAATTGCTCTTGGGTCTTTTGATGCCCAGGTCAGTCCCTGCTCCTAGCCCCACCTGCTCACAAGGCGCTGGGTCAATGGCTTAACGCAGGCAGGTGCTGTTAGCCAGAGAGCTGTGTTCTGCAGACTGGTAGCGATTGTCATTATTTATGTTATGCTGGACTTGCCAGGTATTTCAGTAAAGGTTTCCTTGCTTTAAGGCAAGGAGAAATGTCCAGTATCTGAGGAAAAGCACAGGGGTGTGTCTATGAGCAAGCATAATGAGGAGGCATTCCTCTAGCCTCGTTAAAGCAATTTGACAGCACCTTTAAAGCCACCTCACCCAGAAAGGAGCAGATAGGAGAGATTCAGAGATAAAGGAGAGCTTGCAGCTCTGCATGGGAGTAATGCAGGAGGAAGCTGGGTTGGTTAGAAGTCTCCTTTCTGTCCATGTCGGGTCCATGCACATTAAAACCAGGCTGCTACATGCTTTGTTGCTCTGAAACAAAACAGCACCCAAAGTGGGCAATGTGGCATCAAGCTGATGTTATTGATGGTGCAGGAGCAGGGCTGGTGGGTTTGTCGTGGCTGTGTTGTAGCTGCCTCCCCAGCAAGGTCCCGGAGCTGGGCACAGCCTCTGCATGCCCCTGCTCAGGGCAGGAGCTGCTGGCTCCAGGACTCGTCTGCGCCGCCAGTGCCAAGCGCTGACTTGGGAGTTGCACAACTCGTACACATGGGAAACCCGCTTCCCACCACGCAGCCTTTCTGGTTTCATTTAAATTTCTTTTATAGTTCATTAAACAAGCTAATAAATAGGAGGGTCTGCATTAAAAAGGTTTTCCTTTTCCATATTCTGCATAGCTGGAGCCCTCTCTGCATTCCACCCCGCAGCGATAAAGCATCCCAGTGAGCCAGGCAGCCTCTTCTCCTTTTGGAGGCCAATGCAGACCGTCCCCTGCCTGCTCCGCATGCGGCCACATTTTGTTTTGTGCCAGCTGTGCTGTGGAAAGCAGGACTGGGTGTCATTTACCCTCAGGACTAACCCTGCACCTGTAGGTGCACACGTGCAGCACGGAGCTGTGTTTGGGATTCAGCCAAGCCGCGGAGGCAGCGGCCTCGGTCTCCATCTCTCAGCACTCTCTGCCGTGTTTTCACTGCTCGGCTTGGCTGGTGGATGGCACCCCGCTCCTGTGGCTGTGTTTTGGTGGTTTTATTCTGTTAAAAAGACGGCTGAAAGCACAGGTTACCCTTTCACACCCCTGAAGCCCACTGTGGACTCCAAGCCCTCACCCCACGGACCCCGGCCTGTGCGTGGCCGCTGCGAGCCATGGAGCGGCTCCAGCCAGCTCGTCGAGGTGCCAACACCACGAAGGCAGGACGGATGGACAGATGGATGGATGGATGGACAGATGGATGGATGGATGGACAGATGGATGGACACACGGATGGACGGACAGCGCCGTGAGGAGGAGGACACCTTGCTTCCTCCTCATGCAGCGGGGCGGTGCCCTCCACGCTCACCTGCGCCCGTAAATAAACAGACACAAGGAAGGAGTGGATTTTTTTTTTTTAATAAATAAATAAATAACACCACACCAAACGCTCCCAACGCCCCCACTTCCCCACCTGCCGGCACCGCGCTCCCCCCCCCACCCCTCAGGCAGCGCCGCCGCCCGCGGGCTGGCAGCAACCTGTTGGACCCGAGGGCGGGAGGAGGAGGAGGGAAAGAAGGAGGAGGAAGAAGAAGAAGGAGGAGGAGGAGGAGGCGACCCCTGGGCTCGCTTGGGCGTTCAGCCCCGCTGCCAAAGGCGGAGCAGCGGCAGGCCACGGCCGCCTCCCTGCCTTTCCCCCCCCTTCTCCTCCCCTTTCCCCGTGGCCGGCAGCGGGGCCGGGCGGGCAGCGCGGGGCTCGCACAAGATGGCGGTGGGGCGGCGGGACGGCGGGCTCCCCTCATAGATGCGGCCGCGGCGGCCCCTGCTCCCGGCGCCCGGCGGGGCTTACATGGCGCTGGAGGACCTGCTTTGTCTCTGCTTCGCCGTCCTGGCCGTGCAAGGTGGGTGAGGAGAAAGAGGAGGAGGAGGAGGAGGAGGAGGGAGGGGAAACGGGGCTCCGTGCCCCCGCGCCCACGGGAGGCGGTGGGCACGCGTGGGGGCGAGGCGCCACCTGCCCTCGCCCCCCGCGGGCAGCGCAGGGATGCGCGCTCCGCTTGTGGGGTTTTGAGCCCTTTCGGGGCTCAAAAACCCCTCTCCCCTTGCTTCAGTGGCCGTTTTCAGCCCCTCTCCCCCACTCTGTCCCCAGTTTCCACACCCCGTCCCCTTTTTTCCCCTTTTTTCCAGCCCCTTCCCATCCCCTGCAGCAGCAGCCGCGCCGAGCGGTGCCTCCTTTGGGGTCACTTTTTGGGGCGAGCCCCACGGGGAGACCCCTTCCCGAGCCCTCAGCATCCATCCAGAGGGGTGCTGAGCCAGGACGAAGCACTGGCCGAGCTCACAGCAGACCCAGATACCCCAAAAGGGGAGCATCGCCCCACTCCTGGTGCCTGAACCCTCTCCATCCACCCACGAAGGAATCCAGTGCTCGCCCCGTTTCGTAAGGGTTGCATAAAGGGCTCCGTGCCTGGGCACATTTTGGGGTGCCACACATCGTCCTGTCTGCCTTCCCGTGCTCTCCATCAAAGTTTGAGGTTTGTCCCAGTCTTGGACCTTTGGGTACGTGGCGTTTGCCCCGCGTGTACGTGGGCACCCGCCGGCTTTTGTCTGCATCCTCGTGAGGGGCAGGGAGGTGCGGGTTGGCAGAGCCACGCCAAAAAAATGCAAGCCCTGCACGTCCCCTGGTTTAAAACGGGCTCTGAAAGCAGAGGTTGTGGTGGAGGGGTCGTCCCTGCTGCATTGGGTGTTTTTATCCCTTTTTAAAACGCGCTCAGGTTCAGCAGAATGTAATTATAGCATGAAGGGTGTTTAGTTTTTATGGCTTCCAAAATAGCCTTTTGGGGAGGAATACAGTGCGGTGGAAGGTTGCTGTTTTGTTGTGTGGTGTTTTTTGTTGTTTTTTTGTTTTTTTTTTTTTTTTTGGAGCATTGTGTAAGCCCTTGGTAGGCTCCTGCAAGGTTTGGGGCAGCGTTTGCTGGAGGTGCAGGGTGCTGGTGGCGGTGCCTAGGAGCGAATAAAGGTCCGTGGAAATGGCCCCATATCATCGGGGTGTGTGGGTTTTGCCAGACGGGTGGCAGGCTGTGACCCTAGCCGTGGATGAGCGGGTGGGAGCCGTGCCTGCTGCCCCTTCAGCAAGCCGCAGCGTGGATCTGCAGGCTGATGGAGTACAAGGATTTAAAAAAAAAATAAAGAGGGGAGGGAGAGGGAATGTTGTTTTTCAAACCCACTTCAACAAGAAAACTTCGCGAGCTCTGTGAGGAGCCGCAGCCGTGGCTTCCCTGCTTTTTTACAAGCGATTAGGCAACTGGTGGGAATCGTTCCTGTTCGTTCTCTGACCGTGGGCCGCGTACGGTGCAGGCGGGTGTGCTTTCCAACAGGTGGGTTCGGTTGTGAAAAGAAACCCACAGGCTTGTTTCAGTCTGAGATTCATTTGGCAGCGGGTTGAAACGGTCTTGGGAAAGCCTGCGTGTGTGCGTCTGATCCCAAAGCCCACGTGTTTTGATCCAAAGTTCAGGCTTTGCTGGGTATTGAAACGCTTTGGAGAGAAGCAGGCTGGAAACCTTCCCCCCCTCGGTGGACGTGACGGCAGCTGTGCCAGCCGGGGGTGTGAGCCAGTGCTTTGAAAGCCTTCTGCCTGTCCTGCCCTGGGACTGCTCGCCCTGCAGTAGCAGGAAAAGGTTTAAGAAAAAAAACAAAACCACCACCAACCTCTTTGGTTAACTCTGGCGAGGGGGTTGTGCTGGTTGCTTTCCTCCGGGCTGTGTCAGTGGGAAGTGGGCTGAGCTTTCCATCCGATCGATCAGCCGAAATCCATCTGGGGCTGTGGCGTTTGCATTTGGGGTCGAGCCCCGGTGCTGCTGCGGAACAGATTTTTCGACATCACCTAACTTCCAGCTCTGTCCTTCCCACCTCCTCCTTCCTGCCCCCATCCCTCCACCTGGAGAACTCAGCGTTGCTGCTATTTGGGATCTCTCTTCGCAGGACCTCACCTGCACGCAGACACCTCTCTGGCTGCAAGGAGGCAGAACGAGCCGTGCCAGGAGAAGGGGAGGTGTTCAGCCCCCAATTTTTCCATTTATTTGAGACCCTTCCTGCCCCCACAGAACACGGACAGCGCCGAGCAGCGGTGCACAGCACATCGGTGAGGCTTTGCCCGTGTCTCCTTCCCAGGGGCAGGCTTCTCCTGCAGGAGCTTGCTGCTGTTTTGCCGTGGCCATCGTGACAGCCGGTGCTCACACCCTGACTGCAGAGGCTGCTCCGAAGCAGGCAGCATTTCTGCTGGCATCGAGGCTGAGAGAGGAACCGCTCAGGCTTCGTTCCGTTCTTGTTTTCCCTACAGCTTTTTCTTTTTCCTTTTTAACGCCCTCTCCTTTCACTGCCTCGAAGCCTAAAGTGAAGCAGGAGCAGCTAATTTTCTGACGTTTCTCCTGCTTTCTGCAGCAGGCTTGCTCCTGACAGCTGTAGGAAGTTTGATCCTGCCGCGGGGGGCCCCGTGCGGGGTGGGTGCATCGCTGATGGTACGCGAACCACTTCAAAGGGGCGCAAGTAATAATGCAAAAAGCAAAAGTTTGGCAATCTGCCTTTCCCCGGGGAAGGAGGGAGGGTGACTCTCTCTGCGTGTGCTCTCAGCCTGGTTTGGCTCCGTGCTCGGGGGGCACCAGAGCCACCTGTGCCTGGGAGCTGCGCCGGGGGCTCGGGTGTTGCGGTGGCACAGGGGACGCCTCGCTTGAGCTCCTGCTGTCATCCCAGGCCAGTTGCTTCATCTGCTCCGGTGTCCTCAGGGCTCATCTTTAGACAAAAATAGCGACGCTCCTCTCTGTCAAAGGTGTCGAGGGGATAAAATCCATCCGGGAGTGTTCAGCACCTGTGGGATCCGCATCGCAGTGTGTGGGTGTCCCGGGGCAGGACTCTGCGGTGTCCCCGGTCAGCTCAGGGATTCTGGCTGACTCCTGGTGCTCCTTCCCATGCTGGGTTGTTCAAACTCTTCCTCTCTGGAGCTGCTTTCCCAAAGGCTGCCGAATCTCCCGGGGAAGGATCCGGGGAGGTCGGGCATTTGCAGGGTAGGAGATGCTGCTTGCGCGCTTTGTGCGCTCCTCTCCTGTTTAAATGGCTGCCTGGCCATAAAGCCTCGTCATGGTTATATAATTAAGATGGGAATTAATATTTAATCGGATGGTAATTTGCTGTTGGAATCCATCCCAAGCTGATCCCTGACTGTGTCTCTGTGTGAGTGGGTACCTGAGGAAAAACTGAGGCTGGGGTTGCACCTAGAGGGGTTTTTTGCTCGGCCACGGAGAACTACAGGCCTGCCTTGGGTGAAGAAACCCTAACCTTTATAAACCCAGAGCAATCAGAGGCGTTTTGTTATCTGTAGGAAGCAAATGTTTGCTTTATAGTCAGCTGTAATATTAGAGGGGATATGGTAAATCCTTGTTATCAGTATTTGCCAAGTACACGCTGGGCCAAAATCAACTCTGGTGCAATTTCGTTGCTTTCTGGAGCAGAACTGGGCGCAGTCTGCGGTGGTTTTAGCCTGGTTTTCTATGGAAGAAGAGGCTGATGCGGTCATGGTGCATGGGATGAAGGAGAGGAGCTGGAAAACCTGGCTGGGGGAAGAACTCGAAGTGCCTCAGCTGCAGGATGAGCTCTGATCTGAGCAGGGCTTGCACCTTGCTGGGACGGGACGGGGTACTTCAGTCACGAGAAGCAAAGCTGCAGGAAGTCACATCTCCAGTCCTCGTATCCACTTGTTTATTTTAATTTTAAAGTCTTTTGTGCTTTACAACATGCTATTGTTTTCTTGTTATGCCGGCAGTCACGTCACAGAGCTTGGGAGCTGCTTTGCTTTCCTCCGTTCCTGGAGAGCATCTCCCAGGCACAGGACCTGGAGCCTTGGGGTCGTGGGTTCCTCCTGTTGTCCTTGTGCTGCTCCCTTCCCATCCCTGCCTCAGTTTCCCCATTTGCTCCAGTTTTCCCATTTGCTTCCAGGGTAGAAGATGCCGTGGCACACTGACCGAATGGAAGAAGCTGTCACTCCAAGTAGCAGACTTGTATTTATTAAAATCCCTGGAGTTTTAGTAAAATCTCAGGAGTAAGCGACCTCCACGCACCGCTGATGCTTTTCTGCCTTCACAGCTCCTTGGTGCTGGGATTCACGGTTGCAAAAACTGAATCCAGGAGAAGCCAAACACTTGGCATCAGCCTGGTGTGAGTGTTCCTGGCGCTTTCTCGTTTTCAGGTGTCACGATGCTCCTCTCGGGGTGGGCAGGTCGTGGTGCTCTCCTTGCTGCTGTGTTCCTCAAGCTCTGCCCAGGCCTTTTGGGGTCTGTTTCAGAGCCAGATCCTGTCCAGCTCTTAACCCCTGGGATGCCGCCGTTGCCATACAGGTCTGCTTTATCTGAGAAGTCCAGCAGAGAGTAATGCGATGCAGTTTATTATGTTAGTGGGTAATAAACATGCTCTGTGGCTGTTACGATAAGCAATTACAATACCCCTCTGGAATGTTAATATCAAATGTTCTGAAATGATTTAAAAACCCGTATCTGCATTTTAAACTAAATTGCCTGGTCCTGCCTTATTAAATTTAACTAGGCTATTAACTAACTAACTAATTTGACATGGAATAACCTGTGCAGGTTATTCTCTGCTTTCTTTTTTTTTCTCTCTGTTTAATTTTCTTTCGAGATCCTTGTGTGGAGTTCTTGAGGACAGGTTGTTAATATTAAAGGTGTGGTAATGAAAGGTGAGCATCCCCAGAGGTTGCTCTCAGCAAATTGATGGGAGAATTAAAAATCTAGCACGGGAAGGTATCGCACCTACGTGCAGCCTGCTGCATCTCTTTCCCTTCCCCTGACTTATTTCCCTGCTCTCGTTTCCTGCTTGGATCTCTGAACCGCTTTCCCTTTGGGGTCGGGGTGACTTTTCTCACCTTGTTCAGTGTAAGAATTTGGGAAATTAACCCTGGGGAGGGTGCTGGGATGGCAGAACTTGGGGCAGAGGTGGAGCAGACGCGTGCAGCGGGCTGGGGGATAGGATGCGGTCCTGCTTTGCTTCCCCATCTGTACTGGGAAATGTGCAGCCTTGAGAGTTTCCAAATTGACTGTCGATAGATGATCAAGTTAATCGGTGTGACCAGAAAGGTCATTACTTAATGGAATGGGTTTCCAGTGCCGTGCTCTGTGAATACACCGAGGGGTTTGGCCAAACTTGGCTGTTTATGCATGCACAGCTTTGATGATATTTCTTTTCTTTTTGGCACCAGCAATGCTTGCAGGTTTTCAGGCTTTAAAATGACCTGAAGTTTCGCTCTTAATGTGAGGCTGTGCTCCCCCTGCCTCGCAGCTGCCTGCTTGGATCCCAGTGCTGGAATAGGTGCCTGTGTTCTGCAGACAGAAGTGGAACTGTCTGGTGTTAAAAGAAAGCTCGTTGGGTATTCACTGATTTGTTATTGTTGCAACTGAGAAGGCTTTTAAGTCCCATTGGAAATCTTATTTATTTTTATGGTTTTGGAGATGGTTTTGTGAAAAACCCCAGCATGCCCCTGTTTTCTTTTTGGAAAGGTCCCATGACGTGATGAGCTCTTACCTTTCTGGAAATACCAGATGCTGCTTTGAAAGGACGGCACGCGGAGCCCTGCCCTTTATCGGGGTGACCCAAAGGGACCGGGCTGCTTGCGGCCCCTTTCCGTGCCTGACCAGTCCCACTCGCTTGCTTTTGACTCCGGGCAAAGCCTTGAGGAAAGGAGAGACGTGCAGCTCTTCGTGAGCAGGTCAGGGAGGGCAGGGGCTTAGCAGATGTTCGTGCTGATGTGCCGGGGCTCAGCCTGGGGCGCTGGGATGGAGCTGTCCCCGCGCAGGAGATAAGGCTTGGGTGGAGATGCTGGGGCTGGCCGGGGGTTATCTGATCTGCAGCAGTGGGGTAAGAGCTGTGGGAGGATCTGGGGCTGCCTTATTTCCTGCTGGCTTGGGGTTTTCCCTTCCTGCTGTTAGAACTCAGCCCGTCCCAGGAGGAGCTGGGGCGCTCCGTGCTCTGCGTGCACTCGCAAGGGCGCCGCGGTGATGCCTGGCGAGATCGAAGATAAAAGGGGAGAAAAGAAACCCAGCCTCTGAGCAAATCCCATCTTCTTGGCTGGGCTGGCAACAAACTGTTTAGTGCCTTCTTCCCAAGAATGATTTTGTAAACATAATACTGCCTATTAGCCATGTAAATTACTGTCATTGGTGGCAATTGTTGTGACGGGAAGATGAGTGTCTCGAAACTCTGGCTTGCTTTACCCCTCCTGCCCCCCCAGCTTGCTAACCAGTTGTTTGTGTCAGTGCTGATTGCGGCTTTTGTCAGAGAAATCAAAATATTGATCAAAACTGCTTAGCTCTGTTTTTTCCTAGGTCACAGTAAATGCAACTTTTCTTTCTTTCCCTCCTCTCCGCGCTGAAACCGAAGTGAACCTTTCCCGCAGGAGATGAGCCGTGGGTTCCCCAGCTCAGCTGCCATCCGCCTGAAGAGGGTCTTTAGAAGCAGCCCTCGTGTCTGGAGGCTTTCCTCAAGAGCCTGCCGCTGGAAATCTGGCTGGCAGCACGACCTCAAGTGCTATTGTCGGGTTTTCTTTCCGTACGAAGCGGGGAGAGAAGGAAGTTTCTCCCAGCTGCTGGCAGAGAATCGCTTCCCATTTACTTCGCGCCTGCGGCTGCTGCCAGGGCTCTCTGCTCGGCGGCCGAGGGAGTTAAGTGTGGGGTGAAAGGCTTCGGTAACACTTCAGCAGGCGGGCAGGAGGCTCAGCTGTCACATCACCCTTCCCTCTTTGTGTTTTACACCAGCCGAGGCGCTTGGGTGTAGATTTGTAGGTTTACGGCTAGCGAGGTTTGGCTGCTTTCCTGCCTTGCGGGCAGCAGGAACCTCGGTACGTTTATTGTGCTTCAAAAAGAGCATCTCCGTAAGAGGAACAGCTACTTCTGACTGGAACTGCTTTCCTGGAGGTGGGTGCTTGCCTGTCGGAGCCCCTCGGCGAGCTGGTAACGTGCACTTGCACGCAGAGCGACCGCTGGTGGGTACGAAGGCACGCAGCGGTATGAAAAGCCTCCCTGATCAGGTTTCCTGCTAACCTGCTAAGCTGAGTACGTGCGGGGCCTTGAGTCTCTCACCTGTTTTCCATTCCTTAATCTCAGCCTCCTGAAGCTGACACCAATGTAAGCAACAGCCTCGTTTTTCCCAGCAGCTCGCTGCTGGCTCAGCAGAGCAGCTTTAGCAGCTTTGCTTCACAGCCCAACTTTTTGGCTCTGGACCTGCGAGACCCGAGGGGCACCTGTTCCCTCGCAGCTCAGCTCGGAGCTGCCGTTCGACGGGGGCTGGATGTGGCTTCCAGATGTGACTGGAGCTGAGCCAAGCCAGAGGGAAAGGTAAAGAAACCTCCTGCTCCCGGAGAGCCTCTGTGGCGAGCAGCCGGGCTGTTGCTGGGGCAGATTTGGGGGTTTACAAGAGATGAAGGAGGAAATGGGGCACACACGTGCAGCTGAAATGCAGCTTTGACAGAAAAATGTTGCCATCTACACTGGAATCACACCCCACGGTCTGTCACTACACTTATGCTAGCATAGAAAAATACTTGGTCCTACAGCAGCTTTCACCAAACACTCTCTCTGCCTTGTCCTCTGTCGGCACTTCAAGCACAGGTGGAGTTTGGGGAGCTTTGCCCTCTACTAGTGATAGTGATGCCTTTGCCCTTTGCCATGTCACCTGCACGACACGGTTGGTACTTCACAGTGCAAACATCTGCTGCCTCTGCACGGCTGTCTGCCTGAAGCATCAGAAGCAGGAACGCTCTTATCAGACCCTCCTGGCTTTAGCAAGCAGACATTTGGTTCCCTGCTGCGTGCCACGCTTACGTGTGTCACAGTTTTCCATCTGTAAAACGAGGTACTGCAATTCCCCTCTGAGGGATGGAGCTGGAGCACTTTAGGAGGTGTCCGAGGCTGCGGGGCAGTGCTGCAGGTGTGAGCCTCGAACGGAGAGACCCGCAGGGACGAGGAGGTGAGGGCTGCACGAAATGCAGCTGCGAGGGCATGGTTGTGCCTGGCTGGGGATCAGCCCTGGGGGGTGCATCGTGCACCCCCAGGTGTGTACGCGGTACGTGCAGGCCTGGAAATGAGAGTTCCTCAGCACCGCTGACTTGTTCACGTTTTAAAGTTTGTGGGTTTTAAAAAATGTTGCCCTCGTAGGGCATATATATATATATATATTTATTTATTTATTTTTTTTTCTCACCAGAAACTTGTTAGACTGGAAATTTCACAGCATTAATTTTTATGGCGTTTCCTAAGCTGAACTAATTGGGCATTTTGGAAAGGGGAAGACAAGGGCGTGGATGTGCGTTTTTTATGTAGATCTCATTAAAAATGTGACTTGGATTATCCCGCTAGCTATCTGAGCGATGTGCATGAGGTCTCTGCTGGAAAACATGAGAGATTATAGGCTGGTGACTAACAAATAATCCTTGGCTAATATGGGGCGGGTGCAATTAATGTTAATCCCTGCTCAGCAGTAGTAAAAGTTGGATAAAGTCAAAGAGATTCTGCAGTGCTGTTACTGACCTGAACGCACATCACACAGCGTTTCCCGAAATGAAGCTGGCTCTTTGGAAGAGGCTCCGTTCTCATCATTATCTCCTTATAATAGAGAAGGAGCTATTCAAAATGCCCCAAAGTTGCCTGGATATAAAGGAGAGGATTTATCCTCTGTTGGTGTTATGTGCTCATTAAAAAGGAGCTCATTAAAAGAGGAGCAGCAGTAATTAGTCGAGATTAATGGAAATTAATCTGTTTTTACTAACAAATGAGGTTGTGTTCTGTGGTCCAGAGCAGCCTTCATCTACAGTGCTTATCCAGCAGTCTGGGGCACAGAGGCAAACGTTTGCTCACCGTGGAAGAAATGGGGCAATTTGGGGCTTTTGGTAAAACCTCCGTGGAAGCCCAGGTCTCGGTTTTGGATGCGTCCTGGTGCAAGGAGCAGAGGTGCAGGGCCAGGAGGGGGAGGCAGCAGGACCCCAGGGTGGTGTGACCGTCCCCAGGGGGTTTCTGCTACCCCGGTGCCACAGAGCTGAGGTTGTGTCCTCTGCTGTTTGGCAACAGACCCGGTTCTTTTACTGCTTTGTCCTCAAACTGTCAGGTTTCTCCTGGCTGCGGCGTTGGAAAAAGGGAAGATTGATGTGCTCTGAAGAGAAACTTGTGCTGACAGCGGGGAAATGCACTGTAGGTTTTGGAGAGTTAAACAGCAAAGTGGATGTGAGGGGTTTGGGAACCGGAGCTGTGAAATTTATTTTCCTCCTGTTATGATAGAAGCTGAAATTGGGAATGGGAAAGAAAATTGTTTCCTCCCCCCCCTTCTGAGCCTGGGTCCTAACAAGCTTCAGGAGGCTCCTTGGGCTCCCCGATCTCCACGTACATCCCAGCAGCCATGGATATGGGCAGTTAGCTCTCTGTTTGCAGTGATAACCGAGTTTCCAGATCACAGTTGAATATTGTCTTTTAAAACTGAACTAGGCCAGAAGTTATGCAGGGAGGATTTAAAGTCCTGAGGTGATCGAGGCCTTGGGATTATCCAGCTGTGGGCGCTCCTGTGGCTGAAAGGTTTGGCATTTCATGTTTTACTTTACCATTTTTAACATCTCCTCCTCAAGCCTCCCCTCTTGCCCGCTGTCATCCACATGGGGCTGGTCAGCTGGCCATCCTGATAAGGTGCCTTTGGGGGTGAAGTGATAACGTGCTCCGAGCTCCCTGCATCTTCCTGGAGAGCTGAAAGCCTCTCGTGGGGTGATAGAGGCTGGAAGTCATCTGCAGCGAGCTATTAAAACACTTTCCCATTCGTTTGCTTTGTTGCCGTTCGGAATTGTCTTCTCTTCCCCTGTGTGCTGGCTCATTATTTCTCATTAATTCCTGGTTTGTGCAATTACCTGGGAAATGCGGGAGAGTTGGCAGGAGTTTGATGAGCCTGACTTCGCTTCTTGGGGGCAGGCGACTTGGTAATAATGCAGCAGGTGAGAGCCGCACCTCGTGGGCCTGGGACGGCAGCCGGGACACAGGCAGCAGGTCTGGGGCTGGGGGCTGCTTCTGGAGGAGCAGAGAGGGGCTGAATATGTAGTTTTCAAGTGCCTGGTGGGCCTGAACACGGAGATATTCTTGGCCCGAGTGTTGTGTCTGTGTTGTAGGGTGGTGCTGAGCATCCTGCCCTGCAGAGACACCCCAAACAAGGGAGCAAACAAGGGAGGCTGTTGGCTTTGCTTAAAAACACACACACAAAAAAAAATCAAAAAACATACACAAAATAATCCTAACTACATCCCAGGGGATTTTGCTTGTTGTGCAAGCTCTCAGCCTGCGGAGTGAGCGTGTCTTGGGACGTGTCAGAGCAGCGTCACCCCGCAGAAGGCTTCGTTGCCCTTTTTCTTGGCAGGCAGCTTTCAAGTGGGAGCGGAGGCGCGATCTGCTCCCTTCCTGCAGAGGAGAAGGCGACGAGATAAAAGGTCTGTCACTGATTAAAACATCACAGTTCAGCTGCTTGTAGCTTGTGTTTTACTGGCAGATAAGTCGTGCCGTCAGCTTCCCCGTACGAGTGCTCCCCTTTTTAGGGATTGTTTTTGTACCTGGGCTTCCCAGCCGCTAACAGGGGCCTCGTGGCTGAAGCTGGGTGGACTTGAGGCCGAACGGGCTTTACCTGCCCTCCTCCTGCCTCTTTTACTGTCAGGAGAACCTCAGCACCTCACTACCAACAGCAGTGGCAGGGCTTGGAAGATTTCTGGCCTCGTTATCTTATTTGTGCTGTGAGGAGCAGGGAAATCTCCGTGCTGTCAGGGAGACCTAGCTGCCGGGCCAGCTGTGTGGGAGAAGAAAACCCCGTGAAGGGGATTGTGAAAGGGTTTTTCTGGCTGCTGGCTCGGCTGTGTGCTTGTTCCTCAGCTCTACACGTGCTGTGGGATTCCCTGCAGGAGCCATATGGGGTGAGGAGGAACAGGGGAGAAGTCACTGAGGTCTGGGCCCCATCTGCGGCCCCACAAACGCCTCTTCTGGGCAGTGCCCGTGGAAAAGTCCAGCTGCAGAGGCAGAAGGAGCTGCGTTTGGGGCAGCGTGGAGCACGTCCAGGGCTCACAAACCCCGGTGGTGGGGCCAGGAGCCATCTGTGGAAATACCAACTGGGCCGGGCACGGCTGCTGGAGGCTGTGGCAGCAGATGGCCAGAGACACCCCGCGAGGGGACAGGAGGCGTTGGATGAGGCCGAATGAAGCGATTTCGCAAACGAGCTTTAGGAACGAGACCAAGGTGGGTATTGCCATAAGAAGGTGGCTGTAGGGCAATTTTGGGGAGCTGAGGCAGGATCCTGGAGGCACAGAGGTGGGCAGCAGCACCTTCAATTCGGATGTAGACGTGCCTCGTTGCTCACAAGGGGGGCTGAAGGGAGGGGACTTGGCTGGGCCATGGCCTGGGGCCTTTCCTTCTGCCTGGGGCAGAAGATGCTGGCGGTTCTCTCTGAGGTCTTCTGGCAACTCAGGTGTCTAGCTGCTGCTGCAGAGTGCTCCCCGTTGTCCCTCTCTGTGGGATGACTGCTTGGGTGCTGCACAGTTTTGTGCTCTGTGCCGTGGGATGGCCACAGAGGAAATTTCAGAGGTGTGTGAGGGCTGTGACAGAGCCGTGTACATGCACGTCATCTCTGAGGCTGGTGGGGATGTATCTCCCTCTATGGTCAGATGTAAGCAATCTTATATGAACAGAACAAGCATCAAAATACTACTAACTCGCTATTCCTATCCTAAAGCCTTAGTGATGTTGCCACGTCTCTTGTGCAGGCAGAGCTTCTAAATCAGATCCAGTCTGAATAAGCCGGCGTAGCAAAAAGGGAGAGGGGAGTTGATGCCTTGATCATCAGTTGAAGGCAGAGGGATGAGAAGGGTCTTTGATGATTAAGATCTTTGATCTTTAGAATAATGAAAAATTCAGAAACATGAGATGTACTCCATCCTAGCACAATTTCTTGGATTTTCTGGGGCTGAGTGTCCTCGTGGTGCCTTTACAGTATGGGATCCCGAGCTAAAAGCGTTGAGGGTAGGAGCTTGTTGCTCAGATGCCACAGGTGGCTGATCTGGAAGGGTTGTTTTCTCTGGTCTTCTACCATAGCTGTTGCTGTATGGATTCAGAGTCATCTTCCAAGCTGATGTGTGTTGTGGCTGGGTGGAAGGCAACAGGTCTGGTCCTGCGGCAAGTGAGCTGGCACAGAAGCTTGCCAAAATGCTGGCTCCTTGGGGTGTCTGAGCAAACCCTCCCTGTACTGCTCTGTAGCCAGGCCCTGCAAGGCTGTGGCTTCCTCCTAATAATGCTCCACGTGGCTTGCATATCCACGACACTGATTGCTGGGTGAAGAGAGTGGAAATCAAGCAATCCCTGCACATTTTGGGTATGGCTTTCCCTTTCTGTGGCTCCAGGCAGCAGCTGGGAGAAAGTTGCTTTGGAAAACAAAGCTGTTGGGAGCTGTTTGTTTAGACACAAGGCAAAATGAAAGTGGAAAACATAGTCTGTTCCCCTCAGCCTCCCACCTTCTTTTTGTTTAAAACGTCCACGTTGCGATTTGCTTCCAATAAACAAAAGATGTTTCCTACGAGCTGGTGTTTGCTGGTAGGGGAATGGGACTTATCAGAGGCCAGGAGTCCCTGCTCGTGCCTGCGTTTTCAAACTGGAGCAAGAGTTCATAATTTTATAGACCTTTCAAGGAACAGATTTCCTAAAGCAAACAGTGAGGAACTGTTAACTTATTGCCATGTAAAACAACAGTGTAACAGTCTGATTGCACAGAACTAATGGCTTTATTATTCTGTATCACACTGGAGTGGTTCGGGCTGCTGGGAGATAACGTACCTTACCTTTCCTGACACAGCTTTGCAGCTGATTCTGAGGAGAAGCCAATTTTAGGTTCTTGGGCAACGTCTTTCCTTCCTAATGAGGGAGATAAGGACCGTGTGGGTGCTTTCTTGCTCCAGCCCTCCTCCAGGATCGCGCAGGAAGGAGCAGCTTTCAGAAAAGCAAGGTGAAATTTCTCTCTGCAGGTTGAGAGCCACCAAAGTCTCATGCTGCCCCTCTTCATCAGACAAACCTCGAAGGGTCTCAGCTTTCCCAGCATCTGCCGGGGGCATCCCTGTGACCTGTTTGCCCTTCGGAGGGAAGAGGACAGCGACACAGATTCTCCCACCCCCAGAATTATGCGTGGTGAGGGCTGGGGCTGTGTCTGTCCCTAGCCCTGTCTCCACGTTGCTCCAGGGGGCATCAGCTGGACAGGGTAGGAGCAGCAATCCTGCACTTCGTGATCCTTGGAGGAGTCCCCAGCAGCGTCCAAGCCAGGACCAGGGCTCAGGTGAGCTGCTGCAGGAGCTGCTGAATTGTTCAGATCTCTCAGTGCGAGCAGAAATGACCTTGGGGTACCTGGCACTGACATCTCTGGATCCCTTTTATATCCAGGTTTGCCCACCACCCACACTAAAACCCCAGTAAAACACGGACCGCCAGCATCACCCCCTGCTTGTTTTGTGCTGTCAGCACCGTGGGCTTCTCCTCAAGGACAGGCTCCTGATCTGCAGTCCTTTGGAAGAGGAAGATGTTTGGCTGCTCCCAGCCCAGCCTGGAGTCCCTGCCAGAGCTGCTAAATGGAAAAGGCTGGTGCAGA
Source organism: Aythya ferina (assembly GCF_964211825.1). Taxonomy (NCBI): domain Eukaryota; kingdom Metazoa; phylum Chordata; class Aves; order Anseriformes; family Anatidae; genus Aythya; species Aythya ferina. The sequence goes on from NC_140307.1 coordinate 2,802,258, forward strand.
GCTCCTTGGCACCCTGTGCTCACTCGAGTGCAGCGTTAACTCCTCGGCTGTGCTGGGCAGCTCCTTGCTGCAGGTACTGGGAGCCCAGGAGGATGTGTGGTCGCAGCCTGAGCTCCCCCTTGCCCCGCTCCCGCAGCCAGCACGTGTCTGAGGATGCCTGCCTGGCGCCTGGGTGGGATCTCCAACAGATGCCTGCACAGTGCCCTGGCCCTCCTCCAACTCCAAGTCATTGCAGTGACCTCTGCTGAGCCCTGTTTGTTCAAAGGACCCATCTCCTGCATTCCTTGGTTTCTTTCTCCTGGTTCTCAACTTCTACACGGCGAACTGGGCTCGTTCCTGGCTGCCCTACACAGGTGCACGCTGGAAAAACCCTGCAGCAGCTCCTTTGGGCTCGTGGAAGAAATTCTGTGCGAGGAGAGCTGTGGCTGGTAATGAAATAGCTTTGCAGTGACACAGTTTCAGTGCTGCAGTGTGTCTGTGCTGGCTTTCAGGTTGTTCCTGGGCTAAAAATATGGCCCATTAAGGCTCCTGGAACAGGATGTAACCATGTTCTGAAGACACTTTATTCCTTACGTGTTACTGCAAAGTGATTTAACTGAGGCTACGTTTGGAGACCTGCCTTCTAGGCTCTATTTCTGATTTCCTCTGCCCCCCCGAGACGACAAGAGATGCAGAACCTCCCCGAAAAGATGAGCTTTAGGGGTTTCACCACCTCGCTCGTTTGAAACTGGACGCGCTGGGGATGTGTCGAACAAATGGACAGTGGCCTTCCTCCTCCCCGGGGGCGGCTTTGACATGGATGGGAAGCTACAGATGGGGCCCGAGGCAGAAATGCAAATCGGCAGGGCTGTGATATGAAGCATTTGGCAGTGTCGCCGGCTTAAAAGCTCCCTCCCCACGGCTGCTTGATCCCGCTCCCTCGCTTGTGCTGACACAGCTGGTTGGGGGCCGCGCCGTGAACCGTGCGAGCGGAGCTTTGGCCTCCAAACGATGGGATTAGGGCCTGAGCTGCTGGCACCGTGACGGGTGCCGAGCCCCGGCCCTGCTCGGAAGCAGCCCTCGGAGGTGTGCTCGCAAAGCTGCGATCGCACCCGGCGGCTGGAAGCTAATTAGTGTTGAGAACCCTCTTTTGTTTGCTTTTGAAGACAGCGGCTCCTCGCCTGCCTGCCCGGCTCCCCGCTCGGCGTCGGGACAGCGTCAGCACCGGGGTGCGAAGCTCACGTTACGCGGGGAGAGTTCAGGCAGGTTTGGTTTCAGCACAGGTCTCGTCCCCGAGCTGTTCCTGACAGGAGAGGCGATCGGTGTCAACGCGGGCCCGGCCCCGAGCCTGCTAACAAAACAGTTCTGAGGGGCAGAGCTCCCGCGGTAATGAGTTCAGCGGCGGGTTGCCTGCTTTCCGTGGATGAAAAGGTCAGATCTGTTGCCTGGGTGGTTATGTGGAAAGGTTTTGTTCTGGAACAGCCTGCTCCCCATCAGCTCCTGGCTGCCGAGCTGCCAGGCGCGGCTCTAAATAATGTTTTTTTTCCTGCCTTTTCCTCATCAGTGCGTGCCGGAGAGGTATTTGCTGCCTGCTGCTTTTTCTCAGCCTTGCCACCGCTTCTGTTGCGCCCAGGTAACTGTGAGCATCGACCTGCACACAGGGGCACGTGAGGTCCCTCCTGTGCCTACAGCAGCCCTTCCCCACTTCTTTTTGGGGTCACAGACCCTCCCCAGACCTTCCCAAAGGGTTGGTTTCCTCTGCTGCAGCCCTACTGTGGCAGAGGGATTACAGCTATGGACACGGCTTGAGGTGGGAGGTGCACAAATGGACCCAGAGACCAGCTTGTTTTTTTTTTAGGGTGAACACATTCATTTAAGGCTGGGAAGTCCTGAGTTGAGATCAGCAGCTTGGGCAAACTTTAAATGCCCCAGTTTTGAGCCAGCTGTACTCGGAGTTTGGTTTTAATCACAAGTTTTAACAAATGGAGTCTACTGGAAATGTTCTCAGTGAAACACCCTTGTGATTTTTGTTTTTTTTTTTTTTTTCTCAGAAGCCATTAGCTGTCTTCAAGAAACAGTTTTTTAATTGGAGCCATGATAAAAGCAGAGCAGCAGTGGTTGTGTTGGAACTTAATTTATTAAACAGCTTTGTTTTTAATGCAAAAAAAAAAATCTGTAAAGAAAAAAAGAAGCTGTGCAGTTTAAAAACTGTCAAAATAAAACCTCCAACTTTGAAGTCTTAAAATACTTTGGGAAATGCTGAATGTTTTTGACTGGTTGTATGGAACAGCTGAACTGACTTAACTGGAACAAAATTAGAGGAACAAAGAGGTTTTGTTTGCAGAGTGTATTCTTTGCCCTTTGACAGCGCTGTCTGGCTCGCAGGCTGAGGTACAGGAGCAGGTCCCCGTCAGCGTCCCCCCCGGGCTTTCCTAGGACAACTGCGGTGTGCTTCGAAATGCAGGCAGGAAAACTCCAAAATCGTTTTCCAGGAGGCAACATCAGGTCCCCCTGCATGTTTTTTTCACACCGTTGTGTGCTGGGGGTCTCCCGGGGGAGTCACAGATGCTGGTTTTGTTTGCAGCTTCTCTGGGGCTGCATCTTCCACCCTCAGTCCGTGGGAATCTTGTTGCTGGTTTCAGTACGCCAGAATTAGGGCTTTTAGGGTCTGAAATAGTTCTCTCTTCTTACCAAGTAGCCAGCTTGTAGGAGTGGTAAGTTGTAAAGTAATCCAAAAGTTGCCTTGGCTGCCCCTGTGGCTGGCCTGAGGGCCCTGGGGCGTATTTCCCTGTCCTTAAGGCTGCCTTGATGTATTCTCAGGGCACTGAACAGAGTTTATTTCTCATTATTTCCCCCCTGAGAGAGATGGGAAGGTGTCAGAGGACGGGAAGCCCTGTGTGCCAGCTAAAGCCACGAGCAAAACATCATCTGGTTAGCAGCAGCCTCGCTGGAGTCTCCTCCTCCAGCCTGCAGCGCTGAAGGTCTTCGCGAAGAGGTGGGACTGGAGGTAGGGCCAGCCCTGAGATGGGCTTTAATTAACGTGACGATGGCAGGGAGCTCTCGGGGGCTGATTGGCATTCACTGCAGCAGGCAGCTGGCGTGCTGTGAGGTGTGGCTGCTCAAAACTGTCTGCCAGCCCTGTGGAAGAGGGTGCTAGCTCTCTAGCACGGGTACCCGAAGCAAATACATGTCTACCTTTTCCATCGCTGCCTCGAGCCAGGCACAAACTTTGTTCATCAGCATTTGTGTCCCTTTGACCTGCAGGTCCTGAGTTGCAGCCCTGGTGTTCTGCCGGAGCAGATGCCTGCTGAATTTGGTAGCTTGCTTAGAAATAAGCATCAGCGAGATGTCAGAGAGGTTAGGCTCATTACTCGATCTCATTAATTCTGTGGAATACCCTGTAGAGAATATGTTAATATCCTTATTCTGTTGACATATATTAACATATATAATAGTTGTATAATTGTTGCTAATAATTGCAATAATAATAAGCTTCTTCTCAGAGACAATCAAAGTGGATATTCAGATGCCCCCATAGGCGCTGTTAAATTCCCGCTGCTGTACAGGAAGGTGCTGCATGTGCACAGCTTTCTGCCTGCTTCTACCTGTGAGCAGCACGATCCTGGGAGGCCAGATTTCACAGGTATGGGCAAATGTCTTCATCTGTGCTGGTTGGATGTGTCGGGCAGCTTGGGTCAGGAAGTTCCTGCGCTTTTAGCTGGAAATTACTGTTCCCTACCCTGGCATTTGCTGCCATTCAGCAGAAGCACGGTGATTTGATGTGTGAATGCTCCTGTTCCACTGCAGTGGTGGAACAGTAAAAAACAAACAAACAAAAAAAAACATTGCTTAGGCCAGTTCTACTTTGCCTTACAGAAAAATCACAGGCAGCGATAGTTGCATCTGGGGGTGTCCTCTCTTAAAACACTCTAACTCAAAGCTTTGCAAGTAGCTACCCCAGGTAAGATAAAACCTCTTAATTCCAAGTGCTCTATTTGCCTACACAGTTGCTATCCCATTAGGCCAAATCCTGCCACGTGAATTATAAAAGAAAACCAAGGGGTCCCCTATTTTTCAGACCCCTCAGAGAATTTGAAGGCAGGTGGAGCTGGACAGCTTCTGTATTAGGATGTTGTTCTGTTTCCTTACATCCAAAAACAGCAACAAGCACACGGAGAGCACAGATTACACTGCAAGGCTTGGCTCAAAGGGAATAGCTGGGTATATATTGAAAAATCCCACCCTGTGACACATCAGAGAGCCAGATATGGGGTGACAAATCAGGAATATGGCAAAGAAGGAATATCCTGGATTGTCCAAAGAAAGATTAACTTCTCAAGCCAGCTTTCACTGATGCAAATTGTCAACCACTGTGTTGCAATAAAGAGGGGAAATAACTAACTATGAAGTGCTGACTGGTAAAGGGGGAATCATCTAAAGTGCTTCGTGTTGCAAGAGTTCATGAAAATGGTTTTGAAATGTTCTGCTGCATTTACCTTACCGAGGCCAGTTCTGCCAGCTGGCAGGTGCTCGTGGCACCGCATCGTCCCGGGGATGTTTGGGGTGTGCTAGAACATCCCGTCTGTGTCTCAGCACCCAGAGCAGGTTTGTAGTGCCACCTTCCTTTTTTTTTAATTAAAAAAATCAACCATACTTTGTCCCACGCAGATATAAAAGTTTCCAGATTGATTTTCAATCTTTACATTTCCTGGCAGGAGGACGGCTCTCTAGAATATACCTTAGGACCTCCTGGGTTTGTAGGATCCTTGTAAGCTGTGTTCAGTGAATGTTTCATTCATTAAGCTTGTAATATACAACACAGAGGCATTTTTTCTTCCTTCCTAGGGTGACCCCACTGCTCTGTGTTGTAGTTCCCTTGTATCTGGGAGCTATATTCCTTTGCCCCATGTCACAGCTCCTGGTTCCTTTATGAATTGCTCTTTCTTGATCATTCTTCTGTGCTTATCCTTACCTGTTTGTTTGGTTTGTTTTTTAATAGTCTGCATTAAGGCTGTGATTTCTTTGCATCTTGGGCTCGATATTTTTTTTTGTGAAGCATCTAATGCACTTTTGCTTTGATCCTACAGCGAGACCACCCCAAACGAAATCACCCAGCCTGCAGTCCCTATTGTACTAAAGCTCAGAGGTTTTGATTTTCCCATTTTTTGCCAAGACTCTGCTGGGCCAGGTCCAAGGGGTGAATTCGGGCACCGCCCAGCTTCTCCAGAAATTTGGTTCCAGCTCCTATCTTTGCATCCTCTTCCCTCAGCCTAATTAAAACCTGCTGTAACAAATGCTGTGAAGCCAGCTGCAGCGCTTTGGCAGGTAACACACGCGGGGCAGTGAAACCTCCAGCTAATCCATCCGTGCTATGAAGTCATAAGAATCTTGTTAATTTTTAAAAAGCCCTTGATGCCCACTAATCCAAATCAATTTTCATTTCTTTCATAAAGTCCTGCTTCCATTTAGGCTTCAGCTAAGAATTACAGCTAATTTGTTCGATTTTATAACAGTATAATTGAAAAAGTGATTTTAATGTCCTGGCAACCATATTCCCTTTCTTTGGTTGTTAATGAAAGAATCCATTAAAGTTAAATGATTTGGGCACGGATTCAAGTTGAATCGCCTGAATATTCTAGGGGAGTGTTTCTGACCATCTGCTGCTCTGTCATTGGCGTTTGTTGTAAATGGGACCGCGAGAAGGACTTCGCAGGTCTTGTTCGAGCCATTAAGCGTAAAATATCATTTTAATTTTCTGATCTCAGTGTAAATAGTGGAAACACTCGGGAGAGTTGGTGCCGTTCTGGTCTGCGGTATCCTGCGCTCGTAAATATCTCCTGAGCTGTGCTTCCACGTGCTTTTCGGGGCTCTCACGGCTGTTTTGATCGCACCGCATCCTTCGGCAGCACGGTGCAAGTCCCTTTTAATGACAGGCGAGGCAACGGGAAGCGGAGCCTGAGAAGGGGAAAGTGCACGTGATGGAGGAGCATTTCCCCGCTGCCTGCAGTCCTGCCCCTTGTTTCTGTCTGGCTGCAAACGGAGCTGTGCGTCCTGGTGCAGGGTTGGTGAGTGTGGACAGAGACAACCAAGAAATTACACCGGCTGTTGTCATCATCATCCTCCTTCACAGGCCTCATACACCCAAGCAAGGGCAGATTCAAAGGGCCTGTGTTCTCCTTTCCCTGTAGCACACCCTTCCTTGTGTCCTTGTTTTTGAGCTTTCTTGCACTCCATGGTGATGCTCACCATGCCCACCCTGCTGGGAAGCAAATTGGGCACTGAACTGCACCGTGTGGTCCCCTGGAGACTGTGCTGGTGTTTGCCGGGTTTGTGCTCATGCCTTGGAGTTGGGAGAGTCTTTGGGAGCAGACAGTGTCCTGCATTGGAAATTACAAAGCATGGCCCAATTTCTGGAGGTCTTCAAAAGCAGAGGTGGCCAGGATGTTCCTTCACGCTGCAGCGGGGCTGCATGGGGCATTGGTTGGACCAGATGATCTTGAAATTCTTTCATAATCATGAATTCTTTCAAAATTCTTTCAAAATAATGCAATCCTTAATGATTGTATGATTTTGCCTATATCAGCCTGAGGTGCAGAGGCTGAAGCATTGTTGGTTGAGAGGATACAGGTTTTGGTGCTAGCTTCAGCCCTGCAGTGGGGATGTTGTTCCATCCCTCTGTGCCTTGATTTGTTTTTTTCCCAAGGTTTGAAGTTGGATGTGCTGCTTATTTTTTTCCTCTGTAGGGTAATGAAGAATTGACAGATGAGATACTCGCTGTTGGAGCTGAATATTATTCCATTTATTGTGTTCTTATTTATTTATTTTCTGAGTCATAAAGTCACTAACTGAGAGGAAACCAGCCACAAAATGTACTTGGAGTTTTAATTATAGCCCATAGGTGGAGGATCTTTGTGTATTTTGTCTGATAATATTAGTTTCTAGTTAAGTGACTATTCTCAAGAGGCATAACGCTGAAGATTGTATCGTATTGCATGTTTTTAGCTATCTCAGGCGTTGAAAGATGAAAGTATATCCTAAAAATATGCTAAACTTAAATAGTTCAAGTACAAAAATAGATAACATTGTACCAGGAGATCGGTTCAGAGTCTCCTGTGATGTTTGCAGATCAAACGTGGCGATGATGCATGAAATAAAAACAGGAACTTCTGCATCTAACAGAACCCAAATGACTGGATTTCCTCTCTAACATCGGCGAGAAAATGCCAAAAGTAGTTATGTGTTTAAATGTTGCCCACGAAATCATGCAAATCCGAGCCAGTCATTTTAGCTTGATGGAGCCCTTTAAAATGGCAAATATCAGGCTTATTCAGCTCGGCAGCAAAATTACAGTTACCTCGGCAAATGGGCCTTAGACTGTTAACACCAGCAGATAGCAAAAATAGCATTTAATAACTTTCATTACAGTTAGTGTTTCTAGGGCTTTGGGGCTTTGCTCTTTCAAATAATTTACATAATTTGCAGGTACAAGCTGCTGTGCCAGACTGTCCATCTGATTCTCTCTCTGATCAGATCATATTAATGCACTTGTTTGATGGTCTGTTACCAATAATTACCTTGGATTGCATTAGGAGCATTTCCAACGTTGCAGCTGGTCTGTATTTTTCGGTAAGTGTATTTCAGGGCCCAATTACAGGACTCTGATGCGTTATTGTTCCAGTGTGTTTGTTCAAGCTTGTAATGTTAATCTGCCTCCACACTGTACATTTATGAACGCGAAGCCGAGGCCCTGTCCTGAGCTCCCCGTGCGTCCCACGCTTGCAGCAGCTTGGGCAGAGATGCTCTCAGCTGTTCCCTCTTGGCTTTTCAAGAGGAGCAGGGTGACAGCTCGGAGGAGGAGGGTTCTGCAGAGATGTTTGCACGCCGGGTGCTTGGCGTGGAGCAGGTGGGAAAGGGGCAGAAGCAGCTCAGCCCTCCCTGGTTTGGGCAAGGTGGGATTGCAAAGTGGGTTTCAGGGGTTTTAGCCTTTAACTCTGTCACTTCAGTAACTGTCCTTCAGTGCAAGGAAGGCTGCTGCTGATGTTACTGGGGCTGCTCCCCCTGCGCTGCTCCCAGCAGTGGGGACAGGACCTGACGAAGGCTTGGCTTAACAAGCCTAGATTTTAGCCTCCTCTTGCCTTCAGCTGCTGTTTCAAAAGCCTTTCTGGGGTCAGAGAGGAGGAAATAACAAGGACTTAACCTTCACAGAAGAGTCAAGCACTTCAGCATTATGATTGCCATTGACAATTCAACGCAATGAATAAATTATTGCTGCTATCGATTTGTTTCATCTTTCTGGACCATTTGTTTGCAGGAGATGCATTAGAATAACACACACCTCGACGAAACTGAGCTCTGCTGAGGGCTGGTTTTGCATTTATCCCTATCTGGTAGTCGTCATCTGTAGATAAGGGGCTTTGGCAAACCTGATGATTGAACTGAAGCATGAGAGCACTTCTTCCTTTGTAGAAGTCAGCTCTAGCCTTTGATGGGCCACTTTTGAGTCAGCAAGGTGACATCCACCATGGGTTGGTGGCTCTGGTCCTGGGCAGCTGCAGCTGGCTTCAGCATTAGGGGCATCAGAAACGTCCTTAAAAACACTGGGATGGAAACCTTTGCTGCTGCTTTATTTCCTTGATGCCTGGCGCGTGATATTTATACTCAGAGCTACTCGTTTACCCGGGGCTTTGGCAGCTTTTGCTTTTTATCGAAGTGAATCTCGTCATTAACCTATTTACCTTAATCACAGCTTTAGATGATAACATCAAGCTTTGCGGATGTGGTGTGTGAGCAGTGATGTGGCGTTGTGTTTGGTTTAGATAACGCCTTTTTTTCGTGCCATCCTTTCTGCTCTTGTTTCTAACCGGGGGTTTGAACAGAACAAAGACGAGGGCCTCGTGCCCAGCGTGGCTCTTTAGGCAGAGCTGCATTTAGAGCCCTGCTACAACAAATCGGTAAGTTGTGATTAATTTAACTTTTAAATGGCAGGGCTTTGTATACATGTGAAAATATAATAATGGACCGCTATGATGGCTTCGGATCGATGTCCCGAAGCCACAAAGCCTCGTGAAGAATTGTGAGAGGCAAAGATCCTTATAATTAAGTGAAGCAGAGCTGTAGGAAGAGGGTATCTTTGTTGGCAGCGTGCTCCCTCCGCTGGGTTTGTTGCAGTAACCAGGCTGCTTTCACCTCTCCAGCGACCCCACAGCTCACCTGCTCGGATGGATGCAGTTAGTAGGGCTTGGGTGTGTTTGCTCCCAGGTAGCACTTCACTCAGAAGACTGTCTGGACCCCAGTCCTCTAAAAACTTCAGAGCAAGGCGCTGCGACCATCCTACAAATGTCTAAAATGCAGTTCCAGAGCTGTCATCCCTCTGCAGCCATCAAAACCAGCCGAGTTGGTGGGACCAGCCAGCTGCTGGGCATCTCCACGGGACCGTGCTCACCCTACAGCGCTCACCCTGGGTTCGTACATGTTTGGGGACACGAGGGGCCCTGCAGCAGCTCCGTGCAGGGTGTGCAGGGCACGGCACCGTACCGAACCCCTTGCACAGGGGCAGCCAGCGTGGGGCGAGAGCGCTGCAGGCACCCGGCTGCTCCTTTCAAGGCTGGGCTCTGCTGGGTGACAGGGATGATCTGAGAGTCCCTGGCTGCCGGCTGGATAAATATCCCCGCAGCAGTGGGAGGTGGTGCATTATTAAATAAACCACCAGGCCCTGCTACGTGCAGGAACAGGGTAAGGCCTGTCCCCCGCTGGCAAGGGCTGCTCAGCGCTGGGATCGCTCAGCTGCGTGTGGTTACCAAGTGCTAATAAAATGAGCTTTCCAGCAGCCCCGAAGGTACTTTTAGGAGCCTCCTGTTCCAGAGAGGCTGAGCACAGGCTGTAGGTGTTGCTTTCTTATTTGCAGCTCGCTCGTGTTGCCTTACGAGCTGGAAAGCTCCAGTAACATCTGGTGGTGGTGCTGGGGAGGGAACGTGAAGATCTTGACCCCTCCGTCTCACAGGTCTCGTTACAGCTGGGTGGAAGAACGTTTCCTGGGGGGGGGAAATAAAAAAAATAAAAAAATCTTGGTATTTAGGTGCACAACTGGTCTTTCAGATGCTGGTGGAGATCATGGAAGTTGTATTTTGGTGAACTGGAGCCTCTGACCCCACAGCTCCCTTGGCCCTGCTGTTGGCGCTGCCGGTGCTGAGTGCTCAGGGTGCAGCCTTAGTCTGAGATCTCCGTCCAGATTTCTTTCTGGGTTGCTCCTTGGCAAGTGCAGTTGCCCTAAAACGGGCTGAGACCAAGCTATTGACTTTTTAATTGTCAGTGCATAAGCTTCCCGAGAAGAAAGAGGGCTTTGTGTTGCTTTCATGGGGACATGCTGAAGTATAGCTGCTCTCTGACTTAGACAATGGGAACTTAAAGATTTTCTACGGCTCTCAGAGCATCTGAAGAGCATCAGCAGAAGGTGACATTGCGGCAGAATAATAGCACAGTAGTCGGCTTGTTGATAGGAAAACCCTTTGGAAGCAATAACTCCGGTTTTCCTTTGGTGCTGTTCACTCCCACTTAAATGAGATTAATTGTGCTGTTGAGTTCCCCGAGCTCAGCATCCAAAATAAATACATAAATTAAGACAGGCGACGGCGCCGAGGCTTTAACTGTGCCTTGACTCCCTGCCACCACCCGCAGGGTGCGGAGGGGAGGGAGCAGCCCTCCTCCTCCTCCTCCTTCCCCCCCTTAGCGCCTCGCATCCCGCAGAACACACAAGACGAGCATCCCCCTGCCCCGTCCCAGCCTTTTTCCTCGCTCCTCCTGGGAAGGTTTTCCTTGGCCGGAGCCCTGCAAGGTGCACGAGGCGCTCCCAAAGCTCCAGATGTGCTGGGGATAGGAAAGGGGCTGGCCGGGCTCCAGGCTGCGGGACCTGCAGGAAAACCGCCGGCTGCCAAGAGCTCCAAGTGATGTCAGCCCTGGAAGTGTGTCAGGTTCAAAACCCTTGGACTTTGCTCCCTGTGAAGTATTAATCTCCCAAGGCCTGCGCTGTAACGGGTCCTGTCTGGCTCGGCACAGCTTTGTTTGCTTTGGGTTGGAAGCATTAAAGGGTTTTTTTTTTTAGGGGGGGAGGCGCTGGAGGCTGTCCGCGGGCTGGGCTGGATCCTGGCCCCGAGCTGATCCTGGGGCCCTGCTCAGCCCTGTCTTGAAGCTAAGGTCTAAATCTTGTCAGGGCTGCCCCGTGTGTCTGACAGAAGGGTCTGGGGTGGGTGACAGTGACCCCACGGTGATTTGGGACCTCAGGTCTCACAGGGTCCCCGCTGCTCCTGTGCGTCCTGTGGCTGTGGGGCTCTCAGGGCAAGCAGGGCAGCAAATTTGGGGTCTCTGCTGCAGGGTGGTGGGTGCCCCCAAGCCATAACATCAACACCTTGTTGTTGTAGCAGTGTTTCGGTCACGGTGCTTTTACTGAGTCGGCTGATGGAACAAATCCCTCCTGATGCCAGCACTGCAAGGTGCTCTACGAAGAGGCACAGACGCACCGATGGCTCACACAGAAGGGCCTCCCCTTTTCTTTATGCCAGCGTGGTTTTGTTTTCCAAATAATGACCAAAACACACCTCCTCCTCCTCCAAACACAGCCTTGCGTTGCACAGTACCCTTTTATTTGCTTGTGCTGCCCAGCAGAGCTCAAGGACGCGTTTACTGCCGATAGCCTTAACTTCCCCACAAGCATCTCACTTGTCTGCGTCCTTCATCCTCAGTTTAGGTGCTGAAATCCCAGGGAAGGGAAATAACCGTACGTACGAGGAGACAAGTGGTTTTCTCTGCTGGTCTGAGCCACCGAGAGCGAGTTCCCACCTGATTTATGGGCTCGGAGCAGCGCGATTCTTGATGGGAAAACATTGCTCTGAGGGTCTTGCCTCTGACCGAGTAATTACACGTCAGGAATCTGTCAAACCTCGCTGTGCTGCGAGCTCGTGCTTCACCTGGTTATTTATAGCCCCGTAAGCGTGGAAAGCAGAGGATTGATTCTTTCTCCCCTTCGCTCGATGCCTCCGTCTGGTGTGAAGGGAAGGAGGTCGCAGCAGTGGGCGCTGGCGCTGCGTTGGGATGCTTTGGGAGGGGAGGCGTGGGCTGGAGGTGTCTGCTTTGGGGTTGCTGCAGAGGGCAGGGGACGCTTCTGTGCCATGAAGATCTCACATCCTGCGTTCATCCAAAAGGCCCCGTTTCTTTTTTTTTGCCACTCAACAGGAGGCTTTTCCATTTATTTGGCTGGGCCTGGACAGCGGAGGTGGATGGAGCGGTAATGGGAGCAGAGGAAGTGATGGAAGTGGATGTGGGAGAAGACCATTTTTCTCTCGGGCTGTTCTATTTATTTATTTATTATCGCATAAAGTATCCTAGGTATTAGCAACAGGGGAGAGAATAAAATACCCCTGCAGAGCTGGGGCCAGAGAGTATCAAAGCAAAGACCCTCCACTTCAGGGCACGTTAATAATGTTTCAGTTCCTCCACAACTGCGTGCGTGCATGTATGTGCTCTCTGTACCCATATGTGCACAAATATTTATTTGCACGTATATTTATAGTCTTGAAGCCACTGCTGACTGCCTCGTTACAGCTCAGCAATTTGCTGGGCTTCGTGGGGCTCAGTATGAGCTCTGCTGGTCACCTGGAAGGACTCAGACTGTCCTGGTCCTCTCTCTCCCTGCAATTTCTCTCTCTGCTTTTGTCTCCCTTCTCCCCACTCCCCATTTTGCCTTCCAAAGAGTTATTGTGAGATGTTTTCAGTTGTCTTAGGTAATTTCTGGGTATCGGTGGGCTGGCACATCTGTGATACAAAAGCCTGCTTTGAATGTCCGTGCAGTGTCACCCTCCTTAGGGGAACGCTCTGCGGGGTTTTGTGGCCCTCAGTTTAGAGATCCATGAGCCGAAAGCTTCCAGATCTGCTGGGCTTCAACACTTGAAGTTGCATCCAAGAGGAGCCAAAGGCAGCAGCAAGCTCTGCAGCTCCATGGCACGGGTCTGTAGCCGAACCACCTCAACCGGTAAGTGGGAAGGCTTCTGGCTCAGAAACCCAGCTCCATGCTGCCGACATCCCTTGGAGGAGCCGTGTCTTCTGGATGATGGAGATGGCTTTTCTGGGTGGTTTTCACTGCATTTGTTACTGCTCCGGTACGTACGGGGCTGAAGGGGAGCAGGAGGCTGTGCGTGGCTGGGTGTTGGAGCAGGGTCGTACCCAGTTCTGTCACCGGGAGATGAAGAATGGAAGTTGGAAACAGTCGGCAGCTTCTGTAAGCACTTAACATTCCTGATTTCATTTGTCTTTGATCTCGCTTGGAGTAGTTTTACTCCCTTCTGATCCTTTCCCTTGAAAGGGCTTTTATCTCATTGTCAGGCTGGCTAATTTAGTGCGGTGTTTTGAACCAGACCTCCTCCTACGTTGTCAGAGCCTGGAAGGTATTTTTTTGCTTCATCAGGGAGAGCTTCTGCCGTTCTGTGAACACCGTAGGGCCGCAGGCTTTTTGCAGTGCTGCTCCAACTGTGTGTGCAAAGGGCCTGCCCCCCAAAATTGCAGTATTTTGGGGGGGATCCTTTGCCGGTCCTTTCTCCTCCCTTGATCTAGCAGAGCGAGGCCTGAACCAGCCCATCAGGACGGCGTGGGTGAGCCCTGCAATCTGGAGCTGAGTTTTGCCCCTTTTTTCTTTAACATAAAAACTCTGGCACTGAGTTTTGCCCCTTTTTTCTTTAAGTTCCCCTTTTTTTTCTTCAACATACCAACTAGAAGCCTGGACCCGGCCAGGTTTTGCCTTAGAGGAAAAGAGCTGGGCGATATTTAGGGATATAGAACCCTCACCATGTATTTTTAAAAAACCCAAGTGTTTTTTCTGCCACGATGCTGTTTTTACTTTGCCGTGAGCAGGCTGATATTTAAAAGACTGAAGTTTGAGAGGCTGATAATTGCTTCCTACCGACCTGTGCTGGCGTAGGAAGCTGCAGCGCAGAGCTCGGCTCTATTCCTGGCTCCCCGAGCCAGCCAGCTGCCCCTTCTCGCTGCACCTTCTGCAGAGGAGGAGTAATTTCAGCAAAATGCCATTTTAATGGCGGTCTGAGGGAAACAGAAAATAGGACAGAGACTCGGGCTGTGCTGCTGAGTGACGAGGAGGAGGGCCTGGCACGGAGCACGAGCCCGTGGAGGGTCTGGAGGGGTGAGGACAGCTTCTGGGTGCCCGGTGGCACAGGGGATACCCTTGTTTTGGGAAGCTCTGCGAGGATGAAGGCGAGAGGAGGCGCCTCCAGCATCGGTGCCTGTGGTGCTGGGGCTGCCCATGGGTTTTCCTGGCAGTGGGGTTTAAAGGAGGAGGCAAGGGGCCGTGCACTTGTTGGAAACTTGCTCCATGCTTCGTTTTTCCTGTTTCATGCAGTTTTTTTGCAGCGGCTGTTCTGGATGGCAGGCTCCCAGTGGCAGCATCTTCCCAGAGCGCCCCTTCAGCTTTGTCCCCACTTCTTCTGGCCTCCCGTGGAGTCAGTGAGTGAGTTTTGTAGCTTGCTGTGATCCTCAAAGGCCTCCACAAGCACGGTGTGGCTGGGGGCTGCCTTTCGGTGGGTTGCTACCAGCAATCAGGGCAGGTCTGACGTGTACCTGTCCCTATCAGCTTGGGTGGGCACCGAGCGAGCCCCGAGCATGGGCAGGGTGAGCTCCTTCCCTCGGGGGCACCCGTAGTCCCCGACACACGCCTCGAAATTATTCCATCTCCCCGCACGTGTAATTCTGCGTGTCATTGCCCCTAATTGCCTGCTTAACACACGCGCCTTTAAAACGCGGCCCTTTTATCAGCAGTAGGTAGTAGCAGGTTTAATAGGGTGTTTGAATTCCTATAAAATTAATCTGTAGCCTTCTGCGATAGGAGACGGGCAGGGAGCCATGTGGTTCGTATCCAGTGTTGATAAACTTGTTATAGAGGCAGGAAACATTTCTGATTGGAGCGGTGACAAAATAATTTGGAGCGGAGCCATAAAAAGAGTGGATGGCGATGGTTTGAGCACGGCAGAGATTGAAATTGCTGGTGTGTGGAAGCAGCACTGCCAGCTAACATTGACTTAGTGTCTCTGGAGAACTCTAACGGCAAATGCATTTTATTAATGGCAATATTCTTGTAGGAAACGCCGAGCCTTGTTTCGGAGGTGGAGCTCTCGTGCGGGGACGTGGCTTTGGAAATGGGCCAGCCCCGAGCCCTGCTGAGCTCCTGGCTGCAGCAGGAGGGGTGCCCGAGGGCAGCGGGGAAAATTCGTCCGGGGCATTTGTTTTGGGTACGGGGCACGTTGTGAACCATTCTTTTGTCAGCTTTCCTTTGAAATGAAAATCCCACGAGGTGAACTGGGAGGTGCTGCTGCTCTGGGTTCCCAGCTCTTCCTGCCAGTTCCCCCTGAGGACGTTTTGACCCATCCTGCGTCTCCTCTGACCCAGTTTGCTGTTGGGACGGGGTTCCCAAGCTGGGCTCGAGCACCCTGGCTTGTGCTAGCCACCTCCTGGGGGCTCATCAGCCTTCGAGGAGGTTGAGGTCTGCAGCACGTGGAAGGGAGCCCTCGCTTCTCCCAGGCAGCTCTGGCAGGTGAAGGAGAGGTTGGGGCTCTTGCAGCATCTTGGGTGTCTGCTGCTGCTGCTGCCCTGCCACCTTCCTCCAGGTGCTCCTCTCCGCTTGAACCCAGCGTGGAAAAAGCAAGCAGGGAGAGAAGAGGCGCCTGCTGGGCACGAGGGGGAGCAGCAGAGGTGGTGCTGGCTGTGCTTGCAGCCCGAGAGATGTGTGATGGAGAAAGCCCCAAGGAACCAGTGTCTGTTTTTCTTTGCAGGGAGGCTGCTGGAAGGGGATTCTCTGGAGCTGAGCTGTAGTGCTGGTCCCGCAAAGGTGATACTGGAGCCCAACCAAGCCGTGGTTTTGGACTGCAACCTGGCCCCCGTTGAGCAGGTGATCAATGTCACGTGGAAGAAGAATGGCTTTCCGGTAGTGGAGCAGGAACATCTGCGTGTGCTCCCGAATGGATCGCTCTTCATCTCGTCCCAGGCTGTGGCAAAGGACAGCAAATATCCCGAGAGGGCAGGCGCTGAGGGTAATTACTCCTGCGTGTCTCACAGCTCCCTAGGGGCTGTCACCAGTCAAACGGCTGCTGTCAGATTTTCAAGTAAGTGTGTTTCGTGTTTGTCTTGCTTTTCCTCTGGTCTTTGTACAGACCGTTACCACCCAGAGAGTTGAAGATAATGTCTGTGAAGTGAAATTGTATTAATGACGCGTGGGTGGGATTTGGGATAGCACCCAAATTAGCTGTGATGTGTCTCTCTTGACCCTCTGTTAACATCCTGTGCGACTCTCCCAGGTAAGTGCCATCAGCCACGAATTAAAAACAGGACTCTCCTCGCTCTCCAAAAGCCAGCGCTCGTTTTTGCAGGGAAATCAACACTTCAGAGCCTCGAGTCAGCACTGTCTGCATGGGAAGGTGGCTCTGAGAGCTCTGGCAGCCGCAGCCAAGGCCGTGGCGGGCTTATTTCCCCCTGATGTAGATGAGGAGCACTGCCTTGAGGCTGAGCATCGTCTCTTTTATCAGAATTGATCACTGAGAGGTGGGCAAGTGGAAGTGGGTGGCTGCGTGAGGGCAGAAAGCACTGGAAACAGGCCGGGCTGTACACAAAGGGGTCCAAGTTCCCCTTTGTCCCTGCTTTTGGTCGCTAGCTTAGGTCTTAGGTGCTGGATTTGGCCATACACATCAGCCTGTCCGTCTGCAGGTTGCTCTTGGTCTCCTCTGGGCTCCTGGTGAGCAGGCAGCACAACTTGGGAAGGGGCACAGAGGGGATTTGGGGATTTGGATGGCGTGCCCAGGGCTGAGCCCAGCAGCTGGTGCTCTGGGAAGCAGGTGAGTGCAGGAGGTGCCAGAGGGTTTGCTCAGGTGTTGCTGCAGGAAGAATTTACTGAATTCAAGGGGAAGAGCTCGACAGTGAAGGGCAGTGCTCAACAACTCTGGGACAGGCGTCTCTGTGTGTCAGAGAAGCTGTGTCTCCTCTTGGAGTTAAGGCTTTGTTTTGAGGTGAATCTCCCTCTCTAATGGAAGAGATGAAAGAGAGGGCTCTTCAGGCTGGTCTGCAGTTCAGACTCAGAACAACACTCTAAGATCTGAACTGCCGAATCTTTGTGCAGCGTTCAAGAATAAAATTCCTTTCTGTGCAGAAATGGCTACCGGAACTATTTTAAGTACACGAGTGTCAATAAATGATTCCTTGACCTCCCAAACAAGAGAGGTTGGAAGATAATGCACGCACAGAAACGCTTCCCTCTATCCAGCCATCTATGTAAATGTTGCTGGATGCGGCTGCATGGGGCACCCTGAGGTGCAGGCCTGAAATGTGTTTCCAGGCTAGGAAAATTGGGGCTGAGGTGCTGCTGAACGTGTTCAGGGCTGTCGTAGGTGAATGCCCAGAGCGGATGTCCAAACATCCATGTTACATCATGATGTGTTTAACATTTGGGTGCCCCAGGCAGGGGGCGCAGGTCTGGCCAAGCACGTGTGGCCTCTGAGAGCATGGCTGTAGGAAGCAGGAGTCCTGACAGCAGCCGAAGGCTTTGCCAGGTCCGAGGATCTCTCAAAAACAGGAGGCAGACTGGAATCACCTTTCCCTTCCCCTGCATTTTTCCAGAGGAGCCAGAAACGAGGAATTTCAGGTCTCTCAGAAACGAGGAATTTCAGGTGAGCTCCCTGCAGCTTGTCTCTCCTTGTGCGTACTCACATCTTATTGCCATCTGCACGGGAAGGTGCTGCTCCTGTGGCAAACACACGCACCTGATGTACAATATTCATTCCCAGAGGGAGAGCAGCGAGGGAACTGATTAATGAAATGCATCTCGGGCTGTGTTTTTTCGGGGTTGGGCAGAAGCGCTTGCCGCATTAGCATTCAGCTGGTGCAAACGAGGATCCTGAAGGCTTTTTTTCCCTGCTGGCTGAATGCAGCAGTCTGCCCAAAGTTGTTTACGTGTGGATGGAGTTCTTCTTTGTGCTGACTGCCCTGGGCTCTGCTGAGCAGCACGAGGCAGAAGAAGCAAACCCGAGCAGCAGGAAGGCTTCGTTAGCCTCAGCCCCTGCTCCCGACCCGGGCAGGAGATCCTGAGCTGGGCTCTGCGCTGCTCAGCGCTGCAAAGACAAGTAAGAACATTTGGTATTCATAATATCGAGTCATCTCCTGTGGCTCTTCATGCTTTGAGTCGTTTCTTTGTTCGTTCAGTCCTTGCCCCGTGTAGGCAGAGTACCAGGAGGAAGCTCCGGGCTGGCCCAGCGCCTGCTGCAGTGGGTGTGCGGGCAGTCCTGGGGGGACTGGGACACATCCTGCTGGGCTCCCCTGCAAGCAGGAGCCCCGTGGAGGTGGGGATGAGCTCCTCTCCTCCTGCCTGCCCGTGCAGTGCCTGGTCCTTACCGGCTTTATTCAGCAGTGTGTGCAGGAGCTAAGTGAAACGAGTGGCCTTTGTCAGCGCTTCTTCTACTTCGCTGGACATGGTGGAGTCAGCTTTGTCCTCCTGATAGCCCCAAAAGTGAGGGCAGCTCTGGCATTTCCCCAGGTGCTGGCTCTCCAGCTGGGAAGGGAAGGCGTCAAGCTGAGGTGAGTGGGGAGGCTCGCAGAGGCAGATCGGAGCAGACAGACGGCGTCCCAGGAGAGCTGGATTGACACAGGCTGCCCAGGTGACAGCGGAGCGCCAAGAGGGATCACCAAGTTGTGGGTTGCTGGAGGTGGTTACAGGAACGGAGTGAAACAGGGGCAAAAACCCCATGGCTCGTTTGTCTGACAGCAGCTGCCAGAATGCATAAGCCTCTTGTTACACACGCAGACAGGAAAACCGTGCTCAGCCCATGCTTGAGCAGTCAAGGTGGCCTCAAAGGCAGCCCTGCTGCTGTCGGAGTTGCCAAGAAGACGTTCACACGTGTGACAGGGGTGCAGCCTGTCACCTGGGGCACGCAGGACAGCGTTGGGCCAGGGCTCAGATTGCTGGGGACGGCCACAGCCGGAGGAGGAGGCCTGGGGAGCGCAGCCCTTGTGGGACAGGTGACGGCGGTGACTGGTGGCTTTGCCACGCGTGGTGGTGACCCGGTGTCTTGGCCACATCAAAGCCTTCCAGGGAAACCTAGAAACACTGCGATGACCTCCATCCTTCCCCTTCCACGTGTCAGCTCGTGTTGTGCTGGATAAACGTGCGACACAACAGCACCCTGCGGCTCTCTGCTCCTCGTCCCCGCCTACTGAGACCCGTGTCACCGACCACAGCTCGTGGTGGTGGCAGGAGGAGGGACTGAGGGGTCTTGCTGGGCTCACACCTGCTCTGTGCGCAGCCGGGGCGGCTGAGGAGGGAGGTTTGCAGGCTTTCCCCCCCCGTGGAAACACCAGGGGCGTTGTTGTAGTGGTGGGAAGGTGTAGCTTTCTACCTGCTAATAACTACATTGGCGAAGATTTGTTAAAGCTGTTAATTTAGCTTAAACATTTTGTGCGAGGGAGGTTCTGGAAAATTACAGTAATTGTAGCTGTCAGATGAAGACGTCTGCTGTGCCTGCAGGGAACGGGCCCGCACCGCGCGGCGCTGGCAGCAGCTGACGGCGAGGTTTGGTGTTGCTGCAGCTGGCGGAGCAGCCCCAGCAGCAAGGAGTGCACGTGGACGCCGGTGCTCCTCTCCCCGAGGAGAGCTGCTCTCCGTGACGCACTGCGTCTGAGAGAACAGGATTTGGGCTTATCAGAAGGGTTCATTTTATGGGTTTGATGCTGTTTTGTGGATTAGGTGCGGAGCTGGGTGGAGACCGGTGCGCGGAGCCAGGTCTCGGTGGGGGTCTCTGCCTGCTTGCCACCACTCTGGGCAGAAAACTTCCAGCAGAGAACTGCACGAGCTCTGGAACATCATCGGTGTGACTTCTGGATGCTGTTTGCAGTAGGTGAGGAGCTGGCATATGTGTAGAGGCAGGATTGAGCTCCACAAAGCTGGGCAGCACCGGTCCTGTGCCCCTCCAGCCCTGCAGCCTGAGCTCTGGCTCTGCCTCCTCCACCCTTCGGGGCCGTGGCAAATCGCCCCTAGGGCTTCCTGCACATTTCCCTGCTGCCTCCCCATCCCATGTAGCCCTGTATGTGGTCTCAGCGGGGGCTGGAGTTGCCCCCACCTCAGAAACACCGAGCGATGATAAGGAAAGGCACGCGGGGAGCGAGCACGTGGAGGCTCGGGGGGCAAAGCGCTGTGGGAGAGAGCAGCAGGCTCGTTTCAGAAGGCCGAATTCCTCGCATAGGCAGCATTTTCTGCCCGGGGTGTAGTGTTGCTGGCTGGCAGCTTTTCCAAGCTCGGGGCCTCCTGTGCGGATCAGCCCGGGGGGGAGAGGGGGAGGGCGCTGGGCTTCCCGTGCTGCCGGCACCCCGGGCTGGGAGCCTTGGCACCGCGGCTCGGCTCCAGCTGGGTTTAAGGTGCCAGCAGCAGGGGGAGTGGTGCAGAGTGTGGTGCTGTGGCACGGTGCTGAGGGCGAGCTGTCCTGGTGCTCTTCACACCTGCAGTCTGAGATTTTTACTAAGCACAGATCCTCCCCAATACCCCTGGGGCCATGGAGCGAGCTCTCAGTCCAGCCCTGAGCCTGTGCCAGGCGCCTCCTGCTGCCTCTGTTCCACCCGGGCACCCCTTCTGTGCACAAAAGACCCCAGGAGAAGAAACTCCTGTTCCCCTGTCCCCTCCTTCACCCATCAGTGCGTGGCCTTCGCAGCCGGGCTCGTTCAGCTCCTTCCAGAGCTCCCAGAGCCTTTTTTTCCCATCCTGGCATCAGCAATCCCCACGGGCCCTACCCTGATGCTATCAGGGCACAGCAGCAGAGCTGCCCAGTCCCCAGACCCCACCACCAGATCCTCCAGGCAGGGTTTCCTCGGCCTCGCTGGGGCTGAAGGAGCCGCGCTGCTCCTGGCCGCCGCGCTCCCTAATCAGGGTCACCCTTTAGTCACGCTCCTCCACACCCTAACGAGCAATCCGTCACGGGTGCATTTCTTGGCTCTGGGCTTTTGAAGAGCCGGGCTGGAGCCCAGCACAGCAGGCGTGTGGGGCTGGCGGGAGGCGTGGAGCAGGCTCTGGTTCTCAGCAGCGAATTTCAGGCTCCGGCAGGTGATGGGGAGGAGAAGGTGGCGGCTTTGGGACAGCTTTGTGCCCCTTTGTACTTCGTGGAAAAATAGGTGGAGGTAAGTCTGGCTCGGCGGCCATCCTGCATCTCCTGGCACACTGCATACAGGAGATGAAAACAAGAGTAAGGAGCTGCCTGCTGTAAGTTACGGAGCCTTTTCACTGCTGCTGCTGGTGGCATCGCTGCTCACGCACACCATGGGCTGCATAAGCTGGAAACTTCGGGACTCCATCCTATCCGCTTGGATTGTGCCACTTAATGAAACAAGTGACCTGACATGGGGCAGAGGGAACAGATACTGATAGGTTTAATCTGTTTAGGGGTGTTCCTGCCTCCCCTCGTGACATTTCCAGGCGTGTTGACCCTTCAGAGACTGCCAAAGTTCTCTTTTTTACACTCGTAGGATGAAAAGAGCGCAATGGGCAGAGCATTAAGGACACCAGGAGGAGGTGGTTTGGGTGATGCCAACCCGAATGTGCTCTTGCATTTGATGGCTTTTCTTTTAAACTTTTGGGTCCAGCAAAATACACTAGCGTGGGCTTAAAAGCTCATGCAGTTCTTGGAAATCATGCCGTGTTAAAGTGCTCTGCAGAGTGTATTTGAAAACACTGAAGCCGTTTGCCCGAAGTGGGGCCTTACGCTGATTTATTTTTCAGACTTTTCCAGGAAAAGGCTTTTCGTTGCCATTCGTAGTGAATTGTAAAACTACACTTGGCAGACAGCTGGTGGGAGAACTCAGCCTGCAACTGTTGCAGAGAGCAGTGAGTTGCTTTAAGCATGTGATAACTGGTTAAGTTCAAGAAAAACACTAATGACACTTGAGAATACGCTGGGGTTAAAATGGGGCGCGTAAAAGCATTTGATTTTTGACGTGGTCCATTCTTCCTCAGGCTAACACTGCGATGAAGTCCATGTGTATCTGTGATGCAAAGAGAACAGAAATGAGTGGGTTCTGTAAGATGTGAAGTCATGGTCTTGTTGGGACGAGGCAGGGGGACAAGCACGTGCTTGTGGGGGACCAGGAGGTCACCCAGGGTCCTTGTAAGCCCGGCGCTGTGCTCGACGCAGCGATGGAGCCTGTCTTCTGGCTGAGTCTTGCTGCGTTTGTTGTGCCACAGTCAGGATTCCTGGTGCTCGTGTTACAGCACCGCTGGAGGATTTGTGCTGCTGGGTGGCGTTAACAGCAAAGGCGGCTCAACAGAGACTTCTCCAGCAGACCTGGCTCTTGCTTTGAGTAAGAATTTCAGCTTCTGCTCCAGCCGAGGTGCCTGCGTGTGGCTGAGGTGCCGTGGGGTTATGCTATTGATGGGTTGGATGCTGATGGCCACAGGGGGACAGCCTCCACTCTGCTGATAGCAGCAGGGTTTTGCATGGACAGGGATGAACCTTGGAGAGCATTGGAGTGGTCTGGCCTGTGTGAAATCCATCCTCCTCCTCTTAGGAAGGTGGCTGTTTGCATCCCCACGTGCTCCGGCCATGAGATGCTGCCACATCTCACCTGTTTGAGTGGGGTGAGGTTCATTTCTGCTCAGCAAAGCTGTTCCTGCCCTTACGATCTCAGCCTTGTCTCCAGCGTTGTCAACCTGGGGCAGTTTTGTGGAAGTTGACATCTGGCTTTGGTCTTCCTCCTGCCTTGTTTTGATTTGGGCTGTGGGGGTGCCACAAGGCAAGGGGAAACTCTTGCCTCTCAGGGCATTTCCCCCTCCTTTTTCTCGTTCTGGGTGTTGTTCCCTGGTGGAAAAACTGAACAGACAAGGAAGCGATTTAGAAAAGCAAGTGGCCAAACCAGCTGATGGTCTCTTCTCTCACAAAATTGCCTTTGAAGGAGAAAATGAGGCAAGAAGGAAATTTGCACATGGAAGCATTTCAGTTGCTGTCCTTAGGACCGCTGAGGGCTTGCAGGACACAGGAAAAGGAGAGATTACATTTCAGGCTCTTTCACAGATAAAAGCTTTCCTCTTAAATCACGCGGCATCACAGGTTTGCGTTTCTCAGCAGGATCTCGAGCCACTAACCTTCCCTCCTTTCTTCTTTTCCCAGCCTTATCCCGCTTTTTCCAACAGCCGGAGTCGCAGACAGTGGAAGAAAATGGCATGGCTCGCTTCGAGTGCCGGATCGAAGGGCTGCCCTCCCCTGTCATCACCTGGGAGAAGGATCACGTAGCCGTTCCACAGGAACCTAGGTGATGCTCTGATTGTTTTCCCGGGTTAGCTCGAAAAAATAAATCTGAAACGTGACTGCTTAGGATGTGAAAACCCTTCATAAAAGGTAGAAGGAGGAGAAAAATGATAGACCAGGTTTGAACCTGAAAAATGAAGTGCTGTAAGAGCAGGTGTTGGAGGGATTCATGCTTATAGGTTGATAAAACAACAAAATTAAATAAGTTGTTCCCCAAATATTATCCAACCAACCAAAAAAAAAGCACCACCACCAAAACACCAACCAAACCGTGCCCTTTTTTGTTACTGATCTCTTGTTCTGGAACCTTTGCCATGATGGACCAAGCGCTCAGTCTATAAAATTGGCTGATTGGGTAGAAGCTGGCTAATGAGCAAAGTAATTAAATGAGGCCTGAGCTGCAGTTTTCCCTATCAGCCACTTACTCCTAATCTGGAGTGCTGAAGGGAGACAGAAGAGTGTGCCAAAGGGCAGACAGCAGCATAAACCTGAGTGGAGAAACTTGACATCGGGCCAGTTGGTACCGCACGGATCCTGCACCCTGGGAAGCCCCCGGCATTTGGCACATCCTCTGGTGCAAATTTAAGTGGGGTAGAAGTTTTTTGGGGTTCCTGGCTCGAGGAATATTTCCCCATCCGACTGTGGGGTGTACCTGACAGAGCTGTGATGCGTTTTTTCTTTAGATTTGGTTGTGGTCTTAGAGCCAGTTTGTTTTTTCACTGTTGTCCCACACGGATCTGTGTTGGGGTTGATGACTCTTCAGGAGCTCTGTGTATGCTCGGTAACCTGGGTGGCCTTGCCATTTATTTTATTCCTATGTATGGAGGTGATCTAGTGACAATTTTGCTTGTTTTCTGGGGGAGGAAAAGATAAGAGTCCCTGCAGCATGATACCTGCTATTAAGGAAAGTCAGCTACAGGCAAAGAGAACAAACCATTAGCTGGGTTTTAGCTGGTCTGCAGACATCATCCCTGCAAGGGATCAGTGACTGCATTGCCCTTTAGTTCCTAAAATCTCATTTGTTGTCCTGGAGAAGGAGCTGTTTCCCTCCCAGGAAAGCCAGTCCAAGAGGCAGGAGGAGAGGGGGTAAGGTTTAGGAATAATTTTTCTACGAAAACAGCTTCTGTAAGAATAATGGCTCGGATCCTTGAGTATGAAGTGTGGTATGGAAAGGTTCGTAGGAAGCTGTTGCTTTGTAATGAGACAAAAATTAATTAATTAAAAAAAAGGTAATAAAAAAAAAAAGGGTTGGCAGAAGGAAGCGTGCTGTAGATTGGGCAATGGCTTTTTAATGAGACAGCTGGATGGATGTCGTGAAGGTACTTGCTCGGAGATTGCTTTCAACACGGGCAGCCTGAAAATTGTTTTCCTTGTAAAAAACAGACCGTAATCTCTGGCTGCAGATCTCGCTTTTTAAATCGCGTTTTAGCTTTTAGCTTATATCCTTTTTCAGAAGGATTTGCGTTTTTTGCTGTTGTCTGGTTGTTGTTGCTGTTGTTGGATTTAACGTAACCGGCTTTCGAAGGAATGAAGTGAATTCCAGGAACCGCTGGCTGCCACCCAGCCCTCTCCCTCTCAGCCCTGCCCCATCGCGCCTGAGGACCAGCCTCTGACCGCGGTGTGCTCCCTCCTGTGCACACGGCTGATGAGCCTGGCAAAAAGCCCTCATTTGGTTAGGTAGGCATCGGGATGATGGCTTCGTATCCCAAAACAGCACCCTCAGATGTATGCCCAAATGCTGCAGGTACAGCCTTTCAGACAGTGCTACGATATTGGTGCGTGTGAAGAGGGATAGAGCAATCACAGCAAACTGGAAAAAAAGCATAATAACTATTTTTGTTCTTTGTTTTTTTCCTGTGTTGACCTTGCCGTTGGGCACTCTCTTTGGCCTTTGCCTTTGGGTGCAGGTGCTAGCACGGTGCCATCTCAAGGGTGTTGAAGGCTGAGCTTAAAAAGCACTTAAACAACCCAAAAGGTATGGACGTGTTTATGGGTATTTTCAAAATACCTTTCCCACCCTGCTGACGTTCAGGGCAGAATCCAACTTCCATATGGGAGTAAGACACAGATTTCTTCTGCAATTCTGTCTCTGAAGCACTTAAAGAAATAAAAAGTCTTAAATCTGCAGCAGCTGCTGAGAAGTGGCTTGCAGGATCTCTCCAGACTGCAGTTGTTTTGGGGTGTGTGCTGCATCTTTTGGCATAGCCTCTTCTCTATTTTACATACTGGCCGTGGTTCACACGAGGCTCCAAATTGCTGATTATTTCCTCTAGAGCCCAGATGAGCACTTGCTAAGAGCTGGAGGTCTTCGGAGGTCCGCAAATAACCACGTACCTTAGACCACACGGTCTGCGGTCACAGCATCTCCTGTCGACGTTGGGGCTAAGTGAGGGTTTTATCTTCATGGAGGGCTAACTTCTGCCGTGTGTCAGCAGTGCCTTGATGTGCTTGGGTGCACCCACACGGCTCTGCAGCAGCAAGCAAAAGCAGCCTTGGAGCCTGCAGCAAAGCAGCAGATCCCTCGCTTGTCCTGGGGTGCCTTAGCCTGTATTGTGTTAGCCTGCCAGAAAGGATGTGGCAGCAGTTTCTTGGGGAGAAGGTGAGAAAGGGAATGGTGCTGTTCACGCTGGAATATTCTCTGCTACACACACGGTATGGACGTGGTCCTGAGCAGCCTGGTCCAGCTGACCCCGCTCTGAGAGGGGAGAAAACTTCAGATTTTCCGAGGTCGCTCCCAGCCCCGGTGATTCTGTGATGGAGAATTGGAGGCTCTCTCTTGTGGCTGGAAGATGCTTTGCCTACTGCTTGAAATATCTTGATATTAATTACGGACTCAAACAGCAGATGCACGACAAAAATAAATGCTGTCACAGTGGGAAGCTTTCCCTCCGCAGTGCTGACAAGATGCAAATATTTGTCTTCCTTCTCCCGTGTCCTGATGAGGCATCCTGGTAAGGGCTTTCAGGATACCATCTCCTTTGAAGTCTCTGGAGAGGGATCCTGAGCAAAATGTGTCTCTGTAGGCAGCGAGAGCAGGGCTTTGGGGATGTGGAGCAGCGGCCCTTGATTATATGGGAAGCTTCACCAAGACTGCGTCCTTGAATCAAGCTGTAGGATCGTGCACACAGTGCCAGCGTGGTCACAGGAGGAGCTCTGTGAGCTCTTCTGCTTCTGCATCTGCTGCCCAGAGAGCAAGAAGCGATGAGCTCAGATCGCAGCAGCTGAGGTCTGGGCTAGGCTTGCAGCTGGGATATTTATCTGGAGCAAGCTGCTTGGGGTGGGGACGGGATTTCCATTGCTGGAGGTTTGGGACCGCGAAATGAGTGTTTGCAGGAGTGGGTGTGCTGTTGGTGCCCATGGCTTGGACACGGGGTGGCTCATCTCTTATTGTCCCCCCAGCTCCTTGACCCTTGCTCATGGATGCAGCTGTCTCAGCACCTGGAGAAACCACAGTTATTAATGTCAGGGTTACTTTCAGGGATCTTCATGGATGGAAGGGCTGGCATCCGTGGTTATAACTTGTCTTTGTGCTGTTCCTGTGGAAGCTGCTATCCCTCCCCTCAGCAATTGCCTTTGAATGTGTCCTTTTCATAATGAAGACTGATAACCTAGAGCTGCCTGTCAAAGCTCGGCAGCTCTGTTTATAGAGGCTTGCAATTAAAAATGGATCTCATATATAATTAAAAAGGATCACGTAGGCTTTGCGCCTTGCATTCAAGAATAAAGAGGCTGCCATCTAGGAATCCAGGCAGAAAATGGAGATGCTGACAGCCAGCTCCTACTTTTATGCTAATTGCTAATCATCTGCTTTGTTCGCTATAATGCAGCAAGGATTGTGTTCATGTTGGGAGCCGTGTAGCCATTTCACTCCGTGGAAGTGTTCCCCGGTAGCGCCCCATGGGCAAACGGGGGGGATGCTGAATGCCTGGGTGTGAGTTTGCCAGCTCGTGAAAAGCCAGAAATTCTTGGAAGAACAAAAGCAATCGGCACAGCCCAGGGATGGCGCAGTTTCAGGCAGCTGCTCGGTACAGGAGCGGTGTCCTGGCTGCTTGGAGCTGTGAAGGGGCATCTGATGGCCACTCATGGAGATGAGGAGCAGCAGGAACAGGATGCTGTGCAGAATTCCTTGCAATGTTTTTCACTCTGGCTACCAAACCTTTGTGAAGAGCAAGTGCTGAGGCTGGTCAGAGCAGACCGTGCGTGTGAAGGCACTTGGACAATTGGGGATGTCTGGAAAGCTGTGTCTACCTAATTGTTTGCTGCTGTCCAGTTGGTTTATATCAGCAAAGCCCTGTTAGCCTGGTGTCCTAGAAGCTGGTTCCGTGTTGTAGAGGCT
Source organism: Aythya ferina (assembly GCF_964211825.1). Classification (NCBI taxonomy): domain Eukaryota; kingdom Metazoa; phylum Chordata; class Aves; order Anseriformes; family Anatidae; genus Aythya; species Aythya ferina. The sequence continues at coordinate 2,829,891 of NC_140307.1, forward strand.
CGAGTGCCATGGATGGGTCTGTACCTGGTTGGCTCGAAGGTTTCTCAGTCCCACTGTGCTGTGCTTACCATGTCCTAAAAGCGATTTGTCCGTAGGAGAAAAAGCAGGGATAAAAGGGCTTTGATTGATGACGGATAGCTCAGGCAAGGCATAGCCTATCTCACGCTTTTCCTTTTGTTCTCTCAGGTTTATAACTCTTCCAAACGGTGTCCTCCAAATCGTGGACGTGCAGGAGAGCGATGCTGGGGCTTACCACTGCGTGGCGAGCAACGCTGCCCGCAAGCGCTACAGCAACGACGCGGTGCTCAGAGTGCTGAAAGGTAAGGGGCAGAGCCTGCTGGGCTGGGCCACGCAGCTGCTGTGTGATGGAGAGCTGAGCTGACACGGCGGTGAGAATCTCTCCTGCCCCTGTGGCTCTGCGTGGGGCAGCGTTTGGCCAAAACTTGCAAAGAAGGCATTTTAACAAGGATTTTCTCTTTGCTGTGTTGGGGTGAGCAGGGTTGGGGCGAGGTATTGCCACCTGGGGGTTGCAGCTGGCTGCTGTGGCCAGCCCCAGGACCAGGCAGCTGAGAGTAATAAAGGGTTTGTTTCACTCTGCACCCAGGGATTTTCTTTTACAGGTGGATTTTAACAGCAGTTATGTGCTAGGGCTGTTAGAAAGGGTCAGGCGCCCTGCCTGCGCCTCGGGGAGGTGCAGTGGTGGTGTGATCTAAGCTCCAGGGGCCTCGGATGGCAAGGCAAGCAGTGGCACGGACAGAGGAAGATGCTTGCCAAGCTAATGAGAAGCAGAGGACGGAGTAATTAGCAGGGCTGTGTCTACCCCAGTGTTGTCCAGAGGAGCTTCAGCACACAGACACCCGCCCAGCACGCCGTGTCTGCCTCGCTGGCTCTCCGCCGAGCTGGGGGGCAGGCTCCAGAGATCCTCCTGCTATTTGAGAGCACTCTCAGCTGGGCTTTCTGCTGGTGACGCAGATGGAGCAGGGCTTTGCATGCGAGCTGTCCTTCGCCTCCCGCTCCGGGCCTCAGCCTCGGAGTGCATTTTTCTCTGTAAACCAAGAGCGTGGTGGGCAAGTTGGGGCACGAGGAGGTAGCTGAGAGCGAGCGTGAGTGCAGCGGGGGTCTCCAGACGCTGGCATCCTTCCCAGCACTCCCTGGCTGCCTCCCCCGTGGTGTAATCCCCTTCTGCAAAGTGGTAAAACCCCCGGGACTGGCTGAGCTGTCCCTTCCCTTGGGACACTGTCCTGCTGACCCCGGTGCATTTCGTAGGCACGCTTAACCTTGAATGCTCCAAAATGCTTCCCAGCCCCTTTTGTCTTTGTCTGGGGTTGTATTGCTTGGCACGCTGCTGCCAGCCTGTTCTCCCGGAGACGCCTTTGCTCTTCATCCATCAGCGGGGAACGTAATTAACGGGGGCCTGCGAACGCACCTCTGATCAATGGATTGTGTCGTGGAGGCAATCCGTGAGGAATCTGCGGAGAATTTGGGAGCAGTTGGGCGCTCTGTATCCACCTGGCAGCCTCTGCCAGATCCCCCGTGTGCTTCGTGAAGCTGCGAGGCAAGGGGAGGGCTCGCTGAGGGCCCCTCCACGTTCCTTCCACAGCTCCCGTGTTGGGTCTGGTTTGCTATTGATAAGTGATATCGATCAAGCCACAAAGGTGAATATGCCGTCCTTGGCACAATAACTCGCTCTGCATAATTGTGTCATGTACTCCGCGGTGTTTAATCTGCTTTGCAAATGGAGGCAGTGGAAGAGGTTAAACGGGGAGCGTTCCTTCTGGAGCACCAGCCGGCCGAGCAGATTTCTGCCTGGAGTTCTCGCCCAAATCTCGCTTCTGCAGCACCACACCACCCGCTGGCTGCAAAAACAAATATGCGAGGTTGAGTTTTTTCACCAGATTGAGCTGCTAGTGATGAAAAACATGCCTGTTAAATCTCTGGGGATTTTTATAATTGGGGAAAAGTATCTCTGAGACAGATGGGAAACTGCAGTGACCTGTGCAGGCCACACACTCCTCAGCGAGTGACTGGCGTGGTATTGATCCTTTTTTTTTTTGTTTCAGCACTTTGCTATCAGAGGCACGTTTTTGGATGCCTGGACTGGCTCGAGGAGTCTTTCAGTCCCTGTTCAGAAGCAGCTGGCAGCACTTGGGGTGAACTGGTCAGGCAGAAATCCTTTGCTGGGTAGAGGACGGAGAAGAAAAGGAAAGGGAGGAAAAAAAAAAGAACAAAAGCCTGAGATACAGCTATTTAGTATTGCTTGAGTTGCTCGTTTGGATGTTTCAGAGGCCAAACTCCTTTGTGTCTGCAGGAAGGGGCAGCTAAGCATGCTGCTGGCTAGCGAATCGTTGATTTTGGGGTAAGAGGAGCCCAGTCTTTGAAGGAAAGGGTTTGTGCCGTGGGAGCTAGAGGCTCCTCACCACCTGCACCTGCGGCTTTGGTGTCAGCGCTGGGCAGTCCCGATGGACTTTGGGTCGTGCTGGTGTAATGCAAACACTGTCCCTGGCACCAGGCTGCCAGCTCACAGGCCTGGGAACACCTCGTGCTCGTGCCTGTGCTGGATTTGAACTGGCTGCATGCAGCAAAGGAACTAAATTCCCTAAAACTCCTTCTTCAGTTGCCCTTTCTCTCCCTCCCCTTCCCCTTTGCTCCAGATATGATGGCTGGGGGTTGTTCCATCTCTTTTATTAAAGGCCTTTTCCTAGTAGCAATTAGCACGACCCCTTTCTGCCGTACTAAAAAACCCCAAAACGTCCCTTCCCGAGCTGCCCAGATCGTGTATCAGCGGCCAGACGCGCGCTGGCCGCGCGCAGGCAGGGCCGAGCGAGGGCTGCGAGCCCTGCAGATGTTTCGGCTGTGCAGACTTCACGGTGCAAATTTCCAGACGTTCCCCCGGGAAAGCAGCATTTCGAGCAGGAGGGGAGGGAGAGCGAACGGAGAGCGGGATTCGGTCACGCAGCCCTGAAACGGAGCCCGCCGGAGGAATAGAAAGCAGAGGGAGGATTCGGATTTCCCCTCCCCGGATCTGCTCCCTGGCAGGAGGAGCACCGAGCACATCTGGCAGCGCCGTCCCTCCACCCCTCACCTGCACGGATGAGGGATGAACGCCGCAGCCCTGCTGCGAGCTCTGCCAAGAAGGGCATTAGGAGCTGGCTGCAGGGCGCCTTTCCCAGGCGCTGTCTGTCCGTGCTGCCTCTGCTCGGGGTCAGCTCCTGCGGGGCTGCGCCTTGTCTCTTGCAGCTCCTTTCTCAAGAAGCAGGCTTTGGAGCCCTGCTCTGAATTCATACATAAATGGTAATTTCCCCTCTGCTGCCCCAGGTCCTTCGCGCGCACGGGGAAGTGCTGCCAAGTGTTTTCTTCTCAAGGACGGACAGCAGCAAGGTTTGGGCACCACGGTGTTGTGTGCGGGATGAGCAATTTCAGACCATAATGGAGTTTGACTGGGCTGGGGGAGGTACAGAGATCAAAACAAGACCATCCATTCTGAGATCTTGACCTCACAGCCCCATCCTGTACAGTTCAGTGGTTGTCTCCCTTCGTGTTTTAGGGTGGTCATTGCAGAAGAGTTACAGCGAGGTCCGGGGAGCCAGGGCGCTCAGGTTCTCCTTTCCTTTCTGAGTGTGCCACAGGCACAATCAGTCCCTTAACGCTTCAATTTCCACCTCTGTAAGTACAGACACACAGGCTTGGAGCAGCGATGTGTCAGCCTGGAGGCAGTGCGGGCGTTTGGTGCAGGAGGTCTGGGTGCTGAGGTCAGAAGAAGATGCAGATATGGACCTGATCAGGTGTGATTTGTTGTTGTTTCTTTTTAATCTGTGTTCTTTGCACCCTGTTCTTGATTAGTGCCTGCAGAGTAACCCTAGGTGAGATGTTGGTGGCACATCATGCTGCTACGTGGGTAAATCTTTTTTGCCCCAGGCCAGGCTGGCAAGAATCAGACACAGCAGCTTGCCCCCAGCACTGACACAAGGTCTGTGCAGCGAGGGTGCTGTGGTGGTCCCACAGACACATTTTGCGTGGTCCTGTGCCTGTCCTGGAGTAAATACAGGACTGGGGAGCGCAGAGCAGCGCCCTGCACGCACACACAGCCGGGCTGGGGTCTGGGCTGAGCGTGCCACCAAGGAGCCCTCCAGCAGCTGAGCCTGTCCCCCCTGAGCTGGGATTTAGTGCTGTGCTATTAGAGGTGACACCAGGCGATTGCCGTTGGCAGAACATCATTTCTGCTGACAGTCACAGCAGCTTGCTGCAGCAGCGTCCCAGCAAACGCGTTTCTGAGTCAAATATTTGTATGAAATACGCTAACAGGGACGGAGCTGAGAAACACCTTTGTGTTTTCTGCTCTTTTGGTGTTTGTACGGCCGTGGCTGAGGTCCCAAGGGAGAGCCAACCTCAGGGTGGTTCTTGCTGCAGGAGAACGCAGCTCGTGGATGGGACCAGCCCTGGGGAGGGCCGGGGAGGTGCTGATGAAGTGAGCAGCGCTCGCAGTTGGCCACCACCTCGCAGGAACAGACGTGCTGTTACCACAAGTGGATTTTCAGGCCCCGCATGTGCGAATGACGTGCGGGATGCTGGCTTGGCTCTCAGCCTGAGCCCTGCCGACACGCGCTGTGCTCCCCTCACCGCTTGGGATGCGGGCGCTGGGACGGGGCAGCTTGGATTTGGGTCAGTGCTGCTCTGCTCTGACATCCCAACCACAGCCAGGAATCGATCCTGTGGCGCTGCTGATGCTGGAGAAGGGCAACGTTGACCAGAGCAGGGTGGTCTTCCTCCAGCAGGGCACAAGAGGCTGCTGTGGGAGACAAGGGGGTTGTGGAAATGTGTAGGGAGAAAACATTTTTACTGCTAGTTGCTGGTTTAACTGGCATCCTGGTTTTTTTCTCCCTCTGCTCATTCTCCTTGCTGGCACTTAAGCAGGGGATTGGTCTGCACTTGACATCCCAAATGCTCACACACGAGGACTCTTTGCACGTGTTTTCTGGGCAGCAGGCAGCCGAAGCTGCGCACGTAACACATCTGCTGGGGTGGGGAATCACAGAATCACAGAATTTTCTAGGTTGGAAGAGACCTCAAGGTCATCGAGTCCAACCTCCAACCTAACGCTAACAGCCCTCCACTAAACCATATCCCTAAGCTCTACAGGGAAGGTACTCCCCGTTCTTCCTTTGTGGTAGGTGATGCCAAGCCAACCGTAGTAAGTATGATTTCGAAGGGTGGCAAAGTGAAGGAGGGATTAGACAGCATTTCTAGCTTAATAAGTAAATCTTTAAAGCCAGAACTGACCTCCTGCCAAGGAGGGACTGTAAGTGTTCATTCTGTCTCCCTTTTACTGAGCCTGGCAAAGCCAGGGGCTTCAAGGGGGCATGGAACAGGACTGAGACCACAGCTTTTCGGTGAAACTCATGAAGGCTCGGTGCAGAAACCCCTCCAAACACACAGCTCGTTCCTTGCCGGAGTCAGTTTGGGGCCAGCTTGCATCACACCGTGCTCATCGCCGAGGGAGAACAACTCGGAGCTGGAGTGGCAGCAGCCTGTTCCCGGGAGCCGGAGGGGGAATTTCAGCTCAGCTGTCTGTGAAGTTCTGCGGGGCTATGATACGCCGCGCTCCTGACAGCTCTAGCAGCCCGCGGTGACAGAGGGTTTGATTTTTAAATAAAAATAAAAAAATAAATAAACCCCAGAGCCCTCACTTCCCATTAAACGGAACAGCTGAACCTGGGGCTGGCACCAAAGTGAGTGGCGACAGAGGTGTTGAGGATAATCGAGCAGAGCAGGGGCTGTAAGGCGGGGTGGAGGTGAGCTGTTCCCAGGTCCCCGGGGGCAGCTGGTCTCTCCCACACGCTCTGCCAGCTGCTTGCAGGGTTTGGGGTTTGCCAGAAGGATTTGGGGTTTGCCAGGCTCCTGTGCTGCGGGCACTGCCTCCGGAGGGCCGGCTGGATTTGGGGATGGCTCGCAGTCCTCCGCTCTTCTCCACCTGCATCTCTTAACCCAGATCGACGGCGCTTTGAGGCTTTTCGAAACAAGCTGGTGTTTGGTAAGGCTCTGACTGAAGCAGGATTTTCGCCGCAGGCTTCACTCAGCTCTCCTTTGAGAGCCTTTTGGTGCTGGGCTGCCCCTGTGGCGTGTCGGCGCTGCAGGGATCCCAGGCGGCCTCTCCCGGGCCGTGTTAACCAGGCTGTGCCTGCCTGCCGAGCCGGGGCCGCAGCTCACGCCGGCGATAATAATCAGCTCGGCAGCTTGCAAGGGGCTGCGGGACAGCAAGGCTGCTGCGCTTGGCTTCCTGATGGCACTCGTTAATTATTAATCGCCTGTGTCGCAGCAGAGCCTCGGGAGCGCTCCGAGGTCGAGGGCTAGCGGTGCCCCGCGGTGCTTGCAGCATCCCAGCAGCTGGAGTGGAGACATCCAGGCTCCGGAGCCATGGCAGAGCTCACGGTCCTGTTCCTTTGGATGCAGGAGGTACATAAGGAGGTACTAAGGAGGTAACGCTAGCGATCTTTCCCCGTGGAAAGCCAGCTTTCCTCCCAGACTTCTCCTAGCAAAACAGCTTTGCATTGTCCCGAGTTACTGCAGATGCAGCCATCTGCTTTGAGCTCTTCCCTCCAAGTTGGCAGCCTCCCTTTGCTGCCAGACTGTGTTCCTGCAGCCTCCCAGTGTTGCGTGCTCGAAGCATCACTTGCAGGGAGCGTTCTGCATCCCTGGCACCGGGGAGACCCCGCCACGAGGTGGCTTCCTCTGACATTTCTCGGCCCCCAGCCGGTTCCCCCCTCCGTCCATCGCTGGGGGTGCGGATTACATGAATTACAAACAGCTCTGATGTTGCAAGGGGCTCTGAATTGCAAATAGAGCTGATGAAATAGGTGTCAGCCCCTTGGAAATGTCAGCCTCTGAGCGCAAGCAGGAAATTACTGGAGTGAAATGGCTCCGGGCGCCGAGATGAGCTGAGGTGGCTGAGTAAGGAGGGGCTTCAGGGCTTGGGGTGTGTGAGAGAGCCAGAAAGGGCTTCTCTTGGCCGTGTCTCTGTCTTAATTCTGTAGTAAAGGTAATGATATAGTTGCCTGCCTTACAGCTTGCTTTTTTTCTTTCTCATTTTTTTTTTCCTGAGAGATTTCTCCTGCAGCATCCTGGAAGTTGGATGTAGTGGCCTGGAGAAACCCCCCGGGGAAGTGGCTGGCTGGTGTCGGGATGCGTGAGCGAGTCCGCCCCGTGCTGGGTGCAGGGGTGACCTCTCAGACCCAGGAGTGGCAGTGCCTGCAGCTCTGTCCAGGCAGGTGCACACAACCAAGTCCTCTTTTGCCCATGCACTAGCCTGAGGGCAAAAAAATGCAGAAATAGGCTGCCTTGCTAGCACGGAGCAGTGGTCAGCTAACTAACCCTCCTCGTGTTGGAAAAGGAGCCACGGGACAGCCTTTGTGTCCTGTGCCCCTCTCCAAATCCCCCCCTTCCCACTTTAATTACAAATAGAGTTATGATTAAAGAAGTATGGGAGCCCTGAATCCCAGAGGCTGGTGAGCTCAGGGCCCCCTGGCCCTTTGGGGTTATTTGTTTGGGTTTCAGGACAGGTTAGGACGGGGACTGCTGTGCCTTTTTCCCAAGTGCTTCAGGTACACCAGGTACCTGCTCCTTGCTTTGTGTCCTCTGTAGGTTAAATCCTGCTCTGAGTGACTTTCTCACTCAGAAATTGAGAAATTTCTCACTCTCACTGATCTATGCAGAAGCCCAAAGAGCTGTTCAAAGCTTATAAATAATAGTTTTTATTGACAATAATGATATTATCAATGGTATTTGAACGGTAGGTCGCAGTGCCCGCTGTGCCTTGGGCTTGCGTTTCCCATTGCTGCTGCCATGTCCCGGCTTTGGGTCTGTCTCCTGCCTCCCAGAAGCTCCTCACCACGCATCTTCAAGCTGCTGGAGATTCAGACTTAGGGTCCTGAGGTCTCCAACCCTGCAGCCCCCAGCAGAAAGGCAGAAGAGCCCCGGTTCTGTGGGGCAGCTGGGGCTGTCGGCGCGGCGCCTCGTGTTTATTGAGCCTGGCTCCCGCTCGGGGCGCTGCGAACGCTCGCTGGGGAAGGGAGCAGGAATCCGTGGTGCAGTCTGGCTGGCTCCGGGCCCTCCTGGCGTAACGAAGAGCAGTTCCAACTGCGTGTACGCAAACACGGAGCCAATGTTGACAGCTTTATGGGAGCTGGAGCGGTGGGCAAAGCACGCTCAGGCTGCTTTGCAGCAAGGCTCAACGTTGCCTGGATGTCTAAAACTGCAAAAGCAAAACCTGGGGTGGTTTTGCCCCCTAAAAATCCTAGGCCGTTCCTTGAAAGCTGCCACTGCTCAGCCTCTTCCTGGGCTTCTGGTTACACCCAGTCCGGGGTGTCAGCTTGTGGCCGAGCTGGTGCATTAAGGGATTCAATTTCTGGGATGAAAGCTGTCAGCTGTATAAAGGAGCTGAGGGGAATGAAAGAGGACTGCCTGATGGCCCCTCTGCCTGTCTGGCCACGGGTCCATGTGCTTCCTTGGCTTCCAGACAAGGGACGAGGAGCTGGGGGAAGCATTTAACAGGCTGTTTGTCCCAGCCAAGCGAAAAGCAGTTCCTAGAGCAGCTCCTCCTGCCGCACTCAGCAAGTGGCGTGCTCCAAGGAGGGACCCCAGAGCCGTGGCAGGTGGGAGGAGGGTGTCCGGTGGTAAATGAACACTCCTTGGCCAAACTCATTAATCTTTGATGTTTTTTAAATCAAAGAAGTTGTGGTTTTGTCTATTAAACTCTCAATTTTTCATATTTTAGGCTGTAGGATTCGTGCCTGCTGTTAGAAGGTAGCTGCAGTGCGTGTTTGGGGATCTGTTTGCTGACTTTTTGTTGGGGATTTTGTGATAGTAGCTTGAGATACAAGGGCTGTATGTGGAGCCCTCTCAATAGCTCTAAGAACATGATGGGACTTCTGTGTTTTAATCATTTACATGTGTTTCTTTGTGTGCTGTTTAAGAAGATAAATTCTCTGTAGCTGCTCTGCTACAGCCCCGACTTGTTGAGGAAGACAGGCTCCATCCCTGTTCCAAAATGCAGGCGCTCAGATTTTCAATTAAACTTTTGCATTGACAGATGTGTAACTGTTTACAAGATGTTTTGAGGATGTGAGGTAAAAAGACAACACGAAACTGATTTACTGAGCTCATTTACGTTATTGGGCAGGAAAAAAACAGCTCTGCCGATACAGTGTCGCTTGTGCAATAAAAAACAAATTCCTTTTCAGCTGCTCTTCCAGGTTGGACTCGTGTCTCACTCTGCAGCTCCAGAAAAGGGAGAGGAAGGAACGTTTCTGGTGGTGGAGGCTATGGGCACTGGTGCTGCTGGATTGCAGTGGGAAAACTTTGCAGTCTCAGTACCCAGGGGTGGTTAGTGCTGGAGTTTCTGTTGTCTCTGCAAGCCTCTGAGACGCACATCTAAAAGCTCCTGCAAGGCTCGTTTGGGAACCAGAGGCTGATCTTCTGCAGAGGAGGTGTTTTCAGTGCAGAGAACATCAAAGCAGTAATTTGGTGAATTGTAAAAGAGTATTTGGTGAATTGAGCCTGTAAGCTTGTAACCAAAGGTTTCCCATCCCTGGCTTCAGCAATGAAGGAGAACACCTTGGATTCAGACAGCCACAGGGACTGGCCTAGCAAAAGGGCAGGAGGGAGTTAAGAGAGAAGCTAACAGCAATTTTTGGAAAGGGTGCATGGTTGTGAGAGCTGCTTTTGGGGAAAAGAGTAACATTTGACTTGTGATACTTTGGGGAAGCCAGAATTTTTGGGTGTCTAACGTCACTTCTGGAAACCACTGGGGCTGGTCCTTTGGCTGCTTCACTTTCTTGTTTGCAAACTGTTCGTCGCTGTGCTCAGATGAGGAGAGCTACAAGAGAAGGAATGCTTGCTGCTAAGTGTGCTCGGTTTTAAGACCTGACATTGTTTATATTGGCCCAAAGCAGATGTGCCAGCGTCTCAGGATCCTGTTAGGCAAGCATCCTGCCTTGACGTTTTGCCTGCTAGAATCTCCAGTTCCGAGTAGAAGTAGAAATAAATCGCCGATAAATTTCCAGGATGCTGTAAACAGGGGACAAAGGCAGGTGCGGAGGATGTGTTTTCTCTTCTGTGGTTGCTGTCAGCTTTCTCCCTGCACGATCCAGGAGGTCTGTGAGTTGTGTGAGAGAAGGGAAGGGAGCTAGGGAGTGGGAGTAGGACGAGCTCAGCAAACAGCGCCTGCATTTTTGAAGGTGTGCGCTTTGCAATGGGTAATTTGCTCCTTTATTGTCTGCAGAATAACAGCAGTGACAGCATTGACTTTCTCTAATGAACAGCTGCTCGGTGCTAGAATCTATTCCCGGAGGAGACGCGTGGGGATGAATAAGGTTTCATGCTCCTCCTCTGGAGAGGGTGAGAAAGTTCTCAGAACAGAAGATTGTTGCTTGATCGTTGGATATCTCCAAATCTTGAGCTGCCGACAGCTGAGAGCTGAACGTGTCACCATGCAAGTCATGTTTAACCTCCAGCAGCTCTGCCGAGGCAGGGTGCTCATGGAATCAAGAGAGAGGTGTGAGTTCCCGTCCAAGAAGTCATCCCCTTGTCACTGCAAACGACCGTCACAAATGGGCTGAACAAAACCCCTTCCCTCCTGTGGCACTGCCTGAATTCGTAGCTGATACTCTGCGCTGGCAGGAGCCGGGGGGAGAGGGTAGCTGATGAATTATGGATGTGTTAGAGGCAGGCCCAAGCTGTAAACTCGTGGAGTTTGAAGTCACTCTCGTATGTTATAACTCAAGCTAAAACTTCAAGTAAGCATTTTGTGCTTCGTCCCAAGCAGCTCCCCATGGTGTCTCCCTTCACATCCCTGTGCAGTTTCCCTCCTCTCCAAAACTATATAGGATTTTCTTACAGGTTAGGCAGCTCGTGGGCAGAGATGTGCTGGGCATGCTCACGATTGCTGTCTGTTCCCTGTGCTCCCCTTGATCTTTTTGATCTTTATACTACACCTGCTGGTGAGTGAGTGATTTGTGGTGTTTCCTTTCAGCCTGTCCCACCCGGCCCTGGACCCCATTTGGCCTGACTTGCCTGACTCGTGGTAGGAGGGGAGGAAAATGCATAAACACTGAGAAATCGGCTGGAGTGAGTCGTTCATAAACAGTGAAAACTGGGAGAATATTTTTGAAATATTTCTTGATATTGTCGGTATCATCACCTTGTCTCTTGTGCTGGGCCAGCAGCCTTGCAGCTTCCCTGAGCGTGGGCACAGGTTGACAAAATGTGCAGGAGCAGAGCCTTCATTTCAAATTGTTCCAGTGCCCAGGGGATTTCCCTCAGTCTCAGTACCCCCTCGGAGCCATCCCAGAGCAGCATTTTGCACCCTACGGGCAGTTTTTGATAAAAAGAGAGTAAAATTGGTCAAACTGCTTCAAAAACTCTGCAAAGGCAGCGGTGAGGGAGTTTTTATCTGAATTCATGGCTCATGCCTTGGGCTGGGCAAAGCTTCTGCCTGGGGCAGCTTTGCTCCTTGGAGAGACAAAACAAAAAGGGGGTTATGGGGAAGAGGAATCTCAAAACCCAAGTTTTAAATAGCCGCTCTGTGGAAAGCTTTTAGTGCTCCAGACGGGACGGCACGGTGCAGATGTGTTCGGTGACCTATTTTGTTCAGGCAGTCAAAGATGTCTTGGAAACTGCAGCTCTTTTTTCCTTTGGTTCTAACAACATTCCCTCTTGACCTGAAATTATTTCAGTGGTGGTGGAGGCAAAAACTAGAGTTGGTTTTGCTCTCTGATGTTTGTCAGACTGCACTGAGCGGAGCTTTTCCTGGTTAGCTGAGTCGGTTCTTGGGAACTCTTCAAACCAAACCAAAGCCAGTTCGTAGCAGTTACCCTGAGCTCCATCCTATCCGACCAGCCTGTTGGGAAAGCAAGGGAAAAATATGCTCTAAAGGATGCTCTCAGCTGTCGGCAGCTCAAGATTTGGGACCTTTTCAGAGAGAGGCTTTGGGCAGCTCGTCAGCTGCCTCTCCCACTGACCGACAGCCCTACGTGGCTGTTGAGGGACTGAGAGATGTGATCCTGGGTGTAGGAAAGCAGTTTTTGTGTGAAATTCCTGCAGCCTCTTCCATGCTTGTGCCAGTCACACCCGGGGGCTGCCCGCCTGGCTGATACAGAGGGCTGCAAAGGGACAGGGAGCTCGCTCTCTTCGTCTAAGAATGGTAGAGAAAGCTGCTTGGAAGTCTGGCGAGGGAAGTGTTGCCATCTGGCTGGTGCTGTTTTGTCATTCTAGGCATTTTTTCCCCAGCACCATGCAGAAAAAGACAGCTTTATGCATGCAGGAGTCTTTTTATGCATGCAGGAGTGTTGCAGCTGGGTCCTGCCCAAGGGGTACATGGACAGACAGCCACGTCCTGCCCAAAATCCTGGCTCAAAAGCTCCTTCCCCTTGTTCTCATTCATCTTCTGTATGGGGAAGAGCAAGGGCAGAGGCGTGCTGCTAATTTAAGAGACTGCACCGAGCCGCGCTCGCCCAGCCGTGTCTCGCTTGTTCTGCAGGGCTAACGATTACTTGTGGATTTTAGTGCTTTGCTGAGCTGGAGTTAAATGAAAGCTGCTGTTCTGCAAAGCCTCGTGTTTCTGTGAGCATCCAGCTTACGTGCCTCTCGTGGAAGCTCTCGTGCCTGGTTGTGCATTCAGCCTGTTTGCTCTCCGCAGCGCTGGGGCTCAGCTCGGTGCTGCAGTCAGGAGTGGCCAGGACATCGATCTGTTTGGCGAGGGGGCCTCTGAATCCTTGGTCCGTGGTTTCTTTTTGTCCCCATTCTGTAACTGAACGTGGCAAAGCCCTGACCAGCCCACACCGTGCTGGAAGCACATTTTTGTGATGTTTACATGCCCGTATGCACCAGGCCCTGCATGCGGCCTACACCTTCTGCTGCACGGAGGATGCTTGGCTCGGCTTCCCCTTGTGCCCTGTGGCAGCTATTTTTGCTGTTTTTGTTGGTGTTTACACAGGGCTGGGGTTGCTTTTTGTGGCCAGCCATTGCCCCAGGTGGGGGACCGCAGGCGCTCCTTGGTCTCTGCTTCCATCTGCTGGACAAGCACAGGCTCCCGCTCGCTCCGTTCACTGTCCAGTCGGTAAAAATGCTGCCTGGATGCCTCGAGGAAGGCCAGTGGGGGTCAGGCCAGAGGGCCTCATCTCCAAAAGTGACCACAGCAGACTCAAGGGGAAGGTGTACATCTTCCCTCAGCCTCTGACGGTCAGAGACATGGGGACAGCCCGGGCTGGGGCCTGCAGCGAGGCCTTCAATTTAACAGCCCTGGTAAACGTGTCCTTCACGAGCTTCTCTGAACCTCTTTGGTGGGAACCCTGCAGTATCCTGAGACTGGGAGTTTCACTGGGAGCTGAACAGAAAGGTCCTGCTTTTATTTGTGTGAGGCTCGTGGATTTCTCTGCTACATCCTAGGAGCACCTGGAGCAGGCCTAGGAGTTACTTAGGCTCTGTGACTCCTCTGCAGTTACTTCTCCTTTCCTGAGGACAACAACAAAAGCTATCCCTCAGAGTTAGACATTTCAGGGAAAACTGGAAAAACAGCGTTGCTGCTGTTGAAGGTCACAAACAGTCTGGTCTTCTCAAGCGTGCTCTGGTTGTTTTAATCTGACAACAGAAATCTGGCCTCTGCAGAGGCATTTCCTTCACCTTCCCTTAACCTCTGCTCAGCAGTGGGTAGATGCAGAAGGTTCGTTTCAAGCAAAAAATCCCCACCTCCTTCTCAAGAAATTGTGCAAGGCAGCCTGTAGATCTTCGTGTAGATGTTAGTTGATTTACGTGCTGGCCATTCATCTGTGCACATGTAAGCTAAACAGCACAGCCCCCTCCAGATGCGCGGTGACTGATTTAGTTAGCCTTTGTGCTCTGGGGTGAAGGTCTGGGCACAGAGGCTCGACCTCTCTTTGTTGCAGTTTACAATACACGTCTGGATATCTGAATTTCTTGAACCGAGTTGTTAGATTCATTCTGTGCTGTTACTTTGCCTTGGCAAAGGTTGGGTTGTGTCCCGAGCAGTTGTTCCACGTGAGGATAGAGGTGTCTTGTTCCACATAATTAACGAGCATCCATTTAGCAACAGTGACGAAGATGCAGGGCTGGAACTCTTCGTATGCTCCATGTGAAAATCCTGACACTAATTTTTGTTAGTGCTGGTGTGGTCAGAATAAATCTTCAGTGCACTATTTTGTTATTTTTCCATGAAAACACAGACCCAAGACCTGCTTTTCTCTTCCAACTAGGCACGAGCTGTTAACACACATGAGACAACCTGGGGAAGCATGGCTGGGATGGTTTGGGGTTCTCCGCTTTCCTGGGAGCTTCTCAGTTTGGAGGAACAGACTTCTCTTTTTATTTTTGGCCTTAGGTTCCCAGCCAGCAGGAGGAGATGTCACCATCATTGCCGCTCCAGAGAACACCACGGTGGTGGCGGGGGAAAGCGTGGTGATGGAGTGCATGGCAGCCGCCGATCCCACCCCCTTCGTCTCCTGGATACGACAGGGTGAGTGCGTGGGACAGAATTAAGCTTTTGTCATCAGGAGGAACCTGGGGACTCTTTATTTTCAAAATCTGTTAAAAGGCAGAAAAATCTGGGGGACAAGAAAGGTGTTTTTTACATCAGTGCCTAATGACGCAGGTGTTGTCACAGGATAGGGTGCCCTTGCTAAGCTGGAAATGCTGATTAAATCTAGCAGGCTACAAAGCACACAGTTCACTTTATATCTGTTTGACCTGCGAAATATATGGAGTTCCGGTGCCTGGATGCCTTTTGATCTAAATTAGTCATACTCATTGTAGGAGCTCGAGCAGTAAAGGTCACCAGATGGGGTCAGCTCTCTGCCACTCCTCCAGTGACTCAGAGGTTAGCAGGGATTCTGTGGAATCTGCCATTGCGCTGGGAAAAAAACTTGTATTATCTCAAAGGATTATAAAACAGGATAAGATCTGTTAATTATTGAAATGGCTGTGAGCTGGGAGTGTTGCTGTTTTTTTTTTTTGTTTGTTCAAAAATCTTCCTATGTCAAACTGTTGGCTTTTTTTTTTTTTTCCTCCTCTCCCCAGAATAATGGAAGGATCAAGAAGATGCTTAGATCTTGTTCGAGGTGTACAAATAAACCAGACTGGCATACGTTACCCAGCACTGATAGCCCAAGTCACGAGTAGGATGCTAGTGTCACTTCAGAGAGTGTCAAACCCATCAGATGTTTCAGAGACTCTGACTGAACCCGTTCTCAGCTCAGGAATCGATTCCCTCCCAGAAAAGGCTCTCAGTCATTTCCATAAATCTGGGTCACAATTTAAGACTCCTTCCCTCTGTAACCATTTATTGCAGTTGGTCTTCAGCCCAGACTTGTCCACAGGCAGTGATTTTAGTGTATACAAATATTTCCTCTTCCCTTCAAAAAAGGAGCAAGAAAAAAAATCTCAAGGGACACAACTTTGGAAATCAAATCAGCAAGGATTAAATATTGTGGCAGCAATGTTTTTGTTTTATCCTGTGTGCTTCACAATTAGAAATACACAGCTTTCCCATGCTAGATCACTTACTCATTGCTATACTAAAAGCACAGCGTATAATAGATGTTATCGGGGTTAAATTATCACTATGAAATTGAGTCGGATGGCAGGAGAGGAAGGGGAAAGAGTTCCCTGGTGAAAGGCTGGTGGATTGGTTCCCTGGTGAATTGGCTGGTAAAAGAGTTCCTTGCACGCTTTATTTATTTTTCTGCTTGGTCCCTTCTGCTTTCCAACGTGGACTTTTCAAGCGGGAAAGGATGTGTTGAGTGTAATAGGAACTCTGTGTTATACCAGCATGTTCCTTTGCAGGATAATGTTAAGGAGCAGGCTGGGTTACTGGCGTGTGGGTAACTCGGAGGATTGTACCTCCAGGTTGCCAGCTTGGCTCGTGCCAGCCCCGGTGGTGTCAGCTAATTGCTACCATCTGGAGGCAGGTTTTCAAGCCGCTCCTGTGCAAGCAGGGCACGCAGCCTTTCTGTTCCTTTGAGTGCACAGCCACTGAACTGTGAGACCAGCAGAAAGCCCCTGAAATAAATGGAGGGGGCAGAGAATCTGATGGCAGCCGTGCTCCCCGCTGATGGTGCTAAGTAGGTGCAGCTGCTCTGAGTGGAGGCGGAGAGCTCGCTCCTGCCTTGAGGTGCAGGCTCAGGTGAATTTGTTGGAGGTGAAGGCGGGGGAGTGCTGCAGGTTTTGTTGTACCCATTCTTCTGCAGTTGGAGAGGGACAAAGCCCGGTGCTGTGCAGGTACTGCCCAAGCTGGCTGGCTCTCTTACCCTGGGAAGTGCTTCCAGGGGGTTCCTGACTGCCCCGCTGTGCCTTGCCTTGGCCACACTGGGTTTGTTCACACCCTGTCCCCAGCTCTTGCCTTTGTCCCCTTCCTTGTTCAGATACCCACACAGTGGTCCCCAATGCTGGGAGGCAGCAGTGCCCAGCAGCCCGCTGTCTGTCTGTCTGTGACACGCTGAAGAGCCTGGGGCTGTTTGAAGTTGTAGAAGACCATCTCCTCCCTACCTCAACACTGCTGGTAAATGGGGAAGCTTCCCAATGAACCCAAGGGGGTTCCAATTTGGGTTCACTTGCAGGACCCAGAAGAGGGAAGAACCCCCAAGCCATGCAGCTCTCTCACTGACATTTGCATTAACACACGAAGGGAGGAGATGTGCATTGTGTATGGGGTCAGCAGGCAGGTCCAGCAGTGTGTTTTTCCAAAGAAGATGTTAGCACAGCTTTCCCTTAAACGTGCTGTTCCTAGAGGGTCTCATTCCAGGCACGCCCTAGGCATTAGAGACCGTTTTGATCCAAAAATTGACTTTTTTCATTATTGCTAAATGAAACCTTGGGTCAGCGTTCTCTTGGGCTGGCCTACACCCATCGAGCACCGAGGAATGTCCGGGCTGAAATCCTCTGCGGGGCCGTGGTTTGGGATTTCAGGGTCTCCCTGCTCCCCAGCTGCATTCCTGGATCCAGGCAGACACGTCGTGTGCGAGCCCTCCTGACGGGCAGCTTGAGGCTCCCTCCCACATTTGTGCACGTTTCTTCCTGCAGATGGAAAGCCCGTTTCCACAGACGTGATCGTGCTGGGTCGGACAAACCTCCTCATTCCTTCCAGCCAGCCCCATCACTCTGGAGTGTACGTCTGCCGTGCTAACAAACCCCAGACCAGGCAATTTGTTACAGCCGCAGCTGAGCTCCGTGTCCTTGGTGAGTAGAGAGCAGGAGGAGGATGAATGCTCCAGGTAAAGTGAGGAAACGCTGGCCGTGGAGCTGTGGATTACCTGGTTTCATACCCAGGAGCTCCCCAAGAGGTCGTGTTTGTGATCTGTGCTGGGGAAGAAAGGAGTCGGGCTAGAGCCAGGAGGCCCTGGGTTGGGATAGCTCTTGGTGGGAGTGTCACCTCTTTAATTTGGGGTTTCGTTCCTTGTGTTTGCTGAAGCGTTTTATGCCTTGCTTTTGTTCTCCTGGGTCCCCCCATGGAAATCTGTATCAGCAATTAACTTCCAGCATTGTGGAAGCCAGTAGGGAGAACAGCCTAGGATCAGGGAACGCAGCACATGATTGATACGGAATTTATTTTTCCTTTTGGACAGAGTCTAAATTAAGCCTCTAGAGTCTGCCTGGCAAATCCTATCTTGTAAGCAAAGCTGCTACTGAATAAAACATAGCAGCGAGGGGGGAGGAGAAGGGATTTGCTCTGCTCTCTTTCCCTCCTTCTTCCTGCATTAATTTGTCCTCTCTCCTCCCAGCTACGCCCAGCATCTCCCAGGCTCCTGAAACCATCTCACGCACCCGAGCCAGCACGGCTCGGTTTGTCTGCAAGGCGGAGGGTGAGCCAGCCCCCACCATCCACTGGCTGAAGAACGGCGAGGCCATCCTCTCCAACGGGCGGGTGAAGGTCCAGAGCAGCGGCAGCCTCGTCATCAACCAGATCGGGCTGGAGGATGCCGGCTACTATCAGTGTGTGGCTGAGAACAGCCTGGGCATGGCTTGTGCCACTGCCAAGCTCTCCGTGATTGTGCGGGAGGGCTTGCCCAGCGCTCCCAAGAAGGTCTCAGCCGTGTCTCTGTCCAGCACCACAGTCTTAGTGTCCTGGGAGCGGCCGGAGTACAACAGCGAGCAGATCATTGGCTTCTCGTTGCATTACCAGCGGGCTGTGGGTAGGTGTTATCTGCCTGCACAGCACGGCAGTGGCCGTGGGGATGTGATGATAAAGGGGGAAAGTCTGTGTCCCTTGTGATGAGCAGAGAAGATCCTTTCTGAAACACCAGGAGGCCCACCCTGCACTTAGTACTGCGCTTCTTATAGTTGCAGGAGTTCCCCTGGGTTGTTCTTACCATGCTCTCAGCAGAACTGTGCTCAAGGCAAAGAACTGGGTGTGTTAGTTTGGATAGTTCAAGCTGCTGTAGTCTGGTGTTTGCAACACCTCTTTAGAGATCCACTCTCATACTCTTGTTTCTGTTCCAACAGGGTCGGGATAGCTTTAGTGCATCCAGATGGTTTGGAAACAACCCGAGTTATCTCCTAAGTGGTGTTTTCTTCCCTTTCTAGAAGGCACTTCTGGAAACTTATTTCCATTCTTTCTTCTTCTTCCAACACGTTGATTTTATATGCAAAGTGTATGATTATCAATGGAGATACTGAACAGCTGTACTGTGCACAGAGGTGGTCACTAAATATCGACACCCAGAATCTGGAGTGAGGCACTTGGGCTGCTTGGGGTCTGTCTGCCTGAACAGCCAGCAAGGCAGCACTCCTGCTGAACTGCTTCCACAGCTCCTCTGAAATTTGTTAATTTGGTGGTAATTTCAGCTGCTTTAGCGTGGATCGAGGAGCTTGAGTCAAAATGGAGCTGTTAACACTTAAACATTGGATGTTTTTGCCCAATGAGTTCACATAAGAGATGGGTTTTGTACAGGCAGTTGGAAAATTGGACAGGGCACAGTGAGTTTGAAGGTGGCTTTGCGCTATGGGTCTTGTGATTTAAGTCATTTTTTCCAGGGACTGTCTTGGCAGTTCACTGACCTGCTGATCAGTGTTTCCTTGGCTCTAGGAACAGATAATGTGGAGTACCAGTTTGCTGTCAACAATGATACCACTGAGCTGCAAGTCAAGGACCTAGAACCCAACACCAACTACGTCTTCTACGTGGTCGCGTACTCCCAGCTCGGAGCCAGCCGGACGTCCTCTTCCATAATTGTTCAGACCCTGGAGGACGGTGCGTTGAATTAGAGGGGTATAGCAAATATTCTTGTCCAGTTTCATGGTGGGCATTGGATGTGCTCTGGAGAATAGTATGAAATCCTAGGAACCTCAATCTACTGCTCCTACGGTTTGTTGTTGTCAACCCTTTTAAAAACAAGAACAACAACAAAAAAAAAAACAACCAACATTTTTATAATAATAAAACTACCCTGGTCTGATCATCAGCTTGGATGGTGAAGAGCATGAAAATGCCCTCGCTGATACTGGGGCCCTTGAGAATTCTGCAGAAATTGCAGTCAGGTCCTCTGGACTTCCACCTACCTAACGTGGTGTTGCTCCAAACTTTGTCTCTGGGCCCGACGTGATTTCAGCTCAGAGGAAAAACATCTCTTGCAATTTGTAGGGGGGTGGGAGCAGGCTTTAGGTTGGATCCCTTAAGAGTCGGTAGTTTTTGTTAATATTAGCACTTAGCACGTAGCATTTCTTGAGCAGTAAAGGCAGAGTGCCAGAGGGACAGCTGCCCGACAGGGGAGTGCGTGCACAGCTCACAACAGACTGCACGACAGAGGCAAGAAACGCTGGCTTTGGCAGACCTCAGGCAAACCCCTGCTGTGCTGCGGGGTGCACTACATGCTTTTAATGCTCCTGACGTAGTGAACTGCGTGGTCCCGTGTGTCTGTGTCACAAGCCTGAAAAGCTCAGTTGAAAGCATGAAAGTTGCGTGCAGCACAGAGCCCTGATTCTCAAGGGGATGGGGATTTCCAGGCTGAAGCCTGAATCAGTGAGGCATTTTTTTTAGTGTCTCCATGCTCCACACTACAGTGTAGGCAGATTAACCTGCTAACCTGCCCGGTTTGTAGAGGACACAGTCTTTACTGACTTTGTGTTATGTTTTCTGCCCAGTTCCCAGTGCTGCCCCTCAGCTGTCCCTGTCGAGCATGACTCCTGGTGACATCCGTGTGACGTGGCTGCCTCCTCCTCCGGAGCTGAGCAACGGCAAGATAACGAAGTACAAAATTGACTACTGCACCCTCAAGGAAGGTGAGGAAAACGACTTTTGGAAGGGGGTTGTGTCTTCTGCTTCAGCAACACTACCAACATGTCACGCTGAGGGGAAGAGGTGCAAGGTCCCTCACCGGGGGACCCATTTTTACTTGAGAACAGCCCTCCTGAAGCTGGACTGTGCTGTTGGTGGTCACAGCAGTGCTGCTGCTGCGCTACCTCCTGCTACTCCCAGGTGCCTTTTCCCGTGATTGTGCAGAAGCCTTTGTCCCCGGGGGATGGCTCCTGCGATCCTGCTGCCCCAGGAAGGCTTCCATCACCAACCCTGTGGTGCCCTGTGCACTGTGTGTTTTGGGAGGAGGGCGTTTTGCTGCTTCAGGATAAGGGTAAATGCATTGGATTCCTTTAAAATGGACTCTAATCAGTGATCCTTACGTAAGTTTTCTGGCTAGGCTGCGTTGCCCTGTTACTGAGTTTTATCTGGTTTTGTTTATATTGTCAGACACTACACGAAGCCTTCAGCAGGGATGGTAACATTTCCATATGCTGAATGCAGTTGTTCTGATTCCATGTGTGCTTGCTTTGCAAATCCTTCTGGGTATTTGCTCTTAAAACCATCAAAGCTCTGCAGCTTCTCACTTCCCGGGGTCATGCTTCTTACTAAGGGAAGGATGGGGAATGTGATGAAGTGTTGGACATGTTCCCATGTGTTTGATCTGGATTAGTAGTCTGCAGTGTTACTCCTGGCTCTTGTTGTGTTTTTTCTTTTTCTTTCTCTTTTTTTGCCTCAAGCCTGCACGTGGCTCTGTGGCGTCGTAAAACCCTGGAAACACTTGCAGTCCAGGGTTCACACTCAACCAGACACTGTTACATGGCAGGGCAGTACTCTCAGTTGAGTTAACACCCGGTGAAGCTGAAAAGCAAGACCTCTGCATTCACCAAACAGGCCGTATGAATCTCCTGCAAGACCAATTAGTCGTTACAGTGAAAATCCCAGCTCATTCTCGGTTTAAATTTCCTGCTATCTCCCCTGCGAACTTGGGTGGGCTGACGAGGGAGTGATAAAAACTCAATCTGGTGTTGGTGAAGGTGTGAGTATTGCAGAAAGCAGGGCTGCTGGATGGTTCTGGTTCAAATTAAGGTGTGGATTTAAATACAGCAGTGGGAACCACTGGAACTTACCATCAGCTGTGCTCCTGTTCTGCCGTCATGTCAGCAGCAGTAAGGGCTCTGACGGCTCCCTCCAGGCAGGCTCAATGGTGCTGAAGGCGTCCTGTGGTTCTGAATGTGATGAAGGGGGTTGTCAGTCAGGATATCAGCTCTGCCCAATCTCTAGTTCTGGTTTTTCCTGGTGGCAGAGGGCCGTGTGGGTGTTGCCGGGCTTTGTGGCTGCGCTTTGGGTGGGAAAACCCTTTTTCATTGGTGTCACCTTGGTTCCAGCAGATCAGGTTACCTCCATTGAGGTGGGTGGAAACGAAACACAGATCACTCTCTACTCACTGCATCCCAACAAAGTGTACAAAGTACGCATCGCGGCCAGCACCAGCATGGGCTACGGGGCCCCCTCTGAGTGGACCCAGCACCGGACTCCTGACAGGGACAACCAAACGCACGGTAGGAGCTGGATGGTGCCTGGGATTGGGAGCAGGGGCTGCAGGGTGTTATTTCTCAGAGGGGGAGCTTGAGGCATAACCAGAGATGTTTGCTTTCATTAGGGAATTCTAACTAATGGCTATGGTTGAACCAGGGTACCTGTGATTAAAGGTGGTGGTAACTCAGAATACACCGAGAAACTCCCACACAGCTTTTTGAAGTGCTTTTTCCTGCATCGTGCAGTTGGTAAACTCATGGGAGAGCACAACCACACTGCTCTGTTAGGCAGTGGAGGTGTCCTTCTGGCAGGATGGCCTCTTCTCACACCCCTTGCTCTCTGCCAAGGTCAGGGAGGATTCAGTAGAGCAGGAGATGAGTGATTGAACACTTTTTTCTTGTCCTCTTCTAGTCCCATTTGCCCCGACAGAATTAAAAGTCCGAGCGAAGATGGAGTCTCTCCTGATAACGTGGCAGCCCCCAGCCAACCATGCCCAGATATCAGGCTACAAGCTGTACTACCGCGAGGTGAGCCAGGAGGAGGCCAGCGATGAAAGCCCCCTGGATGGTGCTGAAGATGAGAGCTGGGACGTAGGGCCCATCAAGCTGAAGAAGAAAGTGAAGCAGTATGAACTGACTCGACTAGGTGAGCTGGTCATCTTAGCACTGGGTGCAGAAACCAGGTGTGACTCTCACACTTTACAGCAGTCCCAGGATCCTTCCAGGCAGCTCAGTGTTATCTGCTCACCTGCAGATGTGTAGAAGTCCACAACTGCATGAGCTGAGCACTCTGCCTGATGGGTTTTTTATTCTTTTAAGAGCACCCAAAATAATTGCTGATGTGAGGCTTTTGGGACTTGTTCTAAGCAAAGTTTGAAAGACAGAAATAGATGAAGGCAGTGTAGCAGCGATTGGATTTTTAACCAAGGGCCACTAATATACTTAGTATATAGTAATGAGGGGATATGAATCAATTACAGTTCCTTATTAGGTCAATATGAGAGTGCTTAGATTAAAATCACCAGTCAGTGCAATGATCTCTCCTTGTCTGGGTGTTTCTAAGAAGCTCAACAGTTGCATGCTATTTGAAATGTCTCTGTGTTAAAATGCAGATATGGGTTAATTCACAGCATACTAATTTTGGGTCAGCGTTCTCCTCCACCTCCTCTGAGGAAAAAGAGATACAAGAGTGAGTGTCTGTAGAACAAGTCTGCATTGCAGTCAGAGTTATCTGCCTGGCTCACTACATGTATTTTTTCCCATAAGGGGTTATGTTTTTGACATCTCATCATACTAATGAATTGATTTGCCCATCGATACTGGATGGAGAGAGAAAAGAGCCACGGCAGATGCGTCCTGGTAACAGGATTCTGCTTCTTAGAGTTCTTCCATCCCCCACTCATGCTTCATCCGTGCCCACTGCTGAGGCTGAGGGGCGAGTGCTTCTCCTGCTGGTTCATCTTAAACGGCTGAGGTGGATTGTGCACGGTGTAAGGGCAGCCTGCAGCACCTGGACGGACAGCTCGTGTCATCACTGAGCAGGTTTCCAGTACTCCAGGCCTGCTGCAGCCGTCCTGCCACTGAGAGGGTGTTAACAGTTAGGAGCTCCTCTGAAGAATTTAGGTCTGTAATTACTGCATTGAGGAAACCACATGTGAACATCATCACGCGCTGCTCTAACCACTGGCAAATCAGTTAGCAGAGGGGCTCGGGAGTGGGCTGAATTGGTTCCAAATGCTCTGGCATGGCGATGCTGAGAAGGCTGCTTGTTCTTCTGTAATTACTTCCTTAAATTTGGGCATCCGTCAAGACCTAATAGCTTCCTTATGATTTGGCTGTTGTGTATCAGCCATCGCCGTATCAGGAAGAGGCTCTGGTTTCTTCCAGCCATGGTCGTTCTCTTCTCTTCCCCTCGTGCTGCTGCATGATGTGCTCCTGCACGTGTACAGTAATGGGGTCGGGAATCTGGCTGTGCTGTGAAAGGCAGGAGTTTGGACATGAAACGAGGAGGAGGAGCAGCTGGGGTTTAAAGGAGTTGAGGTTTATGGCAGGGAGTTGCCCAGTGCAAGTACTTCCATCTGCTTTAGGGGTCCTGCAGGTAGCAAGGGCGCTGCACGTGGTGATGGTGCTGTCTGGATGGCCCAGAAGACATGGGCCACTGAAGTGTCCTGGCTGAAACTCCAAACTGAGTGAAGCTTGAAGAGAGAAGGTGTGAGGAAATCCCAGAATTAGGCACTGGGAACGCAAGGCTGTAGCTCAGACAGAGTTGCATGCCGTGTTACTGCAAACAAGCACAGCACACACACTGTGTGCTGCTGTGGTGCAGTCACTCAGTGCTCCTTGGCTCCACTTCTCTGCGCTGGACACACCGCCCCTTGTCCTGTCTTGATTTAGGGTTAGCCTGAGGGATAAAATCCTGTGTAGCTTGATTTGGATTTCCTGATTTCCCTTTTTTTTTTCTTTTCGGAAGCACAGTAGGACAAGAGGGGAAATGCCTTCTGATGGGACAGCTCCTCTTGAGACATGTCTCAGGCAGAGGTGGATGGATGGGCAGAAAGCAGCCATGGACAGAGCTTCTTGAGCACATGAGTTCTTCATTCACAGCAACAGTGCAGCTCTTGCACCAGCAAAGAGCCCTGCCCATGTTTCCTGCCTTAATTTCCCATGTTGTTGCTGGTCTTGCTACTAATATAGTGCCAGCTTTGTCCACCACCTCTTCTCTGTCCTGCAGGCTTCCTCTTCCTCATCCTTTGCCTTACTCTCGATATTTGATTTCTTGATTTTGCCTTTGGTTATATCCCAGCTCCCTCTATTTGAGCTGTCTGAAGCAGGAGAAGATATTTTCTCCTGTACTCTTGCTAAACTCGGGAACAAACCGTGTCTCCTTGGAGTGATATCACTAAGGTCACTCTTTGCATCTGCTCTTACGTGCAGAGTTCTGTGCTGAAATCCTGCCAGAGAGGTGGGCAGCTGTTCAAAGGTACAGAAGAAACACAGAAGCTTTAACGATCCCATGAAATCCAAAGGAAGCTGTCCTGAATCACCAGGATGGCTTATCCCTGAGAAATTCTCATCGATTCCTATCTCTGTTCTAGCAGTCGGTCTCTGTAATGGTGTGTGACTACCAGGGCTGTAATCGACAGGAAAAACAAATGGTAAGGACCTGATCCTGTCTTCCACGTGCCCATGGAGGAAGAGTGCATTCCCCTGGAAGTGACTGCCTGGAGATCAGGGCGATTTCCCACTTAGGGGAACACGTGGCATCTGGCCTACATGAACACCTTGAAAAACTGAACGGAACAACGTATTTAGCATATTGGATATATTACACACAGTCGTCCAGATTAGTGATTTGAAATGATCTGGACTGGATTATTCTGCTTATACTTAATGTAGGATGGAATGTAGTGAAATACATCTGTTTCCATGCTGCCTACTAGCTTCTTGACAGCTTGATAGAGCTTTATGTCTGCTTGTTCTGAGAGTCTGAACATCTGGGCCTGTGTATAAAAATTGAAGCCAAACCTCTGAGAAACCCAAAATACCCCTGTTTTCAGAATACGAATTGCTCGGTCACGTAGCAGAGCTGCTCTGGCTTCATGTCTGAGTGGCTGCTGTACTTTTCCTACCCAAGGATGGAGATGGAGGCCTTCTCCTTCCCTTCCCTTCATGCCCCAACAGGAGCTGCCCGCAGCTGGATCACATCTGTGAGCTCTTCCTCATCATTTTGGATCCCATCATTCATGATGAACCCAGTGAAGCCCAGCCAAAAGCTCAAGCAGGAGGCTGGGGCATGCATGCTGCTGAGAGATGGGCTGGGGGTTCTTTGTTTCACCAAGCCTGTGGCCCCAGCTGCTTGGAAGTTGAGTGCCTTTTGGCCTCTTCCCCCTTGTGTGGGTTTGAAGCATTTTCCTGTGGCTGGAGAGTGTGGAGAGGCAGATCAGGCTGCTTTGGAGGCAGATAAAACTCTGTTTGCTTTGGAGATTCTTTCAGGGACAAAAATGTGGCTGAACTGTTTTTATATTCTGAGCGTGAACATGTGTTGTGGAGCAGCGAGAGCCTTGGGTAATTGGTACCATTAGCCTCTGGGAGCGTAATCAGCGCAGTAATAATAAAATTGGCATCAATAAGAAGGGTTTTGTTCTGCTTACGTTGCCTGGCAAAGCAAGCAGTGATCTATCCGGGCAGGGAATGAACAGGCTCGGCCCAAATTAACAAACTTCATTAACATGCTGCAGTCAAGGCAGCTAAAGACAGTCTGAGGCTCTTGCTGGGCTTCTGAATGGGCTGGCTGCTGAAGGGAGAGGCTGGCGAGTGGCTCATTTGAGAACTTGGGATGTCCCAAGCTGTTTTGTTGATTAAACATCTCCATGAAAACCCCCTCAGGTGTTTCTTAGCATGGCAAAGGAAAGTTTCAGATAATGAAAGGCAGGAGGAAAGGGAGAAGTGGGTTCTGGACCAGGCCAGTGCTGTTTGGTGACGTGGTGCCCTGTCCTGCAGCTCATTTTGGGATCGGAGTGTGATGCTCCCCATGGAGCGTGTGCCTGGCTGATGGGAAGGGGATGTAAAGAGGATCCTCAGGTTTCTGGCGTGGGTTTTGTTTGCGCTGTTGCTTTCCAAACTGCAAATGTGGGAACTCTGCTGGGGAGGCAAAATAGTCCCCATACAACAAAGCTGTTGGTGACTTAAATGGACAAAAGTCCGTTTGCTACTGATAATTTCTGTAAAAAGGAGAACGAGGGAGTAGCTGTGACGATAAATGCTCCAGTTGTGAGACAATATTTGAATGTGAAAACCCTGTAAGAGGAAGGGGGTGTGTGTGTCCTGATGCATTTTAGCAAATACAGCTCTGTTAGAGCTGCTTTCTTGGGAAAAGCTGGTCAGCTGTAAGAAAACGTGTCTAAGTGGAGGAGGACCGGTAAGAAAAGTAACCCCAGTCAAACCCTGCTTGATTTTTTCAGCTCCTGGGAAGCTCTACGAGGTGAAGCTGGTGGCATTCAACAAGCACGAAGATGGTTATGCAGCCGTTTGGAAGGGCAAAACCGAAAAGGCACCTGCAGCAGCAGTAGGTGAGGAATGCCCCATTTGCTGTCTGTCTCTTCTGTTTGGCACGTGGCCTCAAAGGAAAGATACAGGTACAGAAGGACTTCAACAGGCACAGTGCCAAAATGGGGAAGGTCCCAAGATAAGGGAACTCCCCTTGACAGTCATTGCAGTTGTTTTGGAGGAATTATCTTGGGAAGGAGAGAATGGAGCGAATTTTCCTCTTTCTCAGTACTCTCTGGCCCCATGAAGTGGCTCAGGGATGGTTTTGGAAATGCCCGGTAACCTGGGTTTCATCTCTTACGTTACACAGATTCAGGAATGTGGGTGATCTGCATGCCAGGTTTCTCAGTGTTAGAAATTGAAAGCTGTGATCCCAGCTCTGCCAGTCTGTGGTGGGGTGGTGAAGAGCCTGGGCTCCTCCTCACCCTGGTGTGGGCCTGTTGAGCAGGTAACTTTGAAGCTGGCCTCCTGTATGCCCCAGCAGTACGCCACCAGTGTGGTGTGGGGGTCCTCACTGGGATTTTTCCCCATAAATGAAGAAAAGCATGGACAGCTGTGCACACAGATGGGCTAAGCAGGACATCCATGGTTACACTGGAGGACAACATCTTTTTGCAAGCTTCACAGCCTGTTTTATTCCCTGATTTCTGTCTGTGATAGCTGTCCCTTGCCCCACTGTCATTGCATCTCCACATCTTTCGCTTTGTCTTGCACCACCGTAGATCCCCCGGTGCAGAAGGGTCCCCCACTGCCTCCAGTCCAAGTCTATGCAGAGTCCAACAGCTCAACATCCATATGGCTCAGGTGGAAGAAACCTGACTTCACCACGGTCAAGATCGTCAACTACACCGTGCGCTTCAGCCCCTGGGGCCTGAAAAACGCCTCTCTTGTTACGTACTACACAAGGTAAAGAGGGATGCTGAGGGTTCATCTGCCATATATTGCTCATATCAGGAGTAAACACAAGGGAGGAGGAATCTGCAGGGATGTCCCAATTCCTGGCAAAATCCTGGGTGTTTTAAATGCTGGGATTGTCTGCTTCAGTCACAGATGGATTCAGAGATGGTGAAATGTGGCACTGGGATTTCCACAGTGGGAGTTTGTCCATGACCAGGAGGCAATTTACAGACCAGTCTCTGCATCTTTTCTGTATTATATGGACCTTATGTGCTTATTTCCCTGTTGATGACAAAGCCAGGCACAATTATGGCCAGACTCAATGCATCCGTGATTTGCAAGGTGGTCCTCACAAGTTTGGTTTAAAAATGGCTAGTGTCTAAGGAGTTGTGATTTGGGGATATATTTTAAATTTAGATTTCCATGCAGGTTTTCAGCCTGTAGCTAGGCTTTTCTCTGCAAGGACATAAAAAGGGGCCCCAAAGGCTGGGAACCTGCTTTCCTCTGTATCTGGGAGCTGAGTGCTCTAGCATTCACATGACCACAGAAGATGAATATTTAGGTGAAAAAAAGTTAGGATAACCTCTTACAGTGCTCCTGGTAAGGTACCAGGGTAGCCATGGGTTCCATCTCCTGTTAATGACCTTGTGAATGCCTCCTCTTTTGGCAGCTCGGATGAAGACATCCTCATCAGTGGGCTGAAGCCCTACACCAGGTATGAGTTTGCTGTGCAGTCCAATGGTGTTGGTATCGATGGGCCCTTCGGCAGCGTGGTGGAGCGGTTCACCCTTCCCGACCGTGAGTATTTATGGGAATTGAACCTTGATCTTTCCTGGATTTCTGTGAATCTCCATCAAATCCCTGAGAGATTCCAAGCTCTGATGTCACTGTGTACATAAGAAGCTCAGAGATGCTCAGGGTTCCAAGCCCACTGAAGGAGCACAACAAATCCTGTCCTGTAGCGAGCTCAGTAGCCTCCTTCCCTCTGCACTCTCAGCAGCTTGTTTGGATGAGCTGTCCAGCCACCTGGGTCACACATCATTTTATGTGTGCCAGCATAACTGTGGCACCACTGAGAAAGATTCATGGAAGGCACAGTCATCATGCCCTGAAGGCTAGGTGCTCTCCTCCTCGTTTCTGCTGCTCACAGTGGGTCTTTACTCACATCTGCCAGGTCCCTCAACTCCTCCGTCTGACCTGCGGCTGCACCCACTCAACCCCTACGCCGTGCAGGTGCACTGGTGCCCTCCTGCCGAGCCCAATGGCATCATCGTGGAATACCTCATCCTGTACAATGCCAACAACACGCAGCCTGATGACATGTGGACCTTGCTGACACGAGAAGGTGAGACATCCAGGCAAACACCTGTCTTCAGTCTCTTCTAAGCTCAACTAAATGCCCCACCAGCTATTTGGTTGCTCCTGCCTTCTCCCCTGAGTTTTGTGTCAGCCTACAGAGCCTGGGCTGCTTTTTGCCTCTCTTTGAGTACATACAAATAAATTCAAGCCACCAGCGTTCATGACACATATGCTGATCATTTCTTCCGGTCATACAAGAGAGTGCAGGGCTGTGACTGATGAGAGATGTGAAATCACGTACATATCTAGGGCTGAAACAGCCATTATTGTCCAGCAGACATCCAGGAGATACAGGCCACTGCCTGGTCACTCCTAGGAGGATTTATGTCAGCAACACTGCATGCAGTCTGTGTCATCAGCTCTGTAAGCAGCACATTCATTAAGACCTAGGAGGTGTCTGAATTACTTCTTAGAGCTCATGGCACAAAATCTCTCACTTCTGGCAGTTCAACAGACTTCCACTGCTGCTTCGCTGCAGCCCTGTGAATGCACTTGAAATTGCACATTTTTAACCTCTCTTGGCTTGCTTTTGATCAGGAAATATCTTCAGCACTGAAGTGCATGGACTGGAAAGTGATACCAGATACTTCTTCAAGATGGGAGCAAAGACAGTGGTGGGGTCTGGTCCCTATTCAAACGTTAAGGATGTGCACACCCTGCGGGAGAAATTGTCTGGTACGAATTTCCCCTTTGTCCCGGGGCAGGAAACGAGTTGCAGTGCTGAAAACCGCAGTTCATCAGCAGTGGCATTTCTCTGTTTGCTAACGAATTGCCTGGTGTCACCGTGCAGAATGTGAGATGAGACTGTGGGTAGGAGAGTGCAGAGGATCGCAGCGGGGTCCTCAGATGTGCAGCTCCGTAGGCCCCAAGCAGCCCCAGAACCCATCCCGCAGCAGAACTCAGTCTCTCATCTGCCATCTCAGCCCCCCTTTAAAGGCACGTGCCACCTGCATCTCGCTGCCTTTGTTAGGCCTGTGTAGCATGAAATTAATGAATATACATGGATGCCAGCTTGCTTTAAGGTGTTCTAAATTGTCACTGCCAAGCCATATTTAATCCTTTTCATATATAAAGGCATCACCCATTGGTTTTAGTGAAGCTGATGGTTCTCTGAACTGAGAACACTTTGTGCCTCCTTCCTGCTAACAGCTGAAATAACGCAGCTGTCCTTCCCCTCCTAGATGTTCTGGACATCCACTCTGTCACGGGAATCATCGTGGGAGTCTGCCTGGGGCTGCTCTGCATCCTCTTCTGCATGTGCGCCAGCTTTCGCAACAGCAAGCAGAGGTAGGTGCCACCTCGCCTTGCAGGGGGGAGAGGAGGCTGGTGTGGAAGGAGGCAAAATGTGCTGGGACCTTCTTCCCTGTGTTCAGCTGGGCGGTTTGGGATGCAGTGCACATGACACCAGTTAATGTAGAGATTGAGTTATGGGAGCGTTAGCCAGCTAAAAGGAACATATATTTTATTTTTTTTTTCTGATGGGGGGAAAAAAAGGCAACAAAAGGGAAAAAAACACTATTTGCCATTTGCCTGGTTATTTCATGTGTGTGTTTGAGCAGTATTTTGCTTCTGATGCTGGACAACTCTAAGGATGTTTGGTAAAACTTTCACTTGGGCAGGTGATGAAAGACAGCGACCGCCCTGTGACTAACAGCTTGTTTTAGGTAGGATTGGACTCAGCCCAAAGCCCCCTGCTATTGCAGGGGTCTGGATCCAGCCACAAGCATTTGGAAAGACTGCGATAGGAAACCAGCTTAGTGCCGGGGGAGAGCTTTGAGCTGGTGAGAGATCCCAGGCCTCGGAACAAGCAGCTTCCTCACGAGTGTCAGGCTTGGGTCTAGTTGCTTCTACAGGGATGGGCTGAGTGGCCTGAGCTGGATTACTTTATCTGGTAGTTTGGGGCAGAGGAACACAACGTGAAGGTGATCAGAGAAGTCAACTCTTGTTGTTTTCCCTCAGGGAGGCCCTGCCAGGCCTGGATTCTCAGGCAGCTGGCAACCACGCTTACTACCACCGGGGCAGGCAAGGGGTGGCAGCTCCCAGTGCCACCTCAGACGCGCACGAACTGGAGTCCCTGATGTCCCCGCTGCCAGAGGATGCACCCGTGCCCCTGGGAGACATCACAGAACTGACAGAAGTGCACAGCCTCATCCACACCAGCCTCCCTGAGGACATCGTTCATGGGAAGAGGAAGGTAAGGACCCGTGCACGTGGTGACTGCACTCCTCCAGGCAGGAGCCTTCATTTGGGGTGTTCCTGCTGGGAAGTCGGGGTCTGATTCTGTCTGGCTCTGCAGAATGCGGGTAGTTTTGGCTGCAGGCTGTCAGGTCCAAGTTTGGGATCACTGTGCCATCTGCTGTCCTGCTTCACCTGCCAGGGGTAGTGACCCCTTAGCCCTAGAAGACAAGAAGTCTTTCCCAGCTTGCCTGACATTGCGTTGTCTTTCCCTCCTCCCTGCCCATTTCCTCTCTCAAGCTCGTCTGAAACATTTCATTCCATTAGGGAACCTTTAATTGGCCTAATTTAGTTAATCTGTTTATGCCTCTCTTTGTAACCCGGGGAGAGCATGTAAAGTAATTAGGAGGTTCAGTGAGACAAACGCCTTGTGAACGCAGGGGATTTGCACCAACAATCCTCCTGTGTGTCGCAGGAGGGAAGGTGAGCTCAGGATGTGTGGCTAACCTGTGCTTGCTGCTAGCAGCGAGGCAGCTGTGACTGTTTTAGGAAATAAAACACCTTCAGCTGCCTTTAACAGCCCCGTGCACCGAAGCCATGCTCTTGGCAGTCCCCGAGTGCCGTGTCGAATCGGTGCTCAGCTGAAGGAGACCGTCTGCAGCCAAGCCACATCCCTGGATTTCAGCAGAATGGAGCTGCCTTTCTGGACCCGAGCCGAAGAAAGAGTGTGAGGAATTTCCTACAGCTCTTTCTGTCAAATAAGGAACAAATGTTTTCAGCGATGGTGACTTACCCCGAGAACAGGTCAGGCGGAGGAAAGTCCCCTGCTCTGGGAGGCCTTTCTAGGGGCAGTGTATCCAGATCTCTCTTCCAAAGCAGGAGTGCTGTCTGCAGGGATCTGCAGGATGACTTCTGACTTGGGGCTGGCAGTGCCCTCCAGTGGGAGGGGGCGATTCTGCCTGTAGGTTCTCTGCCTCCTTAATCGAATGGGGAAAAGCAAGTGAGAGTTAAGGTTGCCAAGTCGTTTTGCTGGCAGAACAACCGGCTTGGCTTGTGATGGATGTGGACAGGGAAGCAGGGAGCACCATGGAGCAGCCACCCGGAGAGCAGCGTTGTCACCCGAGGAGCCCGGTGAGCTGAGGATGACCTTGCAGGTGACAGAGCTGGAGTGGTGGCCGGCAGCAACAGGCTGCTGTTGCTGGGAGCGGGCACTGGAGGGAGATGTGCGCCCGCACAGGAGCCCCCGCTGCCCCCTGCCCGCTGGGACGTGCCACCTGAGCCAGCCCGAGCTCCATCTCACCCACCTCATGCCCTGCTGGGTATATTCAGGTGTGAAAAGACACAGCCCAAAACCATCTTTATGCTGCACTTGCCAAGAGACTCCAGCGGAGCTTGGAGGCTCCGTGCTGTTAGGAGATGTGCGGGCACAAAGAAGGGACAGCAGCAGCAGCCCCTCTCTCCTGATCTCCCATCGCAGCGTGGGACCGGGTGGATTCCCAGCAGCGTGGCTTCAGGAGGAAGGGACAAAATCACGTCTGGGTGGCACCACGTGGAGGTCACACACCAGGGTCTGTACGAGCACTGACAAGTGATTTTTTTTTCCTTTTTTTCGTGTCTTCCCCTTCCCAGTGACCCCCAGGCTGCCGCCCTCGGCAGCGCGCTCTGAGTGACGCCGTAACGCAGGGGCCGTGGTGCCGCAGCTCCGTTTCCCCTGACAGATGGACTGAGGATGCTGAAATGGCTCTGCTCCAGGCATCTCTGCCACTGCTGCTTCGGGGCCAAGCAATTTGGGGGGTGGGGGAGAGCATTAAAAAGCATCTGCTTTCCGTGGAAGACTTGAGCTTTTCATTGAGGGAAGCCAAATCCAAGCGTTTTGGCCTAGAAATGTTTGCTGTTGTGCTGGAACCTTGCTTGTTTGCTGCCCAGCTCTGTCCTGGGGAGTCTCCTTCCACGGGGACTGTGTTTCCCTTGAAGCATCCCTGTTTTTCAGAGGGCAAAGCTGTAACACGTCGGGCAGCTTGGATCTCCCCAAGTTGTTTTTCATTTTTTTGTTGAAATTCTTCTGCGTGGAAGCAAAATCCCGATGTTTTCTGGAGAGTCCTAGGTAAGAGCTGTGCTCCCGTTGACAGCTGGCAGAGATTCTCCTTTATCTGACCGGGGAGAGCTTCGTGTTAGCCTCTGTGGGCAGGAATTTGGCCTGTTTGCATGGCACAGGGTTTTCCCTCTCCTACAGACTGGTACCACTCAGCGATGAGTCTCTTCTCTCCACTGTGCCACCCTTAAAAGCTGGGCACGTCTGAAATGTCGCCAGCTTTCTTCTGTGCAGGGCTTCAAGCCAGCTTAAATAATAGTCCCCATAAAACAGGGAAGGCTTCAGGATCAGCATTTCCTACATGGTCATTCTCAGCTCCTACATGTGCGTGAAATCTCTGCTTGTCGCTGGAAGGTGGCATGGTCTGGGCACGTTTTTATCAGGTGGAGTTTCTATGAACAGGCTAAAATGAAGAGGCTTGTTTGCTTTGATAAGGATTTAGCTGTAGTGGAAACACCTCTCATTGGAAGATGTTTTTATTAGTTTCCATTCTTGTGTTTGCAGTGGACTGAAAAAGGGATTTTTCCCTCTGAATTGGTGTTAGGCTGACACCCCTTCCCCTTGTTCTTCTATGGTAAGAAAAAAAAAACACAAAAGACAAGAGAACATTTCCCTGTCATCTTCAGCCATTCGCTGTTACCCTTGTGTGGAAACAAACGGTATCATTTATTACACCAGAAGATATTGCCTGAAAGAAACAGAAGCTTCCAGGCACACAAGACCTTTGGGTCTACGATGAAAGCAGACCTGGAGTTAGCTGCAGCTGCCCAACCTCGGAGACTCAGCCCCACGAAGGATCCCCTGCACCGTAACGGGCTCCAACAACA
This sequence comes from Aythya ferina, assembly GCF_964211825.1. Taxonomy (NCBI): domain Eukaryota; kingdom Metazoa; phylum Chordata; class Aves; order Anseriformes; family Anatidae; genus Aythya; species Aythya ferina. Next base: position 2,864,115 of record NC_140307.1, read on the forward strand.
CGCGGGATCTGGGCCATGTTGTGTGGCTGATGGCTTTTTTCTGTTTGTTGAAAGTTGCAAAGTGGTGCAAAACAAGTTTGTTCTTCGTTGCAGCCAATTTCAGCCAGAGCCGAGCAGGCTGTTCCCAGAGTCATCAAAACCTATGTAAACACGGCAGATTGACGTTTCCGCTAACAGATGGCCCGTTGGGGATTGCAGCAGAGCTGCCTGTTTCTCTCCACATTTTTTGGTATTCACAAGATGCCTGCAAGAAGGTTTTCAAGTTTGCTCTGTGTGTACGCGTATGCGTGTGATGCTCAGATCTCTCTGATGGCAAATATGCATGCGAGCATCTATAATAGGACCCACACATTTGCGGGCGGGTGTGCATATTTGTGTAGGTTCGGCGCTGAAATTTCCAGGCAGTATTTGCTCAGTAACGTATGTTCCTTGGAAGAGGCACAGAAGCCATCAGTCAGCGGTGGAGCTGCAGAAAGATGGCAGGAGAAGCAACCGGAGCGCATCGCTTGAGCATTCACATTTAGTGACATTCCTTGTCGTGAGCCCTGTGTGAGTGTTTGCTTGATTTCTTGCTGTTAGAGGGTAGTTTAGTGCTTGCCTGCTTACAAGGGAAGCAGTTAGGGGATGCTCTTGGCTCAGAGCATATTGTTGAGGATCGTGGAGAGAAAAACAGCCAAGCTGCTGCCTCCAGCATCTACTTCTGAATTAGACTGCTTGATGTCCACAGCTCCAGGTTGAGCAGCCCCTGTTCTACAGGGTTCAGTCACTTAAACGAGGCTCTTTACTCCTTGTTTTCCTGGGGCTTGATCCCAAGGCAGTGGCTGAGCTCCTGTGACTTGGGGTTGGCACAGGGATGGGATGTGCTCTGCCTCCCACCAGGGCAGGGTGGTCAGAGGGCTCAGGAAGGCTCAGGCAGCCCCTTGGCATGTAGGTGACTGCTTAAAATGCCTCCTGCCAGCACGAGGTAGCGTTTGCTGCTTGCTGAATAGCTGACTGAGGAATGCCTGGCTCACATACAACATCTGGTCCTGTATTTCTACCTAATTTCCAGCCAGATGGACCAAAGCACGAGGAGGTCAAATGACTCACGCAAGGTCAGGCTGATGTCAGAAATCTCCTTGCTGCCTTGGCTGGGCTCGCGCTGCCTTCTCTCTTGCTGGAGTAGAGCAGGGCTGTGCAAGCAGTGGCACGAAGCAGAGCAGAAGAGCAGAAACCTGGTTTTTCCCTGCCTGCCAGTGAGCAGTCGGTGGTTCGGGGGTGTGAATGGATGTGCCGCGCATCTTCACCCTCAACAACCACCATGCTCACACCACCAGTGCTCTGTGCACACCCACGCTTGTCGGGTCAGGGTGTCCTCTTCACTTTCTCTTTGCTTTCACCTTGCATCATCCTCTCACATCTGTCTGGGCAGATTTTAGCATCTGAGGAAGGAGCCTACAGGCAGCTGGCTCACGTCGTCCTTAAACCCGCGTGGTTGCGTCAGCAGCAAGGCTGAGCTCAGGTAGATGCAGGGCAGCCCAGTAAAATCAGACCCTGGAAAGCAAATACTTTTCTGCCTGTGAACTAATAGTCTGAGCTGTTAAATAACTTCAGCTCTTAAAGGCCCACATTTCCCATGCACAGAGGTGTGCATTCAACAGTTTATTGCAAGGGGAAGCTGAGAGAACCCAGAACAAATTGCGTTCAGCCCATATAATTTAATTAGATCTACAAACAAGGTAACACTGCTTGCCCAGGGGATTTCAGCTGAACTAGGAATTGCTTGGTGGTCTGTTGCACCAAATAAATAAATAAATGAAATAAGGCCCCGAATTTTGTGCCTCTTTATGGACGGGCAGTAGCCGAGTGTTTACCCAGGCCTGAGCTGAGAGCAGGAAATGTGCCCGCACGGCATTTAGCATTGTCTTCAGCCCTTGCACACAGGTGAGGGTCCTTTTCCACGCTGCGGAGCGTTGCTTTTGCCAAAGCAAATACTGGAGTCGTTCAGCTCCAGGCTTCCAGCATCCCCGTTCGCTTCCAGCTTTGCGGTGCTTTCAGGAGGCTCGTTCAGCTCGGGGCTGCTGGCAGCTTCGCAGGGGATCGATTGCAGGGGACCTTCAGGTGGGTTTTGTGCCATGGTGTACACTCAAAATGTGAGAATCAGTGGAAGGCCCCTTCTGAGTCCTGTTGAGAGCCACCTGGCAACTCGTAGCCACTTGCTCGCCATCAGACGGTGGCACAGAGCAGTGACCTGTTGTCGTGGGGTGACTGTGCCAGTCTGCTCCTATTTCGGTGTCTCCAGGAGCGTTCCCTGCGTTTAGCTTCAATCTCCCAACACCACGCTGTTCTCTCCAAGTTGCACTTCCCTTTTTCAAGCCATTTCTCATTTCAGGCTTAAGAGGATAAGGATCGGTGTCTGTGGTAATTGGATCTCTTCTCTCTCCCACTTTTTTTCCTGCAGTCTTCATGGAATAAATCGGCTAACCAGCCCTGGACAAACAGCATAGCCCGATACGGGGACGCTATCACAAAGGAGCCTCTCTCTGCCGTGAACGGATCACTGAAGCTCCCTTCCAGCGCAGGACAAAAGCTTTTGTTACAAGCTCTGGTTTACGATGCCGTGTTGGTGGGTGTCCTTTGGTTTATTGGCTTGTGCATTCTGATGTGGTTTTCTCCTTTTTCCCCATCTCCCTTCCTCCTTTTTGCAGCAAAAAGGGGAAAATATTTTCTTCTGAGCTGGCTTTAGTTGGCTGCTCACGGGCTTTATCTCTTTCCTGGGTATAGGAGCGCACGCCAGTGAGACGGATGGGATTTGAGTAAAAGCTGCTTGTTTTTTTTTTTTTTTTTTTTTTTTTTCCAAGCATCTCTGAAAGCCTCAGCTCTCCCCTCATCTCCTCTCTTGATTTAAGCCACCCCCCAAGGGCCTGTGCTGAAGAGGGCTGGAAAAAAACAAAAGCTGAAAAGGGCTCAGGCCTTTGGGTGGTGGCCAGAGGGCTCAGGGAGCAAGGCTGTGGTAGTCCTGGTTCCTGAGGATCTGGAGCCAGCACCAGCAGTCTGCTCGTGAGCTAGGAGCTGCAGTGCTCAGCACAGAGGCGTTAAAATCTGCAGTGTGCTCGCCTGAAGAAGGAATTGCATTTTTCCCTGTGGCAGGAGTCAGATCAAGGGCTGATTTGAACTCCTCCAGACAGAGCAGAGCAATTCCCACTGCACTTGTCATCCTTCTGTGGGTGTACGGACTGGGAAGAAGTGCTCTTTCTGGTATTTCTTCATGGGAATAAATGTGTACAACTGTGTTTGAGAGGACATCTGGGCCACCTCTGCAAAGCAAGCTGGTACCTGCTCAGGCTGTCTGTACCAGAATTGTCTGGGTGCTGCTTTAAAAAGCTCACCCCCAACAAATTCTGCCAAGCAACCCACCTATGTTTTCTTCCTAGATAGTGGTGTGAAAATCAATTATACGCAGGATGTAATTAACGTTGTGGATAGAGTTAAGACAATGTTTTACAACCCAATTACGGGGCACTGTTTACAGCACAGCTTACCCATCAGAGTTTGTCAACAAAGAGGGAAAAGTGTTAAAATATGTAAATGATGCACAAAGTTGGCTTCAACAGCGAGCACAAATTACACATGGGATGTCTCACTTCCATACTCCGAATTGTCTTCTTCCTGCTAAATCACACGGCGCAGAATCTGAGTGCTGATTGCCTGAGGTGCCCTTCAGGAACTTCCAAAATAGTTTGACTGATGAATTATTGAGTGGCGATCAGATGAATTATTGAATGATAAGCAGAATGGTCTGCTTGTGAGCCAGATTTCTGCAGACCCTATAGCCTGAACTACTGGAACTGCGGAAGAGAACTGATTATTTTAAACCAAAAAGGTGAAGGGAGCCCTGGAATCTACTTGTGGGTCCTTGTCATGAGCTGTCTCAGCAGCCAATTTTCTCAAGTGCTGCCTGCTCGCCCTGTAGAAATCTGGCTGTTAATACAGAAATGGACTGGTGAGTTTTGAAAATTGTTGTCTTTGACAGAGGCTTGGAGAAATGGTTGCTTCAGCCTGCCAAGAAACCTGGGGCGTATCGCTCCCTTGGGACTTGCTTTCCCAAATGTGAAGTAGGAATAATGATCCCGAGATGATTTGAGATGCTTCTTAAGGCTTCAGCTCTGAAAAACATATCAAGATAATGCTTAATAGCAGCACGTGTACATCCCATTGCACTCTGTGGGATTAAAAAAACACCGCATGTTGCAGTGCGTGGTTGGGTCACAGCCTCAATTAATTTACTTTGCCTTTTAATTTTTTTTTTTTCCCCTTTCTGATAACAGAATGAAGCAAAGAAAAGCCACCCCCCAGCCAGCCTCCACCAAGTGGAAGCAGAGGTCATCGTCCATTCTGATTTTTCAGCCTCTGACAGAGACTACGACTCCCAGCTGCACGCCCTGGACACCGAAGAGGCAGAAACAGAGGAGCAGGAGCCTGACGAGTTGCCCTCCGGTGAGGTGGCTCCTCCCGGCTCTCCCAGCGCCCAGCAGGATGCTGGCCAAGCGTTGGATGGCTCCCGGAGTGGTTCTGAGGTTCAGACCCAGGAGGAGCCGTTACACAGCGCCAGAGAAACTCCCAAAACTGAGGCCGTTTGCGTCCCTGGGCTCACCAATGGCTTCCACAGGCACGGGGAGAGTCTGGATTCGGTGGAAAGCGGAGATTCGGACTCCGTCCAGGAGTGCAGGGGGGATGTGCGGCCGGTCAAGTGCCAGTTGCTTTCCGTGGCGCTGGAGGAGGCCCCCCTGTGTAGTAACTCTGGTTTAAGCAGTTCGTCCTCAGCATCTGAGAACATGGCACGTGTCCACAATCACTGAAGAGTTAAACTGATCTGATTTTGATCATGGGAGAGCTAGAAGCACTACAAAGGGCCTGTCCCCGTGAGGTACCGCGTGCCCAAGACTCGCTGGACCCAGCGGGAGCTGAGAAGGCTCAGCATCTCACCGGGACGGGGCTAGGACCTGTCAGCTGTACATAGCGCCTTCAAGAAACCAGTAGGTAGAAGGATAAGGGCCCAGCTTTCTTCCCGCTGAAGCTAGTGAGTAACTTGGTGTTCGTGGGAGCAGGACTGAGCCGTCTCCAAAGTCTGACCCAGCACCAGGGCTAGGACGCAGCCCGCTGCGGTCCTCGAGGCGCCCAGCAAGGCTCCTGCTGCTGCTGGCACGAGGCAGGGTGCACCGGGCGCTTCTCCTGCACCGTCTGCTCGCCAGGGAGGGCCTTGGCACTGCCTTCTGCCTCGCCGTGTTGGGATGAAATCTGTTCTGAGTCCCACAAGGGGGTGGAAGCAACACAAACAGATGCCGCGAGCTGTAACCACCAGCCTTTTCTGCCCTCCCGTGGTTAAAAGGATTATAAGGCTCTCTTTGTACGCTACCACAGTAACTATTGCTAGCAGGCTGATGTAGTGGCCTTTTATTACACACTCTACGAGTGCCTCTAACAACTTGTACTATATAGAACCTTCTTCAGCGTCTGGGTCATTTCACCAGCCCGGGCTTGGTTTTACGTAGGTTCTTGTACCTAATATTTTAGGTACACATCTGTCCTTTTAATGTACAACATGTATTTTTATTTCCTTGGAGCATCTTTATATTATTTAATTTTATAAAGTGGAGTAGTGTGTGGTATAGAGTAGCATTTTTACTACTTCTCTCTCTCTTTTTTTTTCCTCCCTAACAACACAACTACCTCATGTCTGTTGGAGAAAAAAAAAGCAGTAAATCTACTCTTTTGTTATAGTCCATTATAGGTTTTAACTTATTCTTATACTGCCTTTTTCTAAAGAATATGTTTGCACTGGTTGCTGACTATTTTTATTGAATAGCGCTGCAGAGCTGATGTCTTATCTTGGTTTGTTTCTAAGTATTGTTGGGGGACACGTTCCCTGCAGCTGGAGAGTTGGGCTGTGCGCTCTGTAGGACTCTGTTTTGCAGGAGCTGGTGAAAGGAGGCTGCTTCAGCTGGTGGGATGGTGGTCAGCCTTTCTCTAGAAGTTTATACTAGCAAAGATGAAAAAACACCAATTAGAAAATCAAGCTGTGATCTAGGGGAAAAAAGAACCAATTGCAAAAGTAAATTGTGATCTTGGGGACATGTCTTTGTGCCCAAGTGGAGACACCTCAGCTGTTTCTGATTTTTCAGAGAGCAGCTCTCAGCCTCCTGTAAGCTGTAGACCCGCTAAAGGCTTTGAATGAACAGGTGATAATTTCTAGTCACCTCTGAAAATGCTGGCCGAAGTACTTTTTAAGACCAGAACAAAATCAAAGTGAAGTCCTCAAGTCCTTGTGCTCACACTGCTAGGTCCAGGTTTATTAGAGATAACATTTGAAAGACATCCTGTGACCCTTCCTTGCTGACACCGTTGGCTTGCTGCTGCTGTGTCTCTCAGCCTGGCCTTCTGGTGGTGGGTGAACTCCTCTGGCTGGCCTTTAGCCTGTCTCTGCCCTGTTCCAGGGTCGTGGATTTTGACTGTGAACACTGTAGATGGACTCCTCGGGGGTGATAAGGATTGTTAATTCTGCTCATGGGGTGTTTGGTAAATGTTCTGCCTTCCTGAGGGTTCAGAGATCTGGCTGTTTGTTAAAAGATAAAATGGGGATAAAGATTCCCAGCTGGTGTTTGGTATCGTGAGGAGTCTCAGAAATGCTGGCTGAGTCTCAGAGTCACCAAGGCTGTGTGTGGCACGGAGACTGGAGAGCAGTGCCAGCGAGCAGGCCAGGCAGGAGCTAGTGCATGGAGCTAGAAAGCCAAGAAATGATAACTGGGCAGAGGAAGTGCATAATTAACCTCCAGAACTCCCTGCCACAAGACTTTGAGACTAACGACTTAGCAGGGCTGCAGATAAGGCAGTGAAGTGTTATTGCAGGCAATGAGGGCAATTCACAGTTCTTTGGGAGCGGATGCAATTGCAGAGGTATAAACCCTCAGCTGGGCACTATCAGGCACCAGCTGCGGAGGGTGGGGGGAGAGACTGGGCCTGAGTTGCTGTTAGCTTTATGGAAGGGTCCTTGTCCTTCCCTGATGACAGAGCAGACCCTGCACAAGCCACATTGCTAGCTGTGATGTGCAAAAAGTGGGGTACAGCCGTGGGGTAAGCATTGCTGATCAGCCTGAAATCCCTTCTTGCCTGTCACTGAAGCAGGCACGGCGTGGCAGCATTCCCCTGGATCATCTGGGCTGATCGTGAAACCTCCACGCTAGTTGTGTGCTCTAAGAGCAGAGAGCAGACCCTTCTCCTTACACACCACAGAAACAGTTTTGTGTCCCCACCTCGAAGCTGCTTCTGATCTCGTTCCACCCCAGTGAATTTTACCAGGGCACGAAGCTGGCACCGTTTGGATGTCCCGGCGCTGTGGGGGCAGTGGACTGGAGTGCCAGAGCTCATCTGCAGAAATCAGGGCCGTTCCCTCACACCAAGAGATGCCAACAGTGAGGCTCTGTACGAGCACTGTGTCCATGCAGTGTCCAGGGGCCTTGATGCCCTCGTTTGCTGCAGCTCTGCCCCAGGGCCCTCCTGTCCTGAGCACGCGTGGGACTGGGTTAGAAATGAATGGAAGAAGACAGACAGTGCACACGTGACGTGTAAAGCTGAAGCAACCAGTGCATATATTTTTTTATCATGAAATAAGTAGCTTTCTTGCAAATTTCTCACAGACACTCAAGCTGTTGATACCTTTAATTACCCATCACACTTAATATATGTTCCTACACATCAGGCTCCCTTCCCCCTTCCCTTCCTTTCAGTAACACTAAAGATTATTGCTAGTCAGCTTTTTGCCGGTGTATATTGTTTTACATTGTTAAAATGTCAGATTTGTCTCACTGGCATAATTTTGTAGTATTAATGTTGCCATTTGGCTACACAACTGTATATTTCCCATGCTGCTGTGAGAGTCACAATTCTTATTCCTTTACTTCTTTTAAATCCCTGCTACATGAAATACATGACTCAGCTGAGGATCTCCACTCTTTGATTTCCTACTTAACAGACAATAAAGTTCTGGTTGAAATAGTTAAAATCAGATAACTTATAACCTAGGTTCTGAGAGTTTTTTTTTTTTATGTTACTAGCCTAATAATCCTGAGGTCAGCCCATGAAACATGCTGTATAAGAAAACAACCACTTCAGTACATTGCTATACATGTTTTTGGTCTCATTAGAAATAGATGTCTTGAAGGGATCATTTTGTCTTTTCTAATCAATACCCTTGTTAGAAAAGAGGGCTTTAGTCCAGCAGAAATCCACCATCTCGTTCTGTTACTGTATTCCCTCGATAATATTTTAAAATTAAATTTCATTTAACTTTCTACACAGTGCATAAGGACGTGTAACCAGAACTTGATCTTGTTTGAAGATTGTGTCTGTATTTGGTTCCATGCTGTACTTAATTATAACTTTCTTTCTTCAGAGACTGTTCTTACTCCACAAATACTCTTTAGTGTTAAAGTGTAAGAAGACATTGTCCTTATATTCCTTAACTAATGGATTATTAATAAAATATTTTAAAAAAACAGTGGAATTTGTCTCAGGAGTCAGTCTGTTACAGCTCTCAGAGAGCAAGTTGCTGCGGAAGGCTCGTCTTGTAACTTTGGAGCGGCTGGGCCCTGGGAAATGTGGTTTTAATGCTTACTCATTTCTCAACTGTTGAACTGATTCCTAGAAGAAAAAAAAACAAGTCCAGTTTTGTACATTGTCTCGTTGGGGATTTTTATGGGGAAAATAAGCAGAAGCATCTAGCAAAGAAATGGTGAGACCTCTCCTAGATGGTGCAGTAGGTTAAATACTCAGTGGCTTGTGTCCAGCAAGATTGGCAAGAAGATGTCTGGCGGTGCCTGAGGACACACTATTAACCTCCCATGCATCTCCCTTTCTTCCTAGGATGCATTCCCTACTTGAGGAGATGGCTTCCATTATTGCTTTATGCTGCCAGGACTACGGGGCCATAAAAACTCATTTTATCTGCATTATAGAGGTAATAAATCTGCACTTAGCATAGTGTTCGCTGATAGTGGTTACAGGGAACTCTGTCAGACTGCCCAATTCTGACGAGTTTTTCTCTTAATGACAGGTAACGAGCAAGGAAGGACCTTTGTGAGGGTTATGACTGCACGCCCAACATCCACCTCAGTTCACAGCATGTGATGCTTGCAGGAGGCTGCCGAGGGGGCACGGTGGGGCAGCACCTGGATTAACAGAGCAGAGGGACGGATGGACAGAGCGGTTACAGGGGAGCTGGGACTACGGAGGACTGGAGATAAGAGATTTGTTTGCATTTCATTCCCTTGGCAGTATTTATTGCCGTGCTGTGATGTAGCTGGCAATATCCTCATACTGGGCTCGAGGCTCCTGTGGTCTCAGGTAGCTCAGCAAGGGGCTGGTGCAGCACAGCAGGAGGCAGCGAGGTGGCCGGGGATGCTCCACAGCTGTTCCCATCGCACTCTGGATACCGACTGGGCTGGGAGCGATGTGTACCTTAGTGGTTATAAAGCCTCTCCCAGGCTCTCCAAACAGCAGCGTGCCCCCCCGCTGTGTTTTACAGCCATGCCCAAGGGAGAGAGGTCTCGCCAAGGACGGACGGTGACGCCATCTCCTCGCCTCCTTGCAGCGATGACACTTCTGTCACACAGCCAGGGCTGGTCCCAGCCCTGAGACTGGATGCCAAAGGGTTTCCACTGGGAAAAGCGGCTTCCAGAAGTATGTCCCAGTGCTGCAGGGTGCCCCAATTTTGGCTCCTCTTCCCAATACTGACCACAGAGCAGATGCTAAAACCCCACGTGTGTGTACGTAAGTGAAAAGCTCCCAGGCTGTTAGCAGGCAGGGAAGCCACAGTTACACATAGAATAATAAATGGAGTGGATTCAGACAGGTTAATCTCCTGCTTCATCCTCTGAAACTACTAATGGTGTCTTGGGGACCTCAGTCTGCAATTAATTGGTGTAAATCAGGAGCACTGTTGGAGCTAATGGAAATTCACTGAGCAAGGGGTGAGCGAAGCCCCGTGAGGCTGGCTCTCATGGACGATAACCTTGTGGGGAGGGTCAACAGATGGATGGACCCCTCTGCAGGAGGGAGGATGGAGGGATGGACCCCACACTGCCTCGGCACAGGCTGGGCACCTCCACGCTGCAGCTCTGCTGTTTTTCAAAAGTTTCTTTCTTTCTGCTCACCGTGTGACAAACAAATTCCTGCATCCAATACAAAGCAACTTTTTAGCCTTCGTAGTTTACAGAGGAGCACAGAAAAACGTGAGTGCTCCAGATTCCTGTCCTCAAGTAAGTCTAAGAAGAGCCCCAAACATGCATTTTTCTTTAAAAAAAGTATAATGGCGAGTCCCAAGCCTCGTCCCACCCAAAATATCAGGTGAGTCCCATTGTTTGGCAGAACCACACCTGTGACTTTTGAAATTGACACTTAAAATGTCATTTGCACAACGTGGGCTGAATTTAGAGATGCTCTGAAGAGGTAGCTATCTACCCCTGCTCCTGAGTCCTGCCATTGCCACCCAAGACATTGCCCATGCATAGGAACAAAAGCATCCAAAATTTGTGGTTCCTGGGGGAAACAAGCCCTGTAAAGCACACTGTGCTTTGTTTCTCTTGGAGTTACTGATCCTGACAAGCTGTCCTTGGGGCCAGTTGGGCTCTGGAGCCTGCTCACCATGCTGGTGGAGTCCCTACAAGCTCACAATGGCTGCTCGTGATAAATGCTTGCGTGGTGGCAGCCAGGAAGACAGCTGGGGAACAGGAGCAGAGTTTGTGCAAAAGGTCAGGGACAGCGCAGAAATTCAGATGTTACCGAGAGGCCAACAGAGCCAGTTCAGCCCAGAGCAAATTCTTCCTTCCCTAAATGAGCAAACCTTTAATGTGGAGCAGATGCAGTGACGTCTTCTTTCCTCGCTAGCTGACTCCACCATGCTCAGAGTGCACCATCAGGAGAGCCAGGCGTTGCCTGTCTTTGCAAAAGGTTTTTCATCAGGCTTCTGGACAGGTTTGCAGGGTTAGCAACCTGGTACATCAAGCTCTGTTTTTGTTCTGAAAAGAGAAAAGAGTTACCATCCAACTCTAATATTTTTTTCCCCTCAAACAACACAAAAGGCTTTGAGCTGTCATCAAAGGGATGATTTTGCTGCTGTTGATGATGTCAGGGAGTTGTGTTTGTGGAGAACATGGGCCAGTGGGGTAACCACAATAGGGAACGGCTACGGCTGCAGGGCTGGACCCTGCCCTCACCCTCTGCCTCGGTCCTGGTCACCATTTCCAACAACGGGTCGCTCTGAGTGGTGACAAGCAGGAGCAAGACCCTGAGGCAGACATGAGGAAAACAGCCCCTGCCATTAGCAAAGGCTGTGCTGGCCAGCTGGGACCCGTGAGGGGAGAACTGCGAGGGGAGATATGTGAGGGAAGACCCCCCCGAAAAGACCTGTGAGGGGACACCCATGAGGGAAGACCCCTTAGAGAAGGTCCATGGTGCAGCCCTGGTGAGGGGAGACCCCTCAAAAGAGGGTTTTTGATGGGACACCCATGAGGGAAGATCCCTTAGAGGAGATCCGTGAGGCAGCTCTGGTGAGAGAAGAATGGTGATGGGGGACCCATGAGGGGAGATTAGCAAGGGGCCAGGGTTGAGGGGAGACCTCTGAGGGGAGACCCATGAGGGAAGATCCCTCAGAAGAGTCCTTTGAGGGGACACCCATGAGGAAAGATCCCTCAGAGGATGTCTGTGAGGCAGCTCTGGTGAGGGAACAGTGGTGAGGGGACACCCACGAGGGCAGACCCCTCAGAGGCGATCCACGCAGCAGCTAACAAGGGGGAGACCCACGAGGGGTCCCCCCAGACCCCACGCAAGATGGGTGCTGAGACACCCCTCACTGACACCGACTCCCACCCTCACTGCTGCCTCCCCCCGGCCGGGAGGGACATCCCCAGAGTCCTGAGAGCCCCTGAGCCGTGACAACCCCATCCCGGCCGACCCCATCGCGGCGCTGCGGGCGGCTGCACAAGATGGCGCAAGGCGCTGCCCGCCCCCGCCCGCCGGCGGCCCCGCTCCCTCAGCGCCGCCCCCCCGGCCCCCTGCCCGCCCGCCCGCCCGGCGCGGCGGCGTGCTCGCACGGAGGGGAGCTGCTCCGAAATCCGCTTTTTGCCTTTTTCACCCTTTTTTTTTTTTTTTTTTTTTTCTTTCTCCCCCCCTCCTCCCTCCGCTTGAGAAAGGAGGGAGGATCTCCGCCTCGCCTCCCGCCCCGGCTGCTCCCTCCCCGTGGGGCGCAGGGAGGCGAGCCCGCCCGGGATGCCATGGCTCCGCCGGGCTCCGCGCTGCCCGCCTGCCTGCTGGGGCTGCTGCTGCTCGCCTGCCGCGGAGGTAAGGGCTTGGGGAACCGGGAGCCATCCCCACTGATCCATCTATCCGTCTATCCGTCCCCTTTCGGGCAGCGGGGCCACCCCCCGCGCAGCCCCGACCCTAAACCCTGCTTAGGGTCCCAACCCACTGGGTCCCAACCCGGTGGGGCCAAGCCTCGGGCTCCAAAAGCTCCGGGTGGTGAAGCGTGGAGGTGCCCCACAGCCCCTCATCACCCGTGGCATCCCCCTGTGGGATGGGGTCACCCCTGCTGGAAGCTGCCCCGGGTGGGTGAGGTGTTGGTGGGTGACGGTGGTGGCTGTGGGGACCGCGCTGCCTTCAGCCACCGGGCAGGGACGCGGAGGTTGTGTGGGGTTGGCCTGGCTTTGGGTCCGTGCTTGGAGAGCCCACACGAAGCCATCGGAGACGGTGCCTGCTTGGATGAGCCGCCTTGAGCAGCGGGAGGTGGTGGCTGTCCAAGGGATTTTGGGCTGAGAGCTGCCAAACCTCCAAGCATCGAGCTCACGTAACGCCCGGCTCCGCTTCTTCAGCCCCAACCTGTGGTGACACCATCCACCGGACCAAGGCTGAGCTACAAAACCATCAAAGGGGATTTTTTTTCCCCAGACCTACCAGCCCTGCTGATAAATCGCCGTGTTTTCGCCCTGCTTAAGTACGGGGCTGATCGGAGAGGGATGCTGAGGCAGGCGCTGTGCTGTAGCGAAATATTCCCGTGCCTCCTGCCCTCTCTCCGCTTAGCAGCCTGATAAAGAAAAGCAGGAATTGTTTTAAAACCCTACGAGCAGCCCAGCAGGGTCAGAAGGAGGAAAGTGTGCGTTAGATTAATGAATCGGGAGGTTTGCTGCCTGCTACGAGGGGGGTTTAAGGAACGGGGCTGGGGGCTCTTCCCATAATAAACCTCCCCACGTGCTGCGTGGCAGCCGGTGAAACTCGGGGAATAGAAGTTGGCCAGGGATTGCTCTGCTTTTTTTTTTTTTTGGGGGGGGAAAGGTGGGGAGAAGGAGGTTTGGAAAGCAAAACTTGGATGAGCTGAGTGCGTGCCTGCTGCTGTGGGAACTGCCCCGCGTGCTCCTTCACGCTGCCGCTGGGCAAGGCAGCGGCTGCGGGCTCGGGGGGTGTTTCTCTGGCCCTACTGCCAACCCGCTTGGCTCAGCTTGGAAAGTTTTTCTGCTCTGAGGTTTCCCCCCCTGCCCTCGATGGGTTTATTCACCGTAGGTGCGGTTAGCGGCAGCGTAACGGTGTCTGTGGGCTCTGCTGCATTTAATGAAGCCCCCGCGCCGATGTCGGCGCCGGAGCAGGGGATGGATGGGGACGGATAGGGATGGATGCTGTGCTTTGGGGACAGATCCTGTGCTCTGGGGATGGATGGGGACAGATCCTGTGCTCTGGGGACGGGTGCTGTCCCTGTCCATGCGGGATGCTCGCTGCCCTGCTCCTCGGGACGTGGCATTCAGCTCCCACCCGTGCGGCTCTCCCGAAGCGCAGGCATGGGAGCTGCTCAGCAGCGAGACGCTATTTTCTTTTCTTCTTCTTTTTTTTTTTTTTTTTCCCTTTTAATTTCCTGGAGCTCTTTGTTCTGGGTAGTGGACAGCTTTTGTCTGTTATTGCTGAGCCCGGCATTCAAAGGCAGGCACAGGGATACCAGAGGCTCCCGGCTCTGCTCAGTAACAGCCTCGGAATTAAGCGTCGTCATTTATATTTAAGTAGGCTTAACTTCTAAATTATTGAAGCCCTAAGCTTTCACTAATTCCAGCTCTGCGTGGCTCTGTGCTCTTGTTTCTAGATTAAAAAAAAAATAATAGTAAAAATTAAGATTGCCATCTTCTAACCTGGTATAATACCCCCAATTTTTTTAATTTGTATACCTAGAGGTTATCTGGTGTTGCTTCCCCAGGAAAGCTCAAAGCTGCTGTATGAAATTCAAGCCCGCTTTTGGGCTCTGCCTCTCTTGGGGGGGTTCGACAGGAGGAGCTGGGGGAGCGGTGCCGGGTGCGAGCGTGCCGCCGCCGCGCACGCGTCCGCCGGGGCCACCGCCGCCAAGCTTCCCGCTGGGAGCACTGAAAAGCTGCCCGAAAGAAAGGGAGAGGGGGCAGCTTGGTCCCCTCCCCATCCTCCCTGCCACCCCCCGGCACGGGGAGTTGAAAATCCTGAGCTAATCACGTCGCTCCTCTTCTGGTGACCTGTCAGGCTCTGCGCTGGCACGGCACGAGCCCCCGTGCTCGTTTAAGAGGTGGCGGTGGCAGGGGGTCCCTGGTCCCGGTGACAGCCCAGGTCCCCCTCCCTTCTTTCGTGCTCCAGCCTGGTTTTAGCCGAGCACCCCACTGCAACCAGCCCGCCCTGGGCCAGCGTGGAGCAGCTCAGCAGCAGAATCTTTGGGCAGAGAGCTGCAAAACCGCTCTCACGGCGTGCGTGCAGACGAGGAAACCTCTCGCCTTCCCTTCTGCCTGCGTGAACTTTCTGTGGCTTCCCTCCTCCTGCGGGGCTGTGTCACGGTGCTGGAGCAGAGCTCACGCTTCATTCCCTAGCCTGTGACAGGGCTGAGGCAGAAGATGCTTTCCTCCGTGCCCCCTTCCCCCAGCCTTTATTTCTTCGTGCTTTGCGCCCCTGGGCTTCTGCCCCTGGATATTGTCCTTTTATTTGACCTGACCAAATAACGCAGGAGCCCCCCTCTGCAGATCAGGAATCGCCATCTACATCAATAACGTCGGGCAGGAACAGGAATAGTCCGTCCAAAATTACTTTGAAATCACAAACTTATTTGAACTTTCCTGGAGCTTTTAGTTTTACAGAGTTTCGAAACCAATAAATTACGTAGCAGGGCTCATGAAAACCTACCCGGGTCCGCTTATCCAAAAGAATATGCAACATTTTGCTTTTGCAAGAAAATAAAAATAATTGTTTACACATGTTCAGGAGTCGTTGGCGAGCATATAAAACGGACGGTTAAGGAGGCGAACATGTCAATAATTGCACTTTAAGAGAAAAGAGAGGCAAGCGGGCGAGCGCACCGCGCTGGCCTCGCTCTTATCTCCGATGTCGCTGCTGCGTCGCGCCCTCTGCTCGAGAGGAGCCCGGTCCCTTAACAACAACCCAGCCCCGCTCCCGTGGTGGAAATTTAAAACCCGAGTTTTAAGGCAGAGTCGGGGATTTGCTGCCCTTTTATTGTTTTTTTGGGGACGTGGTGAAGCTCGCCGCGAGCCGGGAGGACGCGGGCTGCGGCGGGTGGCGTGCAAAGATGCTGTCGCACGAGGATCTTTGCCTCTTGAAACCCGAGTGTATGTGAAACGGGAGTGAAGTGCGAAGGAGATGGCTCTGGTTTTGGAGCTAGCAGGTTTTTGCTTCTGGTTTTGAAGCTAGCTGCCTGGGGAAGGCTCTGGTTTCGGAGCTGGCAGGGACCTGCGCTTCCGAGTCGCAGGATGGGAGGTGACGGGGCAGAGGGAAAGGCAAGCGAAGGGAGGGAGCTGGGAGCCTTGGAATCCCCTGGCTGAGAGTTTCAAAGGTTTTAACGTGCACAGAAACTCTTCTTCCTCCAGAAGGACCTTGCCTTTCCTTCCCTTGCTCACCAGGCAGTCCTGCCCCCAGCACTCAAGCCGAATTTCCAGGGCGATGTGATTTTTGGCTGCGGGGCGCCAGCCCTGCACACAGCATTTCCCTTCTCGGCCGCTTTTTTGGCCGTCCTGGCGCACGCGACGCTTTCCTGCTCCGTATTTGTGTCGCTGATGCCCTCTGCGGTGAGGCTGTGATCTGGTCAGGGCTGCGAAGCACGTGGGGAATGCAAACAACAACGCGTCCTACGCTGGGGCTGCTGCCCCACTGCCTCGCCATGCACGGAGCTACCGTGGGCAATTCCATCAGAAAATGCTCCGTGCCCTTTGCAGCCTCACCGACGGGTTTCTCCCGGCTTGATTTAGGGCCGGGGGAGCCCACGAGGGCTCGCAGCTCGTCCTGGAAAGGGGTCTTTGTGCTGGGAAGGCTTCCTGCTTCCGCGCCGTGTTTAACGAGCGACCTCCTGGGATTTGCCCGGTCTGGTCTCAAACATCTGAAAATTATTTGGGGCCGTTTCTCTGCCTCTTCGGGCTGTGTTTGTTAAAACCTCGGCATCAGGTGGCCGAGAGGGAGGTTGTCCTCACAGAGCCCCCTGCAATCCCCTCGCGAGTGGATGTGGTTTCTGCGCCCTGATGGACAAATCGCTCCGTATAACCCCTGTCCGAAAGGAAAGGGACTAAAATAATTGGAGCTAGAAAACTTTTTCTATCATTTTTCTGGATGCCCTAAAGAGCCAATTCGCGCTTCTCTGCAGTGCTCTTCTCCTTTAGGGTCTGGGTCAGCCTGGAGGAGATTTCGGGCTGCTTCCTTGTGCTTTTGATTGCAGCAGGACCTTGGTGGAGGCCAGGCTCGCCGGCGGCTCGCTGCTGATTTATGCCGCGTGACGCTGGGAACAAACACGGTAAATCAGGAGAGGGCGAGCACGACCCCGCTGCCCGCCAGAGGCCGCTTGCAGGAGGATGCCGGGGTGATGCGAGAGGAGCTGGGGCTGCTGGCGGCTCCTCGCCGAGCTGGGACGGGCAGTGAGGGCCTGGCTGCTCCCACCACATCTTGTTTTAATGACCCACGTGCTGCTGGGGCTGAGGGGTGCAGGAGGACGAGCCCAGGTCCTGCTCAGGCTCTTTGTGACGGTGAGATCGCTGCTGTGTTTGCAGGAGACCAGGATGGGAAGCCAAAACCGAATGGGAAAGGCCAATGCTAGGCTATGAGCAAGTTCTTTTGAAGCTTTGAGCATGAATCACAGTGTCAAGTAAAAAATAATTAAACTTTTTTTTTTTTTTTTTTTTAAATGTACTTCAAAGTGTCTTTTAAGCTTCCCATTAATTCCAAGTTCTTTCTCTCAGCGCTAAATAAATCTCTCGGTTCAAAAGCCCAAGTGCTAATTGGTTTCTCTGAGTATGCCTGTCTGCGTGATCAATAGGGGCAGGAGTTTTTGTTAAATATTTGCACGTATAGCCTCACACTGTACTGCTCGGGGAGATGGTAAATGTTTCTCCAAAGGAGACTTGTAGGATGAGGATCCCAATAATTTTCTCGTGGCCTTTCTGTCACGGCTCATAACGCTTCCTCCCTCCGTCCCGCTGCAGAAGTGAAGCAATTTTCCATCGTGCGCTGCCTGGTGCAGCCTGAGAGGAGCTGATCCTGTCCCTGCGTGGCACCCCTGTGCCAGGCAGGCGGTGCTGGGAGCCTCGAAGCCTTCCTGGAGGTGCCCGGGACGTTGTGTGGGGTGAGGCAGGTTTGGGTACGCAGCCGGGGCTCCTCGTGCCGCTGTGAGCACACATGGCCTCAGTGGTTTCCTCTCCCTCGCAATTAATTGTGCTTTTACTGTTTCCATGTGCCATCAGAGTGTCACTGACTTCCAATTTCATCGTTTCTGCTAGCTGCAATCAGGTATTTGTGCTCAGCCACCCTCCCCGTCCCTTTGACCCTCATCATCCCACAGAGGTAGGGATCTGCGTTTGGGGTCCGTCTTGGGGACCCAGAGCCCCACGGTGCCAGTCTTGGGAGGCCAAACCTCAGTGTCCCTGTTCGAAGCCCAGTCCTTGAAAACCATTTTTGGTGTGAGTAATCCCAGGCAGTGGCACTTCCCGAGGTGGATACGGCCAAAAGGTTGAAAGGGGATATTTAGGAAGGGAGAAGGAACCTGTAAGGCGCCCAGTTCCTACTGTGCCTTGCACCCCATTTTCTCCAGAGCAGCTGTGCACAGACCATAGGTTGGGGGTTTGTGGGCCAGTTTCCTATTCCTCTTCCTCCTGGTGCATAGCACTGGGTGATGCAGCATCCCAGAGCCTCAATTCTTCTCTTTTTTGAGGAAAACTTCCAGGAACGTGACGCCGCACCCTGCAAACTTTGCAGAGTGGGACACCGAGGCCCTTGAGGACCAAAGCGGAGATGTCCAAGGCAATTTAGGATCTATCTGCTTCATGATGCAACGTAGGGTGTGCAAAGTGCCAGGGAAAAGCTTTGGGACTTTCAAAGGGCTCCTCCCCATGTCCTTCAGCATCGAACTGTCTGGGAAGAGGAGAAACTTGGCCCAGAGTTGGGGTGGGAAGCCCGTGCCGGGCGCGTGTCGGAGGGCCCTGCTCCTAATTACGAGCGGCGACGCTTCTGCTGCTCCAGCAGCCCGGAGTTCGGATGCAGAGCGACTGTTTATGGAGGTAAACATGATTAGCTCCAATCACGGGCCCTAATGACGGTTATTATAATGACAGCGATTGTGGGGAGGGCGTGTAATTATGTTGATTCTTCCTTTTATCGTACATCTAATAATAAGCTATTTTATCTAAGAGTCCAGGGGAGCGGGGGAAAAGACGGGGCATTTAACTCATTAGGGGTTTTCCCTGATTGCCTGATCGGTTAAATCCTGAAATCTGCTCAATTGTATCGAGGCAGAAGCCCCCCTGGGCTCTGCGGAGAGGCAGGAGGTGAGGGCCCTTACCCTGCCAACAGGGCCCCAGCACGGTGGGTGCTGTCGAGGTTCTGGCCACTTTGCAGAAAAATGTGGAGCATTCGTCTAATTCCTTAATTTTTACCCCAAAACAAGAGCAATTGGTGGGTTTGTGCTGGCCGCAGTGTACGTTGCAGAGAGGACGCCAGTGCTATCCCATAAAAAAAAACCTGAAGTCACATTGAGCGATGGATCACCGAGCTGGCTGGAGCTCGCCTGACATTTTAAGGCTAAAATGGGTTAAAAAACGTGTGCGGGAGATGTCCATCACCACGCAGGGTTTGCTCGTTCCCTGCACACGCTCATACCTTGGCAGCACCTCTGACCCGCCGAGCGCTGCCCCGGCCTCCTTTGTCTGCTCCGTCCATCTGCCCCGGCTCAGGTTGCACCCCGTGTTTATCCCCCGTAATCCAATTTAAGTTGCCGTAGAAAGCGATGGGGGTTTACGGAAAGAAAGGAAAAAAATCTCACCGGGTTTGCTGAGCCAAAAAGACAGGCTTTTTTTAATTTATTTTTTTTCCTTTTAGGCTAACTGGCTCCTCTCACCCCTCTTATTTCCACTGTGCTTTCCCCCGTTACCCCAAGGCTGTGCCGTGGCTGCTGCTTGCCCAAAGACCTTGCCCACGTGCACCCCAGGTCCTCCAGCAGCCCAATTCCTCCCCAGTTGGTCCCCTGGAGCCCGTGGATGAGGGAGAAGCTGCCCCACAAGGCACAACCTCTGGAAGCCTCCACCCATGGGTGGCTGTAGCACAGGAGAGCAGCTAGAGGCTTTTTGGGGGTTCATCTGAAATCCTACTTTTCTTACTCTCTGGGAATTTCCTCTCTGTTGCTCATTTTGATTAAAAAAATCGCCTCCATCCCTGCGTTCACACCCTTTGGGAATTTGTATGACTCCTGTTGCTCGGTTGCTTTTTTGCCTTCCATGTCAGCGTCTGTTTTGGGCTAATCTGTAAATAACAGCTCCCTTTCCGTCGTCTTCTGTGGTGCCTAATCATGCCTGTATGGCAAATTATACCCTAAAAAGGTGCGCTGGAGCAGGTGAAGCATAACACGCCACGGTGTTTAAGCATTTTGTTGGCAAAAGAAGAAAATCAGTGCGTATCTGTGTGATGGGAGGTGAGGCTTTGCCCATTATTGGTACAGATCCCGCAATAACTGAGATTTTGAGGGCAAAGCCTCAGGAGGCAAGAAATTCCCAAGGGTTTCTGTTATTCCAAAATGTTTTCCCCATCATCACCCTTAGCAGTTGGCCCTTGCTTGGTCTTGTGGACGTGCTGCTGACTCTTTCCTTCTCTCTCCTCCCTGCCTTTTAGATTTCGGCCGTTCCTCGGAGCTGGCGTTCGTGGTGGAGCCCAGCGACGACGTGGCGGTGCAGGAGCAGCCCTTGCTCCTCTACTGCCAGGTGGAGGGCATCCAGCCCATCACCATCACCTGGCGGAAGAACGGCGCCGTGATCGTGGACAGCGAGAACGCCTTCGTGCTGGCCAACGGCTCGCTCTACGTCTCCCGCTTCCAAAGGATCCGCGGGGACGGCTCCTCGGACGAAGGCGAGTACGACTGCGTGGCGCAGAACCACTACGGGCTGGTGGTGAGCAGGAAAGCCAGGATCCAGGCAGCCAGTAAGTATGGGTTTCATCCCAGCTGCACCTCCTGGGGCAGCTCTGCTACGGTGCTGCGTGCTCGGGGAGGGAGGCTTGAAGAGGGGAAGAGAAAGAAGAGCGGGGAGGCGGCGCGGGGATCTGGCGTCTAATCTCTGCGGTTGTCCAGCTGTGGAAGAAGAGCTAATCAGCCTTCTCGGGGGGAGAAAACGAAAAGGCAGCTTCCAGCAGTAAATCTGTCTCGGAGGGGTGAGTTACGGTAAAGTCATGCAGTGAAATAGGCCATGGTCCGTGGCTCTCCTGCGGTAGTTTTGGAAGCCCCTTGGCTCTGCAGCACAGTCGGGCTCTGCTTGGCAGGCAGCAGACCCTAAACCTTCAGCAGAGACCTTCTGAAGGTCACGGCTTCTTCCCTTTTGTTATTTAAGACAGGCAGTGTGGAGGCAGCAAGGTCTTATTTACTACCCAGCGTGGCAGTGCCGTCGGGGGCAAGGCTAACAACACCAGACAGATTGTCTGCTGGGGGAGCCTGGAGGAGGAGAGAGATGAAAATGTCAGCGAGGGAATGAAATTTAAAGGTGGGGGAGGAAGAATTACAGGGCTGGCTGCGACTCCAGCCCTGCACAGCGCCCGGCTTAGCCCCTTGCACCTGGAAACGCTGCTGCTTTGGGTCATCTGATGATGGTTTCCCCTGTGCCAGCTCTGGTTGCAGGGCTGAGTTTGTCCTGGGGCTGGTGGCAGAGCTGAGGAGCTGTGACATGGTGGCTTCTGTCCCTGTGGTGGTGGCCAGCTTTGCCCACAGACTGCCTGCAGGCTGCGGAGGGGCAGCCACCAGCCCTTTTTGCATCGCACCAGAAGTTGCTGCTGGGTTTGATTGATATTCGGCGGGGATGTGGGTGTTCAGCATGGCCCTGAGACCTGGCCAAACGCTGGCTCGTTAAATTAAATTTCACTGAAGTGCTCCCCGACTTGTCTGGGAGGCGACTGCCGCTCTTCTCTGTGTGCAAGCCACTTACACCACTTCCATTGTGCCTGCAAACCACGCCGTGCTTGTTCAGTGCAAAACCTACAGCAAAGTTTGGGGCCAGACCCAGGGTCCCCGGGCTGCAGTCCCCAGCCTGGGGGGCCCTTTGGAGCGCGGCGTCCCGCTCCCCGCAGCGCTGGGGCCCGCTGGCAGCCCACCAAGGGAACACTTCAGGCCTTGTGTGCAACAATTCCCGAGCGCGTGAAGTGGCCATCTGCAAACCTAGCTTTTCAGGCGGGTAAGAAATGACATTGTCCGGGAGCCAAGGGCTTTGGGGCCGTGCCAGATTAGCAGCTGGATCCGAAACGTGGCCGTCTTGCGGCGCTAAACCTCGGAGCGCTTTTGGTGAGCGGCTCTGGGGGCTGGCTGATGCACGAGCACAATGCCAGGCTTCTCCGACGCGTGAACAGGAGACAGGAGAGCCAGAGGGGTTACCTTTGGGAGAACGGATTGTCGATAAATACCGCTGCCTCGGCTCCTGCATCAGTGTGTATGGGATGTGCTGCCTGGCCCTGAATAGCGTTTCCTTTTGTAGCTCCGTGTGAATCGAATTGAGACCGGGATCATGTTGAAAACCCTGTGGGTCCGTGCTGGCTTCGGGCTTGGTTTGTTGCCATCCCTATGAAAAGGTTTGGGTGAGGCCAGCGCCAAACACAGGCACCTGGCCCCAGTGCCACGTGCACCTGCTGGCAGCGGGACTGGAACAGGGGATGTCGTGGTGAGACCCCGCGTGTGTGCAAGCAAAGATGAGATCTCCCAAACCCAAACCACAGTTGAACCCTTGAGCTCCCGTGTCTTGGGGTGGTTGCACACAAGTCATAGTGCTTTTCCTTACCCCAGCTCCAGATAAGGGAGTAAAACCAGGGGAGGAGGTTAATTATCCTCGTTTTAGAGACAAGGGGAACATCGCATTGGAGCCGTGGGCTCCAAAACCTGAGCACTGAGCAGAGTAAATACTGGGGTAAAACTTCATCCCGGTGCTGAGCTCTTCTCCCCGAGCCTGACATCGGAACACAAAAGCAGAGGAGAAATAAAAACCTTTCACAAACAACAATCCTGAAAGTTGATCAAGGCCGTGCTACTGCAGAATAAAAGGGATCTGACGGAGCCGAGTCCCTCGAGAGCCCCGCTGCACTTTTCGCTGTCTTCAAAGGCCGTGGGGCTCGTATCACCGTTACAGCCCCTGGCTTCGGGTTATTGCCTGGAATATAATCTGCTCGGCTCCTCGGCTCGGAGGAATGTACATATTTGCATTCAGGAAATGCGGGTTGGGTATCATATATTTTTTTTAATGTTTCAAGTGTACTCGGGCGCTGGGCACGGAGCAGAATTTAACTGGAAGACGATGCTGCGCGCAGGCTCGCTGTGTGTGCATGGGGCAGGCAGATTAGCTCGGCTTTGCAAGGAAGCCACGGGTTTGGCACAATCTGGAAACAGTGGAGCTGCAAAAATGGGCAGTTTTGCCACAGCAGTAGGTGAGCTGTATGGAGAGGTGGGGAACGGGACAGCCTGTGCTGTCAGCCCCAGCTTCCCCCGCTGCCCTAGGTGAATCTCGTCGCTCTCCTGCCTCGGTTTCCCCATGGAGCGGGCGCTTCTTAAAGTCTTCCTGCTAGAAATTGGCTTGTGACATTTCCTGAACTGCAGTCCTTTGGAAATATCTGTATTTTGTCATTGGTAATCGAAGATTCTCAGCAGAGGAAGGTGGATCTTGGCTGGTTTGTGGTTTGGCATGCCATGCGCTAAACACCTTGATGATATTTTTGTGTCCTGTAACCTCCTTTTCAACAAGTGTGCAAGCAGCGTGTGCATGACCGAGTCGAGGAGAAACCCTTGGCACTTCCATCCTCTGCCTGACGTGCTGCCTGGAGCTGTTCCTGTGCCTGTTCGGGCCCTGGTGTGCTGTCAGCAGGCGGTGGAGTGCAGCGTGTTGTTGTGATCCGACCAGGTTACTGAACGCAGACCTTTCCCTGATGGCAGTTTCATAATTTCTCACAACTCTGAGCTGTCTTAATTTAAATTGCTTTGGTAGGCAGCGTCTTCTCAGGTGGCAACTCAGTAAGTACTGCAGTCCGCTCCTTAGGAAGAGGGGCTCCCCAAAATGCAGCCACTTCTCCTCTCCTCACCACCTCTTGCTTGACTCAGCCTTCCTCCACCCCAACTGCTCTTCCTCCTGGCATTTCCAGCCTTTCTGCCAATGCTGTCATTCGACGGAGCCGGCTCCACATCCTCATAAATCACAGCCCGGCCGGTGGAGTCGGCCCCATTGATTCTATCACTCAATAACGAGCAGTCGCCACTAATTGGAAATCCCCATCACACCGGCTCTCGGGTCAGGCTCTGCACACGTCCGGCCTGAGAGCAGCGATTGTCACCGCTTGATCCGCTGCTATTAAAAAAAAATAAAGGGAGGTAAGTCATTTGTGTGGCTTAGATCCAGAGATACTTCATGAAGCTTGGTGAAACCAAGCCTGCTGGTACCTGAAATACTGCGGGATGTGAGAGTGAGGATGGAGAAGTCAGGGCTGGCAATAAAGGCACTTTCCTTCTTGTGTCTTGCCACAGGGCACTGCTCCATAGCCCTGCTCGACACCACACATCCCCTGTGCCTGTCGCTGCTCCTTTACTCCCTTCTCCTTCCTCATCCTGCCCCAAACCCCGTTCCCTCCCAGCACATTTCGAGGCCATCCCTGGCCTCCCCCAGGACAGGGGCTCGGCTCTGCCATCGCCCCGCAGCCCCCATCCCGGGGCTCTCCCTGCAAACACACCGAACCGTGCCCCCCAGGCCAAGGGTCTCGAGGCCATTTGGAAAATATCAAAAGGGGGCAGGTCTGCTGAATATGCATGCCTGCGAGTTGTTTTCCCTCGCTAAGCTGCCCGGCGAGGGGAGGAGGTTGGGAATCGCGGGGATTTTAAAGCAGCCGAGGTCTTCCCAGCGGTTCAGCTCCTCCGCGCGCAATACATTCAGGGTTTAACCTGCAGCCCCCTTTCCAGGCTCCGGGGTGGTGGGAAGAGCTGCTGAGCCCAAATAATGGCAGCATTTATAAGAGTGTAGAGACAAGAAGGAAGTCTAAAAGGATTAGGGAGAGACAAAGGGGGCTGATTATTTTATGGGTCACAATACAAGGCATTAGAGCGAGATCACAAAGGGATGTAATTACAAAAGAAGGCCATACTGGGGGGATCAAACCGGGATTAGAGTGGGAAATGTTTTTACACAGTTTTGTTCCACTCATTATGAAGTTAGCATTTGAAATTAAGGTTTTAAAAAAGGTGGCACCGGAGTTGTCCCCGAGGTATTTCCTGGGCAGTGCCACTGTTCGGATGCGGGCTCCCAGCTCCCACCGCCAAGTCACGCCGCCAGCGCCCGGCGTTTGCTGCTGGTTGCTCCTGCACGCACAGCACCCGGACAAACAGCACGGCCCTGCCCCGTGCTCCTGCTTCCACCGAGGGAACCCCTTTCCACAGCTGGGAACGGGGTGGGTTTGTGAGGACAGGTCCCAGCGGCGCCAGGCACGTGCTGGAGGTGAAGGGATGCTTCGGAGGTGCTGCTGTGCTGCTCTGGAGCTGTGCTCGTGTCGCTCCCAGGATCTCAGGGCTGATGTTCACTTGCACTTTGTTGCAGTTTAGCCCCTGGTGTTGTTGCACGCCAAGTTTCTCGCATCCACAATCAAAATTTGTATTTATTTTTCCCCCATTTTCTTCGCGTTTCATGCTCTTTCTTCTCAAATACTGAGGAGTGAGCCCGAGCAGCGGGGCTTAGCCTGGTACCAGCAGTGTTTCTCTGCCTAATGCCCGTGCTTTGAATGCTCCCAGCTCTCAGGAAACCCAGAGCACATCGTGGGCTTGTAGCAGAGATTCCCAAGGGGAGAAACACCCATGAGGAATTACTAAAAAAAAAAATAATAAAAATGGAGCAAAACAAAAAGACGGAGAGAAGATAGCAGGGAGGGAAACAAGTGGGTTATTTCTCTCCATCAGCCCTTTGGGCTGCCTCCAGGACACGCTGGCTGCCGTGCCGCTGCCTCTCGCATCCCTCCTGTTGCAGCGTTTGGCCCTGCGTGCGCTGCAAAACGACTGCACGAGCCGAGGAGCCGCCGGGGGGGAGGAGGAACGGAGAGATCTGGCTGGAAATTTTAGTCGATTTGGGGGATTAAAAGAGTTTGTCACTTACCACCCGCTGCCTTTCAGTGTCGGCGCGGAAGAGCCAGCAGCCATCCTGAGACGCGAGCACATTATAAGGCCATATTTCTCTCGGCTGCTCGTTTCTGAGCAGTGTGAGAGTTATTTAAATATCATCCTGCGCCTCTCCGCCGGGCTCCTAGCGGGGCCGCGCCAGCCTCCGCTCCGGCAGCGTTATCTCTCATATAAGAGGGGGTTTGCACTGCAGGCAGCAATGTCACTTAGTCATTTACGGAAAGCTCAGGGGAAATATATCAGAAGAATTTCATTAATGGCAGCACTGTTGAGTTATTTGTCTCAATTAACTCCGGGAGCACAGCTGAGGAAGTTCTGACGTCTCCGCCGTGCGCGCCCGCTCCCCGGCTCATCCCCTGCACCCTCCGGGGGTCCCAGGGGAGCTGCTGGCCACGGGGTGGGCACGGACACCCCCACACCAGCTGTTTGTGCACCCCCCCCGTGTGCAAACTGCAGCTGGGGGCAGGCTGCTGCTGTTTCCCCTTTGCTCAGGACCCTCGTTTGTTGGGGACACGCTTCGTCGGCGCCTTCGCTTCCCCAAGTGCCTGCCAAGAGGTGAACGCAGGGATGGGTTGGTGCTGGGGGCTGGGGGCTGGGGTTTTGCTGCCCTTTGCTGGCCAGGCTGGGAGTAGGAATTGGTTTTTGGGGGTATTTGGCTGGAGAAATCGATGCTCTTGGTCTCATGGGTTGCAGCAGGTGCCTGCGAGGTAAAGGGCTGCGGCGCTGCGGCTGCCCCGGAGCTCTGGGCCTGCCCGTAGCCGAGTTACTGAAAATAGAAATATAAATAAATAAAGGGACATAGAAAGCATAGAGAAAGATAAATTATTCTGTCAAGGGTGTGTGTTTGGTGCTGATCCCAGCTCGCAGCTGCCCGCTGTGAGATTGGGATGCTGGGGACCCGCTTTTCAAATGTTTGGCATCTTTTGGTGCAGCAGCGAGATGAGCAAAGGCAATCCTCCCAAATGCCCTCTCTCAGCTGAGCCCCTGCATGGAACCGGAGCAGTTTCCCCAGGACTGCGGGTTGGGAACTGGTCCACGAGCTCCCCAGCACCGAGGTTTGCCAGGTCCTGGCTCTTCCACACCAGTTTTGGCTTTGCCCACGGCCGCAGCCCCGTTGCTGGGGAGGGAAGCGGCTCCCGCTCCTCCTAGGCACGGCATATGGTTTTCAGAGAGGTTCTTGCTTTAAACCCAATTTTACAGTTGGGTTGACTGAGGCAAAAGGAGGTCAAACGATTCGCCTGAGGTCACTCAATAAGTGGCTCAGATTAAATCTCAACCCACGACGCTGCCCGTTCCCAGCGCTGGCTGTGCCGGCCGGACCAGATGGCCTCCTGAATGCGGCGTCAAGATCCTCGGCTTTTTCTCTACCTCATTGTTCTCCATTGTGGGCTTCTGAATGCAGGACCTTGAAAGTGAGAGTCATTTGGATTCGCCGAGTCCGAGTTATTCTGTTTAATGACATGGATTTGCAGGAGAGGGCTTAGACGCGCCGCTCGGCTCCAGGGGTTGGGATTTTGCGGAGATTTACCTCTTCGCTTTGGTTTTCCTGACGTTAAAAGTCTCTCTGCTAAAATTGCTGCCTTCACCTTTCAGCTGTCCCACTGCTACCTGTGTAGATTCATCCATGGGGAGCTCTGGCCCTGGTCCCGGGGGTGATTCCCTGGGGGGTTTTGTCCCAGCTGCGGCCCCGCTCTGAGCTTTCTGTGCCTTCCCCCTGAGCTTGGCCCTGGGATGACACCAGGGGGTCAGTGCTGGCTGCTGGGGGATGCACGATGCCGTGTTCAGCTCCGGGAGGCTTCAGGCACTCGTGTTAGCCCTGGAAACACACACGGAGCTGCTGAAATCTGCCCCACGATCCTGCAGGACGGCCCACGCATTGCTCCCAACAGCAGTAGGGCCGCGGATGCAGCCGAAGCAGCGCGAAAGTTATTGCTGGACAAGCTCAATCCCAACCCTTTAAACCCAGGAGCCGCCCAGGAAAGCATCCACATGGCTCCAAAACCTCCGTGGGAACACGGGAGGACTCCAGGACGTGTCCAGGAGGGGCGATGCTCGGGTGCGGGATCCTCCCGTGCCCCCGCATCCCTCTGCGGGGCCGGCGCCGCTCCCATGCCTCAGTAAGTTGGCACCTCCCGAGCCCGCCGTGATTAATGGTGTTTTTTTGTCAGTCCTGAGAGGCCCCCATTATGGCCCTTTGATGCTGCGTTTCGCACTTAGCACTGTCACTGAGCTCAATGACGGATTTTCACAGGTCACGGGAGAGGGACAATGGATCGGGCCACGTTTGGAAGAAACAAATGAAATTTTCCTGCAACCGAGAGCACTAATTAAGAGCCGGGATCAATTTGGACGTACAAAAGAGATAGTTTTAGGCTGCTGGTGTGTGAATGAGCGGCGGGGCTGCGGGAGCAGAAAGGGCTACGTGCGTGCATGCTTCAACTACAGCGTTGTGCTGCACTTGGTCGATACTTCAGTGCTTGTTTTGAGGGAAAAACCGAGTATTTTCCTGCCTGCCGTGCCCAGGACAGGGCAGGGACAGCAAAACATGCCAGGTCAGGTCATTGTAGGTCCCAGGGAGATGTTTTTGGGCAGCAGGTGAGCACGGTGCATTCCCTGAGGATGGTGCCCACCTCAGGCTGGAGCTCTTCCTCCCAGGGATGTGCTTTGCGGAGACTGCAGGGGAACAGAAATTTGGAGGAGCAAGGGCAGAGCGAGGAGGTGTGGGCAGTGGGATGGACCAGAGGGGGTGAAGGGAGGCTGGGGGTAAATAGGGTGTCAGCGGGAGAGGGGGACAGTGAAATCCCACCGGGGAGGGGGCTGTGAATGAGGCAGGGAAAAGCTGAGGGTGTTCACCTGTGGGGTTCGTGGCTTTGCTTTTTTTTTTTTGAGCAAACCTACAAGGCGATGGGGCAGAAGCAGCACTCCCCTCCTTCCCCTCCTTCCTTGGGGTGGGTGCCCACTGCCATTTCTTCTCCCAGCATCTCCTCTGGCTCTCCCTGCAGCCGTCCCATCCCACAGGAGCTGGGGCTTGGCTCCTGCACGGCCTCGGAGGCTCCTTGGGGGTTTCAGAGGTGAGGGTGCTCGCGAGGAATTTGTCACAAAGTGATGGGGACTTGTCTGCATCCCAGGAACCAGCCGGGGGTTCGGAAGTCCTTTCAGAGGGAGGCAGCAGCCCCTGCTCCGTGTACCCAGACCCCAAAGCCTCTTAGGCAATTCATTTTAAAAACTAGCCTGGGTGTGTGCGTGCAGAGGTGTCCGTGCACCCAGGACGAGTTTCTGGGGAACGTGTACAAACCTTTGCTGCTCTCACGTGCAGTTTGCTTCTGTCTGCAGCACCTCTGCGGGGCAAGCAGGGTTTGGTCTTGCCCAGCACCCTGCCCAAGGGAAGGCCGCTCAATTCTCCTTTTGCTAACTGTGTTCCCCCCAGAAGGAGAGATTACCTGGTCCTCCAAAGAGCTTCCAGCGTGCCGAGAAGTCTGGATGACTCACAACTTTTAATTAGCTCTCCTGACTGAGGCCGGATCCCTCCCTCCCTTCCAGAGGCGCTGATTAGAATTACAATGAAGATAATCCAAACTGTATGTGGAGGGCTTTCTGTAAGCGGAGAACAAAGCAGGACATCCATCTGGTGAGTGTGAGCCCATAATACCTTTCTGCTCATTTCTGCAGTGCAACGGGAGCTGGTTGGGACAGAAGCAGGCTCATTATTTCGGCAAGGCTCGCTGCCACGCAGAGCAGGAACCTCAGAGGCACTGAAACCGCTGCTGGGGAAGGAGCAGAGCTTTCATTTTTAAGCCCACCTTTGCATTTCTCCTTGTTAAAACCCACAGCGATGAGGAGCGCCAACCTCAGCGAGCGATTAACGTGTGAATGAGAGACACCTTCAGTTTCAGCGAGGCTAATCAAAGCCACAAGGGAGTTTTTAGCAGATAAGTGCAGGCGAGCTGAGCCTGTCCTGTACCAAACACCCCAGCAGCAGCTGCACGTTCGCTGTCCTTGGGTAATCTCCGAGGACACAACCTCCTTTCTGTGTGCTGCTGCTTAAAATCTCATCTCTGCAGAGGACAGAGCTCCTGCCTCTAACATTTTGCCATCCCCTGGTGTGCTGCCTGTGCTGAGAAGCTCTCCCTGTGCCTTTGGGTCTGCTCTCCCGTGCTGTGCTCAAGAAGGAGGCAGAGAAACGCAGCGGCGAGCCCTCGGCCGCGGGGCTGCCCTGGCTTCACGGTCAGCTGGGTTTTGCCAGGCTGCTCCAGCACGGCGAGAGGACGGGCACGTCGTGGCGGGGCCGCCGTGGTGGGAAAGGACCAACAAAAAGCCCTTGTGGAGCCCCACACATGCTTCCCCCCTGCCATGGCAACAAGTTCATCCTCCGGCCAGCGCAGGGCTCGGCTGCGGCGTGGCGATGCGGCCGGGAGCCCGTCCAGCCTGCGGCATCCCCAGAAGAAGAGGCAGGAGGGATGGGGATGGCTTTCATGCCCAGAAAGTGCAGGCTGCAAAATTTAGGCTGCTGCTTTGCTAGCCTGGAGGGATGGGAGCTGCTTTCCAGCCTCTGGGCAATCCTTTCGGCCACCGATAGCCCTCTAACAGAGGAGCCCAGGTCTAAGGAAGCAAGGATTGAACACGAGGAAGCTGTTCCCTCATTAAAGCTCCAAGCAGGAGCTCTAAAAATCCCCCCTCCCTGTGTACCAGAGCGAGGTGCAGCGCGTGCTTTGAAGGCGATGCCTTTTCAAGCCTGGATCCCAGCTGCTGGAAGTGCTGCGAGCCGGGCGTGCTGGGAGGGTGCAGCTGGTGCAGCTCAAAGGGCAAATATTATCAGCTGTTGAATCGCGGAGATTTGAGACGTCACGCCAGGGGCTTTGCCTGCCGATGTGCGGGTGCATGCTGTGAGATTCATAGGTGGGATGTTTCTGGAGAGCTGCTTCGCTTCTGTAGGAAAAGGCTTAAAAGAAAAAAAAAGTGGAAAATAAACACGGTGTGGTATCGACAGCTTCTAGCACGCGAGACCTGTGAGGCAAGCTGTCTCTCCCCTCCCAAAATTACAACATCCATTCTGAATTCTTGATATTAAAAACCCACTAATTAATAGGTCCTTTAGATCATCTATTTTAGCTGCTCTGATACCCCGAAGTCCTGTCCCTGGCATATGTGATTCATTGAGAAAAAAAAAAAGCTTGAAAGCATCACTTTCAACATATCGAGAGCGAAGGTTGCTGGAGCTGCAAAACACTGAAAGTTGGGGCTTCGCAGCGCTGCCAGACATCACAAGATCCTTGATGAAACGAGGAGAGCTGGGAAAGCCGAATAAACCGCCCAGCGTCTTCCATTTCGGGCCCTTGTCATGTAAATAGGCTCCAAGCTGCACGTCAGATCCCGCGGGTGAGCGAGCGTAATGTAACATTAAAAATAAGGCAGCAAAGCCCCTAACGTGTGTGTTTTGGCTGTCTTTAAACAGGCAAAAAAAAAAAAATACGCTCGGAGGAGCTGGGATGGGCCGAGAGGGCTCCTCGTTACCGCCGGCTCCTGATGCGGAGAGGTGGCTGCCGGGGCTTGGAGGAAAAGTACTTTAATGCTACATAAATATAATTGCTTCGATGAAATGTCTTTAGCCTCCTGAGGGAAGTTGTAGGCTGCTGAGCCTTTAGATATGAATGGGCGACTCCGTAATTGCTATTGTTTCGGAGACACATTAGGAGGGCCTAACGCTGATCACTTCTGGCACGCCGGGGAAGCGGCGCGATGGCACCGCATCGCTGCGGTCTGCGGGGTGGAAAACTGACAATTGCTTTGGGACTGGAAGTTTCTTTCCTAATTAGATCGTGGGCTGGTGGATTTTACTTTTTCTTTTTTTTTTCCTGCTGGTATGCAGAGCCATGGCATCGAGCTCTTTGCAATTCAGGCTTTGGGTAATGAGCCTGAAGGCAGCGTCTCGGAGGAGTGCAGAAGGCTCTGGTTGGGGCGGTCTCCTGACTCTGATGGGGGCCAAAATACCTGGTTCAGATAAAAAGCCGAGGCGTGGGCACTCAGAATATTTTAGCTTTTTAACACTGATAAGGAAAATGTTCTTGTACATGGGTTATGCTCCCATCTCTGCGTGCAGCTATGTTTAAAAATCGGGATCCAGGTTTCCGTGCTGTTGATCAGCCACGGGGACACCCCTCGTCTTCCTCCTGGTGCTTGCTTCCCCTGCAGTGTGTAGCCTCAAGTGGTAAATCTTGGTCCTATCCGGGATTCATTCTCATTCTGGAGACTTTTCCTGCTTTCAGAAGCCTCAGCTGTCTGCTTTTAGGCTCTTTTTTCCCATGGGCTTGTGTTTCAAGGAAAGCGGGAGGAGTCGTGTAATCCCTGGCATGCAGCAGACAGCCCCAGATTACTAACACACCGTTTTTCACAGCGAACCCAATCCTGCCCATATCACCCAGCCTCCATCCCGTTAACCAAGACGAACCATTACGTGAAAACTCTGCATACGGCCACGCCAGCTTTTTGCTCCAGGAAGGTGAGGAACGAGGGGCAGCGAGGCAAGGAAAATCCCAACTTAAATCACCTTCTTGTGTCCTGGCAGCGCTTGGCTGAAATCCAATGACAATAAGGGCCCGGCGTGCCAGAATTTGCAGGCAAATAACACTTTTCCACCACGACATCCCTGTGAGGTCCCCCCCCAGCAGCCGTCCTCACTGCTACTCATCCCCTGGGTCCAAGGAAGCTGTCGGGGTGGGGGGGGGGACACGTCTCCGTGTTGTGACGGGGTGCGATGCAAACATGAGTGACAGGGTGACACTTTGACAGCTTGGCTTCAGGTTCCTCCTGCAAATGTAAATACGTTCATTTGAATCCAATTTACACAACCGCGAGTTTTTAATGGGGAATAAATGGAGGCTTGCTCAGAGGTGAATTGTGGGGATTTATTTTTTTTTTTAATCTGGGGGTAGTTGGGGGAATTTTATGGGTTTGGAGTCAAAATATCCTTAGCATCGCACAGGTCAGAGTGGTTCCCATCCTCATTTGCTTCAATTAGGTGTTTTTCCATCAAATTGCTTTGTTTTCTCCCCGCTTAACGCTAATCCCCATCTGAGCTGAGAGACAGGCAGCAATGAAGTTCATTAAATGCACCTATTGAGCAGCTGATAAAATTGAACCACAGGCCCATCCTCCTCAAATCAAGGACTCTTAACCAGCCAATAGTCCATTTTATCTTTTTCCTGAGGGCTCTAATCTGTTGCTCTTTCCCACCCGGAGACCTGCTGTATTTCTGCTGGGGCGAAGCCGCTGATTGCCTCCTCAGGTGGGAGCGAGGGCAGCTGGATCACACCTCCGAGTGTGATTTATTCAGACAGGCTCAGCACCTTGGGGATTTCTCATTCCTCATTAACGTTCCTGGGGCTGATTCCTCCATGAGATTTGGGTGAGTCAAGCTGGAAGGTGCAAACTCCAGCCCCAGCTGGGCTCCTGGGTCTCTGGAGGGAACGCAGCTCTCCAGGGGTGCTCATTTCTCCCCTATCTCTGTTTGCTCAAGTGCTCGAGGCTTCCTTTGCAGTGAATTAGCTGCTTTTGCCATGCAAAGAGGATCTCCATTTCGAGGTGGGTTTATTATGCCTGCTGGACAGGGCAGACAGATTCACTGGGGTCACTGGGGGCTGCTTTGTCCAGGTGCTTGAAGGGCAACTGCAGCCTTCAGCTGGTGCTCATCAGCATCATTGAAATGACACCAGCACCTCAGGGGCCTGATGCTGAAGAAGTAGATCTCCTGAGGTGTGGCAAGGCATTTTTGTTTGGGTCCTGCAGTGTTTGATACAGGGATCATGCAGACCTTGCAGCTGTGGGCATTCGGCCTCTGGCTGCCTCGAGCTCAGAGGTGAGCCACAGGCTCCTGGCAGGGCTCTGCTTTCACCCCATATTTTGTCCCTCTGTCCCCTGCAGCACGGGGCAGGCGTCCCCCCAGAGATAGAGGGTGTCACCCAGGATTTCCAAGGAATAGCAGATTGCTTACTCCTCACACTGAGACCTGTGAATGCCCCTGATGGATGCTAATTAAGAAGCTGCTTCCTCCTTCTCAGTTTTAAATGCAAGGGTGGCAAGGTAAAGTGGCAGTCAGACCTCGTTTATCTTAATGAGAAGGGTTGGGAGATTAATTGAGTTTTGCCTGGTGAGGGTGTTGGAGCCTACCCTGTGTTTGTTGGCAGGCATTTCTGCGGGGTGGGCGCATGGGGCTTGGCTTTTCAGCAGGGAGCTGTGCCTACGTGGGATTTAGTGCCCATGGCCTCTGGAGCTTTCCTGAGGGAGAGAGGCTTCAGAAGAAACCCAAGAGACTTTCTAGCAAGTGTGTTGTGACTTTGTAAGTGATTTGGATAACCACATTGTGAATTTTGCAGGCTTTTCCCCAGGTAGCTGTGTCGAACACGTGCCTGTGATGCGCGCTGCGCCACGCGATGCTCACTTCGAAGCTTTCCTGTAACACTTCAGACATTTAGCCAACGTACTTAGGAAATACCAGCCAAAAACGTGACTGTTTTTACATTCCAGGCTCTCACCTTGTACTTACCACTTCTGAGGTTTGTTTGACACGATGCTGACATATTTACAGTGTAGTCTTACTGTATATAGACGGAGTAATCAGCCAGTCACTCAGGGCTGCGCCGACCAGGCAGCACTAAAGCTCCCTGGCCTAGTTCACGTGCAGCTCCGTGCTGTGTGTGCAACCTCATTTCTCGAGCCTGTTTCCTAGGTATTGAACATAGACCCGAGCAACACCTACCCCTTAATGGGCCAGGCTTCCAGCTGGCGTACATCAGCGCAGCTCCGGCTGGGAACAGCCCCGTGTCCATAAAGGAGGATGCCAAGAGTAGTGAGGGAATGCTCACGGGGCCAGCGAAGCAGGTGAATGCTATCACTGTTGTTTTTCGGGGGGGATGTGAAGGGATAGGAGGGGCAGGGCAATGCTGAGACAGTCCGGAGCTCTGTTGCAGAGCTGATGTGGAGCACGAAAGCCTCCAGCCCCTTGTTTGTGCTGCGTGCCCTGCCTGGGGGGGGATTCAGCCCTGCTCTGCTGGACTCATTCCTGATTGTTCAAAGCCAACGTCAAAAGTTCCCATTCTGTCTCAAAACTTTTTAACATACAGATGGTGAAAAGTTCATTAACTATTGCACTTAACTGACTTAAATTCTTAAATTCCCCGTGTCTGTGAGCACCGGGAGCTGGTGATATCTTTCAGGCTCTGTGAGGAGCTGGGATGTCACTGCCAGCTTTCCAAAGAGCAACATCTATGTGGAGACATAAATTCTAGTTGGCCCAGAGTATTTTCATGTCATGGTCTCTGAGTACTCTCTGCTCGTGCCTTGTTCCCAGGCAGGGAGGCAGGATCAGGCCTTTTGGAAGAGGGAAGCAGCGATGTATTTTGTGTGGTGTGAACGTCTCTAAGGCCACCTGCAGAGAAATCTTTGCTGGCTTCTTGCTTGTGCACCCACAGTGTGTTTCGAGGCATTCAGCAGCTCTGACGATGCTTCTTAGCAAAGATTTTACTTCTTCTCTGCCACACACGGTGTAGTGGGGCTGGGGTAGGGACTGTTCCCTGGAGTGAGCCTCCTCCACTTGGGGACATCGGGTTGGGTCCGAGGCACCTTGCCCTGAGCTGGACTTGCTCGTAGCTCTTTTCCCAGTACGTGACCAGTGTGCAGCTGGAGATGCAGGCAGTTGTTTTCCAGCTAGCCTTCTTTCCAGCCTACTGCTACCCACGGGGAGAGAATTTTCTCCTTCCTCTGGAGCGCGAGACCGCATTGTTCCTGGCACCTGAGGCATGCAAAATCCCCCCTGCCATCCTGGAGGAAGGGTCCGAGGGAAGCCACGGCTGATTAGAGAGGCCAGAGGAAAACACTGGCCCAGAAACTCGCTTGTGTTACTGTGCAGGGAGAAAAATTGTCCCCTCTGAAGAGCAGGGGACAGGACATGCAGCGGGGATCCCAGGAGACTGCACCGGCCCCGGGACAGTTGCGCTCTCCAGCTCGTTCTGCGGTGAGCCCAGCGGGGGGGACACGTCCCTGGCTGGCCTAATGAGACCAGGCATGTGTGACATTTTTATGACTCCTTCCCCAGCTATTTCCTCCAAGTTTTGTAGTGCTTAAATTGGATTCCTTCCCCCCCTCAGCCCCCCGGTGGTGTTGGCAAAGCCATCTGCAGGCGGAGGAGCGATGCAGAGATAATGCTCGCAGGCGCGGGTCTGGCTGACTTCATGGCTCTTGCATCTTTCCTTTAGGGTTTCTCTGCCTTTCTCTGACTTTTTGCCAGGCACGGACGCATCCCCCTGGGCATTTCCCGTGGCCCTACACTGAGGGCTGCCCCCCAGCTCTTCCGAAGCTTTGTCGCAAGAGGCGTTTCGCAGCAGATGTCCCAAATGAGCATTTCCCAAGTTCTCACCCCACCACCGGAGATATTCTCAAGAGAGGCATGCTTCAGTTTTATAATGTAGATGAGCCTTCCCCCGGTGCCCCCCCTCCAGTTTCCAGCCCTAAAAAGTAGGCGGTGAATTCTGGGGCTTGAGGGAGGCACAAAAGCCTGCGAGAGTCCCGGGGCATTGTGCAAGGTGGGGATTTGCAATTTTAAGCAGAGGGCGAGGGAATCGGCGTGATAATTGTGTACAACACCTACGGCACCTCTAAATACAGATATATTTTTTATATAAAACCTCTCCCCAGTTCTGGCCGGGGTTGCCAGACCACCCGGTCCTGCACAAACAAATGAGGTAGAAAGTCCGAAATTCCATCCCTGCCTTTCGGGGCTTGTCTGGGGAATTCCTGAGTAATGGAGGTTGAATTGGGTCACGAGGGCAGCGGGGAATAAATCTTCAAAGGTTAGCTCTGGCATGAAGTCTCCTTTTTAGGCATGTCAGGGATTCTTTTGTTTTGCTTTGTTTTCGCAGGGCCCCCCCGGCCGGGGAACAATACCTCGCTGGGGCCAGGGCTGGCCGGGCACAGCCCCGCAGCATTGTCTGGGGGGCCGGGGGGGGGAGAAATGACATCTTAAAGAATGGCTCTTCTTCTTCTGGACACTTAGGAGATCAGTGTGCATTCAATTAACCCTATAAACCGTGCGGGGTCCAGGGAAAGAGCTTTTCAGGCATTAGGGGCTGAAAGCATGAAGGGGGGCGAGCTGCTGGGAGCCCTGTTGAAAGAAAGCCCGTTAGGCAGGGGCAGGCTGGAGGGGGTGGAACAGGGGGATGTTTTTCTTCTGGAAATCAAATTTGGGCAAAGACTTCATGCCCTGGTCCCAGTTTTCTTTGCTTAAAGCCCTCGTGGCCCAGCTCGGGCCGGCTGTGTTGGTTAGATGCTCGCTCAGGAGCTGGCTCTGGAGCAAAGGGATCCTGCAGTCTGTCTTGGGTGGAAAAATACAGTTGTTGTGAGTATTTTTCCCCCTCAGATTTGTGCTAGACACTGAGTTACATCCCAAGGCCTGGGCTGTAACACCCTGTGGGAAGTGCCTGACCTTTCTGAGTGAATCTGATGGCCACCTGGGTATGAAAACATCGAAATGCTCCCGTGGAGGACTAAAACACCTTTATTTTTCCACTCGTGTCCATCTGACCCTACAAAACACTGCCACGTTGTGAAAATCCAGTATTTATTCCTAATAATGCTTGAACGACTGTCAAATTTCAGAACTTTTGCTGGGATCTCCCCCCCACACCATCCACCCCAAAGCCCCGGAGGCATCGGGGCGAAGCAGCACCCCGAGGATGCGAGCGAGACGGTGAGCGGGGAGCAGCCAAATTTCCCCCCCCTGCATCTGGAGAACATTCACCTGGAGAAATCCAACCCATTCGTAGATATTAAAGCAGACACGGTAATAAGTTCAGTATGTCTTTCAATTTACTTTGCTGCAAATAGATTTAATTTACCAACTGCGGAGCTTTCGCTGGAGCTGCCTGTGTTCCTGCCATGTTATGCGGCCTTCCGAAGAGCTGATATGTAAAGCTGCAAATTAACAGGCCTGCTCCTGATTTGTTGCACACATGACACGGACATGCAAGTAAATTAACAACGAAGCCTGTGTGTTGCAGAGTTTAATTATATTTGCAGATGAACTGGCGTCTAATTCCTCTATCTCTTCCTCGTTGTGGGGTGCGTTGGAAATGCCTTTTTCCCCAAAGGCAGTGGCATTTTGGTACTGCTTTGAGAGGAGATGTGTTGAATTTCCAGCTTGTCTGGGAGCTGCTGTTTGAGTTATGGGGCAGCCAGGCTACGTAGAGCTGTGGTTATTGATTATTAAGTGATGAGCAGCGTTTCTGGCGATGCTGTCGCTTTTTGGACCTGGTATCAATGAGGACTGGAAAAGCAACGTGTGTCCGTGGGGTGTGCAGCCCAGGCTGGTTCCTGGTGGGCTGCTGCATCGTGGAGAGCTGGTGGATCTCACTGGGCTGGCAGTGCAGGCTCATGGCAATGTGGTGGAGTCAGGCTTGGAGAAGGAGGAGAAGTAGCAGCTGGGAGCCGTGCGAGTGCTTGGAGCTGTCGTTCCTTCAGGTGGGAGCATCCCACACCCCCAGGTGAAATATCTTGGAGCCTCTGTAGTTTCAAGACGTCATTAACACTATCTCTATTCCTTAAAAAATACTCCATCCTCGGCGTAGGAGCAGCTTCTCTTGACCTTTGTTGAGCAGCAGGGATGAGATAATGCTGCCTTGCTCTATTAGCTCCTTCAAAAACTATTCCGACAGAAGGAAGGGTTTGCTTTCTCACTGTTGCACTGATTATCTTTTACACAGCACTGTGCCCTTCCCTTAATTTAATTTAATCTAAAAGTAGCTTCTGAGACAGTCTCGGTGCAGGTGGCATCCTAGGAAGAAATACTTTTCCTGAGCAAACAGGGGAAGAGTCAGCAAATACTCAGCATCTCTTCTCCTGTTGCCATAAAACCGTGGCGTTCCCCGAGGTGGATTTGTGTTTGCTCCAGGCTGGGCTTTAACAGGAACACGTTTGGGATATGAAGGGGGGAAGCTTCTCCCCAGCTTTTAAATGGAGTCATTGCCTTTGCTGGGGCTGGATTCATTTCCAGGGGCTTGGGCAGGGGATAAAATACGGGGTTCTGTTGGTGCTGGCGGGGAGCGAGGCAGGTTTGACATGCCTCTGAGGGGCTTTTTGTGGCTCTGCCGTACGCTGGGAAAAGGAGAATTTGCTCCAGATGACACCGAGCCACGCACCGGGGCTGTGTGTGCGGATGGGAATTTAACTCTGGGGCTGTCGCTGCCGAAAAAAGAAACCTGGGCCGTGATGAGGGTTTGTAAGGGGAAACCGAGCTATTCCCCCCAGAGCTGCTTTCCTCCGCCATGCCTGGTTGCCGGTGGCTTCCTGCCTGTTGTTAGTTTTTCTTTTCGAGTCCAATTTAGTTTCTGCAGGCCAGTGGCTTTTAATGATTTCCTTTGAGCCCGTGCATCCTCCGGAGCAGCCACTGGATGTGGGAACGTGCACAGCAGCATCGTTACCCCAACGATACCCTTCAGGCACCGGCGCTGGGCCCGCAGGTAAATCAGGGATGTGAAAATAAAGCCCAATTTTTTGATAAAAAGCTCACAGTGCTCGGGCGTGCAGGGATCAAACCGCCCACAGCCCAGGTAACGGCAAATCGTGCGTGTTGTCTGAAGAGCCACGAAATTAATGAACAAGAAACCTGTTTATGCTGAAAATAAATGGCAGAGTTGCTGTAATGCTTTGAATTTCCAGTGAGGATCTGCGGAGGCAATGAGAGCCCCGGCAGCTCCAAGTCACATCTCAGAAAGCCGGCTCAGGAGATGGAGGCTCAGCTTTTTATAACGAATACGGGACCGGCCTTGCTTCCAATAAACACCTCATTTATTTTCTCCGCCTCCTCAGCCATCCAGTTCGCAAACGGCGATGCGGATGGGACAATTAGTGGCTTCGATTCGGTGCACATGCCATCGCCGGGCAGGAAACAAGCACGCCGGGCACCGACACCATCAATCTTCGTTGCAGGCATCCGCGAGTGTCTGGCGCTTCAGAGACCTCCGCAAACAGCCTGCGCTTCTGCCTCCCCCCCTGGCTTTCCATCCCGTTCTTGCCGCTGCTGCATTTCGGTGTGTTACACCGGGATGCTTCCCTGTGAGAGCTGGGGGAGGTTTGGGGGCTCGGTTTTTCCCCCCAGCCTTTTTTTTTTGGGCATGGAGGAACGCACCCACGCGGGAGGCACCGCCGCAGCGGGCGCCGGCGAGGCGAGAGCTGTCTCTTTAACCGTGCAGAGCATGTGGCTGGTTTTAGTTAGAGCTCTTTTAGCAAGTTGTCTCAGCACATCAGGGCCCCGCTTTCATCATGCCTGGCTCTTTTTTTTTTTTTTTTTTTTTTCTTTCCCTTTTGAGTCCCAGAAGTCAGAGGCCACAGGGGGGGTGACAGAAAGCAGTGACCTCTGCAGAAGCGGGGACCAGATGGCCACTCCTCTTCCTCTGAGCCTTTTTCTCCCGGCCCCAGGGCACAGATCTGTGACCTTCGCTTTAGCTGAATGCCCAGACTGTGTGACTGGGGCTTTGACATGCTCTTTAATAGGCATACATTATCCCTCCATTGCTAAAAGCCCAGAAAACTGGGTCCATTTAGACGGAATTTAAGTCAAACTGTTTGGATTGGTCTCGCTATCCCCTAGCTGCCTCCTGTTAAATTGTTGATCTTAGTGCTAATGAAGGGAAATGCACGCACGGACGGGCTGGGGAGTGTTTTATTTTCCTTTCAGCCTGCTCCTGCTTTGCAAAACCCGGTGCTGGTGACGGACGAGGAGCGTGCTCACCGTGAGCCCCCCGATGTGCCCCCCCTGGGACCCTCCCCAGCTGGTGGGGGCTGCTCTTTGCTCCCAGGTTTGGCTCTCCCATGGCTTAGTTCAACTTCTGATCAGCCAGAATTTGGGTTTGTAGGCACAAAGGGGGAGATGTAAGCAGGAATATTTAAATCCTTCTCGTTCCCAGCAGTTGGTTTGGTTGCGAAGTGGGAGCCAAGCATTGCAACGTGGCAGCACCCCACGGTACCAAGCAGAGGGGCAGTGAGAATGGGCAAAATCCCCCCTGGGGAGGAGGGTTAGCGCTAGAGCAGCTGGAAATGGAGAAAAGAGAGAAAATATTTCCTTCTGCTTGAGGTAGAGGTCACCGTGCTGCTCCCCAGGACCCAGGTAACCGAGAAGTTCACCCGATATTTCTGCCTCATCCTGTAGCTGTTATTAGAGGAGGCCGGGCTCTCGTTAGAGCAATTTGCTTAATGGTAGCTGTGCTCTTCAGGAATGTCCTCAGGAGGGAGGCGAAACGTGCTGCTTTTCACCCAAAAGGACCCTCAGAGCTGCATCTTTCTGTTAATGGCCAGCAACCATCGCCACGGCCGGCCTCCAACCTCTGCCAGGCAAGCGGATGCTGAGGAGGGGCTTCCTTAATGCCTGCCATTTCCGAAGGGTTAAGCACATGAAAGTTATTCGAGGAATTTCCTTTTTTCAGGGCAGACCTAGGGAGGTAGGTATAAGCAAAGGCCGGCGGAGCCCCGCTGGAAGTGATGGATGCAGTTCCCTTTGAAGTCCCCGGGAGCTGCACTTCCTCGCTGCACGGCTGAATTGAATCCAGAGGTCTTCAGCTGTGAATCTGTCGCCACAAAACACACTTCGGGGACATCTGCCATGCTTCAGGAGCTACCGAAGGTGGGAAGGGGAGAGCAGAAAGCCGCTGGGAAGGCCGGCGCTGAGGACACCGGAGGTTTCGCTTGCAGCTCGTGTTCCTGCTTTCAATTAAATTAGAAAGTATTTGTGGATGAAGT
The DNA here is from genome assembly GCF_964211825.1 of Aythya ferina. Lineage (NCBI taxonomy): Eukaryota > Metazoa > Chordata > Aves > Anseriformes > Anatidae > Aythya > Aythya ferina. The sequence goes on from NC_140307.1 coordinate 2,905,570, forward strand.
GACCCATTAGTTGGGTAATAACGCCACCTTATCACGCCTGCTTATCAGTATTAGTTATGCGCTATAAAACCCGTAGCAAAGCCCTGGGGGGAATCAATTAAATTGAACCGGGCGGCGGAGCTGTTGTGGGATGCGGGGCGCGCTGGCGCACCGAGCCGCTGCCGGTTTTGGGGAGCTGTCAGCATCACACGGCTTTGTTGCCTCTGCCAATTCTTCGCCGAGCAGCAGAAAACAGGCCATAAATTTGCTGATTATGTGCATTTAGGCAGACGAGCTCCCTTAATGGCCTTTATGACGCTTGCAGCCGCCGGTGATGGAGTTTTTGCATCCCCGGCTCCTGATAGCGGATGGCTGCTTGCTCACGCTGTACATCCCATTAAATAAATCTGAGCCCGTGGTAAATGATCGCCGATATTAAACTGCAGAGGGAGAGATTAAGAAATGTTTTCCCTGTCTGCTTGGAAGCCTTGGGAGGGCTTTGTTCAAGCATTTTAATTATTCTTTAAAGAGGAGATAGGAAATACTTGGTGAAATGAAGTCTCGTCTGTTTTCACCGGTGTCTGAGCCGAGAAGCTCAGGTAAGGGGAACCTGATTTAATGACGTATCAAATGGAGAGCTGGGTCTCATCCGATCCCTATTTGAAACACTGCTTGGCAGCAATCAGTGCTTGAATCAATAATTAGACCTTATAAAGTATTTAGTCCACGGTGGCACGGGGAGCTCTGGTGACCACTCACCTGGAGAGAGCTTCGTTTCCAGGTAAAAACTCCCAACGTAGGGATTGAATCTGCTCACACACCAGCTAGAAAAAATAAAAAGAGGGGAAAAGAGCGTTTTCTTGAGTGTTTTGGGGCTGCAGTGAAAGCAAAACCGTGGTGGTTTGCGCCGTCCATTAGCGCTGTCGCCCCTGGGGCTGCGAAATGGCCGCGGGCGGCTGGGGCTCAGCTCCGAGCATCCTCCCGGTGCTTTGAACCCGAGGAGCCGTCACACCTCGAGGTCAGGCGAGGGGCCCCGGCAGCGGGCAGGGGCAGGATGTCATTTTGTCATTAGCCCGGCTTCAAAGGCGGGCAGGCGGCGGGGAAGGGGGGCGAGGAGCTGCGGGGTCGCGGGGGCCGCGAGCCCCCTGGGGCAGCCTCGCCGCTCACCTGGCACCCAGCTGCTGCGGGGTGAGAGAGCCCGGGGGAGTGGGGGGCCCAAGGAGGAGGACTGGGGAGCAGCACGTGGCTGGTTTTGGGGTGCAGGGTGTGCTCTGCTGAGTGCCACCGGGATGGTGGTGTTGGGAGTTGAAGCTTGAGCCGTGTAGTCCCTTGGGAGCGGTGCTGCCTGGCGGGTTAATGGGGTTCTGGGTGCGTCTTGGAGGAGGTTTTGGCACGATTTTGGCTTGCTGAGGGTGCTCCCATCAGAGGCTGGTGGCAGGGCAGTGCCCTCATGTTTGTGCATCATGGCTTTAAGCTTTCCTCAATCAGCTCTGACCCCAAAAACTCAGAAGAGTGGGTTAAAAACAAGATTGCTAACACTCTCCGACCTGCCCCAACCAAAGCTGAGGGGCTCAGCGCTGGGTGTCAGCCGCCAGCAGGAGCAGGGCACCGCTCTGCCTGGTGAGCTCCTTCCATCCTGCAGCCCGATGGGGCTGGCGTGCTGGTAATTAGGGTGTTTGCTGCCACTTCTGGGGGCACAGCAATGCATATTCATCAAATACATAAATTAATGCGTTGAGCTCTTTGCATAAATCTGGATCTGAGCGGATGATGGGGACGGGTTGCTCCGAGAGCAGCTCTGGAAGTGATTCCCTACTAACCAAGTGGCACCAGGATCCCGCCTGCGCTCCGTGGGTGCTCCGGAGGTGGTGAGCAGGACCTCGTTTGGCTTAATTAGCACCAGAAGTGCAGGCAGGAGTGGGTTTACAGCTGGGTTTGCACAGCCAGCTCTCAGGTGGCCATCCTGTGGGCTGGGGAGGCCGATGGGTGAGGAGTTGTCCTCAGAGGGAGCGGAGCTGCCCGTGTGCCAGAGGTCCCTGGTGAGTGGAAACACACAGAAGGTTGTTTTTGGGCTTGCTCTGGGTGTTGAGCTTCCAAACCAGCCCCCGGCACATCTGGTGCTACCACAAGGAAAAAGCCCAAGAGCCGTAACCCTTGCCTGCAGTAGCTTAACAATACCTCCGAGCATTGCTTCAAATACATACAGTAAGTCTGAACTAATCAAGGAACGAGTTTATGGGCTTTTTAAAGACTTTCCTGGATAAACGGAGGGCCTCATAACGCGATTCCATTTCTTAATGTAAACACCGTGTTTGCCGGGGCCTCTGAAAATATTCCCAACCCTAACTGCAGGCGCTGGGGCGCGCGATGTGCGCTCCTGGCTGCCGGGAGCTCAGCCTCTCGTTGTCTGCCCAGATAAGGCTTGTAACGTTTCACTAATTGTTCCAACATGCAAATCGGTCCCGTGCCTACGTGTAAGGACAAAAGGAGAGCAGGGGCTGAGTTTTGGGAGTGTGTGTTACTGCCTCAGGCTCTGGGCAGGGTTTGGGGGGGAGATGGGCAGCGTGGGGCTGCCGGGCGCATCGCTGGGCTGAGAGCATCATGAATCCTTTCTGTCCCTACAGCAGCTTCTTTCTGGCCTTAGGTATTCTCATTTTCCTCTCCAAAGGTCTTTGTGAGGATGCTGTGCAGGTTCCTGGTGCTCATCCAAGGCTTGCCCTTTGAGTTGGCCACATCCTTGGCCCTTCCCGTGCTGGGGTGCCGCAGGCAGGGCTGGAGGCGCTCCCCTCTCCTTGGCACAGCATCGGGATGCCACCAAGGAGCAAGTCCTGCAGTCAGAAGGCTCTTGGCCCCCGGGAGACCCCACCTTCCCCATGCACGAGGGTCCTTGGGACCAATATGGGCACTTGCATCGATGCTCACCAGCGTGATGTGAAGGGCTGGCAGCAGCACGCTGGGATTCGGGGCTCTTCTGCCCCTGCCAGGTTTCGGTGCTGCCGTGGTGCCGGTGACACCAGCCCTGGTTCTGGCCCCGCCGCTCGGCTTTTTAGGGGAAATTTCCCTGTAAGCATCTTAGGGTCCCGGCCATTGTGCAGGGGATGTGAATGGCTCCCTTTCAACCTTGCTTTATTCATCATCAGCAAAGCATGAAATTACAGTGGAAACGCTAATAGATTTCCGAACAACTTGGTACCTACGTGGGGGAAAGTTATTTGTTGACTAATTAGTGAGTTAATTGTTTTTATGTTTTATGGAGGTCGGGTTGCTGCTTTAACGTAGGTGGTGCGTGCTCGGCGAGGCGAGGCTCTGCTTTAATGAGGCAGCCACGGGTCCTGCCATCCTAAGGGGCTGTAGGGTGAAGTTATCTCCCCAGGAGCTCGTTCCCGGCTGTTTGCCGTGTGCTGAGCCAGGATCTGTCGTGATCCAAGAGCAAGGGGCTCAGAGCTTGTGTTGGACCTGTGGTCAGGTGTTTTCTTGTGGAGCCTGTAGCAAAATTTGGGGAGTTTTGGAGCTGGAGCAGTGCTGGGGGTGACGCCAGCTCGGCGCTGAGCTCTGCAAACTGGTCAGAAGCGGGGAGGAGAGGGGCTGGTGTCACCCTGAGCCGTGCCTGGGGAGCGTGAAGCTGCCGAGGACAGGTGAGAGATTTTGGGAACCCGACCATTTTGATGACACGGACCCCATGCTCTGCTTCTCCGCCTGCTTTTTCTTGGGTTTGGAGCCAAGGGGACGGAGCTGAGCCTTAGAGCAGGGACAAATCCTGCTCAGCTTCCTGCTCCACCGCGCACGGGGCAGGCTCCTGGGCTCCCAGAACTGCTCCTGAGCTTGGAGCCCGCTAATTAAAACCACTCATGACATGAAAAACAAAACAAAACAAAACATTTTGCAGAGAGAAAGGAAACATCTCTCCTTGCCGGGGTTGGTGATTGACTGTAGGAATAACTCACCCTTGGGTTTCTGCAGCATGAAATCTTTTCCCTGGCTTAATTTATGTGATTTAGAAAAAGTTTTCCTGCTCCTCAGCAGCTTTCTTCCCCCCGGTTTGTCAATTTGCTGTTGTTTCCCACCCTGGATTTAGATGTCTTCAAAGATCCCGGCAGGTGGATGGAGGCAGTAGCGGGCTGGAGGGAGGCTCCTCCTGGGTGATTAAACCATCTCACATCGGATATTTTTTTTCCCTTCCACGTTCCTCTCGTTCATCCTCCTAATTAGGGCTTCCCGGTAATTATCTGCCTTGGCCAACGCTGCCCTTTCTCAGTCAGCACAGCCCCAGAGCTGTGGTTTTGTGCCTCTCCTCGCTCATCCCACATGGGGAGGGGGCTAGGTTTAGGGTCAGGGTTAGGGATAGGGTTAGACCAGTGCTAAAAAGAGACCAGTGCTAAAAAGCACCACAAAACAGGACTCAGACCAACCATAAAAACCCCCCTCGGCTGCCTTTCCCCTTTCCCTGGCCGTGCCGTTGTTCGGGGCTGTCAGGGAAGGGGGCTGTAAAAGTTTTATTGAGACAGACAGACACTGCCAGCCTTGGGAAATAAGAGAAGAGGCGGCAGATAACGCTGTGCTCCTTTATTAGATCGGGAAATCATCTATAAAACAGAAGTGGAGTGGAAAGCGAGCCCCCGGGTCTGTCTGTATGGCCGAGCCAGCCTGGGCTGGAGCCCTCCACGAGGGGAGATCCCAAAAGGGGACAGAACAAGGTGATCATATCAGATATTAAAACCGGCTTTTGAATCTTCTCCTGAAGCAGAGTGCTAAATCAACCTCTTCACGGTAGGGTTTTTTTTCCCCTTTTTTCCTTTCGTGTGCTGTTCCCTGCCTGGCCCTTTTACCTGTGCTTCCATCTCTCTTTCTCTCATTTTCCATCAATTGGATCTGTAACCGTTTTGTGTTTTATTGAGCATGAAGGAGCGGTGATGCCTTTTAGATGAGCGCTGTTCTCATCTGGAGATGCTCCTTTAATAGGCGCCCCTGCTCAGCTCTTATCCCAGCAGTGCTCGGCGTTTACCGACACCTTACTTACGCCAGCTTCACTTCGGGGGCGAATTAATTACGTGGAGAGGTTTTCTCCCCCTTCTCCCACCCTAACCAAAAATCTGCTCAGCTGTTGGAGGCAGAGATGGATCCCCAAACGCCCTGTTGCAAGGTATTGCTGCCATCATGGATGTTCCCTGGGCTGTGCAACAGCAGCTGGACCCAGAGATGCTGAAATGCGCCTCAATTGCAAAAAATCTGCTTGTTTGGCCCAAGGATTGTCACAGCGATTCCCTGGAGGTCTCCGATGGTCGAGTTAGCCCAAGGGAAGCACTCGGCTGTCCCCTGGCACCGGTGAGAAGCAGGCTGCTGGTCACAGCTGTGGTTAAAGCACACAAAAAGCCAGTGAGGGAATCGTTTGCCTGCATCGTGCCGGGGTGCAAGGCAGCGTGCGGGGGCCAGCTGCGGGTGGCAGCGCTGCCGTGGGGCTGCTTTCATCCTTCTGGGCTCTTCTTCGTCCACATCCGAATGAACCCCACTGCCTCTGGTCCCCTGCAGCCCTCCAAAACTGGCCATGGAGGGGAGAAACAGCCAGCTGTCCAGATTTTGCATGCTGCAGCCAGAGCTGAGTCCCTCCGGAGAGCTCTCACCTGCATCTCGTGGCACAGAAGCAGCATCGGGCACCGACCAACGCACCCAAATTTCCCCTGGATGGCACCTGGGGAGCTCGCAGAGGCACTCAGCTACACCAAGAGAGATTTTTCCTCGTGAGCCAGGCTCCAGCACCCTCGTTCAGGACCACAGCGCTTCAGAAAATCGGATATTCATGGCGGTAAGTGTTCCTTTGGGATGATGACCCTGCCGAAATCAGCGGGGTGGCTCTGGGGAGAGCTATTGCCCTGCGGGACTGCGGGCTGCGAGCCTGGCCCCGACCCCTAATATCAGCATCTTCATCCCCTGCTCGGTGTGTCCCCCGTCCGTGCTCATTTCCTAGCGGATCAGCTCCAGGAAGGCGTTAGAGGAAGGTGAGTTAATTTTGAGGACGACGCCTCAACGAAGCGGTGTTCATCCAGGCTGGCCCTGCTGCTGCAGACCTTGCATCCAGCCACCTCCAGGCAGCTCGTGCATCCCTCCATCGAGCCAGGAGCGGTGTGAAGAGCGCCGTGCCTTCAGCTCCCCTCGTGCCCACCTCATTTTCCAAACCATCAGGGTCATCCCGTGCCCTTCTTGGCCCCGCTGGATCCACGAACGCAGCTCCGCGGCGCGCTGCAGCCCTTCCCGCACCAACTGAGAGTTTCACCAGCCAAATTTCTCGCGCATCTGCCTTAATTCAGCCGCCTTAATGTGGGCATCTCGGCAGCTTGATTTCCCCCGTGGCTCTGCGAGTCAGCTGGGGCGCCGGGGCCTCCCATTAGCGGTCCTGCCCGCTGCCAGATGGCGGGTGATGGCTTGCGGAGCCTGCGGAGCTGACGTGCCCCATTGTGCCGCGACACAAAAGCCAGCCTGCCTGGATTTATTTATTTTTTATCCCCCCCCCCCCACCTCCTTCTGCTTTCATTTTCGTTCGGGGCCGTCAGCGCCCCAGCTAATTCCTGCAGCTCGCTGTTTGGTGCTTTCGTGTCGCTGCGAGGCTGCAGCCGGGGTTTTCCACGTGGGTTCCTCCGCGAACATCTTGTGGGCTTTGCTGCTGCCCAGCTTTCATCCCACGCCCGCACGAAATCCCTTCCTGGACAATTTGGTCTCAAACCTGAGTTACTTGGGTGCCACAGGCACTCCCAAAGGTTTTGTTAAGATGGACTTCGTCTCCATCATGGTTATTTTGGGTGTCCTGGCAGTTTTGCAGGTCTCCAGCAGCCTGTGCCGCAGTGACACGTCTGCTCCTGCCTTTCCATCTCTCTTGTTAGCAGCAGAGGTGCCTGCTTTGGGGTGCAAGTGTTTTTTTTTCTGATGGAGATGCAGATTTGAGGAGGCAGAGGACCGACTGCCCAGGCACGGCGCAGGGAGGGCTCAGCTTCCCCACGGGGGCTCCCAGAGGATCGGGCTTAGAGGGGTTTGGCTCTGATTTGGCTCTGATTTCCCCAGTGTGCTGCAAACACCGGGGCAAAGCTCAAGTTCAAAGCTCAAAGCCAGTAAAAATGCCCCCCTGCAGCCCTACTGGTGGGGTTTGACCTCTGCCTGCTCCCTAAAACCCACATTGTTTTTGTGATGACTTCAGCATCGCCCCAGCCCAGGCGAGCATTTCCAGGAGGAGAAACGTAAGCCCTCAGCTTGTCATCCTGGGTATCCACAGGGACCCCTGCACGTTGTCCCTGTTCCCTGGCACACGTTCCCATGCGTGCACACCCCATGCCCGGCCATACACCTTCACGCGGACATCCCCACACGGCTACGGGACCGACGCCGGCACTTGCACAGAAACCCAATCCCGGTCTCCACGGAGCTCACCGAGAGAAAAATCAGGGAAAACATCACCCCCCCACCCGCCGTGCAGCGGGGCTGATGTGCCTGGGCGAGGAACTTTCCCTTTGAGGTGGTAATGGCCTGGCCAGCAGCCAGCAGCGGCAGCCGCCGACGGAAGAGGGGGCTTCCCGAGATAAGCTATTTCCAGCCGCCGAGGCTCCTCTGAGCCTTATTTCTCTGAATAACCAGAGGGGGAAAAAAAAAAAAAAAGGGACGAGCTCCGCCACGGTCATGTGTCCCGCTTTCGTGGATTTGGCCTATTTTCTGCAGAATGGTTGTAATTCAGCTCGGGTCCCCCTGGCTGGCTGCCAGGAGGATGGGAAAACGCTGCTCTCGCCGAGGAGCGCGCAGGAATTGATGGACACGGCTCAGCCACGGGGATGAGGTGACAGCCAACGGCTTCGGCGCTGCCAGGAGGAGAAGCAAAGCTCTTGGGGGGGAAGCTGGATTTTCTCAGGTATCCCAGCGGCTGAATCCTTTCTGAATCTTCCCATCTGAGCACCGTCAGCCTGGGTCAGGCAACGCTGTAACACAACAGCACTGCTCGCTGCCATGGATGGGAGCAGAACGTTTCGGTTAATCACGTGCACGAGAGGAATTCGGTGGTGAAATGAGCAGAAAGGAGCCAAAAGCAGTGTTTTGTGACCTTAACTCTGTGCCTGACTCGCTCTGCAGCTGCATTTGGGTCCTTGGCCTCTTGTCTCCTCCCCGCACGGTGGATGCTGGATATTCCCCTGTGGCGGTGTGCGCAGCTCCTCTGCATCAGGCGATGGAAATCCAGCCTGTTACTCTTTTTCTGCCTTGAATTGCTGCTTCAGTCAACGCGTGCACCATTCCCACCTCCATTCCAGCCCTGAGGAAAGAAGGGGAAGGCTTGTCGCGCTCCGCACCGCGCATGGATGTGCTGAAAGGAACAGTGTTCTGAGGGACTTAACGTGAGTTTCCCTCGGACAGAGGAGCTGTTGTTCGGGTTACACCCTTGCGAAGGAAAGGATCCTTCTTTCTGCTGCTCTCAGACTTGGCCTGGTCTGCAGAGAGGCTTTACCCGTGCCCATGCAGCTCCTCTCCGTGCCCTGCAGCTCTCCAGGGTGCTGGGTGGCCTGGAGGTGCTGTGCCTGGGCGCAGCGGTGCCGTGCAGAAGAGCTGAGGATCTCTCCATGCTCTGCAGGTTTGTTTTTTTTTTTGCCAGGTGCCTCGTTGCGTGCACCACAACACCTCAAGTCACCAGATTGCAGAAAAAGACTCAAGGAAATCATTTTGGAGACGCTCCCGGGGCACCCAGCACCTCCTGCAGGCTCTCATCCAGCCGCCGCTTGCTCCTGCAGCCTTCCCCGGGCAAAACTCCCCCTGTGCTTGGCCAGGAGGGGAAAAGAAGAGCGAACGAACGGCGCCGGGGCCTCTCGCTGCCGGCCCGATAAAAATGGCACCTTGCCCGAGCCTCCGATAAATCACCGGCTCCATTCGGAAAGGAGTTTTCTGCGGTAATTAATGAGCCAGTATAAAGACATTAAACGGAGGCTGTGCGGTGATAGAAAGGCTTGTCATTCACCGAGCCATCTTCCCCCATGTGAATAACCACGAGGGAACAAAGGGCAAACTCCTTATAGACTGAAGTGCGCTATCTCTGATAGCTGGGAATGAAGTAATTCGCGGGGAGCAACAAAGGCGCGGTGCAACGCATTAGTAAACTAATTACAAGAGAGCTGGTAAAAACAGATGCTGAAAATTTTAGAGCTATTATTGGAGTGATTGCCGGCAGAAAAATGGGGGCTGACGACAAAAAAAAAAAAAGAATTAAAAAATGCATCTCATTTAAAATTCATTAGCCTGTAAATCAGGCTGGCTCTCTGTCTGCGAGCAGGGCTTGATGGCATTTCCGTGGGCAGTGGTGATGAAAAGCTTCCTGCCCTTCGCCTCTCCAAATTCCTCCGTTGCCTCCGGAGGTGCCAAAACGCCACGTGAGCCCCTTCCCGAGCCCCAAAATTTGGGGTCTGCGGTGCCCCGCGTGCTCTGAGGTCTGAGCGGGGCTGCTCTGAGGTGCTGCAGCGGGGCAGGGCGCTGCCTGGTGCTGTTTTGCCCTCCTTGTGCCGTGCTCGGGGGGCTCACTGCCTCTTGGGGCTGGGACAAAGCAGGATTGCTCGTCCCCACTTGGGACCAGAAAGCAGCTGGCTGTGAACACAGCGGTCTGTGGCCAAAAGCGGCTGTGCCGGAGCCTCCTCTCCTACCATCTCCCGTCAACATTTGGGAGCGGGATGGGAAACATCATTATCGTGCAACAAATCAAAACGGTAACCATGTAATTTGTCTTAATTGTCTGTGTCGGAGCAGGGAAAACACGAGGCGCTCCGGATGGAAACCTGGCAGGAGAGAGCTGCCTGCTGGCAGCGCGCTGAGCCGAGCCCAGCCAGCCTCCTGCGGGCTTGTGGGACTGCTTGCCCTTCGTCTTCTTGGTATTTCAGGGCTCTTGAGTAGGATAAATCGTAGGTATTTTGCAAATGTGCTGCAGAGGAGGGCGTGGGAGGCGGCGAGGTCCCGAAGGAGACGATGCTCGGAGCGGGGTGAGTGCCGCAGGATGGAGCGGAGGCACCTTGTGATGGTGCTGGAAAGGAGCCCAGCTCCCCACGGGGGAACCTCCTGCGATGCTGGGGTTTGCCCTGCTCCAAAATTGACCCCGCAGAAACCCAGCAGCCCTCCCTGCTTCGTGGCTGCCCCTGGTGCCTGCCCGCGGTGCCGCTGACAGATAACCTCCGCCTGAACCGCGGGATCGCGAGCCCCATATGCAGTCCGCCCGAGCAAATTAAGAGTTGTTTATGACATTTAATACTCCCCCTTCCCTCCAGCAGCAGGGCAGCAGGACCACGGCTTTGGCTTCGCAAATGGTCGCCTCAGGACACACTAAATGCTGTCACGAGCCAGAGAGCAATTTCGGCTTGAAAAATTACCGCAATCGCGCTCCCTGATAAAGGTCTCTCCCAGCGCCGCCTCCCTCCCCGCCAGAAACTTCTTCTCTCCCCAAAACCAATTCAGGAGCGCTGAAGGGACTGTTTATTAGGCGATACCCCTGCAAAACAGGGTGCTGGAAGACGAATCACCCCCCTGGGCTGCCTGCCGTGCTGCTCGGTGTCACAGGTAACGCGATGGGATGACGGGAGCGCTGCGTGTTCAAGGGAGCCTCGCACGGAGCATGGAGCTGCAGCTCAGGTCATTTTGTGCGTTGTGCAAAAATTCAGGAGCCCTGCTCGCAGATATTTGCCTGCTGGTGGGCTTGAGTCACGAAGCAGTAGGGTTTTTTTTTTCCCTCCTGCAAAATATCTGTTGCACGTTGCCCCCATGGGCAGCTGCTGTGCCGTGCCACGAGGCGTTAGCTCACTTGTCTCCCTTTCAGCCCCATCTCCGGGGCTTAGGTCAGGGGAAGAGAACGAGGCCAGGTGGAAACTTGGTTCCTGAGCCAGAGGAGTCCGACTGATGTGGCATCAACCTCGTTTAAATGATTTCTCTCAGCTTTGATTGAGGACGAGTGAGTGTGACCACAGCAGAGAGCCGAGGATGCGAGATGCAGAAGCGCGGAGAGCCTGGACCATCCGTGCTGCAGGGGGAGAAAGGGACAGCAGAAGAGGAACGAGCATTTATTTGCAAACGTTGCAAGCAAAAAGTGTGCAGCTCTGACCCTCTTTCCATCTTCATCTGCCTGGCACAGGGTGAGATGGGGCTTCCCCCCTCCGTTTTCTCTCCACGTAGACTGAGCCGCGCTCCTCCAACATCTCTGCCTGACTTCAAACTCTCCCGAGCCGTGCAGCCTGATTTCTTTTTGAGATCTGAGGCCCGGCGAGGACAATGGAGATTTGGAATTTTCAGCCCTGTGATTAGTGGGCAGGGGCAGAGGGGGATTTACCCTTTTCTGGGAGCCGTGCAGGCTGTCCTTGAACACTTCCCTCCCTTTCCAAAGCCGAGAGAGAGAGGGGGGCGATTTTTCTTCCCTCGCCGTGTGAGCGAAGGCCCCCGCTCCTGCTACTCCTGGCGAATTAAATAGATAAATGGGCGGCGCTGTTGTTCACGCTCCACGGTGCACAAAGCAGCTTGCATTCACACCCCGGGCTGCTGGCAGCTCAGCAGCAGCCCCGCACAATGGCACCATTCGCCACGCGGGGCCGAATCGCTGCCTCCGCAGCTGGGGCGGCCACCGGGCTGCGGCGACACGGGCGGTTTCAGCATTGTTGTAAAAACGCATCTTAAAAAAAAAAAATCAGAGAAGATCAAGTGTTTTTTTTCTCTTTAGGGTTTGGAGAAGCATTTCTCTTTGAGAGCAGGGCACGGAGAGGGCAGGATGGGGTTTGTGGTGTCCGTATTCCCCCTTTCTTTTCTGCCAGCTCTTTTTTGTTTCCAGGCACATCCTCAATTTTCAGTGTGGAGAGGAGCACGTGAAGTGACCTCTGTCTGCTAAGCCTTCTCCTGCCAACTTTCTTGAAAAAACTCCCCAGCAGGTCGCTAGCTTAGTGGTGGAGGTGTCCTAAGATGAGAGGGGATGGGAGATGAGATCCCCCTGCTCGCTTTGGGGCTGCAGTCTCGCTGGGGAAGGAGCTGCGGTGCCAAGCAGGACGGGTTTTTAATAAATCTTGTGGCTGCTTCTGCTGGAGCTGTGAGCCTGATGGGAGAACAGCTCGGGTCTGGGTTTAACTGGAGGAGCGGCTCCTTGCGTTTTAAAAGCAACCCTGACTGCTGCCAGCCCACGCAGAAATTCAGTTTTTATTCGCAAGTTGGAGATTTTAGCATGAAAATCAGCAGCTGTACCAGGATAAACCATCGGGATGGAGCCGCTCCTGGGAGGGGAGGGCTCTGCCCGTGGCTTTTCTCTCTCCCTGGGCCAGCCACGTGCCTCCCAGGCTTCGTCTCCATCAGCTGTAACGGAGCTAACGAAGCCTGCCCTCCTCAGCAGGAGCATCTGGGAGCCCAGGTACTGCGGCCGTGTCCCCGTTAAACTCTCTTGTTGCCCGCACTGCGTTAACTCAGAGGCATTTTAAGCACGTGCTCCATTAGAAGAGGCCTGAATTTAACAGGCTGGAGACAAAAATGTGAAGAAGGGGTCTTTGCTTGCGGGCTGTGTGGTGGTGAGGATGCTCAGCACCTCCCCGGCATCCTCCTGTATCGCAGCCAGCTGGGGCATCCCTTTCCCCACAAGTAATTTGGAAGCAGAAAGCAAAGTGCTGCAAAACTCACCGGGCTTCCCCGGTGCTCTCCTACCACCGTGCTCGGCACCGAACCTTTTAAGTCTTCTTCCTCCCCTTGTGCCTGCACTTGATGATAATGTTTGCGTTTTAATGATTCCGGCAGGCCTGGGATTTGCTTTGACACACCAAGATAATGTTTTCTTTTTCTATATCAGATCTAGGTCAATCTCTGGCTTAGCACTAATGCTGCGCCGAGCGAGAAAGGATTGGCCGCTAATGGTTTCAATTTAGTTTTTCGCGGAGTAAAGGAAATTTCACTCAATACCTGTTTTCGTTTTTATTCCGTTGGCCTTTCCGTGGGATCCGTTAGGCTGGGGAGCTGTTTGCTCTTTGATTAGAGACCCAGCAAAGCTGTTTGCCTGAAGAAATCTGCTCGGAATATGGATGAGGATGGACGCTCACCTGCGTGGTGCGCGCGTGGGGACTGCGTGGTGGTGAAGGTGAGGCAGTAGGACACCCGTGGGCTTCTCTCTGGGGAGGAGAACCAACCACCCAGCCCCATCCTAACCAATTTCCTCTGTGGTTTGAGATGGGAGAAGTGGTAAAAGTGGTAAAAAGCAGCTCATCTGCCTCGCGCTGCAGAGCTGCCCAGCTGGCATCACTGCTCAACGTCTCAAGGAGAAGGTGCACCCATGCGAGCGATGTGGGAGGGCTCCTCTAACCATCCCCAGCTGCTGCAAGCCTTCTCCTGTCGCGTTTGCTTTTTTCTCTCCCTGCTCCGTGCCAGTCTGGGCGTGCCACAGCCAAAATCCAGCTGCGATGGCAGCAGAAGCACTGAGACAGCGCGGCTCGGAGCTCCAGCAGCATGGATTCAGGTCTGATCTCAGGGCTTGCCGACACCTGGAGCTGTAAGAGGGCAATTTAATGCAACAGGGTGACAGACACCTTGTGTGAGGATGGTAAAGAGGGAGCTGGGGCAGCACCAGTTCCTCCCCTGCCACGTGGCTGCTGGATGAGCAGAGCGATGGGCAACGCAGGCAGGTGGAGCAGAGGCTGCCTCCCTGCTTAGGAGCCCACGGGGGTGAGGGGCTGCTGTGGTTGCGTGTATTTATTTTTAAAATTATTCTGGCCATTAGCACAGAGATCAGATGCGGCTCCCTGGCTGCTGGCCAGCCCCACCGGGCTGGTGTGGGCTGAAACAAGAGCATCCAGCTAAAAACAGGAGCCCCGGCGTTTTCTTCTGGAAGATGAGCGCCAAACGGGAGCGAGCACTCCTGGATGGGTTTGTTGCAGTCAGCTGCAGCTCGTGTAAAAATCTTACGGGGATCAGCAGAGATCGAGACCCTCTGAGCATTGCCCTGCCGTGCTCCTGTCCCTTTCCCCTTCTCCCCCCATGATTTATGTCCTGGCTGAGCGCGGTGCCCAGGTAATCGCTCGCCTTCAACTTTTGGCGCTGCTTTACAGGAGGTGCCACGAAAGCCTTTGTCTGTGCAACTGTAAATAAACTCGTAAAGCCGTGTTAAAAATAGCGTTTTGTAGCTCGGCGCATGAATATTTAATGCATCTTCTGCAAACCAGCTGGTCTTGGCAAGGGTCACAGTGTTTCCTAGGCGTTTAACATAAAACTGTGCTTCAAAGCCACATTATAGGGTCGTTGAAGAGTAATATTTTACTTAACATCCTCATAACTGAATTATTTATAACTGCCCATGTTTTATTCATGATAAATATTAATACTGGTGTCTTTAAGAGGAGAGGTTATCGCTGCAGTTTTACCTAGAAGAGGTGATATTGTGGAAAGAAAGGGGCGGCGATGAATTCTGCAGCCGGCAGAGCAGCGTCTGTGCTGGGGCTGCTCTCATTCACACCTCCCTCTTCTTATCAACCCTGTCAGCCACCAAAAAACCTCGGCACTGAGCATCTGGACCTTTGAAAGGAATTTTCCTGCAGGCGTCTGAATCCCAGCTTTTTTTTTTTTTTTCCCTTTTGCTTTATTAACGAGCTTTGTGCCATTCTTGTTAATTCTAGGATTCGTTTCTTGGTGAGAGCCCATCAGCTTTGGGCTCAGGATGCTCGCCCTGACCTGGACCTCCGAGGGGCAGCCTCGACATATTCTGCAGCTCCCTCGAGCCCCCGTGCCGTGGGGACCCCCGGCCACCCCATGGCTATCAGCAGCCCCCATTAATTTGGCGAGGGGATTGCCTGGTTTGAGGGCTGCCAGGAAAACACCCCAGCTGCCTTTGGGCTCGAGCCCACATGGCTGGGTGCTCTGGGCCACGAACAGTCCCATTTCCAGGCTGAATCTGTAAAACCAGGGTAAATTGCCATTGCTCTGCCCCTTACTGGAGGGAATATTGCGTTCCCTTTCATCCTGGGAAAGCCAGATAGGTTTGTGCTCGGTCTTTTCGCCTTGTGCTGCCGCGTGCACCCGTGGCATCCTGCCTGGAGCATGGCGCAGGGCTCTGCCAACCCAAAAACCCCGACGTGGGACCGTGGGCACGTTTTTAGAGCTGCAAACCCTTCCCAACCCCACGGCCGTGCCGGGGCTTCGCCGCGCCTTGTGCCATCAGCTTAACAAACCCGTGGCGAGCGGGCTGGGAGCGCCGGGTCGGGGAGCAGCGCGGGTTAATGCACCACATATTTAATGTATGATTGCTAATGGCCCCCTCCCAGCTGCCCGAGCCCGACTGGAGCTTGCAGCTGAGTGATTCAGCTGCCCTGACACACACGCAGCTTGTCCCGAAGCCCAGGTACATTCATTGCTCCTGGCGCGTGTAAAAGGGGACGAGGCTTTCTCGCTGGGGAGAGGCATCATCGGGCTGGGCTGGCGGAGCAGGGGGGCTCTCTTGGAGTTTATTTTATATGATAATGCGAGAGATCTTCCCGTGGATGCGGCGCTGTAAATGAATCACGAGCTAAATAACCACCGGGATGTTTATTAGCCTCGAATATGTTTATTGCCGAGTCAACAGGCAGCACCTTCCAATTAATTAATAGTAATAATTACTGTATTATTTATGGAGCTCTACCAGCGTGCCAGAGCCTTTCTGCACGGTGCTCGCAGCTGTGGCTGTGCTGAAACGGGTTCACTTTGTGTTTTTTTCTGTGCTCAGCTCTGTGTTCACCCTGAGTGGGGTTTATCCTTTACCGGGGGTTGGTCCCAGCCCCAAAAGCTGTGGTGGGATGAGCTGCTGAGCTCTGGCAGCCCGCTCGTGGTGCTGCTGGCAGCCTGGTGCTCTGCAGCGTGGAGATGTGACCATGATTTCCATCGTGCTGCAGGCAGGGCATGCGGTGAGCCGAGCAGAGGTGGGGATCGAGTGCAAACAGCCTGCTCTTCTGCCGGGTGGGTGCCTGAGGGTCCCATTTCCCAGCTCTGGGAAACTTCCTCGGTCCTGCGAGGTTGCTGCCGATGGCTCTCCTTTCACACCTGACCCGTTTTGTCTCTCTCTGTGTCTTCCAGCCATGTCCGACTTCCACGTCCACCCACAGAACGCGGTGGTGGAGGAAGGGGGCGTCGCGAGGTTCCAGTGCCAGATCCACGGCCTGCCCGAGCCCGTCATCCTCTGGCACAAGAACCGCATGCCGGTCAACACGGACAACGAAAGGTAGGACATGCCCAAAGCACGTGCTGCTGTCCTTTCCCTGAGCAGAGTTACCCTCACGGGTCTCCTGCGACATGACTGACCTGGGCTGAGACTCTTGGCCAACATTTCTGTCATGGAAGACTTTAGGTGAATGTTATGGGTTGTGAGGGCTCCTTCTGGCCATGCAGAAAGGCTGCATTTCCCAGGAGAGCTAGATAAACCCTATTAGATGATTTTGGAAGGGGTAGAAACTTTCATTGACCTCCCCCAAGAGGAGGCAGCCCTCCTCCAGGTCGCCCCCCAGCCTGAAGAGCCCCCACAGCAGTCCTAGGAGACCCTGGAGCAACTCCGGCACCCTTCATCCCTCTGCGACTCCCTTTTGAGCACCTCTTCCCACACCACAACCACGACACGGCCTTGCAAGTGGCTCCCAAAACTGAACTACACCACGACCACCAGACCTTCCTTCCCGGGTGTGCTCCCTGAGTGGGTTACAGCAGGGAGGCTCCGCGGACAGCATCCTTCCCTACAGTGTCCTGCAGCGAAGCCCCAGCCGCCCCCCTTCCACAGCCGAGGCCTGGGGCGGCACGTCCTCGCTTCCTGTGTTTGACAGCCTGCTCCCTCCACGTCGGAAACCTCACCGGGCCACGGTTTGATCCTTCGAGCAGGGTACAGGTGGCAGGAAGCCCGTGCTTCGTGCCGGCAGCCTCCGGCGGGCCCAGCTGCAGCTCGGGGGCCGCACGAAAGCGATGGCAGGAGACCAGGTCGCAGCGCGCCCCCATCGCCCGCTGGTGTCTGCCCGTTGGGAATAAGCGAGAGCAGGAAGCCGTAAATATTTTCCTGGAAGCCCCTATTCTTGAAACAGAACCCGCTGGGGTTCTTCGGAGGCAGGAGAAAAACGTGAGGCTTGGAACAATGCCTGACCTTCTCAGCGTCGCGGTGAACTTAGGGTAGGAAGGCCCAAGAGGCCCAGCCTCGCGGTGGAAAACTGCAACTGGCAGGTTTTGTTTTTCCCTGTGTTTTTCGTCTGAGCTTTTTTTAGCCCAGCACAAGGTTAATTCGTCAAACTCGGTCTCCTCTCAAGGCTCCTCAGTCACACGAGTGCTGAGCTGGGGATGTGGCAGGGCAGGGCAGCTGGTACCAGGTGGTATCGGCAGGAGCAAAGGGTGTGGAATTGAGCCTGAGACCAAGACCAAGGAGGAAGAGCCAGATAACCCCAGGCTGTGCCCGTCCTGCTGCATCTCCTCTGGGGCCAGGAGCTCACCCAAGCCCTCGTGGACACGGTCTAGGAGCAGCTTTCCTAGTTTTCAGTGTCCTGATTTTGAACAGGCTTTTTGCAGGAGTAAAGTTGCAGGGGAAGGGTTTTATTGTTAGCTCAGTGGATTAATCTCTGCCACCAGCGGGCCCGGGTGATGAGGGTTGCTCCTCCAACTGAATTGGATTTCTGCATTAATCACGCCCGGTGCATTTCTGCGTATGAAGTGTGGATAAATTTGTATGCCGAGCCTTGCACTCGGAGGCTCTGAAGGCAGAATAATAGCTTTGGAATTGAATCTTCTAATGCTGTGGGCAGATTGTTAACAAAAATGAAGGCTTCTTGTGGTATAATTCATCCAAAACAACGGGCGTTTTAAAGTCCCGGAGAGATTGCAATCAACTTGGGGACGTGTAAGGCTGATTGCTGTCACGCTGCCACCGACACCGCGCGTTTGGCACCCGGCGCAGGGAGCAGGTTATGGGCACTTAACCATATGCTGATCTGGAGCAAGGTATTCTTCATCTTCCCGACGGAAATGGATTATTAACTCATCACGGCGGAACGACAGAGCACCGAGCCATTGAAACACGCAGTTGCCAAGCAACCCGTAATGTATGGACACGTATAGATGTGTGTGTGTGCACGTGTGCTCTAAGTGAGTCTGGTTTGTATATACAAAATATTTATATTGATGTATGCCCACACAGTATCTGTTTTAAAGACACTTTTCCGTGCATTCGAGGTTTTGATGTTGCTTGGGTTTGAGTCCTGTGTTGGACCTGGAGCACACACTTCCCCCGTGCTTGGCCATAGACTCACGTGTCAGCTGTCTTCACACAAAAATGCACTTCCAAAGCTTTTTTCCAAAGCTTTTCCACAAGTTAAATAAGAAGCAGCTACTTTGTAGCCTTCCATCGAAAGCCATCCTTTCCCAAGGATGCATCAGAAGATGAAAAAAGGAATGTAACCTCCATAAAAGAAGAGCAGAAGCTCAAATATCCAAAAAGCAAACAACTGAAAAGCAAACGTGCTGGGGTCTGCATCATCTGGGTGGCAGCAGCTTTTCAGCTGCTTTTTCATCAGCTTGCTTTCCCATCGTGTCCCGCCTTGCAAGTCTTCATTTCTGCTTTTCCCTTCCCGCAGGTACACGCTGCTTCCCAAGGGGGTTCTCCAGATTACGGGGCTGAGGGCAGAGGACAGCGGGATTTTTCACTGCGTCGCTACCAATATTGCTAACGTGAAGTTCAGCCGGGAGGCCAGGCTCACTGTGTCAGGTCAGTACCAGCCCTGACTGCCTTTCCCTCCTCCTGCTGCTCTTCTGGACCAGGACAGTTTAGCTTTGGGCTAATCACACCGAGAAAAGTTCCTCTGTCCAGCAATAGCACGTTCCTCGCTCTGTATTGTTATTAGTTCCTGCCATATTGGTCCATTTAATAGCAGAGAAATCCATCTCTTTGCCTCTAAATTAGTGCCAGTTTCTGGGGAGAGGGAGGATGGTGTGAACATGAGTTACAGCAGCTTTGCTTTAAATAAATTCTTTAGGAAATGCGGAAGATGCATCATCTCCTTATGAGACCTGCCCACTCTGGAAGTAATTGCAGCACACAGGGTGATCAATTATTTATCTAATCGGGGAGTTATGTTCTGTAGGCCTTGAGCATTACCCTGCAGCCAAAGTGGGCTCACCTTTTTTTGGAAGATGAGGAGGAGAAACCCTGAGCACCCCAGGCTGGATTTGGGCTTGGTTCTCCATCTGTATTCCAAGTTATTGGCTGAAAACAGGTTTTCACCTCGGAAAGCTCCAGCTGAAGAAGTGGCAGGACCTTTTAGTCTCTCTCCAGAAACAGGTCCCAAGCCACGTACCTGCTGGTTTTTAGTGTGCTGTGCAAGCAAAGCAAAGCATTTCACACCTACGCTTTGTTCCTGCACAAGTTAGATGTGTTTGGGAGAGCACGCACGGACCCTTTGCATGCAGCCAAGGGTCCTCCTCCTGAGCTGTGCCAGGCTGGCCTCTGCTAAATGGAGAAAAAACATGTGAAACAGGGGAAGCTGAGGAAAAAACGATGCTGTGCACATCGCCTGGTGGGGAAAGCAAGCAGGTTAGCTGGCTCTGAAAGACCTGGGAGCTCCTGCTGCCTGTTAGCTAGCTGTTCTCTTGATCTATGTGAACAGTAGCCACATGCTGGGGGGGAACGTGCAGTGAGTTACCGACGTGCTGAAGTTCTTTGTGTCAGTTTTCTGCCCTGAGTTATTGTTCCTGGCGGGGCAGAAAGTGCTGGTTGTTGTCAGCTGACCATCCCTCATCCCGAGTGGATATTTTCCAGGTTTCCTGTCTGTGCAGCGCTTGTGGTTTTTCTCTTCCTTAAGGCAGTCGGGCGATGAATACGGGCACGGTGTGTAAGTGTGTAAGTGTCTGAAGGGCTTGGCCCGTGCTTCAGTCACTGTGTGTGAGCAGAGCTGCAGGAACCACACGCTTGCACGCTCTCAACCTGTTGCAAACACCTTACCCTCTTCAGACGAGGGTTCCCTGGCTGGGACAGCAACCTGAGCAGTTGTTTGACCTGCAGAAAGCCTCCCTGGGGTGGGAGAGGAGGAGGAGGAGGAGGAGGCTGGCTGCTGCAGGGGAGGAAGGAGCCTGCCCGCAGCACTTCCCTCCTTCTCCCAGCACAGATCTGTCTTCCAGCCCTACTGATTGATTATTTTCAAGTGCCTGCTTAGCGGAGCTGCTCCCAGGGGGCCGCCTGCCTCTCTGCACTGACACCTTTTCAGCACGAGCCGCGTCTCTCTCTGCTGCTGTCCTTTTGATCAAGATCTAACAGCCCGTGCCAGCGATGCTCCCATCCCTCCTAGAGTGCCTGACGGTGCCGGGGACCTCCCCACCCTCGCCAGGATTGCTGCTGGCAGAGCCCCCAGGGACTGCCTGCATCATTAGAGGCTTCTTCCCTTTCAAAATAAATCCCCCCCAGCTTGCCCAAACCCCCGTCGTGCTCCTCCAGCAGCACTCACCTACTGAGAACCCCTCGTTTTGTCACTCCTCCCTTCCTGCCCTTGCTCCAAAGAGTGTCCTGGTAGGAGAAGGAAACCTCCCCAATGCTCAGGGGGCAGCTGCATCCTTCCTGGGTCACCGTCCCTTCTGGGGACCTGCAGGAGCTGCCACTGCCACCAGCATCGGGCTCGGCAGCGGTGGAAGTGCAGGTCCCAGAGATGGGCAAGGTTTGCCCAAACTCAGGGAGCTGATCCCACACCCAGGAACCCGCCTGCATATTGAGGAGCGTAAATCAAAGCGTGTGATTTTTGTTGTTGGCCAAACAGGGAGTTTTATAAATCCTGCTCTGCTCCCAGCTCCCGTCTGCCGATCTTCTTGGGTGACCTTGGGCATTTCATTTCATTTTTCAGCGTTTTGAAATACTGCAATCAGTGTATAATACGATGATAATATCGTGTTATTCTAAGCGTGGACGTTTACCATTGTGATACAGAACAATAAATTTACATGGCTTTTAGAGGCACGCCGAGGTACCGAGGGGGGGGGTATTGTTTTTCAGATCCCTTGGGGTTAAGCAGCCGGTCATATGAATTTATCGTGCATTCTGCTTCTCATCAAAAAATCTGCATTTTATGGCTCGCGGTGAAATGCGTTCGGCGAGAGTCAGCTCTTAAGTCACGCCGACACGGTGATTTTTCTTGGATTTTGCCCATTTTAGACGCAGCCTCGGGGTGGCTTTGTCGCTCCCCGAGCAGCCCCCGGAGGGCTGGTTAACCCGCGAGCCGCTCGGATCCGTGCTGTGTGATCCTCCTGCTGCCACCCTCGTTTCAGCCCCTGAGGTGCTGCGAGAGGGTGATGTTAAAAAGCATGGGGAGAGCCCTCGCAGGTCGTTTTTGGGGCATCGATTTGCTTTTTAACAAGCTTTTGGGAATGTCGGTGTCCAGGAGGCGGTACGGGGTGGATCCTACAGCGAAGCCCTGCTGGTGGCAGGGCTCTGCTCCAGCCTCCCCCGTGCCCCAGTCTTGCTCGGGGGAGAAGAGCAGCCCAAGTATTCCTCTCTGCAGGTGCACGGAGCATTTTTTTGCCAGCAGCAGCTGTCAGATTGTTTAAATTCCTTAAACACTGCTTGACCTCGGCATTTCTGGCGTGCAACCCAGATCTCATCAGCAAGGGAGAGCATAAAGGGAGAAGGCTAATGCAGAGGTTGTTGTCTCCTGCTGATGGAGAATTGAGAATATCTCATTTTCCTCTGCTTCTGCTCCCCAAAAACTGGAGTGGAGGCTAAAGGGAGCTTTGGCCCAGGGGTAAGGCACTTTCTGGTGGCTCAGGAGATGCAGGTTCAGCTGTGCTGTACCTGACACGGGATGATAGTTTGGTCCTTGCAGTCTCCTTTTGTCCAGTGAAATGCGGTTGTCTAGTTTCCAGTGTCCTCGTGCCAGAGCTTTATTTTTATGGGTTTATTTTATGGGTCCGTGCATCATCTTGTGTGACGGGTTTCAATCTCGGCTGCTGCCTGTTGGTGCTACCGCAGTGCAAATAAACAATTTCCGGAGTTTCCTCTCAAAAAGATCCCCAGCAGGAGACAGAGACTGCCACCTGCACTTCCGTCTGTGTCCCAGGGCAGGGTTTTTGGAGCAAATGACACCAGCAGCAACAGAGGAGGCTTGCACGGAGGTAAATTTATGCATTATGGAGCACACAGATTAATTAGCAAACCGAGATGCTGCAAGGTGAAGCAGCTCTTTCATTTATTTGCATAATGTCTGTGTAAGTCTGCACAAGCTGTCCTGTAGCTTGTGTCCTCCCTGCAAACCACATCCAACCTGCAGGTCTGCTCACTGCAGCTCGCAGCAAGGTTTCTTCCCTGTGCTGCCCCATACGTGGGTGCTACGAGCAGTGCCTGGGGCTGGGTGTGGCTGACTTTTCCCCAGAAATAGCAGCACACACTTAAAACACATTCAGAAAATGCAACAGCCTCCCAAATACCGTGCTCCCTCTGTTTCACGTGCATCTCAGATTTATTGGGGATTACACCAAACGCCTCATCATTACCTAGAGGATGAGCAAAGCCCTCTGTGGCTCCTCCATTCAACAAGGGAGGATGTCCCGAGGTCCCAGGGATGCCTTCTAACAGTGATGCTGTCCTTGCAGGCTCTCACTCCACTGTTTACAAGGACCCCATGATTCTCGTCGGACCGGAGAACCTGACGCTGACGGTGCACCAGACCGCGGTGCTGGAGTGCATCGCCACCGGCAATCCCCGGCCCATCGTCTCCTGGAGCCGCCTGGGTAAGCCCGAGGATTCCTTCCTCCTCTCCATCGCCACCACGGAGGAAATTGGTGATGCCAGGGACTGTCCCACGCAACAAGTGATCCACCCTTTCCTTTCCTACGGGGATTAATTGTAGGCTGGAAGTGCTTTTTATCGTGTCTGCGCTCAGTTTTTTTTCTCCCTGCCGAGATCGTGTGTTTAGCGGTTAGAGAAGTGGGCTGGTTAAACCCGTAGATGTTTCCTGAAAGGTGATAATTTTAGCGTTCCCTGAGTGACAGCGTCTTCTTCAGCTGCATCAAAAACATCACCACTGTTGGCCCAGAGAAGCAGAAGCGCACACAAACACGTCTTCCACGTGAAACAGACTTGAAAGAAACTCTCTGCCTGTTCAGAGAGTTGGAAAAAATCTTAGGGGGCAGAGAGAGCTTAAGGTGGCGTGTCTGAAGCTCTGAAAATACAGATGCTTGCTGCTGGGGTCAGTGATGGTTTTTAATCAGCATGGAAACCAGAGCCAGGGTCTGATGGCATCACACAAGCAAAGTGCAGTTTCTCCCTGTCCAAAAGCAAGGGCTCTTTTAGGCTTATACCGTGATAGTAGCTCAGAAAATACTTGGTGCGGAGCAACACTTCCACTTCCCAACAGAAATCTGCGCCGAGCAAAGAGCTGACGGCTTTTCATTTATCTTCTGGAGCTCATAACCGTGTGAGCACGCTGTGGGGTTGGGCTCAGTTAGCATTTCCCAAGCCCTGGTGCTCTGCGGGGTCACGTTGTTTTTCGAAGCTAATCTCCCCGAGTCACCCGAGGTGGCTGTGAAGCACGAGCAGGGATAATCCTGCCCCATAAAGCAGCGCTGGGTGCAGGGCTTTGCCCCCGTGGCTCTCCAAGGGCCGTGCTAATGGGGTCTGGCCTGGCTCACGGGACGGTGACTTCCCACTCAGAGCCATCTGCAGGGGACAAGGACACGCATCCAGCAGCACTCACACTGTTTCTCCACGCTTCCCCTCCAGCTTGCTTCCTCTGGTGGCTTATAAAATCAACTTGTGTCTGCTACCTTCTTATTTTTCCTCCAGAGCCATAACCATCAGATTGATGCTGTTTTAAAAATTCCCCAGACGAGCTGTATCACTGTTTTGGCTCTCTTGGACACAAGGCAGCTCTACGTTAGAGCTCAACTATAATAAACTACGTTATAATTGCCTTAATTATAAGTGCTTATTACCTTCTTCAAAACACTTGTCTCTAAAGAGCAGTGCAGTAATGAAGATGTAATAGCTTCGTGCTATGGTTGCCTGGATGGCGTGAGCTCAGCATTGCCTTCCACCAAAAATAAATACCCTCCCCACGTGGCCTTGCAGCAAAGCAGCAGATTTAGAGCTCCGAAGTGGCAAAGAGACCCCGTTATTTTCCCTCCCCTTCAGCGTGAAGGTTTCCTGCCCAAAGAATCACACGGTCTCGTTTCTTATTACACCAATCTGACCAGTGATGGGGCTTACAGGCTGTCAGGTGAGTTTGTGGGCCTGTCACCTCTTGGTAGTGATTTCAGAAGCCGTGTCTGTGTCATCTGGAGGTGGGAGAGGGGTTATGTTGGACAGGGAGGCTCTTCAAGCATCTGTCCTCTACAGGTGGCTTCCTCCCCTATGAGGGTCTCCTTCCTCAGGTTCTTCTGGCAGACTTGGTTCAGCTTAAATAACCAATTTTATTTTTTTTCCCAATGTAATTTTCCAACTTACCTTGCAAAAAAGCCTTCATCCACTCCAAGAAATAATAAAATCCATGGCCACAATGTCTTAAAGAGGCACAATAATTAAAATGTAAAGCTCACTTCTGTGTGAACATCTCTCTTGCTTGCTCGAGGGAAACCTCAACCACGGTGTTGCCATTACACCAGGTCTGTGCACAGGGCTTGTTGCCATTTTGGAGTATCTGTTTGAACCCTTTCGCTCACAGTTTTGACGTTGTGGCATTTCTTCTATCAGAAAGGAGCAAAGAACAATTTTGCTTTTTCAGCTTTCAGTTGCAAGGGAAAGCAACATTTGCACTTTTTGCTTTGGCTTTGCGAAAACCTGGCGGGTCTTCAGGGGGAGAGGCAGCTATATTTTGCTTAAAGGAAATCATTCCGATTCTGGGCCGGTTTTTGAGTGTCACACAATCAATTTTGAATTTAATTTCCTTGGGAATATGTTGTAGCCCCTGACCACAAACAGAATTCCTGTGTCTCGCAGCGCATGAAATGTCAACATTCATTAGGGAGCAGGCTCTGAGAGAAATGTAAAATCATTAAGGGTTTGTTCAGGGGAGATAGGGCTTTTCCTTTCAGAGCTACGCACTTCAGGCAGGGACCTGTATGTGTGCACAAATGAATATCCCGGGCACTTACTGCAAAGCCTTTTGAATGAATGACGATTTTAATGTATCCTTACCCTTTAAGTGACAGGCCACTGAGCTGGCCTCCATAAAAGGTACCAGGGCAGAATAATACACTATTTAGAGAGATATAGAAAAGTGAGGCGAAAAAGAAAAGACAGTGATTATCTGATAGCGTTATACAGAAGTTGTCAGAAAGGGTCGCACAATGGGAAGGAAATTACTAAAGAGGGAGCCATTCAAAAAGTAAACCATGCAACAATTGCAGGAGCCAATTAATTGGTAACTTATTGGACACAGAAGCTTGCAATAGATGGCTGACTGGTTGACAGGAGCGCCGTTCCTGTAAGTGTTTAGAAATAATAGAGTAAATTTCACCACTTCACATCCTGAATAGTCAACTGTTGCAATGTACTCTAAATATGCTAATCCGCCGTGCCCGGTGTCGGACAGAGCAGGAGACCCATGCGTCTCAAAAGTGGAAGGCTACTATGGCACAATACAAAGAATTCACAAAAGACCTAAATGATCAACATTAGAAAGTTGTTACTTTCTTTCTGCTCGCTCCTTCCAAAAGAAAGGCGTTGGTGTTGTTGCATATTCATATCGCCCGGCACGTTTTCTCGGGGCCCCGTAATTGGTGCCGCTGTGCCAATCACCGGCTGAGCAGGCGGAGAGCGGGCTCCAGAAAGCATCACATACACCTAGGAAAAGAAATAACGGGGCTCCCAAGCCCCGGACTTCACCCCAAAGGGAAACCTGGAGACCTCTGCTTGTTCAGAGCTGGGTGTTATTTGAGAGCATCTCCCACTTGGAGAACAGTCTGATTTATTAATCAGTCACCAGTGGCTCTTCACAACCAGCTGAACCTTCATTCCTCTTCAGCTGGGGACTGAGATGATCTGGCAGATATTTCTCCCTAAACTGGCTTGTTCTTGGGCCTCCAGTCTTCTGCTTTTGACTTCATAAAAAGGGGAAGGTCATAGTAAGTGAGCAAATTTCAAGCCTGCGTGGGTCCGGAGAGCTTTGGGGACTCAGAAACAGAGTTAGCTTTTGCAGCCTTTTGGATCTCCACCATGGACTAGGTGATGGAAAGCAGTGCCAGAAAGGTGGGTTTGTGGGGTCTGAATCCCTTGATCCAAGCCACTCAGTCCTTCCTGTAAGCAAAACAGGGTTAAAAAGTGCAGATGTTTCTCTAGAAACCCTTTCCAGGATTTATTGGAAAGCAGCAATGGAGCGAGAAGCCTGTGGGCTGATCTGGCACAGTGATCCTGTCCGGCTGCTGGAGGTGGTCATGCTCCCCAAATCAGATGGCAGTCCCCTTGGGATTTCTGAGCACAGAGGGCTTTGTTCTTCAGGGAAATGAAAGATGCTTGGCTGACAGGAGACGTTTCTTCAGAGCATCACCCCCGTAATTAATAGTTGGAGCTGGAGAGACAACGGAGGATGTACAGGTATTTGGCCTGTGCAGTGTACCTGCTGCAGGCTGGGTCTTTTGTGCTTAAATTATGTAGCACATTGTAAATAGTACAGTAAATCTGCTGACATTCAAGTCACATTTCTGTGGTATTTCTTAAGGCAACGATGTGATGGAGCATCCAGGTAGGGACACTTCCCATCTTTCACTGATCCCGTCCCTCCCTCGAGAGGGAGATTTGATTTTTACACCTATTGTAAATACAGGCTTGCTAAAGGTCTGACTTAAGAGATGAAATCAAGTTCAATTTGAATTTAATTCAGGCCTCTTTACACTTCAGTTCAAATGATGTTTGAAGGAAATGGTTCCTTCTTATTGCTCATTAAATGCGGGACAGGTCATGTTTTACTGTCCTTTTTATGACTAAGCCATTTACTGCTGCAGTGGCTTGGCCAGCTATGTGATCGTTTAATCATTTAATGACATTGTTTTTCTCTCTCTAGAAGACCCAAGCATTTTTCTTTGCAATGCAAATAATGAAGTGATCTGGCATTGCCTGCCTAATGAAGCAAGGAATCCTTCAAGTCTAAAAAATTCCTGAAAAACAATGCAGAGAGCGTGGCAGGAGAAGTGTTGAGGGAGTGCAGGGTAGCTTTCAGTCCCCGTTTTGCCAGTGTTTCCTAGCACAATGCTGCAAACACCTTCTGTTGCAAAACCACAACTTTGTTTCTCACAGTCTGGAGAGCCAGGTCCGTTTTTGGGTACGGCAGAAGCTCTGAAAGAAATCCTTGGGGATAACGGGGTGGCTTTTTTCCTTTTACCAAGCCCAACTTTGAAGTGTCTCTGCTGCTGCTGGGGAGCACACGTGTGGCAGTCCCTTGGGATGTTCAGATGGGGCAATCACTAAGGCTGGTTCTTGCCTCTCCATTTCTGTGAGCTCCTTAAACTGCTCCTGGAGCAAACGTGAGAGAGGAACTGGATTGCTGCTTCCCAGCTGATGAACGTGTGCTCTCCTTAACTGCTCCTCCAGCAAAAGTGCTCCCTGCCCTGCCCCTCTGCTCAGACACCCTGACACATGCTAGGATTGATTTAGAGCTGCCTTTGTCAGGCAGTGTCTTAAAACACAAACCAATGAAACAATAAAAAGCAATAGCCTGATACTAATGAAACACATTGTAATTAGAGCTGGCTGGGAATTCTCCAGTGAAAAGAGGCTTTGATGGAAAAAGGCGAATTCTCTGATACTGCTATTTCATGGTAAGCACTTCAAGTGCTTCAAAACCTTGTGCTGGAGTCCAGCGTCAGAGCTGGGCTCCTTGGCTCTGGGCTCTTCTGTGTGTTCAGGAGCGAAGGAGCTGAAAACCCAGTGTTCACATAGCTTCCAAAAGCAATGAGACAGATCCATCAAGGTTCAGCAGACAAAAAAGCACCACTTCTAGCCCAGGAAATCCCCAAGCCATAAACTGCTCGTGGCAGGGAGGGTGCAGCAGGGACGTACTGCTGTGGGGTGGCTGCTCTCCTTCCCAGAGCATCTACCTCTGTTGGCAACGGGCTGTTGAGCTGGCTGGATCCTTGGTCAGCCCGATGTATCAATGGCTCACGGAAATTGATATGATTTCTTTTGGCTGTACTGCTTTATTGGAAAGCGTTCTGGGAGCTTCATCTTAACCTGGGCATGTTAAAGCTTCCAAATTTCCTGCGATGGTGCCTTAGTTTTCCAAGCACAGAGTGTGGTTTCGGGCAAACGCTTAGCTGAGGATCCTGGTTTCCTCCAGAAGGCAGCTCTGCTAAGAGCATCGGCTAAAACCCGTTGACTTTACCTGGCAAATCCCAGTGACAGAGCACGGTGCCACTCCATAAGGACTTGAATCAAACCTCACCAAGGACTGTGCGCTGGGGCACTTCACACGAAGGCTCAGGATGTGACCCTTACCCTCTTCTCCCTCTTTCAGACGGCCGCCCGATTGGTGTGGAGGGGATCCAGGTGCTGGGCACGGGAAACCTCATGATCTCGGACCTCACCGTGCAGCATTCGGGCATCTACGTGTGCGCCGCCAACAAACCCGGCACGCGGGTGCGACGGACCGCGCAGGGCCGGCTCGTGGTGCAAGGTGAGCAAAAAGGGGCTGGCAGAGGGACGATGCCCGCTTTGCTGTGCCCTTTGCACGGTCTCTGCCTGCCTCCTGGGCTCTGTGATGGGTTGGTGTGGGCTTCTCTGATGGTGTCGGACAAAGCACTTCTTTCCTACACGTGGTTTTGTGTAGAAAAGAGCCAAACAGGTGAGTGGTGACCAAGTATCATTGAACTGAGGTCTCAGCTGCTGGGTGGCAGTGGCTGCCCACCTCCTCGAGGTATTTGGCTCGACAGCACGGGCTGAATTAGTCAGCCAAATCACCTCTTACCCTCTGCATGGCTCTTAGTGATGTGGGGATGTGGGCACTGTTCTCATACGGGATGCCTCTGCATGATGGACATCACAGCTGCAGTGACACTGAGCAGTGGATCTCACTCAGAGTATTTCTCCCTGACCTAAAGTGGCCCAAGTAAGTCTAAAACCATTTCCAGGAAGACAGCAAGACCCTTTGCTGTAGCAGTTGACGCTGCATCCGAGCTCTTTGCTCCAATGTAGGTAAAGCAGGAGTGTGGGCTGCTCCCCTTCCCCACAGCAACTGCCCAGAAATGTCACTTGTAGAGGGTGATTCAGCCCAGAGCAGAGATCGGCACTCAAGAAACCAAGCAAATCCCCTCCACATGCTCCGTGCGACCAGTCTCCATGGTGAGGGGAGCCAGGCAAGTATTTCAGAAGGCAAACCCAGCTGGCAGCGTGCTCTGAATGGCAGTAATCCGCCCCTGATTACAGGCACTCACCTCCTCTTCAAGCTAGTCCACTTAAAGCATCTCGCGCTCTCATCAGTTCACTCATTAACTATTGACTGATGATATCCTGAATCTAAAATTATACACCTCCTGCCGGAGCAGGCTAATTGAACCTTTCATGCTGGTGATGGGGAAAGTGCCCTGCTCCAGCCCTGACGCTCACCTGACAGGTCCTGGGAGCCTGTGCAGAGGCTGCGGTCCCTGGGTGCTGGCATCCCTCTTCCCTTTTACCTTGGCAGCATCAGGGAGTGATGCAGGAAGAGAATTTGTACCGGGCTGCATGCTCCTGCTGAGTCCCAGGTGCTAGCAGGAGGGGAAAAGTTGCTGTTTCTTTTGCTGCTGCATTTTTGGGTGAGCAGTGCAATGAGGGGGTCTCCCCGCTGTCCCGGGGGTCCCCTTGTTAAGAGAAACAGAGCCCAGGCATTGCGAGCAACCTGGTAGTACTGAGACAAACCCTTCAGAGCTGCTGCAGGATGGCTTTGCACGTGCTGCATGCAGCTGAGGCCGTGAACCCAAAGGCAAAGCTGATGTCCAGCTATCAGGCGGGCAGAGCCGAAAAAAATTCCTTGAAAAATCGATGAAGCTGTAAAAATGCAGCTATTGAATGCTGTTGGCTGCTTCAGTTAGCAGTTGGGTGAGAGGGGAGAGGGTAGCACAACTTCTCATCGCTACTGATCAGCAGTTTTCAGGCTCTTTGGAGAGCTGACCTTCACCCCCCAGCGGCTGCCCTAGAGCTGAAGTTCATTTGGGACAGGATTTCTGTGGATTTTCGCCTGGAAAACCAGGATAAGAATTTGTCCTCAAAACTGGAAAAGGAAAATGGAAGAATCGGAAAAGGAAAGGGTCATCAGAGCCCTTCAGTGTGGGAGGGAGTTGCTTCTGTGATCAGGATGAGTGGGAGCGGTATGGAGAAATGCAGCCAGGAGCTGAACCCGTGCTGCCATCCACGAAATGTCCCTGTTTTGGGGGCCTGGCCGTCCCCAGGGGAGCAGCTGGACTCATCGCAGGTTTTCTCCCCCCTCCCTCTGAAGCAGCTTCTCCCTCTGAAGCTCGTTTTGCCGGAATTTTCCAGCTGAGAGGTACAAATGAGTGCTGGTAGGTTTGTGTGGGAAGAAAACCCCGATAATGACTGACACGGGAGACCGGGGGGGGGGGGTTATCTTTGTGGAGCCGTCAGCGATGCAAATTACATCCGAAAAAGGGAAGAAAAGCAAAGAGGAGGCCAGCAAAAGCCTGGCTGGAGAGGAAGTGAGCACGGGGCTGGGACAATGGGAGCGCCCTCAAAGCATTGCCAGGCCAGGTACTTGCTGCCTTTATGCAGGGCCCTTGAAGTGCCCAGAGGCACAAATTCACTTGCCCCCATGCCTTTTGAAGGAGGCAGAGTTTTATAATGTGGGAAAGACGGGCAGAAAGAGCCATATTTCCTGCTGTAAGGAGTTAGCTGGGGCTGAGAGCACGGCCTCCCTCCTGCTGCCACCTCCACCCCACTGCGGGCTGTTAGTGGTGGTCCTCACCCTATAACAGCATCCCCAGAGGTGTCCCCATCGCAGGGCTCTGCTCTCACTCCAGCCTTACCCGTCGCAGCCTCTCCTTCAGATCATCTGATTATCTTCCTGGGAATTCCTCCTCCCTCCAGAGGATAAGGCCTCAATCCCCCGCTCCCTCCCTCCCTGCCCTCCCCTGGCCGTTTAGGCTCCTTTGATCTCTTTTTGTGAGGCTCTCCCAGAAGAAAGTTGCCATTTTTCTCTTTAAGATCCCGGCGCAGCCATTTGAATATGGCTTTGTGCCGGGCTGCGAATGAAAAAAGCCTCGCGGGGGGAGCCGAGGAAGGGCCCGAGTGCTGAAGGGAGCCAGGCCGTGCGTGTGGTGCGAGGGACGAGCAGGCTTCGGTGGCAAGGGAAGGGGAAAAAAAAAAAAAAGAAAAAAAAGAAAAAAAAAGAAGAAGAAAATCAAAGCGCTTTCCCTCTACCTCCTGCGCAATCTTTTGTGCTTTATTATGTGTTTGGTGTCATAACAAACTGATGGGCTGTGAATGGCCAGATGGTCACCAGTGTTCTCCGCTCCACGCTTCATTTCCTCCTGAAAGCTACGCAGAAAAATGAGATCCCATCTCCTAAATGAGTGCCCATCTCAAGGCCGGGGTTTTGAAGGCTCTGCTGACAATGGTTGCCTTGTTTTCACCCCCCTTGCTGCTGGCAGAGCCGGGCACCGCTGCGTTTCCTGATGGTTCTCCCATCTCCGTGCCTTGCTGGCGCTGCGAGCCTGGGCTGCGGGCTGGAATTTGTCAGCAGAGGTATTGTGATTGCTGTTTAAGGGGCCAGCTGCTCCCCAAAGAGTTTAAGCAAGTCGAACGGGGGCTGGAGCTTTGCTCTGGTTGTGTTTAGCTGGACAGAGAAGAATAAAGAGCTCAGGATCCTTAACGAAGCCACCACCACCGGGAGCTGGGAGCTGGCTGTGCCCATCCTTGGCATCGTGTTTTGCACCTCCGAGCACCGTGGGCACAACCTGTGGGATGGAAGCAGGGAGGTGCAAGGCCACTTGACAAAAAATCGCTCCTTCAAAAGCATGGGGAAGTTTAGCAGGAGGCTCTGGAGATGTGTGCCCGTCAGGCTGCTGGGATCAGCTTCGTTAGCTGACACAAGTCAGGGCTGCCATGCTCCGCTTCCCTTTGATTATTAAAAATGAACGAGGGGGCTCCTGCAAGGCAGAGGAGCTCTGCAGTGCGTTTCTGTTCCTTCCTGCTCTCAGGATTTACAATCTGCAAGGCTTTGCTCCTAGACGCAGGCACCTTTTGCTGCGTTTTGGCCCTGCTGCAGGTAGCGGTGCTGTCCCCTTGCAGCAGGGGAAGGGTTTTATTGTCCTGTGCTGCCACAGCAAACCCCGAGATTTCTTTTAGCCACGAACCACAAAGCTCTGCCCTGAGCCAGCAGCTCCTGCTCGCAGCCTGGGGACCCCTTTCCATTCTGCTGGACCCCTTTGCTCCTTCCTCCTGTCTCACACCAATCCCGTGCTTTGAAATCGCCCGTGAGTGGTGCTGAGAGCATGTCCCTGGCTGATCTTGCTTTTGTAGAAAAATTTAATGCTGGCCATCCATTGTGTGACGCTGGTTGGTAAATTCATTACGGGCCCGTGCCTCTCATCTGTTTGTCTTCATTGTGGCTGCTGCTGGTTCCGTGTGATGCTAGGTCCCAGCAGCAACGTGGAGTGTATTTATCACTTTGCCCTCTGAAGTGTAACTGCTTGGATAAACTCACCTCTTTGGCAGTTTTGCCTTGTGCTTTCTGTAGGCTGATACCCTGCTTTATTCTGATAAATGATTTTAAATCTATTCGGAGCTGCTGGAAGCGGGAGAAATCGCTTTCTGTTTACAAAGCCTGATGTTGAAGGTAAAAAACATTTGGTCTTGGGGTGAGCAGCGATTACAGGCTCTGCGGAGTCTTCTCCAAGGTTTTGCAGGACCAAAAGGGTCCCGGGCTGCAGATCTGGGGTAAAAAGGGCTCCCCAGTCTGTTGCCATCAGGAGAATCTGCAGCAAATCTGATATTTGCAGGGGACAGAAATTACAATCTATTGTCAAGCAGTTTGCCAATGCCATACGGGTCCTTTGGGTGAGGCCATGGGGCGTTGCTGTGCCTTTGAGCAGGACTTCCCACACACCAGCACCATCATTTCAGCACGCAGTCGCTGTCTTCCTTTCTCAGCATCCTTTGCGCTGTCCGTGCATGCTGATTTTTGCAAGCTTCTTTAGTCAGGGCTGATTGCTGCCAGGGTGATGGATGTGCTCAGTGCCACGCTCAGCAAAACACCACGCACGCTTTCTGTTTTATGCTACCTGCTGCTTGTGCTGTGGGTTAGCTGCATATCCCTGGATCTGAGAGCACCAGGACTTGCCTTCCCCACGTTCCCGGGCAGATGAGGCTTACGGAAGGCCAAGCTACGAGGTTTGTGCCAGGGCGAAGTGAGATCATCGTGATTTTTCTCATCCTTCTCCTCGTTCTTCCCTGCAGCCCCTGCGGAGTTCGTGCAGCACCCCCAGTCCATCTCCAGGCCCGTGGGGACCACTGCCATCTTCACCTGCGTGGCCCAGGGGGAGCCCCCGCCGCAGATCACTTGGCTGAGGAACGGGCAGATCCTGGAGACCAGCGACCACATCAAGCTGAAGAATAACAACAGGTAAGTGGCCGCCTGCTTGCCTCGGCAGCTCCAGATTTTGGGGGGAGTGTCAGCCTGGAGTTACCCTGCACCGAGGACTCGCGTCGCTGGATTAAAAGCCAGCGTTTTGAACAATCTTGACTCCAGTGGAAAAGGGAGTGGGAGGGAGGTTGGCTTCCTTTTTGCGTTAGCAAAGGGCTGGCGTGAAGGTGGTGCTGTTCAGAAGCAGCTCTGTGGATTTGACTTGGGCTCTGATACAGAAAAATGCTGGAGCATCCTCTCTGGTCCTACCAGCTGCACTTTGTAGGCTTATATTTCAGTGCTCCATGCTTTATTATACAGAATATCAGTGATAGACCTTGACTGGTAATATGGGAGCCCAGCAAAAGTTTTTTCTTTTGTCCTGATCCTCTTCTGGGTATTTCTGGAAGGACCAGAGCCTGTCCTTGACACTAGCAGCGAGGATGCTGAACCGCAGTGGAGGAACCATCCTTTAACCCCTCTCTAGCCACCTGCTTGGGTGTGCAAACGCCTTTACCCCCGTTTGGGAGAATATTGGCGTGGAAGCTGGCTGTCACTGAGCTTCAGCCCTTCATCTCACCGGGGAAGTGTTCTCTCTGAGTACTGAACAAATAAATTCCCGTGATAGGGGACGGGGACGTTTGTGCCGCGGAAATGATACGGTGCGATGCTCTGAGCGGGAAAATTGCCAGTTGACAACAGTTTCTATGGAAATAGCATTGAACAATATCCTGAAAAATAATAGGAGCTGTGTTGTAAACCAAAATTATTGGTAGAGATTTGTACTCTATGGTGTCATATAGCTGCTGTCTGTGTTAACAAATGTGTCTCGTGAATACAACCCCACCTCCATGGAGGGTCTGGATGTTCAGTTTAGTCTGTACAGGCATTATGGCATGTATGGAGAACAGTGGTTTTATTTTTCTAAGGTTCTCTGTAATACAGCTGTTTGCTTTCAGGTTTGAGAGAGGCTTTCTTAAGCTTTATTATGTGAAGGATGGAAGGCGGTGAGTTGCAAGAAGGATAAGGTGTGGGTTGTAATAAAATCTTGATGGGCAGAGGTTTTTTTTCCGTGCTGGCAGTTTTTAGAAAGCTTCAGTGAACTTTGTGCATGCACACACAGATGTCACTCGTTCCAGGCTCGTGGTGTTACAGTGCATGGTTTCTGAGGCACGTGTGCTCTTATATGAACAGAGCAGAAATGGGAGAAGGGAAATCTTCTCCCATTATTATCCCCTTTATTGATCAGGGAAGTGACTTGGTTGGACTTGGTGACCTGAGAGGTCTTCTCCAACATAAATATTTCTATGATTCTATAGCCAAAGACTTTGCACGTGGTCATTAAATCCATGCCAAAACTCACAGAGTCCAGATCTTTGTCTTTCCCAAGTGCCTTCCCTGTGAAATCTTTCCTTTCACTGCTCCAGGAAGGTAGATGTAGGGTCTTCGATCCTGGTCACGACTCCTGAGCAGGCCCCAGTGCCCTACACGTGGATATTAACTGAGACTTGGTGAGCATTGTCATAGTATTTTATGGCAATCATTTCATGCAATTTAGCTCCAGTCTTCCCCATTGCAAGCTGAGTGATCAGATTTTTTTGTATCTGTCACAGGCTGGGGGAGCTCTGCCTGTTGCTGGGGCTCAGCTGACGTGGGGCATCCTCTTAAGCTAGAGTAACGTGATGGTAAAGCCGAGCCCTAAAGTTGATAACATTCAACTTTTGGCTTCTTTTACCCTGGTTTTGGTCTACTCCAACCTTCAGCTTCAGGAAAGTGGCCGTGCCTGGTGGTTCCCAAAGCTGTCAGTCTGAAAAATGCCCCTGCTCGTACAGCGTGGCTGGGTGCTGCATGAATCGGAGCCACGGATTCCTCCAGGAATCGGAGGAAACAGATCAACGACTGTTGGTTGGGTTTTTTTTTTGGAGCTTTTTCAAGTTGTCCTTTGTTTCATTCCCATGGGCATGACTAAGTGCTGTAACCCACTTAGTTCCAGGCAGAACTGGTTTGTGATTATGCCTTGGATTTATCAGCCTATTGCACTTGGAAAACATTTGTCTGTGTAGAGATGGGTCGCGAATCTACCAGTAATGAAGCTGCTAAACTGCACCGTGAGCTTTTTAATTAGATTACATGGTTTCCTAGAAAATTCATTTGGATTAAAACTCTGCTTAATATGGCAATAAAGGTCTGAATGCCCCCCAAAGGGATTTTTTTTTTTTTTTTTTAAAAAAAAAAGACTAAATCATCCCAAATCGTATCATGTGCTAATTGATTGCAAAATATAGCGTTATGAGGAACCTCACTCTTGTAGACGAACGCAGCTAGAAGCGAGGTCCAGACCTGCAGGACACGGGGCATTTAACCACAAAGCCAAGGAGAACAAACCCTCAAGGTCAGGGGGCTTCAGAAGATCGTCCTCGTGGAGGTGGGATGGCAGCTTTAGGGCTGGGCTCCCTGCAGGTTGGTTGTGGCTGCTTGTACAACATCATGTGCGTCTCCGGAGCCACTCACCATGCAATTTCCAGCCTTGCAGTGCAGTAAAATAAGCCTTGCAGGCTGTGTCCAACAAAATACCTCTTCCCTCGCGGTCCCTCTGATCGCCTGATGTGTTGACGGCTTCTTGACACGTTAGCATTAAAGATCAGCCTTCTGCTGTGCCCCCCTCCAGAGGTGGTGGTTGTGTTTGGGAAATGCCAGCTGTGTGGGAACAAAATATCCAATCGATGATTAGCAAAAATCAAAAGCGGCTCTGGGCCAGCGGGTAATTGGTGATGAAAAATGCATGAAGGAGGCTCAGGTGGAGGGAATTGTGGGGTTTTCCATTAAAAGCTGTGAATAAAAATCACTGAGGGGGCTGACGCTGGGGGTGTCGGCGTGGTGCTGCACTCGGCGCTGCTCTGGGATGGAGAACTTGGTGGAGGCTTTTGGACTTGGGTGGAGCCGTCCCAATATCCAGCAGCCACGTCATTTGTCCCCCTTGGATAATCAGGGATGGCATGATCCTGTTTTTTATGGGGTGATCTGGGTTTATCATGCTCCAAAATGCCCCAGCCTGAGAGGTGCAGTGGGCATTGCCAGCCTGGCCTGAAAGCAGAGGTGTCGCTGCAGGGGGAAGGGGTGCTGGCTGGCCACGTTGGTCGTGAGCTCGTGGAAAATCCTGCTTTTTAGGTTATTACTTCAAAATGTACAAGGAAGCATGAAATAGCACCCGAATTACTGCTCTGAAAGGTTTACTGCTTTCCTTCCCTTAACCCAATCAGGTTCAGGGGGATAATTTTCAGCCCCGAAGTATATCACACCGTGGGGTTTATATTGCCCTAATAGCACGGAACAAAGGCCAACATCTTCAGAGGAGGCAGGCTCTAAATATTGATTTTTCCAAGGAGATTTTATTTACAAAATGGTAATTAAGGGACTTCATTTGTTCCAGAGGAAAAAGGCTCCATCAGAACCCGGGCTCAGGTGGCATTTGCTCTCCTCGCTGACCTTTGCTTATCAAGTGTCTCCTTTTTAAATTCTTCCTCGCTGGTTTGCACTCGTTTTAGGGCTCTGCCAATGACTCGCTGTAAGGGCTGTGGACACTCAGGGCTCATCAAAGAAAATATTCCTCTGCAGTTCAACCTCAGAATGACTTTGCTTTCCTAGCACTTGTGGCGTTACTTAATCCTACAGCAGACAGGGAGAGCGGGCTGCCCGCAGGAATACCCATGCACCTGAGGCAGGGCAGCTGTTTTGGTACCAAACCCAGGGAAACTCCACCCTGTCATTTGCAAGGAGGCGTTTTACCATGAAACCCACGTTAAATGGGTGAACCCTGGTCCCTTCGGGGTTCACACCCCCCCCAGACTCTTGATTTTGTAGGGATTTGACACCTTGAGGAAGGTGCACATCATTTATGCAAGGAGCTCCAAGACCTTTGGTGGTTCTGGCAGGGCACCGCGTAGAAAATCCCAGCTCGGTTCCCAGAAGCATGACAAATACGTGCGCGGAGGACCGGGATGCGAACCAGCTGCTCCTGATTTAAGCATAATTTATGGCTTTGACTTTGTGGGGAAGACACGTGGGGAGGCTGCGCGGGCTCCTAATTGCCTTCGCAGGGAGGGTCTCGGCGTGAGCAGCGGGGCGGCCGCCTGGCCCTGCCTCCCCCAGCGAGCACGGACCCTTACAGAGGAGCTTGGAGGCAGGATGGAGCCCGTCATGGGGCAGCCCAAGCTCAGCCTCCCTGGAATTAGATTGAGTCCTTTTCCTCTCCAACACCCATGGCCATTGCTGGAAAAAAAAGCTCCGGGGGCTTTCCATTTGGCAGCAGGGCTCTGCCAGCTGTTGGCACCGTCACAACCAACGCAGGGATCTCCCCTCCCTTCCAGGAGCAATTCCCGAGGTGTTCTGTGCTCCCCTGTGTCCTGTGGGTGTAAAAGCTTTCCTTTTACCAGGACAGGATTCATTTACGTCTGTGATTGCAGTCTTGATTCATGAGGACAGATGGAGTGGCAGCCAGCTCATTCACCGCGTGTCCTTGGTGTCACGACGAGGCGGTGCAAAGCCAGATGTGAAGCCAGCCAGAAAGATTCAGCTTTTGGGGATGAAATGGTTCTGCTGCCGTGCCTCCTGGAGCGAGTGCGATGCCGCTCATGGATAGCATCCCATTTTGCAGAAAAGAGGCTGTAAGACAAATCCCCGTCCTGCCACATGCTGTCCCCTCCCAGAGGTGCAAGAAGGAGCAGCATCTCTGGCCAGCTTTGCAGGCTTTCCATCCAGCAGGC
Source organism: Aythya ferina (assembly GCF_964211825.1). NCBI lineage: Eukaryota > Metazoa > Chordata > Aves > Anseriformes > Anatidae > Aythya > Aythya ferina. The sequence continues at coordinate 2,943,836 of NC_140307.1, forward strand.
AGATGGCTGGGACGGTTCCTGCAGCGCCGTGCACCCCGCTGGGACCTGCAGCATCCCTCCAGGGACCCCAGCGGGGTGAGTCTGTAACCGCAGAGCCAGGCTGGGCCCCTGGCCGGCGTGCTGCAGGATCTGCTAAACATAAACCCATCCACGTGGGAAGGGATCGTTCTCCTGTATAACACAGCCCAGGGAATTTCAGTTTGGGCTAGGCAGCTCTGTATGGTATTTAATTTTTGGAGATGTAAGGACATGCTTAGGGAGGGCTGGGGACGATCTGCAGTGTCCCTCTGGGCCGGTAAGGGTCACTTTTTATGCCTTGCACCCTATCCTCAGCCTGGCCCAAGGCAACCTTCAAAGGCAGGGCGCTTCTGCAAGTCTGCTGGGGCGCAGCACCAAAGGGAAAAGCCCCTTTGTAGCGTGTCAGCAGCTGGCAGCCCGTAAGGAATCGAGGCAGAGCAGGGCACGGGGCTGGTGTGCTGGTGCTGGGTGTCTGCGTTTAGCCCCAGCTCGTTTCTGCAGCCACCAGCACAGCAGAGGGGCTCGGCGCTAGCGGCAGCCTGCTCCGCATTAATTTCATCACACTCCCTCCTTTGTGCGCCTGTGCGCGCGCACGCTGCTGTCCTTCCAGCTGGGCCCCTCTTCTCCTTTGTGCTGCCGAATCGATGAAGAGGCCGCCTTCAGTTCTCAGGCTTTTTTTTTTTTTTATTATTTTCCAGAGGAGCCTTTGGAAAGCCGATCTCCGGTCAGCGGCACCAGACCCCTGACCCGAGCCAGATCAGTCATCTTGATTGCCTCCGAGCCGCGAGACAGCTTGGGAATAGGTGGCTTTCGAGCTGCCTCCCGTTCCCCTCCGTGCCGCGGCTCGGCCGGGTGTGAACGTGCAGCAGCTCCTCTCCCCACTTCCATCACTGCCTGTCAGGGCATTGTGCGGAGCCGTGACGGAGCCCTGGGCTCGCCGAGCGCCTTTGGTGACCAGCAGAAAGCCTTCTGGCATCTCGCCGCGCCCGACGTGCTCGCGGCGCTGCCGGTCTGGCACTCGCGGGAAAGTTTCCCAACAGCAGATGTCCCGAAGTGACAGATTTTTTTTTATTTTTTTTTTCCCCCCCCCCCTTGACGGGAAGGAAGAAAAGGACGCCGCATATTTCAGATGGTTGACGCGCGGAGACGCTCTGCGCCTCCTCGTGTGGCAACTGCATCTTTCCCTTTTGTTTGAGCTTCCTTAAAAAAAGGAAAAAAAGCAAAAAGCAAAAAGTGGCCAGACCTGGGAGAGCCGGGGACCACGCCGCGTGCATCCTCCGTATCCCAGGGGTGCTGAATGGGGGAGAATTTTGTTGATAATTCGGATGGAGAGGCACCAGCTGGGGTGCCTGTAACTCAGTGGCAGCCCCTGCCCTCCTCGTGGCAGCTGCCAGCAGGTTTCGGAGCTCACATCGGGGCTTGCGGCTCGTAGAGCTCTGGCTGTGTGTGGCTGGTGTGTAAGTTTAAGAGCTCCTCGTTGTTCCTGGGCAGCTCGAGGCTGCTCTCGACGTGCGTGCCAGCCCAGCCTGGCTGCTCCCGATGCCCAGATGTGCGGCGGCCGCGCAAAAATAATCACGGCATTGACGGCGCGGGGGGAAACGCCGCCGCTCCCTGCTCACATCTGCTTCGTGCAGGGCTGCGAGTGCAGCTTTTGGACTTTATAATCCTTCTGCCTCCTGCCATCTGCCCTCGCAGGAGCCGGGCTTTGCTGGCACACTTGAGCCACCCATCGGGTCTCTCCTCCCATTTATTCAGCTCCGTTGAGCCTGTGGCTATCGGGGCTTAGGGCTGATTCTCTAAAATCACCATATCAGCTGAAAAGATCACATTTGATATTCCATTTACAATGTTACCAAGGAAACAAAGGCCCAGGACATAAATAGATGACTGTTAAACATTTGCTCGCTCACCATGGCCCCGACAATTTGCAAGGCAGAAATACAAATGTTAAATCAACAGCAATAATAAATTTTAATGCAGGGAGCCCAATATTTTGCTGCAATTAGAAGCAGCATTCATTCTGCCGTACAGGCAGGCGGTGACAAGTTATTTATCATCTCCACCTCCCGTGTTTCACCTGCATAAAAGGCGGCTTTGGTGATGACTCCCCCAAAGCCTTGAAGTGCCCCTCAGATCAGCAGAGGTGCAGGGATATCCGAACAGGACTAAGAGCATCATAAGCCTATTTTATTACCTTCCTGAGCTCCTACCTTAAGGCTGGTACAAAATCTCCAGCAGTAAAGGATGGAAACAGTGTGGGGAGACTTCCCCCAGCCCCATGTCTTGGCCAGGAGATGCGCTGGGTTTTTATTTACGGGGTCTTGTGCCTGCTGAATTCTCACAAATCGAATCGTTTTGTTCCAGGCTGGGTTTCAGGAAGAGAGCTAAGCCCTGGAGAGCGCAGAGCTTTTGCTGATGGGTCTCTGTTTGTAAATAAATGTTCTTAAGACAAGCTGTTTTGCACGCTGAATGGCAAGATAGTGCCAAAGTGCTGCGCATTTATTTCTGAGTCAGTGCTGGCTGCTGTGGTTTGCAAGGTCCTGGGCTGGCCCTGACGTTGCCCGGCCGTGCAGCTCAGAAGGGTGTGAGGTGCCCACGTGTGCATGGGGTCTGCTCCTGTTCTCGTCTGCATCCCAAGCGCAATCCTGGAGTTCAGGACGGAGACAATCTGCCCCTCTTGAGGTCAGGGACATGCCACATCCACCTGCTGAGCTTTTATTTCCCAAAAAAAACACCACCCTGCAGCTTCCTGGGGTCACCACGTGCGTGGGGCTGGATACGGAGGCTTGTAGGATGCCCTACCCTCACAGCCTCAGCTGGAGGGGGGGACTCGTGCTGGATAGCACTCAGTGGGATGCTTTTCCCTCTCGTGTCCCCACGCAGCACCCTCTCCATCTACGGGATCAACCAGGCGGACGAGGCCATCTACCAGTGCATCGCCGAGAACAGCGCCGGCTCCACGCAGGCCAGCGCCCGCCTGACGGTGCTGTGGGCGGACGGGCTGCCGGGGCCTCCGCAGGCCGTGAGGGCCGAGACGGTGTCTGCAACCACCATCCAGGTGTCGTGGAAGGAGCCCCTCCAGAACACCAAGGAGATCATCGGCTACGTGCTGCACATTCGCAAGGCTGCGGGTACGTCTCCGGCTTCCTCGGCCTTGGCAGAAGCGAGGCGCGAGGCCCAGCGGGTGAGGCAGGACTGCACTGTAGTAGGTGGTGCTGCCCTGTCCTCCATCACCTCCCTGTTTCTAAAAGACAGAGATGAGGCAGTAACGGTGATATAATCACCAAAAAAAATGGGGAAAGTGGAGCTGCACAGTCAAATCTTGCTGCTCACTTTAGGTCTCTGGCAAAGCACACAGAAACGTAAGCAGAAAAGGGTCTGGGCAGGTCCAGGTCCACGTTAGGGACCAAAATTACTGCTTGCTGCATCTCTTCAGTCCCTTTAGCTCTTGCAAAGCCTAACGCAGCTCTCTTCTTTCTTCCCACTTCAGATCCCGTGGAGATGGAGTACCAGGAGGCTGTTAGCAAGAGCACCTTCCAGCAGCTGGTGACGGATTTAGAGCCCTCCACCAGCTACAGCTTCTATATAAAGGCTTACACCTCCCGCGGTGCCAGCAAGGCCTCAGAAGTCACAGTGGTGAGCACGCTGGGAGAAGGTAAGGGACGCTTTGCACTTGGGCCATCAGATGCTAAATCCTGCTGTGCGTAGCAGCGGCGCCAGTCACCCCCAGACCCTCTCTGAGTGCCTTGGCACACAGCCTGTGTTGTCGCTGCTCCCTGTTCCCACTCCTCCTCACACCCTGGGTCATTGTGTGAAGCTCACTTGTGCAGGGGGATCGCCTGATGGCCTTAAACGTGGCGTTACCTCTCACAGCTTGTGTTGCTGTGAGTGCAAGTCGATCCTTTCCGCCGTCTGGTCGTGTATTGCAGCTGCTGTGGGCTTTCCCTAAACTGCTTGCTAAACGCAGAGTTCCTGTTCCAGAAATGTCTCAAGCATTCTCCAGCAGCTCTGGTACTTACGGTTCTTACTTTATAGGTACTACACCTTTCTGAATTTAAATTTTGTTCTGGAGAAAACACACCGAGCTGAGCCGTCCTGACCCCCAAGTCCCTGCCTTGGAGCAGCCCTGGTTCAGTGAGAAGTTACAGTGGTCTCCAAGGCTTTTCCCTGCCTTGGCCTCCCAGATGTGGCTACCAGTTTGCTTCCCCAGTAAGAAGTGGGTGCTCTGATGCAGGGCACTTGCCTACAAACCACAGTCCCAGTGTGATCTGTCAAACATCATCCCTCTGGCAGTGGCATCGTAGGAACATTTTCCTCGTCTCGTGTGCCTCTCCAGCACCTCTGAATCCTGTCTCGTCTCACTTACTGAGAGTAATTTCCAAGGAGGACTGTATTATTCTCATAAACACTCAGTAATTAGGAATTTGCAGCAGAGAGGACATGAGGATGTGATTTAGGATTAGGAGTGCACTGGCTTCCAGGTGGGGGATCCAGCCCTCCTTCCATCTTCAGCTGCTGCAGATGTTACTGCAGCATTGAGGCAACGCCGCCAATAAATCCTTGTCCTGTGAGTTTATTTCCTTGGTACTCCACAGGGAATCAGTCACCCTTTGAGTTTGTTTTTCCTTCCAATTTAGAGGCAGAGGGATTGGCTAAGCTAAAACTTGAAACTCCTTGACCCGACAGTCTGAGTTCAGCTACTGGAGCTAAAAGCCAGCCATGCTTCATGGAGTCTGGTGTTTCTGCAGGAATTTGGGTCAAGGAAGATTGGACTTTTGGTCATTATTACCTTCAATCACGACAGGAATAGTTAAGTATGGTAATGGGATCATAAATTTCCTGGCTCTCTAAAAATTTAAGGCATCGTTGTCCTGCTCTACTAGCCTTTAAGGTCTTGTTCTGTGTAACGAAGCTTCAGCAATGAGCTACATGTGCAGGGTGGACAGACCGTCCTGGTTGAGATCACTCAACCCAGCTCGGGTTTGCATCCTAGGGAAATAAAAAGAGATTTCAAAGCCCAGTTCTGGCTTGATCCTTAGGCAGGCAGGGTGCAGGGGGCTTTGCTTGTTTGCTTTGCTTTCCTGGTTGCTCACAGAGCTTGGAGCAGGTCAGGGAGCCAGGGACCAGCAGTTTTTGCCACCAAATTAAGGTTTCTTTGCAGATTCACCTCTTTTCATGCCCAGCCAAGCCGTTTTGCCTTGTGTCTCCCTGAGACACACGAGGGGGCTGCGAGCCCTTGTCTTAGGGGAGCTCCTGAGTGCGTGGTCAAACAGAGCCCTGCATGCCACAGCGCTGCTGTGTGCTGCTTGGCCTGGAAGGGATGTGGGGGCTGATTTGGGCTGCCGAGGATGGCTCAGCTCTGCAGAGCCTGGGCAGCATCTGTTGGAGTTCCTGCAAAGGTGCTGGCAGCTGGGGATGGGTCTGAATTACCTCGTAGTTGCCTTGCTCTGCGGGTGTGGGCCTTGGGAGCAGGATGCTCCCGGCTTTGGTGGTCAGCTTTGCAGGACTAGTAATGTGCTGAGAGATTGGCTGAAGATTTTAATGCTTTCTGAAAGTGCAGTGCTCGTTCATTTGTGACCAGTGATAATTTTGGATGAAAAGCAGGCGAGATGCTATAGGGAAACCAAGCAAGTTAACCTCGTCCTCCCTAAATGTCTCTCGCTAGAAAGATCTTCTCATCTCCTCCCTCTCGTTCCCCTTTCCCCAGGACTGGCTAGGAGCAGGGTCCCAAGGGTCCTGCAGGGATTTCTCTGGATAGACGGGGAGCCCTCTCCGTGGCAAGCCCCTTGACTGCCTCGCTTTGGCAATCGAATGCTTCTCTGTGAGCTCGTGTGCCCGGCTCGGGGCTCCTTTCCGCCGTTTCACGAATGCTGTGGTGTTTTTAATCTCAAACTATATCCGCTTCATTAAGCAGCACACGCTCCTGTTCTTGTCTTTTAATGCTTTTTAGGGTTTTCTCCAGGACTTTTTGACATTTCTCTAGGATGAAGACCGTTCCTTTAGTCTCCTTCGGCTAAAGACGCCTTCAAGAAGAAAGTTGAAATGACCTGGGGAAAATTCCAAACAGCACGGAAGAGGAAAACAAGTAACCCAGCCCTTAGCATGAGGGAGGTGCCTTACTTATATTAGAAACATGCTGTGTTTTATATATACTTCTGTGAAGCACATACACACTCGTGTGTGTACATATATTTATGCACACACAGATATAATCCACCTGTATACACTTATTTGTGTAATAACATTATAAACAGCACGTGCTCTACAAGTGCCTACATATAATCAGTATTATACATATCTATATATATACTCAGAGTTTGAATAAATACTATATATTTCGTACTTTGAAGGAGAGGTATTCTTGTGGTTTTTATGAAATGTAAGGCTCTGCAACCGTAAAATAAAGCCGACTCTTCGCAAATCAGGATGGCCCACGTTAGTGTTTCTTTGTCCATGGGATGATGCGATCTCCCTTTCCGTGGCGTTTTCACTGATGATTCAGAAAATGATTGCTCTAAGCAAGGGGCCCGCTTCCCAGAGGGGTGATCCAGGCAATTCCTAATTTTACCCTAACGGGAATTGGGAGAAAAAAATATATATATATTATTCCATTGGATTAAAAAAGGATGAGGACTTGGGAAGAATGATATAAATGGTATAAATGGAATTTGCTCTGTGTTTTGCCACCTAGAAATGGCTAAGCACAGCCTTCCCATCAATGAAAAGCATGTTGGAATAAATCCTAGCCAGAGGAAATGTTCCTGTCCCTTTTTTTCCCCGTTGGCAGCACTCAGGCAGGGTGGGATCTCGCTAGCCTGAACAAGGACAGCCGCTCACTGATCTTTTGTCCTGCGTTCACATGCAGAAGCTCACCAGCCAGCAGGGACTCGTTCCTCTCCTGATGCATCAGGAACAGCCCTGCAGCCCGCCAAGGCTCGGAGAAGGAGGGCATCTCTTTGGGAAGAGCTTTCCCCAACCCTCCTGCTCACCAGGAGAGATGTCTTCCCCAAAATCCTGCTCCTGGTGACCGGGAAAAGTCCGACCATCACGCTGTACCGCTTTGACTTTGCTGTTAAATTGAGGAAGTGCCCTTTTTAGCTCTTGTCAGCGTTAGATTGACACAACCACATTTCATCGGCTTTCCAACATCGCTCACTAAATGGCTGTGCTGAACTCCGTGCCAAAGGACAGCGTCGAGGCCAGGTTTTCACTGCTCATCGTTTAGAGACCCCATGGGGAAAACAAGACAAAAAGCAGCATCGGTGCAGTGCAAGCCCAGCAGTCCTTCTACTTGGGCTATTCTGAGCTTGTAATCACTTGGGACTGGAAAATAGCTCTGCCTCAAAGCCTTCTCTTGGCCAGAGGCTGGTGGAGAAGCGGAGCTGTTGTTCTGCTCCGTGCTTTTTCTGCTGGGTTTAGCCAAGCTCGCTGCCTGTGGCAGCGGTGCCCAAAAACCCGAGCAGGAGCAGAGCCCATGGGCAAGGCAGACCCTGCAGAACCTGGTGCCATCTGAATGGTGCAAAAGGCTCAGGAATTGATGGGAGCATCTGGCCCGGGGTTGTTTGGTGGAAATGAAGTGAAAAAATCATCAGTGAGAGGTCCTGCTGAGCCACGGCTCTGCACTGATGTGCTCGGTGTGCGAGAAAGGGAGGGCGAGGGGAAGGAAGATGCTCAGGGGAAATGTGGTCCTGCCTGCCACTGCTCTGCGTGGTTTTGTGCAGAACCAGCTTTGGAAAAGCCACATATTGAGTCAGAAGAAAACTGGCTCAGGTTTGCAAAGCTTTGCCTCTCAGCCCAGGCTGAGGGGGCAGGACGGGGTCGGGCAGCTCTTGGGGGACCTGTGGACAGGGTGGCACTGACACCTTGCTGCTGTACACCCCGAGAATGAGGGCAGGATTTTGGGGTGTTGACTGGGCTGGCACTGACCGTAGCAAAGGTTGTCCTTTGACTCAGGCCTCGGTGACACCGGGCAGCAGCAGGGACACCTTCCCAGCTAAATCCCTGGGCACCCCTAAGGCCAGGTAAGTGCCTGCCTGCCGAAATGGGCAGCACCACAGTAACCTCAGGCTGCTCAGGTAGTCAGGGCTGTTGCTGAAGATGTCCCGGTTCTCTCCTCCATCCCCAGCACAGAATCACAAACCTCCTTCCGAAAGCTGATGGGAGAGCGAGCTCCCAAACACCCTGCAAGGCAGCGCAGGAGCCTCGTGCGCTCAGCCAGGCAGTAGGATATTTCACCGACTGCTTTTCAAGACGGATGTCTCCGGCTCCATCCCTTCTGGTTCCTTCCTCCCGTGGGGATTAATCACTCTGAAAGGTCCTCGCTGCCCTCGAGGCGAGGGCAGAAAAGTGGAATTTGGGAATGCGATTCCAAAGTGGCTGCATTCCTGCCCTGACCCGAGGGGGGGCGAGCATCAAATTGCAACCCGAGTGTAAAAGTAGCCTCTTTGCTTGCTGAGCGGAGCATAGGAAACCCTTGGAAACTCACACGGCTCCCTGAAGACATTCAAAGCTGTTAAAGCAGGGTCTGGTCTAATCTGATTTTCTCAAACTCACCCAGCACATTCTTTGGTGCAGCGGCTGCAGGGCAGTGCTGGGGGGGAATTTCTCACCCCGCCGTCTTTCTCTCTCTCTCTGTTTCAGTCCCAGCCATGCCGTCCCTCTTCATTAAAGTCATTAACAGCACTGCTGTCCAGGCCACGTGGGAGCCCTCCATCAAACTGGGCCAGCACGAAGGCTTCAAGCTCTTCTACCGCAAAGTCCACCTCTCCCAGTACACGGGCCCGGTGCTCCTGGCCAGCAACATCACGGCGTACAACATTACCCACCTGGGTGAGTCTGGTGACAGCTTCATCCCTGTCACCTCCCGACCCCGTGGGGCTCAGATGTGATGCTCAGACATCAACCAGGGGATGCTGCAGCTCTCCCCCAGGTTTTTGGGTGCTTTCCCACCCAAAAGAGAGGTTTTAGACACCACAGAGGTGGTGCGAGCTTGCCTTATGACTCGTTAGCAGCATCTTGTGTGTTGGGTTAGGCGTGGTTCCTAAATACCTGCCACCCTGGGGAGATAATGCTAATGAGCAAGGCTGAAATACCCTTCTTTTGTCTCAAAACAGATGCGTCGGTGGTGTACGAAGTCAAACTCCTCGCCTACAACCAGCACGGGGATGGAAATTCAACCGTCCGCTTCGTGTCCTTGAGGGAAACCGTGGAGAGGCCAGGTAGGACGGGCCGTCCTTCTCGGTGGTGGGTCGTGGGAACTGATTTGGAGGAGAGCAGCAAGGTGTGACTCTGACGGTGCACCTGATATCAGACACCATCGCTTTCAGTCCCTGTATTTTTAGCATTATGAGGTGAAACTGCATGGGGTTGGTAGGGTGGCTTCCTTGTCACGAGGCCATGCAGCTCCTTTGTCGAGGCGAGGTGTGCATGCTGCCAGTGGTGCCTCGCTCCATCCCAGTTGCCCCTCGTTAGCCTCAGCAAGCCAACACCTCTTTGCAGCACAGTTCAGCCCCTGACTTTTTCACCGTGGGGCAGAGGACGAGCCCAATGCTTCCACAATTGCCAGTTTTGTCCCCCAAGTTTGAGCCAGAAGCAAGGCTGTGAAAATGAACAAAAGTCCAAGTGTTAGCTAAGAGCTGCTGTCCTCAGGTGAGATGTGGTGCACCAAGATCTTTGCTCTTCTGGAGCTGCCTTGGATCTTTTGAGCTTCTCTGGTGAAGAGGAGGGAGGCTGTGTGGCTTTGGAAGGAGAGGGGCTGCAGCGCGTGAGCATAACATTGCGAGGCAGGAGAGAGGAAATCTCTAGAGGGGATCTCTAACCGATCACACCTTTCATATCCATCTATGTGTAAAAAACATCCTGCTGCTCTCGGAGTCCCTTTAAGCCTTCCAGAGGGAATATCTCCAGGAGACAGTTATTGCTGCTCTATCTGCGTTGCAGTAAATACTCCTCTGGTTGGCAGCTGCTGTGCTGGTGCTGGGAGGGAGCTGAGCAGAGCCAGGCTGTGTGGGAGAGCAGCTCCAGGGCTATTTTGAGCCCTCTTGCAGGGTGTGAGCACAGCACTGCTCGGCTCAGCCCAGAACATGCTGGCACGGTGCTGCACGGTGCCACCCTGCTCTCCTCAGCCCTGTACGCAGCTCCCAGCGCTGCTCGGGGTCTGGCTTTTCCTCAGGGGCTGTAGCAGTGAGCCAGCACTGAGCCATCACCCCGTGGTGAGGTGCAGTCTGTTCCCAGCAATCCTCAAATGTGGACAAGCAGCAGGAAACCAGCACCGCTGACCCCTTCTCTCCCCTTTCTTCTGGCAGCGCTGAACCCCCCCTGTGACTGCATGAAGGACGAGCAGAACAATAAAACCTCCACGACGGGTATCATCATCGGCATCCACATCGGCGTCACGTGCATCATATTCTGCGTCCTTTTCCTCATGTTTGGCTACAGAGGAAGGTAGGAGCTGCTCACCGGGGCAGGTTCTCCCCCCCAGTACAATGACAGGCTGTTTGCCACACACATCCCACAGCGTGCAATCACACAGCCCAGCTCCTGGGAATGCCACCACGCAGCTGCTGTTTGCACCACGGTCTCTGCCTTATTCCCAGGCATGCAGACCCCACAGGCTTCTCCAAATACACTATAAGAGACCCCATCAGTTCTGGTCCCTGCCAAGGGAGCTGGTACTTCCTAGGAACATCAATATTTCTGTTCTGGCCAGCCCTGATCCCCCCTGCAAACCAAAAGCCCTTCTGCAGCGAGTGGAAGAGACGTAGCTTTTTTAGGAAGGATTTAAGGAATTTAAGGAAGGCAGCAGAGAAATAAAGCAAATTGAGGCTTGAGGGAAGGAAAGGAGGAGAGGCACCAGCTTTGCTCACCCTCAGGCTATGCCTCGTTATTTTCCAGGCTGCTGATGTGTAAAAACGTGCAGGAGCAGCTGTCGACCCCGCAGATCCCAAGGAGCCAGAGGAGCGCCGCGGGGCTCGTTCTGAACGGGGCCGCCCGCAGGGACAGGGACGAGAGGGACTTGAACGGGAAGCAGCTGGACATGAACGAGCTGGAGAGGTTATTCCCAGCAGCACCCTGCCGGGAGCAGCAGGACAAGGGAACAACGGTAAGTCCAGTGGCGAGGGGTTGGGGGCACACCACAAAACACAAACGTGTCTAAGGGCATCGGTGACCTGCCACCATCCCTGAATTATTTCCCCTTTCTCTCCTCCCAGCCGGCTCGCAGCCCGCCTGCCGACACGCAGATCTCCACGCTGCCCTTGGACGAGTTCAGCATCATCGAGGAGCAGCCAGAGCCTCCCCCAAAAAGCCCCTGCGGCGGCAGCCCCGCTGCTGCGGCCCCCCACCCCATTCCCACCCATGAAGGATAACCTGCCAAGGCTCGAACCCTCGTGGAGGAGCTACCAGAAACCAAAACCGCGGCTGGCGACGTCTTTACGATGATTTCCTCAATCTCAGGTCAATTGAAGATTTCTACGGTCTGATTGTTATTTTTTTGTTTTGCTTTATTTTTATATATATATATATATATATAAATATATATATATGTGTGTGTGTACAGCCTTTTGGAAACTCTGTGAAGTTTGTCACTCCGACCTGTCTCAGGCCTCTTGGTGCGTTTCTTTCGACGATGGCTTTATCAAGGCTGGTCACGATGGATTTTCCCCGCTGCTGCTAAGTAAAAGACTCCTTGGCAGAGTCTGGCAAACTCTCCCATCCCTGACATTTTTGGGGATCCAGTGGGGCCTCGTCCTCTTGGCATCACAGACTTCTTCCCGCTCAGCAGCTTTAGGACTACTTTTTGGATCTATTTTTTATGTTGAGAAGACTGGATTCGGAGAAACCCTTCGAACTTGACTCCAAAAATCGAGGCCTGGGAAGGCCGTCTTTCCATGGATTTGATGATTTTGTACACTTTTGCTATTTCTCAGGATACTTTTTTGCTGAATGACTCTATATAATATGGAAAAAAAAAAAAAAAAAAAAAAAAAAAAAAAAAAAAAAGAGTGTGTCAAAGGAGGCCTGCCTGAGGGCTACTGAAAGACTTGGACAAAACAACCCGAGTGAAATCAGAACCTACCTCAACCGGAATGAATGTCTTCTGGGGAGCAGAAATGCCTGCGTCTTCCTTCGTGTTCAGAAACGAGCAGCGGAGCACTTGGTCAGTACAAGCTTGGTCCTACCTCAGCAGTCACGCTCTGTTCCTGCCGCGTCGTCGTTTTTGTTGTCGTCGTTCCCGTGTAAAGCACTTCCAAACCTTGAAAGCAATGTTCTACCTCAAGCGTGAGAGAAAGTCGTGTGTGTGCGTTTTTTTCCCCCCCCCCCAAACACCCCAAATCCTGCCTCCTCCACCCGGCCCCGTGGAGGGCCGGCGTCCGGCAGCGCTTGCGCCGACGCCTCGCTGGTCGTATGAGCTTTACTTGCAGGCACGGTGGGATTTCGCCGGGTGGAGATTTTATATCCTGGTTTTTACTTTAAAGACTGTTGGGGCCGTGATGGATGTGTGGCTGCTGGTGCCCTGCAGCTCGCTGGCACTGTTGTTCCTGATGGAACCAGGCTCCCAGCCCCAAATGTCAGTCTCGGTCCATCCTGGGTGCATTTGGGCTGGGTGCTGGGGTCTCTTTTGTGCCAGGGCCAAGGCACCCCCTGCCCCGGTAGCCTGCCGCCCTCAAATCCAATTCCCCCAGGACGGTTTATGGCGTGTGCCAGCACCACGAGGCACCCCTGCGAGCTGGGAACCCCGATGTCACCGTCTTGTCCCTTCAAAGCCCACCCTGCCGCCAGGAGCTCTTCGTGGAAACCTTGACCCAGCACTTCCAGACCCCGCTGAGCTGCTGCTGAGCTCCTCCAGCGTATTCTCAGCCAGCAGGGCTCATCCCCAGGCGGGCATGGCCAAAGGATGGACTCATCCTCACCGGGCTCGCTTCTCCGTGGAGGACGAGGTGAGGAGGGGGGCGATGCAGGACAGGATCCAACGCTGGAGGACGCTGGGGGCTGCCGGCAGCCACCCACACCCAGGGTGGGCAAAGGGGCTCCCGACACCAAAGAGAGGTTTTGTGCGTGGCCCCCACCAACCCGCCGCCGTTTTGGGGTTGTCCTGGCACGGGGCAGCCCGGCGAGGCCTCGTGAGTCGGTGTGTGAGCGATGACATCCGTGGGGTGAGATGGGGGCACGCACAGGAGGGACGGGGATGTCCGCCAGGCAGAGGGCTGACAATTCCCTCCCCCCCCCTGTGGATTCGTTAAAACCGGACAAATGTGAGGGTCCGAACTCTTTGTGGAGGTGGTGGTACATCAGGCGTCGCCGTATTTGCAAAGAAAGGAATCAGGAAAGGAAACGAGTTTTGAGTTTAAAAGAAATGATAATTGTATTTTTTTAAAATGGTACCAGGGGGAGAGTCCCGTGTGTCAGAAGCATCCCCCGTCACCGTCACGTTTGGCAACGGGATGCTCGTTGTGTAAATAATGAGATATACAGGATGAGAAGGAAAACGTCGCCCCGGGGCTGGGCTGGGGACGGCCGAGGGCTGGATGTGAGCAGGAAAATGTGCTTCCAGGTCAGGTTTGTGCATTAATCCCCCACTCAGCCCCTCCACCGGGCCGGTTCCTGCTCACATCAGCCCTGGGGGACGTGGACGTGTGATGTTGGGCTCGGGGACAGCGTGCGAAGGGCAGTGATGGGGCAGGCAGGAGGAGGAGATGCCCACAGCTGCAGCCTGTGGTGCTCACGGCCAGGAGGGTTTCATTTTTGCAGACCCATCAGCTTTTTTTTTCACCCACCCCAAAGTTCTTGCCGTGATTCCCAACCCCTCCGTTGACCAACCCAACCGGCTGACGGCACGGAGTGTGGGTTTCACCAAGTTGGGCCAAGGACCGGAGGCTCAGCTCACTCCTGGCCCCCCAGACATCGAGATGGGGATGGATCTGAGCCCCATCTCCTAAATTTGGGTCCTGACCTCACACCACAGCACCCCAAATCTCCTCCTCCCACCCTGCTCCCGTGTTTCGTGCCGCTGTCTTCATGCGGAACGGCGGAGCTCGCGCCGGATCAGTACTGTTGCCAAAGTGAACACATGATGTAGAGTAGCTTTCAGCTCAGAGTCCCTGGAGCTGCGAACATGCTATTAATTTAATATCATATTATTGTGATATTGTAATAGTAACAAGTATTTGTCACTACTTCCTTTTATTAAAGGGAAATGCTGTGCCATTTGACTAGCTGAAAATGCGATAGTATGTCGAGAGTAGACTTTTTTTTGTTTTTTTTTTTTTAATAATTATGCAGAGATGTGATGGCTTAAACCAATGCAGATTGTGGGTTGGTTTGAGACGCTTGAAGATGGATGTGAATCTTTAAAGACTATTTTTAGACATTTAGCTTTTCCTCTTTTTGGGGTTTCTTTTACGCTCTTGTCAATCCGTACCACTGGGACCGATCCGCAGGCGCTGGAGGGGGATGCGACCTTCCCTGAATTATCGAAACCTCTCAAGTCTGCAAAATTGAGCAAAAAAAGCCCTTGAAACATCCAATTCCAGCTTTAGTCCTCTTGTACTCTTTAGTACTCCTGGTGTTTTTGCCTCTGTGATACCTGGGCCAGGCTGGAGGCAAAGCCATGCCCGAAAAAGCTTGGGAAAATGTTACCTGAAGTGAGTCTGGGCTTTAATCTGTGAAGTGGGATGGAGGGAAAAAGAAAGAGCTTGTGTTTGGTTTCAGATTGTGGCAGAGCTTCAAGTCTGGCCTCGATCCAGCCAAACTGTTGCCCTGCTTTTGCCTGAAATCGTGGGATTTCTGTACGGTCGCTGGGTGGACAAGGGCTGCAGGTCCCCGTGTGGCTTGGGTGGAGATTTCCAGGTGTCAAAGTGCTCGTCCCGGGTCTTTCCCATTCACTTTCCCATTTTTTTGTCATCAGAAGTTTCTCCATCCCCATGCCAGGTTGGGCTCTTGCTTTTCCAGGAGCTGTGGGACGAACCCCGCTCATCCTCGCCTGTCCCCAGGTACCCCCAGTGTACCCCCAGTGTTCAGGAGAAAGCTCGACGGCTTTTTTATTTCTTTTTCCCCCCTTGCCAGGAGGGATCAGAGCGTTTTATCTGCTGGATAATGGGCAGGTGCTGGCTCTCGAGCCAGCTGCTGGCAACCACCCCCGTTTTCGGGTCGGAATCGCGTCCTGTGATTTTTTTTTCCCAATCAACTTAATTCCACTCATCCAACCCCGCTGCCTTTTCTGGGCAGATCCCAAAACCCTCTCGCTTTTCTGGCTGTGGTGAGATGAAATTTGCAGCAAGGAGCAAAGTATCCAAAAGCTGATTTTTTTTCGGTAACCCATAATGGGCACAACCTATTCTTGGAGCTCTCAAGTTTACCAGAGACGGCTGCTACCTCAGGGATAGGATCCACGTTGTGTTTAGTTGGACAGGGAATAGTTTTATGCTGTGACAGGGTATTTTCAACGCTCTTGGATTCAGGTATTTATTTGTCTAACGTACCTTTCTTCTTCCTCGTTTGGTAAAGACGCTGAAATCTTGAAGTGCTGGACCAGTTTGGGGCTTTTCAGGCTTCCACCCGTCATTTTTACGCAGCACAGCCCCAGGTTTGTGCACAACGAAGGACAAGGGACGCCGCGAAGCCGAGCGGGATGCTCCTAACTGCATCGGTGGCTTTGGTCCTGGTCTGGGTGTGCACGAGCCCACCGGTAATTAGAGAATCAATTAAAAGATGTTTCCACCACCCCTCCCTTAACCAAGTGTGACCGTGCTGGCCGTGGATACCCCACCTCACCTCTCGCTGCCCCAACATTTGGCACCGTCCCCGCTGCCCGCCCAACAGCCCCGACCCCTCGGCCACCAGCTTCGGGAGCCGAGCCCCCTCCGAGCCGCCTGGCAGCTCTCCCGGCTGGGAAAATGGGGAAAAAAGGAAATTAAAAACCTGCAAAAACAAACGGCTGTGGCACGGGGGGAGCGACCGACTGACTTCATCTGTGCAAACAGGGCTTGGGAACGGATCCCTCCCGATGCCAGGCCACTGAAGGCAGGTTAAAGCTCCCATCCAGCAATGTGATGCCGGCTAATTTATTTTCCTCCCCCCAGCAAATTAAAAAAAAAAGGGAAGGGGAAAAGGGAAGGGCTCGGTTGGGGCAGTTTCTGGCCCTCACCTCTAGAAACAATTATGCAGGAGCATCCACCACGGCGGCGGTGTCGGGGCAGCGGCTCTGGGATTACCCCGCAGCAGCCTTCAACCATCGGGATTTTGTGCCAAGGAGGTTGGGGCAAAACCCAGTGGTTTGGGGAACTGCCGGGTTTTATGGGGCTCTGGGTCAGGGTCTTAGGGAGCAAAAAGGGGTTTGGCTTTGGTCACGGTTACATCCTAGGAACTTGCAATATCTTTGTGTGTGTCGTGAAGGAATAACAAAGCCGATGGTGAACCTTTGTCCCGGCCCTCTTCGGAAATCCGCCGTTAAGAGTAATGTTAAAAACCCAAATTGCAAAGCACTTTTCTACTGTTTGTTTTCTACCTTCCTTACTTTGAACTCTTGTGATATTTGAAATCCCACTGATCCTACGATTGTTAGCTCTGTATAAAAAAGGAAAAAAAAAAAATTAAAAAGTTTTTTTTTTTTTTTGTAGTTTGCTCTGTTTAGATTTTAGCCTGTGGCTACTTGTACAAGAAAAATAAAGCTAGAATAAACGAGAATAGCTCCAGTGTCCGGCCCGAGCCGTGCTTTGTTCCTGCCGCAGCGCGTGAATGGCCGCAGCGTGGGAACCGCGCGGCACTCCGGGATTTCGGGAGCTGGGAGGATTTGGCTCCTCTCACCAGCCAGCGGCTCCCAAATCGCAGGTTTTAAGGGCTGAGGGCTGGGTTTTTTAACCATTATTGGAGGCGTGCTGCAGCGTCGGGCGCTGGGGATGTGCCTGAGAAACCGAGCACAGGAGGAGGCAGCGCAGCTTCGCCGCTGGATGATGAAGACCTCCAGGGTGTCCCGCTAACCACGGTCCCTTCCTTGTCTCAGCAGAGCTTTGAGCCCCTTCTTCTGATCTCCACCACGCTGAAAATCAGCATTTTCAGCCTCCAAATCTCCCAGGGGAGGAGGGAGCCAGCAGCGGGCAGAGCGCGGCTTGTTTTAGGGACTCAGCTGACCCCAGTGGGGACACGACCACAACCCTGCCGCCCCCTCAGCTCTTCCTAAAGAGCCTTTCAGTCAGCAGGTGAGCGAGCAGTGTCGCTTCAAACAGCTCCCTGAAGCTCCCAGAATGGGTAAATTGCAGCACGGAAGGGCTAAACACACACTTCATAATAAACACGGGCATAAAAACTGGGTTTATTTCCCGGTGGCAAAGCAAGAGGTGAAGAAAGATCAGAGCTGGTTAACTCCAGGGATTTTCTTGTAAGTTCTGCGAAATGCGGAGCTTCAAATCACAGCTTTGGAGCCAAGGTATTATATAAAGCTCTCGGCTTTCATTAAAAAAGGACTTTCCCTGCCTTCAGAGCAATAAAAAAAAGCCTCGACGATATTAATCTAAAGTCTTAGAGGGTAAGGAAATAAAAAGAAGCGGAGCAATACTTTTAAATCTCTTTGATTTCTGGTTGTTGGAATTATTAGCAGGCTCAAGAAAAAGTTAACTGAGCGTCCAAAACTCATAATAAATAAAATAAAAGAAATCTCCTTATGACCACTGCTACTGGGACCACCTGATACTGCCTCTCCAGCTGCAGGAGCGCTCAGGATGCTCGGGCTGAGTATTTTGGGATCCCCCAGTCCCCAAACACCCCCAGCCCCCAGCTCGTGGCCAATGGCACCCATCACTGGGTTTCTTCCTTGGGTGGAAACGATGCCCTGGGTCTAACCCTGCCAGCACAAGGAGAATTTATAATATCCCATAAACCCCTAACTAGCCAAAAGGTCATCTCAGCGCTAATACAGCTCGGGCATTACGGTTTCATTTGCTGACACTTTTACGAATCCGCCTTTAATTCCAGCACAGCCGCTGTAAAACCTTTACAGCGCTGTTCTCTGCCTCGAAAAATAATCTTTAAAAACCACGAGCTGGAACATCTCCATCAGCACCACGCAGGCTGGGCTGATCCCGACCTCGCGGGGCTCCCACAAAGGGAAAAATTGGGGTCCGGGCACCCTGACCACAGCACACATGGCCAGGGAGTCCTGGCACCCACCCTGCTGGCTTTTAATCATCTGAAACCTCAAATATGGGTTTTCAGCCCCGTTATGGATGGCTCCCCCCAGCCCTCTGCTGCTGGCCGCCTCCGGCCAGGCTGGCTTAAAATTCTCCTAATTTTGTAGGGGATTCCTGCTCAAAACCTCGCGCTGTCCAGAAAGCCATTTCCTCCGTGCTAAAACGGCCAAATTAGTCTTGCTCACAGTTGTAAAGGAGCTTGTCTTGTTTATCGAGCGATAAATATAAAGGTACAGTAACTAAATTCATCAGTCCCCAAACACAGCCACCGGGAACGGCCGTTTCCGACATCCAATCTCCAACCGCATGAATATTTCAGAGCCCTCCTTCCCTTGGGCGCTCGCCTTATCTCTGGAGCCTGGATATTATTTTCTGCTTTTCAGCTTTTTGGATGTATTGGAGGAAATGTCATTATTTGGACCTGTGTGGATTATAGTTGACTTTCCTAAGCCAATTTATATTGGCAAGCTGCTGTTTTTAAACCCCCCTATAAATCACTCCTATGAATTTTAATAATATAATGTGGTTTCAAACATGCTCCCTTAATACGTGACACACTATTACAGCCAGCAATCGCTCCCCAGGTCACGAACTCCGCTTTATCGCTGCTCGTCTGTGTGTGTTTGTGTGTGTTACGGTGCCAAAAGCCCAGCCCTGCTGCCAAAGCCCAGTGGGTTCAGTTTTTTCTGACCACCAAAAGCCCCAAAAGCTGGATCTGAGTCGCCCCAGGTACTGGGATGCGCGCAGACGGTGCTATGGGGTCAGCAGGACCCAGCCCCAACCCCAACCTCTGGTGCCCCCAAACTGCTCAAGGTGTCAGGTACTATCACAGCACAGTCACCACCCCCAGTCTGAGGGCATTTAATTCATTTCTTTATTTGAAATTTCACTTTGAGACCAGAAATTTCCTCCCGAGGCAGAGTTGAGGACCCAGAGCTTGGGGTGGGGATCCAGCGTCTGGGTGAGACCTGTAGGAGATGTCCATGAAGTCAGAATTAGGGGATTAGGACTGGTCCCTGGTGTGTCCATTAATAAAGACATACCGAGTGCACCCCCAGCAAGAAGGGCTGAGAGGGATGGGGAGCAAAAGCCAGGGCAGAAAAGAGCCCTGAGGAGACCCCCTTTGGTGAACCAGGTCGTGGAGCATCTCCCAAGGTTCCTCTGGGAGAGCTTTGGTGCCCCGATGGTGGCTCTGGTGATGTCCCCACCACAGAGATGATCCCTTGGCAAGGAGCTGGGCAAGAGGTGTTATGACAAACCCACCAGCAGGATGGGGCCAAGGACACCACTCTCTCCTCTTTCCCAGCCACTGCTGGCCCGGTGGCACCAACATCTCCATCCCCAAGCAATCACAGTTTTAAAGCTGCTGGGAAAAAAAAAAATCCAGTTTGTGCAGAGCGCACGAGCTTCTCAAAGGCTTTGGCTGTGATGATTTAGCCTGCGATGTTGTCACGTTCATCATTAATCTATTTTTTCCCTTTCTGTAACTTAACCTGCGACAAGCAGACATTGTAAGTGCTTGATTTCCCAGGAATAAATTACGGTTTCACAAATGCTATTTTGCTTCGCTGCTCAATTTGCAAGTGAAATTACGCCAATTGCTTTGTTCACAGAATTTTATCCAGCATGAACAATGCCGTCCTCGAGACTTTTTTTATTTTTTAACCCTCCAGTTATTTCTGTGTAGGCTGTAACAGGGCTACGTGGAGACGCACACCGTGGACCCTGCGGCTCTGCAGTAGCAGCTACGAGGGCACGGTGCCCAAAAAAACCTGTGTGGGGTGACCTGGACATGAGGCAAGCCACGCATCGAGCCAACAGCTTCCTATAGAGAAAATAATCCTCCAGATCAGAAATATTTAGTCACCGCACACTGGTTTTGAGGGCACCTTTTTGTGCTGTGTGATTTTGGGCTGGGGCTCAGGGTGCGGAGCACGGAGCCAGGGAGAGCTCGGGGCAGGCCCTGCGCTGCTTTTGGGAGGTGGCAGCACCCGGCCAGGTGTGAGCATCATTCAGCAGTCGCTGGGGGTGTGCAGGGAATAAAATGTGGTGTGTGTGTGACCGGGAGAGGCTCCGAGTCACTTTTAAGCTTTTTTTTTAACCTGCACTTTTTGGGGAGAGCTCAAAAGCCTCTTGGGGAAATGGTCCCCAGTGAAGGGAGACTTTGGGTTTCTCTCAGGGCGGCACACACTGGCTCTGCCCACAAAGCCCATCGTGAAGCAGAGCTGTCACCTTCTGGCCAGCCCCACCACCAATACTTCCAAGAGGTGACATCCGAGCCCCAGAGGAGTAAAACACTCACGAGCAAAGCACGAACAGAAAGGAAAAAGCAGGGTTGCAGAAGTGACTGCCCGGGCTCGTGCACCTGGTGTGCGAGGTCTCAGCCTCTGCAGAATCCCCCCAGTTCCTCCACTGAGGGCATCGCTCGTTTCTTCCTCATGTGCAATGAGGAAAAGATGATTCAAATCAAAATTTGGTCATGGGACGGGGCTGGGAAGCGGCACGGTGGAGGTGCTGGTGGTGGCAGGGCTTCAGGGCCACCTCCTCCCCCCCATCCCTTCTCTTGTCCCCGTGTCCACCCGCTGGGGGGATTTTGCCAAAAGCCTCTGCAAGCCGGGGCTTTGCCAAAATGCCTCCCCTCCCCTCTCCTCCCCTCCCCGTGCCTCCGTCCGGCAGCACTCCCCAAAGACCCAACACCTCCGGTTTCCATGGCAGCCTGATTTTCAATGAGCATCGTTCAAGTCCTAACCGGAACGAAAGTGTTTCATTAATGCGCGCAGGACACGCCGGCATCTCCCCAGGGCGACAGCAGCTCCCCCCAAAACTAGCACCTTCTGCCCGTGGTGGTTTTTTTTTTTATTATTATTATTATTTTCACCATTTGGGCCCCGCCAGCAGCCCGTGCTCTGCAGGAGCTCCGCGCTTCAGTCCGGTGCGCAGCCACCCCGTGCCCCACCAGCCCGGCTGCACGTGGATTTTTAACCAAAACCGTGTATTATTTTCCTAATCCTCCTTGCAAAAAACGGCCGTGTTCAGAGCTGGGTTGCAGCTCTCTGAAACACCCCGAGCGCTCCTGAGAGCAGGAACATGCTGGAAGCCGGGAAGGCGGTTAAATGAATATTCATAAATTATTTTGCTGTATAACCGGTGTTAATATCACACCTTCCAGCTTCAAAAGCACGTCGTGGGCATGGATTCATTAAGGGCACAGACTTCCAGAAGGGCCCGCGTGCAGACTTTTGGTTGTGGTTAAACTCGGCGACTTTATTAAACACCAGCAATGTATTTATTTTAATAGAGTACAAAGCCAGGATTCGGCCACCCTAAAACACCACTCGGGGCACGGGATCTCGGAATAACCCGATCAAACAAAGCTAATGTGTGCAATATATCTTGGGTGAGTAATATACAGCCACATTTCCTGCTCCATTTACCCAGTTTTAACTACACCTGACCTGCTCTTATCCTAATAGAAAACGGCTGCTCCTCTCATTGCCCTGTCCTCCGCACACGTTTTTCTGGTAATGGCCCAACCTAAATCACTTCCCCTTCCCCGAGAGCTGGGCACCAGCTGTCTGGTGGCATTTAGCCACAGCAAGGCCTCCTCCAGCCCTGTGTCCCAACCCCATCCCATGTCCGGATGGGTCCCGACCCCATGGCATTGCCCTGCTCGTTCTCATCCATGGGTACACCTGGAAAAACCCTGGGAAACGCCCAAATTTTGGTTTACAAACCAGCATCTTGCTGCACCTGCGAGGACGCTCAGGGGTTCTCAGGAGCACACTGAGATGCTGCCCCCAACCCTGTGAGCATCCCATGGCTGAACCTTTTTAGCAGTGACAAAATCCAGGGCAGGAACAGGAAAAATCCTGCTCCTGATGCTGCTTTTCCCCCACTGAGCTTAGCTCACAGAGCTGGATCAAAGCTTCCCGAGCAGCGTGCTCACACGGACAATTTGACCAGAAAATGTGCTCGATTCCCAAGCACAAGCTGCTCCTCCTGCCAGTGCTGAGAAGTCCCAGCTACATTTCATTATCATCACTAATTGCTATAAAGGATTATGGGGAGGCGACGGCACAGGCAGGAAGAAATATCCGCCGCTTGCTCTACATTGACCCTGGAGGAAATTTCCCCAGCTTGCTTAGGGGTGCAGAAATTGGTGCAAATAAATGAGCAAAAAGCATTTTCTGAAGGAATTAGCGCATGGCACAAGCAAATTGCAGCAATTGTCTCTCTCCTTTCTAAGCGCTGAATTGCCTCTATAATTCCCCATCATTTAGCTGCATAAATCTTGCACAAATAAACCGGCAATTTGCATATGCACAGAAAAGAAATTACAGAAACACGAGGAAAGAAGTTATATTTTTCCTGCTCGAGCGGCAAATAAATAAGCGTCGCTTGTGCCTAAGCTGTGTGCTTGGAAATGAAAATTTGGGAAACCCTTTAATTTTCAGTAATAAATACATATCAGAGGATGAAAAATAAAATAAAATGAAATCACGTGTGGCTGCTGCCTCTGCGACACGAGGCGTGGTGCTGAGCACGGCGGGCGCGCATTCGGCATGGGGCCGGAGGCTCAGCCCTGTGTGACCGATCTCCTTGTGGAATAAGAGGCTGTTATTCCCCAAAACGCCATAATCCTCTTCCAAACGGCTTAATCGCATTTGGAGTAATGTGCTTTTCATCCCGAATATTCATATTGGGAAAAATTGAGGGGGAGGAAAAGAAAAGCTCCATCAGGAGCGGCCCTTTGGAGCTGCGGCGCCTGCAAAAGGGCTCTCGGTGGGGACTGGTGGCACCACAGTGCTTTATAAAGATTGAACGAGCTGCTCATCACTAATTCCTGCATGGCTCTGGAGCAGTGGGACCGGGAGGTGCATGGCCGCTCTTCCCTCCTGGCTTTGTCCCCAGCCCCGCTGTGGGCAGCTCCTGGGAGGGCACCCACCTCCGTGCCCCAACGACAGCAATATCAGGCCCACCATCAGCTCACTGCCAAACAAAGATCCCTTCGAGCACTGCTGCACTGGTGAAATAAACTTAAGAAAAGTTTATTTATTTCACCATGGGACCCCTCTCTCATTGGGGAAATGAAGAAAAAAGAAAGCAGCATCCCCACCTTCAGACTCGAAGGAAGCAAAACCCAACCCTTTCAGACAGATATTTGTCCTGCAAAGCTCCGTGTTTTGCCCAAAAATCATAATTAAGAGAACCAGGAAAGCCCCAACAGTAGTTGCTCATGTGATTTAGGTTACAAATAATTGCTGCCCAGGCTTCTCCGCCTGACACAAGTAATTAGATAACAGGGCACTTAGAAGCTGTCGTTCCCTACGAGCACATTTTGAGCTGGCCTTCAGGATGTGACCTTTATATCTGCAGCAGCTTCACCTGCTGCCTGCCCCGGGCTGGGTTATTGCTGGAGACCCAGGCTCCGCCGAATGAACCTCCAGGACTAAACCCACTGGAAAAGCCATTAAAATCCATTGGGAAAAAATAAAATAAAATAAAATAAAATAAAATAAAATAAAATAAAATAAAATAAAATAAAATAAAATAAAATAAAATAAAATAAAATAAAATAAAATAAAAAATAAAAATAAAAATCTTTGCAGTGATGGAAATTGCTGATGGCCCCAGGGGAGGCTGGGCTGCTGGGACCTGGTGTCTCCCATCTGGAAGGAGCCCTCGGTGCGTGTCTCTTCTGCAAGGACAACCCGAGGAGAAGCAGATCCGTGCCTCCCAAAGACCTGGGGGGGCCAAGAGCAAACTGCAGGGAAAGGAAAGGACCCAAGGGACTCAGATCGCCCTCGCTGCTTTCTGAGATGCAAACAGCTGTGGGGAGACCCCGGTGCATGTGCACAGCCAGCCCTTCATGGCTGAATGGCTCTCGGTAAATAAGATAAAAAAAGAAATCCAAGACAACTTAGACAATTTTCTTTCCTTTTTTATAAATTCCAGACTTTGGTAGTCTCTATCCTCCTGTTGGCATCCCTTGAGAAGCAATTTGACTTTGCTGGAGTTGTCAGATTTCTAAAGGATGCGATTTCACTTTTACACCTCATTCGATATTTCTCATCAAATCCACGCACGGTTTTTAAAAACATTCCCAAACTCCCCTTGTGGCTGACGGGTTTGTTTTTCCTTTATTGTCATAACTTTTTTCGAGACATAAAGGCCCTAAATTTGCAGAGCAAGCGGGGATTGCCAAAAACACACAACGTGTATTTATAGCAGTGTTGTCTGAGAGGCTCCTGCTACGCCAATATTTCTTTGCACCTTGAAGTCTGTGTGTCAGCCGAGAGGCATGAACCTGCTATGGGAAACCAGCCAACACATCGACGTTCTCAGATGCAGCGCCGAAAAATGAATTTTTTGCATCTTTTCCATGCAGCAGGCACCTGACCCTGGCTGGCACCGCTCACTGAGTCCCCCCGTGCAGCAGCAAAATGCACGGTTTGTTCAATCGATCCCCACCCGTGGATGTCCCTGGGAGTAAGGAGATGCAGAGGGTGAAATAAGAGGGTTAAAACAACCCCCCCAGCCCTGATGAAAGAGCAAAAGTGGGAGAAACCGGGGCTAAAGCCCACCCTGCCTCCAGCGGCGCCCCTTGCAAAGGGCTCCGCAGGGCTCCATGGCTGTCGTGTCTGAGGAGCTGCAGTAATGGGAAATAATCTGGTGCTTAATTAATCCCCAGTTTAAGCAGGCTACAAAACACAGCTTCAGGGATCCCGATGACTTTCGCTGACCAAGTTAAAATCCCATAACTCTTCCCGCTGGGGTGTAGGACGCAGAGCGGTAACGCCGGCACCGCGGGAGCTCTCGGCACCGCTGGTGTAGGACTGGTGGCTGAGGAGCCCCTTCAGCCCCCCGGGGGATGTGTTACAACCTAAACTGCTTCCAGGAGAGGTGCAGGTGGAAAGGGAGCCGTTTTCCATCGGGTGTGTGAAGCTGAGGCTCCTCGGAGTTGGCCAGGAGTTTGTTCAGGGGAGGCAGAACGACTCTTGATAGGATTTCAGGAGCAGTTTGTCTACCAAGGGCAAAATCCCACCATGAGACAATATTGCAGGGAAGTTACCCTGCTTTATCTAAAGGAGAGATCACAAGATGATCCCAAAGCAAGGCTCATTTGTGTTGAGCTAATGACAACTAATTGGGAACCCCCACTACACAGCTGGGTGGAAGGAGAGCAGCGGCTGCGTCTCCGAATGGGGGAGACATCCAAGGCCTGACGTGGGCTTCACCCGAAAGAAAAACTTCTGGAAAGGATCAGGGCAAGGCCATGAATTTATGAAGTAGTCGTTGGGCTGACTCTAATTTTTAAAGCGTTATTATCCTTTTAGCAGGACTGTCGGGGAGATGGAAGCCAGAGCTCATGTGATGAGGAGCAGCTGAAGGGCGACGGGCAGCAGCTCCTGCCTGCCACGCTTCTTGTTGTGGAGCTGCGAGCCAAATTGCTTGGAAACAGCTTCCCCCAGCCCAAAATGCTGTGAAAGAGGGGAAACTGAGGAAAAGAGCATCCCTGGGTGCCTGGAGGTTTCCGTGCTTCTGTCTGTGCAGCTGAGGCACGCTTATTCCTGAAAAATAAGATTATTTTTTGTACTTTTTCCTTGAGGAACGGAGTGATTCGGGTGGGGGTGGAAGGGCACACGCTCCTTGCGGTGCCTGGAAGTCGCTCTCCCTGCAGCAAACCCTTCCTGTACCCCCCTCCCCGCTCCGTTTCCTTCCCTTTGAAAGGCCTCCGACCCCATCACAGATGGCAATTCCAGTGTGACAGCTCCTAATGTCACCACTGACGATGGGCCAGATGTTCAGGCAGGCGGATTGCTCCTTTTAATCCCAAATCCATCAAGAGCCTCACCTTTGTAGTTGAGGGGGGGTATAAAGGTGTCCTCACGGGAAGGGGGGGGCACGGTTTTTGGTCCCTCTCGCCTCCTTTTCCCTTCATTGAGGAGCTGTGAGGGACTCAACCCGACACCAAAGGTGTCCTGCTCTGAGCAGCAACCTCGTTAAAATGCCATAAAAACCTCCCTTGAACTTCATGAGGATAGGGGAAGGGGTACGGTTTGGGTGATAGGACCTGGACGAGCCTCGAGGCTTCGCAGCGTGCCAAGACAAATTAGGTCCCTGCAGCCTGGATGAGTCCAGGGGAAGGGAAAGAAAAAACTCCAGGGGGTTAGGGCACAATCCTGACCCCCTGTGTACCCCCCTGTGTCTGGTACTCGGCTATACCCAGCTCCCCCCAGGTGGCCACAGATCAGACCTGGTGCCACGCACGGCACCAAATGTGCCAGCATAAAGCTGCTTGGAGAGGCTCGCGCTGTGCCCAGCACCCTTTTCTTCTGTAAATCCCCCAAAAGCAGCTGCTTTGGGGGATTTACAGAAGAAAAAAGAGCAGCAGGTGCCCGGGATGGGGTAGTGCAAGAGGCAGCTGGTTGGCACCCGGTGGGCACCCTACAGGTGACTTCTTCCCCCTCGCATCCTAAAGTGAGAGCTCTCATGCTCGTTACCGCTCCTGGAGACATGGAAAAAAAATCCCAAATCCTCCGTGGCAGCGGGGACAAAGCTGTGCTGGGAGTGAGGGCAAAAGGGGAATATTTTTGTCCTTTTAATGCACCAACAAATCCCAGGGAAAACTGGGACACCTGCAAGCAAACCCACAGCCCCTCGGATGGGGAGGGAGCCACCCGTCACCCCCAGCCTCCAAGGATGTGATTTCAGTCCTGCATTTAGGGGAGGAACAACTCAGCGCCCGGCATTTGGTTTTGGAGGTGATTTGTTGCTCCTGAAGGTGACAAATCGGAGGGTGGGGGCACGGACAAGAAAAGTTTCTTGCAGTTTTTTCCCCGCAACGCAGCAGCCTTGCTTCTGCGCAGGAGTTTTGCGGTCCGATGCATGGGCTGGATGGCAGCAGGGCAGGGGGAGGCTGCGCTGTGACCCTAAACTGCAACTTTTGGGGCAAAGCAGCAAGGGGAAGGGGCAGGAGAGAAGGCAGAGGAACCTTCCCAGCCTCCCGGCGCTGCCTCCAGTGCAGATGCACTGCTGCCATCATCCGGCACCCGAACCCAGCACAGGGGCAAGGAGAGGCAGCACAGCCACACCAAACACTCGCTGCTCCACACCCCGAGCCGTCCTCGAGCTGTTTCCACTCCAAGAGGCATCCTTCAGCACAAAAAATAAAGAAATAAATAAATCAAATAAAAAGAGTGATGCAGCAGGTGTGATGCTGGGGGAGGCTGGGCGTCTCAAAGCAAAACTCTGCATCGATGCAGTTTATTTTAAAAATAAAAAATAAATGATAACGTTTATTTTTATTGTTATATCATCCATTTTCTAGTTTCTAGTTCCTGTCCTCTGCCCTCTCCTGCAGAGGTCCCCAGGACCCGGTGCCAGGAGCTGGTGGCGCCCAGCTGCCCCCTGCACCTTGACATCGCGTCTCTGCCATGGTTCTCTGAGCTGCTGCTGGGTGAAAAAAAAAAAGAAAAATATTTGTAAAAATATTATGGGAAGAGCCTCAACATTTCCCAAGAGGACCTCAGTCCTCTCCAGGGGCTGGCACATGATGGGATCCATCCTGTGCCACCCTGCCCAAGTGTCCTGCCAGCAGAAAGGCACATCTCCCACTGAGCTCTGCAGGCAGCCCAGGCTGCTCTTCTGGGGCCAGAAATGCATTTTTTAGCTGTGCAGTCCCCCAGCAGATGGTCTGGGTCTTGCTCTAAGGGCTTGGCTTTATCCCCACCGCTCCAGTCTGGTGCTGAGAGACTGGTGGGGAGCAGGGCTTGGCCAAACATCGAATCCACAGTTATTTCAGATAACATGATTTTGGCCAGAGCCACACGAGACTTGCAGACCTCTCTCACTTCTGCCCTGGCTGTAGCAGGAGCAGGGGACAGAATTGCACTTTTGGTTATCCCCACGTTGCCAAGAGCGGTCTGGAGAGGCACGTCGGGCGAGCTCCGGAGGAGCTTTGTGTCACTGTGTCACCCACACGCTCCTGACCCAGCCTGGAGCCCGTGACCGAGGGGTGAACTGCCTTTATCCCGTACCCAGACTCCCACCGAGTTTATTTTGCAGTGTGGAGGATCAAAGGCTGCTGTAAGGAGCAAATCTATCAAAAGCTCAGCACCCTAAGAGGGACCCAGCTCGCTTTTATGGCTACTTCTAACAAGCGTGCGCCTTCCGATTGTTTAGCAATTGCTTAAAAATGGATAATTATCAGATTTCCCTATTAATGGGAAGAATCGGGCGGTTGTAAATCTTAAAACGTGCTACTATCTGCACACTGTATGTATCACATCAGGGAGAAAAACAAAAACAAAACAATCTGTGGAGCAGAGCTATTACAGAGTGACCGTGTCTGGGCTCAGCAGCTGGTTTTAATCCCAGCAGGAGACCCCCTGCTCCCCAGCCACACCACGAGCCCTGCTCTTCCCACCACGTCTGTGGAAGCTCTGCCAAACCCCGGCGTTATCCTTGCACATCGCAGCAAGTCACACCAGCAGGACCTATGCGTTTGAGACAATGCACAGCAGCTCATTACTGCTTCTGCCATCGCATTTACCCATCTAGAGAGGTTATTCCTTCCGATACTTTGTGAAACCTGGCCCTCTTCACTCGAGTTTTTTTTTTTTTTTAGTCAAAACTATGCTTGCTTTATCAGCATCGTTCCTGAATTTCTCCAGAAAATTGGAAAGGGTTTTGCTGGCTACCTGATGATAGACAGATGCCATTGGAAAGCCCTGGAGATTTGCCATTTAGTAAGGATTAACTGACAGCACTTCGTAACCTCTGATGCGTTTGGGTGAAGTGAAAACTTCCTTTATTTCCCCCGTGCAGTGACTTACACAAAGCTGAAGGTGTGCCTGTGTAACTGGCAGAGACTCCACTTTTCAGGTCCTGATATCTTCCTGGGAGCAAAATGACAAGGGCGCATGGGCTAAATGCTGTTGTGGTTGGAGCACGGCCTGGTATTTGGGAAATTTTAGGTGACGTTCTGGCCCTCTGCCCCAGAAAGCTCTGAAATCCCCCACGGCCTGAGGACTGCCCTGCATTTTGCTACAGACCGAGTGGCTTTGGCTAAATGGCTTAATTCTCTTCCCTTCCCACTCCCTGTGCTGGCTGGGATATGCGAGCCCATTTGGCACGCTTACCTGGTGCTCGGGAAGCTCCTAAATCCCTGTAACAATTAAAGAGAGCCCCGCTTTCAGATTAGAACCACGGTAACTCGGAGCTGAGCACATTTTGGTTTGATTTCCTTACGACCACACGAACGTGGAGATACAAGTGACAGAGAAATGTGATTCATCGCATTCATATGACTATTTCCCAAGCAGTCATTACTTTTATCTGAGCGAGCTATTGGAAAACGTTAGAGGCAGGAATATTTTACCCAGCTGACTTAAGGAGGTTGTTTTATTCCACATTTCTGTTTTCAATAAATCTCCCAGGACAAAAACATTCCCTGCAGCATATATATGCACAGGACAAAAAGGCGTTAAATCCTAAGAGAGGGAGAAGGGGGGGGAAAAAAGAGAGATAAATAGTTTACTTCTATTATCTTTACCATATGTTCTATTCCAACTGGATACACATAAACAGCATGTAATCTTCAAGCTCAGCTTTAGACTCTTTGAAGTGACCTGACCATACTACTGATTTATTTCAATCTAACCTTTCTCTTTGAACCCTGGGTCAAGGTTAATTCTATAATAAAACATACCTTATACAGCTGGCTTTTCCAGTGTTGCTAGCAAGTAACGAACCTCTCAGTCATAAGCATTTGTTTTACTGAGTCTAGTATTGTATTTCTATTTTCCCTCCCCTATATTAATTTCCTTCACAGACCCTAGTTAAGGAGGAAAAAAATCTCTTTTCCGGTCCATGAGATCAATTTTAAACACACTGGAATTAAATGAAGACATTTAAGCCGCATTTCTATGCTGAAATGCATCCACCGACACCAGAAACTATTTTTATTACGGTCTATGTTAAATAATCAGATCTTCAATTTCATAAGAAGCACTGCAGCTCTGTTATTCAAACTGCTCCGCTGGCAGTGACCCTTTCAGAACCTTGTACGAAGCCATCTCTGCACTGAGTCACAGCAAATCGCCGAGGACAGCCTTTATCTCTAGAAAAATAAAATTGGAAAAGGGACGCAGGAGGTAAGAGATGCACGGCACGTTGGTCAGAGGCTGCTGCTCGGGTTGTTTTTTAAGAGGACTGGAAAGCTGCTTCTGAGTCCCAGCCTCTTGCTCACAGCACTTAATTAAAAGGCAGCAAGGCAGAAGCTAAGGCAGCAGCTGTTACGTATTTGTTCTGGCTCCAAAGCCTTGCCAACACCGTGCCTGCTGGAGCTGTCGGGAGAGGGATTAGTTGGGATCTTCTGGGCTCGGGGCTTCCAGTGCAGCTCCCGGTGGAAGACCTTATCTGGTGTTCACTGCAGGAGGGAATTGTGCTTCCCCTCCAAATGGCATGAATAATGACTTTATCCTGACTTATCCTCACACATTTTACAGGCCCAAGTCTACAGTAGGTTGATGTCCAGCAGCACCAGCACACGGAGATGTATCGCCCCTAAAACTGGCACCAAAAGCTTTCAGTACTTCATCGCCGGCTTAGTGGCTGCTTTGTAAAACAGGATTTTAATCCAGTAGCAGATGAATTTGACCAGACAGCACTCTCAGTCAGCTTTGACACAGCAAACTTGTTATCTCATCAATATCTGTCATTGCCTAACTCAGCTGAGCTGCCGTAATGGAAGCGCCATCCATTTGAAATCCCAAAGGTAGGCATTGGTTTGGGATCAATGCTCTCACAGTCTCCATTAACTATTATGATGCCAGCGATGCCTTAGATCTCTTTGGGGTTAATTTCTTCACGCCAGGATAAGCCAACAAGATGTCTTCACTTCACTTTGAAAGGCTTTATATATAGAAGAGTGGTGGCACAGTGATGCCAGCATCTCCAGAATTTACGCGCTTTCACATAAATTCCCATTGCATTTCACCATGCTGTCCTCATCTTCCAGCTTCTCCACTGCTGCTATTGCCCTTCCCCACTGTGAAACCACAAGCCAGGAAGCCCCACGCCACACAGAAAAGCCCCAGCTGGCAGTGCCAGATGTGTCCTACCCACTGCCCCAAAATCACAGCCCCAGGGATGGTGTGAGATGAAAGGCACAGCGTGCTGCCTGTCATGCTACAGTCCTGAATGGGAGGCCAACACACTTTTTGCTATGTGAAATGTCTTTACCTGTCCCAAGACTAGCAGGAGCAGTACCCTTCATCTCTTCTGTGCCACAGTAATTAGTATTTTAGATGAAGGCACTGGAATCACACTGATCTGAGAGCTCAGAATTGCAATGTAAAATTTCAAAGACATTAAAAGAGACACCTCTACCATTTTCCAATATTGTTCTTTAATAGGCACTGAAAAGAAAATGATTACATCTAATGATTTATTAGTGAACAAAATAATCCAATTAGACAGTCAATGACTGATTTTCAAAGGGATTGCACAGAACAATTTAATATAATACAAGATAATAAACATGTCCTGAACTGATGCACTGAAAGATGCTGCTAACAGACTGTCAGAGATACCAGATATTTACAGCAGAATAAGCCACCACATCAGATAAAATAAAATACATCCTCTCAAGGATATAGAAATATGGAAAGGAATCTCAGGCTGCATTTCAACTCTGGGCAATTTACATAACTCCCGAGAAAAAGCTCTGTGTGGTGCCAGACCTCTTAAAAGTAGCCCATGCATGCTGCTGTCATTGGGATTACCCAAAATGTGCCGATTATGAGGCAAACCTCTATTGGTGCCAGAAGCTTGTGTGACTATACATGGTCCAAAAAGAGCAGGCAGAATCCAGACTTCAAGATTTATTCCAAAATCTGCACAATAATAATTACCAACACATCAAGAAGGAAAAAAAAAAAAAAAAAAAAAAAAAAAAAAAGAAAAAAAAGAAAAAAAAAGAAAAAAAGCTTTGACCTTATGGGATGGTTTTAAAGAGAAAAACATGCAGCAAGTAACTTGAGTAACCTAAACTAAAGCTATCATTAAAATCATTTTGTCTCCACGTTGCCACTAAATATGTCAGACCCAAGCAAGGTTTTGTGCTTAGAACTGATGGCTTCATATTGCAGGCTTGCTCATGCAGCTGTTACATAAAGCTGCATTTTTGATAAAACGGTAAAAAGTGAGTAAACAAACCTGCAACTCAAACTGGTTTATATATATCATTATGAAATCATTTTCAATTTAATGTAACTGTGCACAGCCTCTGATACAGCTGGTTCTACCCAGAATCATGAAAGCTCCATTAATGCTGCCAAGCCATTCAAGTGGGTGAGTAACAATATGAACTCTGCACTTAAGAAGGAAGTTTGCCTTTTGTTTGCTTTGATACCTGCCTGGCCTTAGCTGGTATTTAATCCAGCTGGTGTTCCTGTTTGCTATGAGTAAGGCTGAAACT
Organism: Aythya ferina; assembly: GCF_964211825.1. Taxonomy (NCBI): domain Eukaryota; kingdom Metazoa; phylum Chordata; class Aves; order Anseriformes; family Anatidae; genus Aythya; species Aythya ferina. Next base: position 2,976,521 of record NC_140307.1, read on the forward strand.
GCAGCTCGGAAGAAGGTGCAAGGCAGTCTCTGAGGATCTGAGTATACAGTTCCCAAATTTGTCAGTCTAAATATCTTGCACTGAAGGCCACAGAGTTGTGGTCGATGGAGACTTCTGATATACCTTGAAACTGGAGAGAGGCTTCAGAGTACTGCAGAGCACTGACCCTATGGTATATTACAGAGGGAAGAGGTAGGATTTAAGGGCTGGTTGTCTGGACTCAATCTTGGGCAACACAGTGAATGTAACCTGTAGAAACCACTGCTAAGATGTCCCATGAAAAGGAAATTCCTCTCCCTTAAATTCCCTTAAATCTGCAGTGCCAGTCTGTGGAAACCTGGCTTCAGTCTTTGAGGTTACAAGAAGCTTGGATGATAAAGGTAACATTTAAGGAGTAACGCTTTTGTATTTGCATGTATGCTTTTGACTTTACTTAGAGCAATGTGACGCCAAATTTTACACAAAGAGCAGTCTCCCTGGATGACCGTAGGGGCTGATCACCTTTGCTGTTGGGCTGAGTGCAATGGGACTGGGTACGTGAAGGGGAGCAGCACCCCGCCATACCCCAGCAGGGACACGGTGGGGGACAAGGGCCACCTGGGACCCCCGACAACACGCAGGGGACAGAGCACAAGCATCACAGGGCCACTGTGCAGCTCACACCCCAGCGTGTTGCCACCACCGTCCCCTGCTTTGGGGTCACGATGCGCTTGTCTGGGTTCTTTGTGGGGGCAGCTGGGCTCTCCATCAGTGTTTTACCACCAGAGAAGCGCTCTCCCCCTGCTCCACCTGAGGAGCAAGCGCCATTTCCTCGCACCCCCCCCTCCACCTGAGGGGCAGCCGCCATTTCCCCCTACCCCTCTCTCCACGCCCCGCGGGGCAGCCGCCATTTCCCCGTGCCCCCCACGGCTGAGATGATGATGCCTCTCCCCATTTCAGTGTCCCCAGTCCCCATGCAGCTGCCACAGCGTCCCCAGAGCCGGGCACAGCCCCGCTGCGGGGCGGAGCGGCGGGGCTGAGCCGAGCCGAGCCGCGGCGGCCCCGGGGCGAGGCGGAAGGGCGACGCCGGCCGGGCGGGCGGGCGCTGGGAGGCGGCGGGGCCGGAGCCTTCCCCCGGCTCGGAGCGGTCGCAGCCCTGCAGCCCGGTTCTCCCTCCTCGCCACCCCGGGCCGGGCCATGCCGCAGCCCGGCCCCGGTGAGGCTGCCGGCCGCGTCAGGGAGGCGGCGGGGAGGGACCCGCTGGCTGCCGACCTGCGGTGCAGCCTCTTCGCCGCCGCGCTGCAGAGCTACAAGCGCGACTCGGCGCTCAGGCCCTTCCCCGGCCGCTATGCCGGCGGCGACACCAAGGACTTCGAGGCGCTGGTGAGTGGCCCCCAGCTCCGCTTTGCTCGCTGCTGAGGACGGGAGGCGGCTCCGGAGTGAATTCGGTGCGGGCGCTGCCTGCAGCCAGGCTGCGGGGAGCTCGCTCACAGCCCTCACCGAGGGCCCAGGCGCGGCGTCTGTTCAAGTCCTGGGGTAAAGACACCTCTAAAAATCATCCAGACAGCTGAACTTGTGCTGGGTGTTTATATCCGGAGCAGGAATGCTTTGCTCAGCCTCCGGAGTGAGGAAACAGCCACGTAAAGCTGTAGTTTATGAGCGAGCTCAGGGCAAACGCGCGTGGGAACATCGCGGGGTACAAGCAGGTGAGAGCACAGGTGGTGTTTCAGGGCCACCAGCACAGCACGAGGCTCTGTTTACCCCTTATATATCCCCTCAGGTTTCACAATAAGTTCGGGATTCTGGTGAGTAAACTACTTGCAAATTTCCACATCTGATACCGAGATGCAGAGAGTTAAAAGACCTCGCACTGCATACAAATAAAAGCAGTTTGGGGTGGTTTGTAGTTTGCAGGGCCTGGATACCTTTTGCATTTATCCCACTTGAAACTGCATTTTGATGGCTTGTTTCCTTTCAGGAGCTTGCTTGCTCATTCCTGTGTGTACTGTGCAAACACTGTTGATAAACAGAAGTATAAATGGCTTTACAAGATGCGACAAACTTTGACAAACTCAGAACAAACGTCTATCTCAGAACTGAAACTGGTTTTATGTTTACAACCTATTAGGGTGAAATATTGTTTTGTTTTCACTAGAGGTCTCTGTTTAATCATAATGAAAAGAAGGAGCGTACGCTAAATGTCTCTTTTGTTAGCTTGCAGATACCAATGCGCTACCAAGCCTGAAAGAACTTCTGGAGTCCGTTCCAAACACAGAGAAAAGGACCTGGGATTTATTTAGTTGGATTTTATCATCTAAGGTCTTAATGATACAAAGTACTAAGAAGCAGGAGGTAAGTTTTACATTCTGAAAGTCTTGGTAAAAATTTGTCTTTTAAGGCAATTTTGCGTTTCAGAAAGTATTTCCCTCCTGCCAGAAGTTACCTGGTTATTGGAAGAGCTCGATGTGAATGAATTTTTTCTATATATAGAGAAGGGGGTTCTTAATTTTTATTTTAGGAAAACAGGTTGGAAGAACTAGTTATCACTGTCGGTAGCTGATGATTGGGCAATGATTGTAGCTCCCATTAACAGAGCATGTACATGCATGTACTAGACCAAGATAGTCCTCCTCGGGTTTCATGGGGCTGGGTCCTGCTTCTCACTGAAAGACAGATTTGTACTTCTGCATACTGGCCCAAAAATGGAGAGGTAAGGTTAAGAGCCACCAAGGCATTTCGCTAATAGGGATCAAAATAGTTGTAGAGATTAGCAGCAAGATGAAAACAACTTCTGGGTTCACATTTTTTTTTTCCTTTTCCAGGATCAGCTGATGAACGTGTCATCTTAGTAGCCAAAACAGCATTATAGAATTACTAGATTTTCCTTACATCTCTATTTCGTAGTAGCACGCCAGTCTTTTTTTTTTTTTTTTGCCTTCTGGAAAGATGAATTAAGATTTAGCTTTGACAGCAAGAAACTCAGAATTCTCACTGTAGGCTTACTCTTCTTGATTTGTGGGAGTGTTGAATTCTAACCAGGAAGCATGATCAAAATACATAAAGCAATTGGAAAACTTAGAGGATAGTAAACAAAATTCTCAGTGAATAGTCTAACCTCATAAACTAAGACCCGTATTCCTCCCTGTTTTCCAGTATGAGAAGATACAAGAACTCACGGGGATGTCTGGTGCTGCTGTTCCTGCTCCAGACTTCCTATTTGAGGTCGTGTATTGCGATCAGCTGAATACCAAGTTTGCAGAGACCAAGGGTGAGCGGGACCTCATCTATGCCTTCCACGGTAGCCGCCTCGAGAACTTCCATTCCATTCTGCACAACGGCCTGCACTGCCACTTGAACAGGGTGAGGCTCCTGGTGTTTCTCATATCGACACCACATCTTTTGTTGGCCGCTTGAAGCCAGTGACACTTAAAAAAAACACCTGAAATTCCTTTCTGCTATTTTTCCTTTTACAGTGTAATTCGTTTTACTCCTGTTTTCACTTTAGCGTAGGCCTTTGTGTGTGGTTGTATTGGATCTTCTGATGTAGCCTCAGGGTAAAAACTGGAAGTGGCAAGAAACATTTTTTTCTCCAGTGTGACAAATTATGACTGTCCTTTATTTCTTTGTAAGAAAGCATAACACCTCTGAAAACACTGAGCTATTTAACACTGTGCAGTTGGAAAATACACACGCAGAAAGGAAGATAGACTCTGCACTGCCTGTGTCATTGTCTTTCTGCCTGGCTAAGGGAGATATCCCACGATATGTAGCCCTTCTGATTTCAACAGAAGAGAAGCTGGGACTCCTCGCCTTGTGTTGTTTGTAAAGCAGCTCTGACACAACAGCTGCATATCCTTCCTGTCAACCTGAACCATGATTTCCTCCCCACACTCTCTTTATGAGTAATGGCTCATCAGCTACGCCGGATCTACTGGATTAATAATGATAGCCAGTTGGCCAAATCTTCTGATACGAAGTTACTAAAACAGTTATTTTTGAGAGGAATTCACAATTGAAAAATAGTTCCTTCCTTTCCTGTAAAGCAGGGGTTTAAATGTGAGTAAAGCCTTGTCTGTACGTGAAGGTTGGGTTATTTGAATGACGGCAGTCTCAATAAATCAGAGAAATGCCCCTGACGGCAGTGCAGTCATGTTGATATAAAATATTTAACTGGCAAACTAAATCCGAATCCGGGAAATCATGAATCTGTCCTCACCAAGGGTTGTGCCAGACAGCCAATTTGAGGGATGGCAGCTGCCCCACCCCAGGGAATTAGTGCCAGGACAAAAAACTCTGCATGGATCTGGCCAAATGTGGGTAAGAAGAGCCTTTCTGCATTTACCTTCAGAAACAGAAAGGCCAGCCTAAACGTAAACAACACTTGTATGCTTTTTGTAGTTTGCACTACAGGATTTTAGGATATGTTTCTGCTCCGTTTCAGACGTCCCTGTTTGGTGAAGGTACCTATCTCACCAGTGACCTGAGCCTGGCTCTACTCTACAGCCCTCACGGTCTCGGTTGGCAGCGAAGCGCATTGGGCTCTATCCTTAGCTGCGTAGCTGTTTGCGAGATCATCGACCACCCAGACGTAAAGTGCCAGGTGAAAAAGAAAGGTGAGCCTGTTGCAATAACAACTACACATACCCCTTACTTAGCACCCTTTGTATTTCAGCCTTGTGCATATATTTAGTTTTACAAAGTGTAGTGTATGGATACTCATCAGCAGAAACTGGCTGCAGATTCCTTTTACAGCTGACCCCTCAACAAATACACACATGCCTCATTGTCTGTGAAACTTCTCTTAAGATAGTATATTTAAAGGATAGAAAATAATTTGGTTGCATCGTTTGTTTTTACTAGTTTCAGTAATATGATAAAATCATCTATAATGCCTGCCCATTTCATCAGTGGTGGTGGGACAGAAGCACCAGAAGTGTATCAAAACCAAACTGTATTTGATGTCTGGGAACGCTCTGCTCAGGTTGTCCTCTCCTATGATTGCTTCCTGCTCGCCAGACTCAATCAGTCCTTCAATGTTGTTTTCCTCTCCCTGTTAATATTAGCAGCTGCTCAAGTGCTGTGTGTGAAACCCGCCTCCTTTTCACCCTGCTCTGGGACTTAATACCATCCATACCAAGGATGACTAGGAGTGGTATAGCCTCAAGCAAACTTTTCAGTCTATTCTTGGATGCTAAAGGATTCTGGGGAATTCCCAGACTAGATCTTTGATTATCTCATTCCCACTCGTGTGTGTATGTGAGGGTGGTGATGGTGGTTGTTTTTATACTTGAAGATGTGCATCTCTTTTTGCTTTTCTATTCCCGAAAAGACCTATTCTTTTCTCTTCCCATACAGATTCAGAAGAAATAGACAGAAAAAGAGCAAGAGTGAAAAACAGTGAAGGGGGTGATGTACCACAGAAATACTTTGTCGTCACAAATAATCAGCTTTTACGAGTTAAATACTTACTAGTATATTCACAGAAACAGCATAGGAGGTAAGAGTTCAGCTATCTAGAGCAATGAGCATGCTGTAACAGATAGATAAACATATCCCATTTGTGAAAGAACAATTGGAAACAAACTGCAAAGACCTGCTTGCACTGCCAGATTGTTTTTAACGTGTTTCCTGTGGAAATAAGCCTTACTGCCTCTGTCATCATTCTTCCTCTACCTGCTAATTTAATGCTCTCAGTTTCAGCTAAATTTATTTTTCACCAGACCTGTAAGCACTTAGTATCATCACTAAGATACTTAGAGAGCTCTAATAGTTTCCTGCTATCAACAAATATGAATGAAACTCAGTTGAGTGCTGCTCTTAAAACTAGGGCAGTCTCAACTCTGTTCTTACCGATTCTAAGAGGCAGCATTCACCCAGCTAATCAAATGCAGGTACAGCCCAGGCAGTTACAGCCCTGCACAGCTCCAGGCAAGTCACAGAGGGAGGTGTGGACATGGAGAGAAAGAATAGGGCTGTGCATGGTGACTTAGGGAAAAGGGATTTGGGAATAGGAAAAGGAATAGGGAAAAGGGAAGAAGAGGCTTTGTTGGTTACATGCATTGTGGAACAACTTACCGTTTTTATTGTGTTAGCTTAAATTATTTAAAATAACAAACCTTAAGATACTCTCTGTCAAGGTATTTGTACATCTCTCACAAAACTCATGCAGTTTTCCCTTTTCAGCCCTTCAGGTCAATCTTCCTGGTTTTCCACCCACCGTTTTGCCATAATGATGATGCTGTACCTCCTGCTGCTAATGGTGATTGGGGCCAGCAACTCGCCAGCCTTCCTCTACTACTGGCACAGAATGTTTGACTCAGAGGGATGAGTTGCCTAAGAAGATAAACTGTTATTTCACTATGTGCCTTAATAATAACAAATCCACAATGCACTGCATCTCTTCCAGAGCTCTGGAAATAAAGGTGCCTGGAGCTTTCCAGTTCTGTCTCCGCTATGTTATCCTCATGGCATCTTTCCGCTTACTGTTTCTGTATTCCTGTGATTCATGAGGATACTCGGCACAGCTGAAAAGGATCACGATGGTGCAGCTTAGCATGAACCAATTGTTGAGGGGCCATGGGAAAAAAAGTTATGTAAAATTAATGACAGCTAAGTGTGGAAACACTTTGGTGTAACTATTTTCTGTCAAACTGAGGTAGGAGTATTTGCACAAGTTGGAAAGGAGGATTTTTCTGTATGTCAGTGGGTCTTTACCAATTTGTTTTCAGAAACTGTGTTTAGTGATGTTTGGCACGTCTCAGCGCAGATGGGATCATGTTTAAAACCAACTTTGTTTCTGACCCGGAATTTTTATATTTGAGCATAATTACTGTAAGAAAAGAACGTGAAATAAAACAGCAACCAAAATGAAAAAAATTAAGTGGCTCCTACTAACGTTTCTTTCTCCCCATAAAATGTGTACGACGTTTGTGCTCTCAGTTGTGACCTGCCTTGTCCTTTGGTTAGTGCATAGATCAGACAGGCTCAGGCACCTCAGCATCAGTACTGGAGATGCATTTTCCTATTAAACTGCCTTCCACTTCTATTTTCTGCAGCAAAAAGGTGGAAGGTGAAAGGTTTCACTTATGCTGCCACCTGGCAGGCTTTTTAGGGTTGCAGCTGCTGGATCTGATCCAACATTTTTAGTTGCATTGAATTGTTTTCAGCCTCACTTTGTGAACAAATAGACCAACTAACAGTAGCATACCAACAATTTCCTGAAATGGTTTTCTAAGGAATGGAGTAAAATAGCAGCAGAAGCAGTAGGGTTTATTTTATGTCTGAACATTGGTGCTGTAATTAACTTCGTGTAGACTTCATTCAGGCCTTCATGTGACAGCTTATTCCTAATATTGTGTAAGGTAGATTGTCCACTTCCATTTTTCACACAGAAGTGGCATTTTTGGTGGCTGGAATTACGGCAGTTGCACTGTTTGCAGAATGCTTTGGCTTAATGCTGAGGCATCCAACCTCACTACATCTCAGATTCATCTTTTCTAACCTCAAAGAAAGGCATTCTTACTGTATTTTGGGAGCTTGTTTGAAAATGCACACATAGGTATGTGCTAGTTAGTCAATGGAAGGAAACATCATACGCCTTCTGCCCAATTCCTTCATATTTACTTGTTACGTATTCTGTCCTTCAGATTTTGTTACAGAGCAGCCCACAACTGACAGAACAAGAAGCAAGGGACTATCCCCTGATCAGTGACTGGGCATGGGATAAGCCTCATAAAAGCCCAGGGATTCTAGGTGAAGAAAAGCTGGCTACATGCTGCTGTTCGAGCCCTGGCATTTAGCAGCAGACTTGATAAATGCAGGCTTTCATTGCACAGTGAACCCTAACCAAAATAAAATCTCATCACATATTCCTAGGAAATGAGCCTATGATTACCGCCTCGCTCATTAAATATTTCAAAGAAAATCTCTTCTTTCTCTCATATTCTGTTACCTAATTGCCAGAAATAATGATGAGGTAATCAGGTTTTCTAACTAAAGTTAGAGGACAAGTTCATTTACAGCAGCCCCTCTTCTTGCTGGATGGAGCTAGAAGCATTTATTCCAGTTAATTTTGCTGCCAGAACAAATTTATTTATTCACCATACAGCTTGCAAAACAAGAACATTATAATCCAATTCCCCATTGCCTTTTACAGTCCATTAATAATGCTCACTGTTACAGCACATTGCATTTCCTCAGCCCAAGAAACGCACGCGCTAATTATAGTGCTGATTTGCAATTAAAATGTACGCAAACTAACAATTTATTGCAAAGCAGATTCAGCCACTTTCCAGCAGCTCGCTCTGATGTTTCAGTGCAGAAACTTGGGGTCTGAAGCACGCACGGTGTGTTTCTGGAGGTTTTTGCCCATTTCTGGCCCCCCTCAGCATGTTATATTTAAATGTGCTGTGCGTGTAGGGGTTTTAAGGTAGGTAGCAGGGCAGGCAGAAAACCTAGAGGTGTTTGGCAGTGCCTAAAAGGTACGGTGTTGTTAAGGGGCTCGGTGTTCGCCTGGAAATGAGACATCTTTTGGAACAGATGGGATATCCTGGGCTCTCTGGAAGAGGAGGAGGTTTAGCAGCAATTGCTTGATGGATGGCTGTTTCATTAAGTGAGCCTGGGAGCCCCCCAGTCAGACAAAAGGAACAGATGGGGAGAAACGTGGCAGGGTTTGGGGGGCTTCCTTGCATAGGAAAGTTTCTGAAGGATAAGCAAAAGGAATTGCTGTGTGATGGCCACTCAGCGCTATCTCCTAATGTCTGGCTGGGCTTTTTTTTTGGCTTTTAACCGGAGAGCTGAACTCACTTCCAAAGTAGGGGAGAATGGGTCTGTGTTGGGAGCTAGCCCCAAGCTGATCTGCACTGGGGGCTCCAGGTTGTATCCTCAGGGAGAGGAGCACTGGGGGACCTCACGTGTGAGCCAGCACTGCATTAAACCAGCAGGCAAAGGTAGATTGGCTTTTTCCACCCAAATTTGATCAGGTCAAACAGACCCACAGGAAAGAGGTGGCCACAGGCAGGGAACCAGGCTCTGATGTCCCAATGGCTCCTTGGTGCTTTATCTCCCCATCAGTGGACTGGGAGAACCCCAAAGGCAACGGGAAAATAATTTCGTGTCAGGTGCTCACGTCCTACCTTAGCTGGCCAGCAAAATACTGAACACCCTACTCTCGTGCTTGTTTTCTGTGCTCCCTGCTGATTTCAGCATGTGTTTCCCAACGTGGCAAGAGGCAGTCAGCTGAATTAATGCGAGTGTTGTGCTGAGTAACTGACAATGTTATGAATTAACCTCAGGTTCTCGTTAACCTCTGCAGCCCGTTGCGCGGCTCTTTGGACACGCACGGTACTATAAAAACGCTAATGGGAGATGAATCAGAGCTGCCTCCCGAACAAAGGAATGCCCTGTCTGAAGCAGGCAGCCCGGGATGAGGTTAAAAAGTGGTAAAATTACCAAAATACCTGAGTGCATTAACACGGTCATTAAATTATAGCGGTGAGTATTGAGATTTTGTTACTGGAGTCGGACAAACCCAACCCTGCAAGGGGAAGCGTGGCAGCGGTTTTTGGCACGGGGAATGGGTGGATTTAGGGAAGTGGAAGAACTCTCCTCCTGTAAGGGGAAAATGGGTGATAAACGTGTATGGAAAGATCTCAGGAGCCACCTGAGTGAAGTGGGCAGGGAGGGAGCCACGGCTTACAGAAGCACCTGCGGGGCGAGGCTATGAGCTTTGTGCCCCCACAAGCAGTGCAAAACCCTCTTGCTCCCTACATTACAAACATGCTTAGAAAAGGCAGAACCAGATGCAGGAACAGGCAGCACAACCTGAGCTTTCGAGCCAGGCCAGGGCTTGCTTCCACCCCCAGCAGAAGCCCGCGAGCAGAGCCCATCCCCGCGGGACACGGCTGCGGCACGGTGCTGCCCGCGTGCGCTGGGCGCGCTGCTTGGCACCGAACTCTGCGAGTGACATTTTCCTTCTCTCGTGAAAGCTGTTGTTTTGGGCGTCTTGCCCACGCTCTGGGCTTCCCGAAATGTCAGCCTTGAGCTCCAGCAAAGGGAGGGAAAGGAACGACAGGGAATAGTGCACAGCGGGCATGGTGGGGGCAGCGCTGGAGAGCCCGCAAGCATCCCGAGCACCGTGCCCAAGGAGCAAGGTGGGTGTCCTCTCCAGCACCCCGACGAGAAGGATTTCCCTACTGTGCCATGGTTCTCCTAAAGCCAAACCTGCTTCTGCCCTCCCTCCATACTATGGGCCATGAAGGGAAAAAAGACTTCTTGCTCCTTAGAGAAGGGCTCTGAGCCCATTAGGGATCTTCAGCAGTGCAGTGAGACCAAGGGAGGGTCTGACAAATAAGTTGTCTTCCCCATCGCCATAGAAGAAATTCCTTCTCACACCAGTCAAGCCAAGACAGCCCAGCATCCACAAGCCCTGCTCCATTAGCGCTGTGTAATTAATTAACCCTGAGCAGAACGAGCCCAGGAAAGCCAAACGGCAATTACACATCTCGCTGGAGTTTGAACTCTTTCTAAAGGGCTCACATTAATCCCCACCAGCCAGCCTGGGCTCCTGCAGCTCTAATTGATTTTTTTTCCCCCTCCTCGGGCAGCATGTTTAGCATAAGTGATGTTTAGCACAGGGAAAGACGAGTGCCCAGCACCTGTCCCCAGCCTGGTGTCACCCGGAGCACTTTGGCTTCCCATACCCTTGCCACCCAGCAAGCACCACTTACACCTCTCCGACTGAAACCCCACTGGCTCTGTGAGCAACCATGCTTTGTCACAACCACAAGTCAAGAATTGTTATTACAACAAAGCTCACTCACCTTGATAAAATCCAGATGCTCGCTGAAAACCACAGTGGCCACAAAAATACCCAGGACATCGCCTCCTGCCAAGTCCAGAGCTCCCGAACGGTCCAAGGATTTCCACAAAAAAAACAAAATCCACCTGGTTCAAACTAAGTTTGTCTTCAAAAGCAGAAAAACGCATTTGACGCCCATCAGTATGTGATGAAAAGAAATGATCCATTATCTCTAATTGCACAGAAGGGAACAACACAGCTGAATAAACCCAACTCATCAGCCTACACCCAGAGAAGAGGCCTCCACCTCCACAAGCAACTTCTGGCACACTGGTGGATAGAAAAATAAAATAAAACCCAATTTACTCACCACAGCACAGCTCCTTCCTTCTCCTTGCCATGCAGCTGAAGCCGCCTGCACCCAGCTGGCACCCATGGGTGCTGATGGGCCCCCCACCCACTGCTGCTCCCCAGCACATTCCTCCTGGGGACGCAGATGGGCAGCACCTGCGGGGTCTCTGCTTGGGGGCAGAGGTGGGATGCTGGTGCTGGGGCAAACCAAATGCGTATTAATGGGAAAGGGGGGAAAAAAAAGAGGAGAAAGAGTGGGTTTTGCTCCATCAGCCCTCGCGAGCTGCTTGTGGCAGCTGAGCATGGGGTCTGAGGCAAAGGACACATCCATACCAACCCTGCTCACCAGGATGAGGCAGCCAGGACTGTTTTCCCTTCTGTCTGTCTCCAGAAAACAGAAGAAACCCCACACCACACCAAAACACCCCACTGTAGCTCTTCGTGCCCCTCCTGCCCATACCCCCCACACCCTGCTCCTGGCCAGAGACCCACATCTCCAAAAGGCCCCTGTGGGGCAAAGCAGCCCCAAGGCAGTGCCTCCCATCCCCTTTTGGTGGCTCTCCTCAGCACACCGTGTTGACAGTTGTCCCGTTGGAGCCCCCCGAAACCCCCCTGCCATTTCCAACCCCATCTTTGATGGTTTTCTCCGAGGCTGAGGCGGGTTTGTGTCTCTCGTGCCTGGTGATTGCTGTTTCGAGGCCTCTGAGGCACAGCTGCACGTCCTCCCGAAACGAGGGGGTGTACAGCCCGTAAATCACCGGGTCGGTGCACGTGTGCAGCAAGCCAAAGAGAAAGAAGCTGTGGTTGATGTACTCAGGCGTCCTGTGGATCATGGCGGGCTGGAACCAGTACCACAAGCCCAGCAGGTAGTACGGGGTCCAGCAGATGACGAAGGTGGCGACGATCACGACCGTCATCTTGAGGGTCTTCATGCGTGCCTTGGAGATGGGGTCGTTTTGATTTCTTACCAGACCTGGTGACAGAGGCATAAAATCATGGACTCGTTAAGGCTGGAAGAGACCTCCAAGATCATCTGGCCCACCCTACCACCAACGTCACCACTAAACCATGTCCCCAAGCACCAGGCCCAACCTCTCCTTGAACACTCCCAGGGACGGTGACTCCACCACCTCCCTGGGCAACCCATCCCAGTGCCTGACCGCTCTTTCTGAGTAGAAATGTTTCCTCATTTCCAACCTGAACCTCCCCTGGCACAAGTTGAGGCCGTTCCCTCTGGTCCCATCACCGGTTGGACCCCAAGGGGCTGGGGCCTGCTTACCTTTGTTGACCTTGAGCTGCTTACTGATCTCCCAGATGATTCGGGTGTAGCAAACGATCATGATGCTCAGGGGGGTGATGTAGAGGGTGGTGAAGGTGAACATGTTGTAGAGGGTTTCCTCCCACTGCGCTCGGAAGCTGCCGTGGGTAACGCACTGGGTGAAGTTCCCTCCCGGGACCGTGTGCAGGTGGAAGAGGAAAAGCTGAAACCGAGAACCAAATAAGAAGGCGGGGAGGTTTTGGGGCAGAGCACCGCATCCAGGCAGCGCTCCTGGCTGTGCACGACAAGCACCTCCCTGCTGCTGTCGGACCCTTGGAGATGCTCTGGGCTCCCGGCTCTTGGGCTTGGCCTTGACTGGTGGGATCTGGGGTCTGTGAGATCCCGTTTCTATCGCATAATTTCAGCAGCAGAAGTGGGATTTACCCTCAGGTGCCCTCCTCTCTGCTTTCTGCTGTACCACACTCTACTTTGGGCAGTAACTGCTTAGGTTTGAGGTTTGTCTTGGCTCAGTCTGACACGTTTTGCAGTGGAGCAGGGATGCATTTTGGGGAGCTGAGAGCCGCATGGATAAGAAATAAAAAAAAATAATGGAAAATTGAATATTCCCTAGGTTTAATTTAGTACCCTAATGGGGTACAATGACCTCCAGCTATAAGCAAGGTGCAGAACCAACGCAGTGACCGCACCAATTTACTCACCAAAGCCAAGCTGGCGGAGGTGAAACCCACAGACTGGGACAAACTTGTTGGTGAAGCCCCTCTCCAAAACCAAACCCTACAGGGTTTGCCCAGTCCTACCTGCGGAGCAGCCAGGAGCACGCTGCCCGCCCAGGCGGCTCGCAGCAGCAGCCCGTTGCGGCGCCGGGCGCGGGCGAAGGGTCGGAGGACGGCGGCGTGCCGGTCCAGGCTGATGACCACCAGCACCAGGGCGGCCGCGTACATGGCGAAGAGCTTGAGGAAGTTGAGGAGCTTGCAGGAGAGCTCGCCGCCGTACCACTGCACCGTCACGTTCCACACGGCATCCAGGGGCATCACCGCCACCGTCACCAGCAGGTCGGCCAGCGCCAGGCTGAGGATGAGCGGCCGCACGTGGGATTTCCTCCTCTTCCTCAGCAGGCTGCCCAGCACCGCCGCGTTGCTGCACGCCGCCAGCAAGAAGAAGACGGCCGTGATGGCCACGCGCACCTTGGCTGCCTGCGTGAACCGGGGCTCGACCCAGTGCTGGGGGCAGCGAGCGGCTGAAGCGTTGAGGTCCCCGTCCGCGGGGAGGTGGCGGGGAGGCGCGCAGGGCTGGCTCATGCCCTGCCGAAACGCTGGTGGTCAAGGGACCCCCTGGTTGGGGGTGAGGAATGCGGTGTGTCTTCAAGGAAAGCAGCTGGGAACTGGGGACGAATGGGGAGAAGGTGGGACGTGAGGGGCTGGAAGCAAGGCGGAGGTGCCAGCAGCACCCCCAGGCTCTCTGCTCCCTGCCTGTGCCGTGCTGCCCTTGTTGGTGATGCTGCCCGTGTGCCCTGCCCAGACGTATTTTTAGCTCTTTGCGAGGCTGTTGAGCAGCTGTGGAACGGTGGCTGGAGCCATGGGACCAGTGCCTGGCTGGGCATGTCTTTCTTTGCAAGCAGACCACATCTTTTTTAAAGCCCATGATTTCCATTAGCAGGTGAAAGCTTGGTGGTCTGCCTCCATCTCCTGCACTGGACCCCACACCTAGGGGTGGTCAGGAGGGGACAAGGGGCATCCCGTGCTGCCCAGGCACTGGCAGAGGCTCTCAGGAGAGGCTCATGGTGGTATTTGGGAGCCAGGACCTTCCCCAGACCCAAGCAGCACCCTGTGGGGTGCAGGCAAAGCCCCACAGTGGGTGCCCCTCAGCCTGCTCCATGCCCCTGTCCCACAGGGATTTGTCTTCGGGAGGAGAAGCAGGAGGTGAAGGCAGAAACGTGGGCACATTTTGGGGTGGCTATGGGGTGATGAGCACCACAATGGTCCCCCAGGGTTTGGTTTGATCGCGCATTTATTCCCAAGCAAAACCAGCTTGGGGACAGCCCGCATTTCAAGGGCAAATCCTCCCAACTCTTACACACATGAACATTAATGCTCCCACCTGCCAGGAGCTCTCTTAGCATTTTGAGCACCTTCTGGCTTGCCGCTACCAAATTATCACATTCCCTGCCTTTGCACAAACAAAACGAAACGCAGAGACGAAAACTGCCCCTGAGCTCTGCGGGATGGAGACGCCGATGCCTTGCAGCCAGCTGCCCTCCTCCAGCCCCATTGCTGCATCCATCCCCTCCCTCCCCAAAAACAAGCAGAAAAAGCAGTAAAAAGTG